>NC_138194.1:26379622-27579622 GCF_964194105.1 Spermophilus citellus | reverse complement strand
GGAGAATAAGTTCACTGCCTATTTACACTTAGTGAAGTACATGAAGAAGTATGAGACTATCTAGCAGGCAGAGTGGGTCAGAGATTGGTACAGTGGTGCATGCCTGGAATCTCAGCGACTCAGGAGGCTGAGGCAGGAGGATCACAAGTTCAGGGCAGCCTCAGCAATTTAGCAAGGCACTGTCACAAAATTTAAAAAATAATGATAATAAAAGACAACTATCAGTTTAAAAAATGTAGAAAAAATTAAAAAGGACTGAAGATGTAGCTCAGTGGTAGAGTGCCCCCAGGTTCAATACCTGGTCTCCCCTCTCCCCAAAAAAAGAAAAAAAAAAAGGAATGGGTGAGGCAATAGTCAAGAATTGTCACAAATTATACTCTGGGGACAGAGACCTTAAGAGAGATCAATAAGAGGTAAGATCAAAATTAGGAAGAAGGAATCACAGCAGGAAAAGAACAGAATAAGGGAATCCAAAGTGCATCTAAAGCATCAAGGCTAAGAACACAAAATTCGGTTGATATTAGAGAACTAAGAAGGGTGAGAAAGCAGAAGCCAGGAAGTCATGGTGCCAGGGTACACCTGGTGAGGAAGACAGCGTGTTCATGCAGCTTTCTATAGAAACCAGAGATAAACTGTAATATCCAGATCAGTTTCCTGGGGCTGCTATAACAATTACCACCAGCTCAGTACCCTCTTACTGTTCTGGAGGCTAAAAGTCCAAGATCAAGGTGTTGGCAGGACCATGCTCCCTCTTGTTGATTCTAGGGAAGAAGTCTTTCTTGATCCGTCTAGCTTCTGGTGGTTGCCAGTAATAGCTGGCATTTGTTGCTTAAGGTACAATGAGCCCAATCTCTGCCTCCTTTGTGTGGCTTCTTTCCTCCATGTCTGTCTGTCTCTTCCAAGCTCTCTAACCTTACAAGGACAGGAGTTTTTAATTTTGTTGGTATTTTACAAGGATACCACTAAGGCCTCAACTTACACTGTACTTGCTTAGACCTGTAGACTTATTTCCAAATAAGATGACATTCACAGGTACCAGTGTATAAAGTGGTGGGATACATTTCAAGACCTCCAGTGGATGCCTGAAACTGTAGAGAGTACTGAATCCTATATGTAGTATGTTTTTCTTATATATAAATTAAACACATAAAGTTTAATTTGTAAGTTAGGCTTGGTGAGACATTAACAATAACTAATTATAAAATAATACACCATAATAAACTTATGTGAATGTGGTTTCTCTCTTTGTCAACTATGATAATTGATCTGATAATAGAGATAGTAATGAAGTCACTAATGGAAGGGTAGCACATACAGTGTGGATACAATGGACAAAGGTGTCTCCATTTGTGTCTTGGATAGAAAAAAGTGGGGTGGTGGGAGATTCTATTACACAACTCAGAATGGTGTATAATATAAAACCTTATAAATTGTTTATTTCTGGAAGTTTTAATTTAGTTTTTTTTTTATTGTGATTGACCATGGATAAGTTGAAGAAAATGCAAATAAGGGGGGACTTCCATTTATGGGGGATATAACTCAACCCATAACAATGTCTGATATGGAATGATGGGCTCCCATGAAGCTACTTGAATGCTTCTGTCTAGAACTATCATCTGTATTTGCTTTACTTTAATCTGGAGTGGAGTTGACTCCACTTTAAAAGTTTAAAAGTCATTTAAAAAATGAAGATAACACACATCACACTGTAGGGAAATCCATACAATACTAAAAGATTTATAATGAAAGCTGTTTCCTAGAGGAAGATGGCATCATCTGTTTTTCAGCCTATTCCCCAGATATCTACACATATATACATTTGTAAGAAAATGGGCGCATTGTATACCATTGCTCTGTGTCTCTCTCTCTTTTTTTTTTTTTTTTGCCTGACAAAGAATCTTGACAATCTTTCTACATTAGTGCATACACATCTACTGCCTATACAGAATCAGGGTCTCCCACCCCCGACCCCCACAACTTACAACAGTATCAATATTGCTTACTATCTCCGAAATGACAATAGCACAGCCAAAATGCTTTGCTTCTGTAGTAATGATTTGCTTATCTAGTGTTTGAGTTTATCAAGGTCAGTCCTTCATCCTTTTACTTAATATTTAAGAACACATGTAAGAAAGTAGACAAATCTATGAAGAGTACAATAGCATGTCAAGGAGCTTTTTCATTTCTTTTACAGATAGTATCAGTTATCATTCCAAAGCTAAAAATAGTGAGGGTCAGAACTTCTGTGCTTAGGAGACAGGTGCCAAGATAATGTCTGCTAGGTGAATGAACATTAAAACAAAAGTGATGTTTTGTTTTCTCATCACATCAGATATAATGATTATTTTTTTACTACACTAAAGAGGTATTTTTATCAAATACCAAAACATATCAAAAAGATTGTGCACCATGATCAAGTGGGATTCATCCCAGAGATGCAAGGTTGGTTCAACATAAGGAAATCGATAAATGTAATTCATCACATCAATAGACTTGAAGATAAGAATCATATGATAATCTTGATAGATGCAAAAAAAGCATTAGACAAAGTACAGCACCCCTTTATGTTCAAAACACTAGAAAAACTATGGATAACAGGAACATATTTCCACATCATAAAGGCTATCTACTCTAAGCCTCAGGCCAACATCATTCTAAACGGAGAAAACAGTTTTTCTCCGTTTTAGATTCCCTCTAAAATTGGGAACAAGACACTTCTATTTGACATAGTTCTTGAAACACTGGCCAGAGCAATTAGACAGACTAAAGAAATTAAAGGGATATGTATAGGAAAAGAAGAACTGAAATTAGCTCTATTTGCTGATGATATGATTCTATACCTAGAAGACTCAAAAATCTCCACCAGAAAACTTCTAGAACTAGTAAATAAATTCAACAAAGTAGCAGGATATAAAATCAACACCCATAAGTCAAAGGCATTTCTGTATGTCAGTGACAAATCCTCTAAGAAGAAAATGAGGAAAACTACCCCATTTACAATAACCTAAAAAAAAAAAGATACTTGGCAATCAACTTAACAAAAGAGGTGAAAGATCTATATAATGAAAACTACAGAACCTTAAATAAAGAAATCAAAGAAGACCTTAGAAGATGGAAGGATCTACATTGCTCTTGGATAGGCAGAATTAATGTTATCAAAATAACTATACTACCAAAAGCACTATAAAGATTTAATGCAATTCCAATAAAAATCCCTCATAGAAACAGGAAAAGCAATTCCTCATAGAAACAGGAAAAGCAATCATGAAATTCATCTGGAAAAATAAGAGACCCAGAATAGCTAAAGCAATCCTAAGCAGGAAGAGTGAAGCAGGTGAAATCACTATACCAGACCTTAAACTATACTACAGAGCAATAGTAACAAAAACAGCATAGTATTGGCACCAAAACAGGCTGGTAAACCAATGGTACAGAATAGAGGATACACAGGCTAAACCCCAAAATTACAATTATATTAGACAAAGTTGCCAAAAACATGCACTAGAGAAAAGATAGCATCTTCAACAAATGGTCCTGGGGAAACTGGAAATCCATATGCAACAAAATGAAATTAAACCCCCATCTCTCACCATGCAAAAAACTTAACTCAAAGTGGATCAAGGACCTAGGAATTAAACCAGAGACTCTGCATCTAATAGAAGAAAAAGTAGGTCCTAATCTTCATCATGTGGGATTAGGTCCCAACTTCCTTAATAGGATTCCTATAGTGCAAGAATTAAAGCCAAGAATCATGAATGGGATGGAATCAAACTAAAAAGTTTCTTCTCAGCAAAAGAAACGATCTGTGAGGTGAACAGAGAGCCTACATCCTGGGAGCAATTTTTTACCCCTCACACATCAGATAGAGCACTAAAAAAGCTAAACACTGAAAAAAACAAATAACCCAATCAACAAATGGGCCAAGGACCTGAACAGACACTTCTCAGAAGAGGATATACAATCAATCAACACATATACGAAAAAATGCTCATCATCTCTAGCAATCAGAGAAATACAAATCAAAACTACTCTAAGACATCATTTTACTCCAGTCAGAATGGCAGCTGTTATGAAGACAAACAACAATAAGTGTTGGCAAGGATGTGGGGAAAAAGGTACACTCATACATTGTTGGTGGGATTGCAAATTGGTGCAGCCAATATGGAAAGCAGTATGGATATTCCTTGGAAAGCTGGGATTGGAACCACCATTTGACCCAGCTATTCCTCTCCTCGGTCTATTCCCAAAGGACTTAAAAACAGCACACTACAGGGACACAGTCACATCAATGTTTATAGCAGCACAATTTACAATAGCTAAACTGTGGAGCCAACCTAGATGCCCTTCAGTGGATGAATGGATAAAAAAAATATGGCACCTATACATAATGGAATTTTACTTGGCATTAAAAAAGAACAAAATCATGGCATTTCAGGTAAATGGATGGCATTGGAGAAGATAGTGCTAAGTGAAATTAGCCAATCCCCCAAAAAAACAAATGCCGAAATGTTTTCTTTGATATAAGGAGGTTGACTCATAGTGGGGTAGGGAGGGAGAGCATGGGAGGAATAGATGAATTCCAGATAGGGAAGAGGGGTGGGAGGGAAAGGGAGGGGCAGGGGATTAGCAAGGATGGTGGAATGTGATGGACATCATTATCCAAAGAACATGTATGAAGACTTGAATTGGGTGTCAACATACTTTATATATAAACCGAGATATGAAAAATTGTGGTATATATGTGTATTAAGAATTGTAATGCAAAAAAAACACAACAAAGTACATGTATGTATAAAGGCATAAATCGGCGTGAACATACTTTATATACAGATATGAAAAATTGTGCCCTATATGTGTAATAAGAATTTTAATGCTTTCCACTGCTGTTGTGTATTAAAAAAAAATAAAAAAGAGGTTGTTTTTCCCCTAGTCTTTTTGCTTTACCACATGTGGAAAAATAGTTCCATTAATATCATATCTGGAGGCTTTCAAGACCAATTAAGAGAAACAATGCTTTATATTTTTATATTTTATATTTTTATAGACAACAAGACTTTTAATTACAGTGTATTACCTCACTTCATCTTCCTATGACTCTGTGAACCAAGTACAGTGGTTATTTCTACTTTTCAGGGAAAGAAACCAAAGACCAAAGGTGTTTAATTCATCTTCTGGAGGTGACAGAGGAGGCCTGTAACCCAGGTCACCAAAGTGCCAAGCCAAAGCTATTTTTACTTATCAGTCCATTAGTTCAAATAGCTCTTTAGAAATGTCACAGCTCAATGTAGACATGCATTTGAAATTCTCTGATGTGATAATATTTCCAGTTATGATGTTTACTTTCGTGTTAACAGTTTCTAATATTTATTTTTTAGGTCAAGGAAATCTGATTTGTCCATGGTCATACATGAGTTGGTAAGATATTGAAGGCTAGAATCCTACAAACTACTAATACCCCTGTTCCCCATATATATTCTCACTCTTTCTAAAACTACAGGCCGTTTCCCATGAAATTATACATATTTTTATAAATATTAACATGTTCTTAGATCTTTGGCCATTTCAACCAAATTTTTAACATCTCTTGGCTCAAATGCAGAAACCGTTTGCAAATGAAATTAATTAATATAAGATGTAATCAAAGGCAGGGTATTACTTTAAATCTGAACTTGAAAATAGGAAAATTAATTCATTTTTTTTCAAGACATGTCTTGCTACTTTGCCCAGGCTAGCCTGAAACCCCTCACTCAAGCTATCCTTCTGTCTCACCCGCCCAAGTAGCTGGTACCATAGGCACGTACCATGACACTCAGCTTAAGAAAACTAATTTTAAATAAAGAATGATATCCCAAATTAAATATGGATTCCATGCTGGTGAACATTCAATCATGCTTCTGCCCAGATCACAGAGATGCAAAGAGAAATTACAGCCCCTCTGTTCTTTCCAAAGCTTCTCCCTTCCCCAGTAGTAAACAACATTAGGATTTTAATGTGAATCTTTCCAGAACTGTTTTGATGAATTAAAAAATACATAAGTAGCTTTAGTATGAAATTTTAGTATGTTTACCTAAAGGGCATTTGACTATATGCCTGATGATATCTTTTACTTTAAAAAATGACTCAAATCTTTTTTGGGTTGCTCTATCTCATTCAATTAATTACTAGGATAGAAGCTTATAGTTTAGACACTTTGATCCAAACAGTAATAACAGTAACAATAATAATACTAATAGTAAATATATCATTTATCATTCCCCAGAGACCATGGAAGATTGACAGATATGATTATATAAATCTGCTAAACTCCTGAACCACAAGAAATAATATTAAAAAAAAGGCTGCCCCTGGCCAAGAACGTGTAAATTTAAGTATAAATAAGAATATTAACTACAATGCATTGAAACACATCAAGTATTTATAAATCCATAAATTTATAATGATGCTAAAAAAACTCATTGATAATTTATAGAAATGATTTTGAAAACTGATAAATAAGATTGCTTTTTTTAATCCAAGGGTTTTTTTTTAGCAGTTTATTTTTCATTTGTTGATTAACCTGAGTAGTTCATATTTTTTTCCATTGTATTGGAAAATGTGGCCTCCATGATCAGAACATTTCTGAATATACTGAGATTTCTCTATAGTCTTTTTTTTTTTGAGCATAGAAACTTTGCAATATTTATTTCTTTGCTAGAGAAATCACATGATCTATTCATTTTGTTTTGTTTTGTTTATAGTTGTTAAATATAGTCAGTGTCCGATTATTATTATATTATTATTATTAATAGCAGATATTTTCCTTAGCTTTTAAAAAAGTTTTTAAAAAATTGTTCTAATTAATTACACATGACAGTATAATACATTCTGACACATCATACATAAATGGAGTATAACTTCTCATTCTTCTGGTTGTACATGATGTAGAATCACACTGGTCATATAGTCATATGTACACCAGGTAATAATGTCTGATTCATTCTCTGCCCTTCCTACTACCTACCCCCTTCCCTCCTCTTTACCTAATCCAAAGTACCTCTATTCTTCCCTAGCCCCCATACTTATTGTGAATTCGAATCCACATATCAGAGAAAACATTTGGGCTTTGATTTTTTTTTTTTTTGGATTGGCTTATTTTGTTTAGCATGATATTCTCCAGTTCCATCAATTTACCTAAAAATGCCATAATTTCATTCTTCTTTAAAGCTGAGTAATATTCCATTGTGTATATATATCACATTTCTTTATCCATTCTTCTATTGAAGGACACCTAGGTTGGTTCCATAGTTTAGCTATTGTGAATTGAGCTGCTATAAACATTGATGTGGCTGCATCACTGTAATATGCTGGTTTTAAGTCCTTTGGGTATAAACCAAGGAGAGGAATAGCTTGGTCAAAATGGTGTCTTATAGCTGGGTGTGCCTGTAATCCCAGTGGCTCTGGAGGCTGAAACAGGAGGATCATGAGTTCAAAGCCAGCCTCAGCAACATAGCAAGGCACTTAGAAACTCAGTGAGGCCCTGTCTCTAAATAAAATTCGAAATAGGGCTGGGGATGTGGCTCAGTGGTTGAGTGCCCCTGCGTTCAATCCCCTGTACCAAAAAAAAAAAAAAAAAAAGTGTCTAATTTGATAGCTTCACCTTCTGCAGAATGTTGTATAAATGAAAGCATACAACACACAGGCATTTTAGTCTGGCTTCTTTCACTCTGCATAATGCTTTGAGATTCACTCATGTTGCTGTGTATATCAGTGCTTCATCTCTTTTTGTTGCTGAGTAGTATTCATTTAGATGTTCATAACTGTTTATTCAGACACATGTTAATGGACAATTGGGTTCTTTTCTCTTTCTTTCTGTGATTATGAACAAAGTTTCTATAAACATTTGTGCAGAGACTTTTGGGTAGGTGAATGTTTTAATTCTCTTGTTTAAATACTCATTGGGTCATATAGTAAGCACGTGCTTGTTGGTTTTATTAAAAATGCCAAGCTGTCTTTCAAAGTGGCTCTATCTTTTTTCCATTCCCACAAGTAAGGGATGAGAATTTCAGTTTCAGTTCCTCTGTATCCCTGTCAGCAGTTGATATTGTCAGGTTTAATTTTTTTTTCAGCCCTTCTAATGTGGTTAAGTGGTAGCTTATGGGTTTAGTTTGTATTTTCCTTTTGACTTATGATGTTTAACATCTTTTCATGTGTTTATGTTCTATGCATATATCTTCTTAAAAACGTCTTTTTTTTTTTTTTTTTTTTTTTTTTTGTAGCAGGGATTGAACCCAGGAGCACTTATTCACTGAGCTACCGCTCCAGCCATTTTTATTTTCATTTTGAGATAGGGCTTCACTCAGCAGCTGAGGCTTTGAATTTGCAAACCTCCTGCCTCAGCCTCCTGAGCTGCTGGGATGATAAACGGTTTTGATAAAATCTTTTTGACCCACAGCCTGAAGCAAGAGCTTTTTCAAATACCAGCTGTCTATTCTTCATAGATTCTTTCACAGGCAAATTTCTTTATGTTCCTTACAATGTGTTGCTCAGTTCTGTTTTTCATTGAAGTAATTAATATTTGGTGAATGATTAGAAAACACTTCTCAGGACTCTGAATCTTAACCCCTTTTGTTGAATAACATAACTGGGACTTTACTGGGATGTATTGACCCACACCAGGAAGGCATTTCTTCCAATCTTCTTCAATTAGCCATGGATCATTTCCATTTCCCCTACCTCAAATATTCTAGACACAAAGGGTTCTGAATGGTAAGACTGAAAACATACATGTACCAGACTAATTACCAAATTTCTAATTGCCAAGTTTCTCAGCAACTCTGTCCTTCCACACCAGTGAAAAAAACATATAAGAAAATTCATTTTTAGAAATTGTTCACATTATTTACACAATTCCTTTATAAACATGCATTTAAAGATCTTACTGAGAACCTATCTCAAAATAAAACCTACTACAGTGACACAGCCACATCAACATTTATGGCAGTTCAACTCACAACAGCTAAACTATCAAACTAGATGCCTTTCAACAGATGAATGGGTAAAGAAAATGTGGTCTCTCTCTCTCTCTCTCTCTCTCTCTCTCTCTCTCTCTATCTATCTATCTATATATATATATATATATACATACATACACACACACACACACACATACAATGGAATATTACTAAGCCTTAAGAAAGAATGAAATTATGGCATTTACCAGTAAATGGATCAAGCTGGAGAATATCATGCCAACTGAAATAAGCCAATCCCCCAAAACCAAAGGCTAAATGTTTTCTCTGATGTGCACATGCTAATTCACAATAAGTAGGAGGGGCTAGGGAAGAATAGACGTACTCTGGATTAGAGGTATGGGGGTAGGAAGGATAGTGGAATGAACCAGATATTAATATCCTGTGTCATAAATGACTTCTCCACTGGTGTGATCATATATAAGCAGAAGAATGAGAAGTTATACTCCATTTATGTATGATGTGTCAGAATGAATTTTACTGTCATATGTAACTAATCAGAACAAATAAACAAAAGTAAATAAAAAATTAAAAGTAAGACATTTTATATATTTTGCATTAAATATTATAGGCCCAAGAATGGAAAGCTCCAGTCCAGCCTGAGCAACTTAATGAGACCTTGTCTCAAAATCAAAAAATAAAAAGGGCTGGGGATATGGGTCAGTGGTAAATCACTCCTGGATTCAATCCCTAGTACAAAAGAGAGAAAGAAAGAGATAAAGAACAGAATAAGGAAGGATGTCCTATGCAAATACTTCACCATATTATATAAGGGACCTGACTTTCCTTGGATTTTGGTATCCGGAGGGATCCTGGAACTAATCCCTGGAGGATACCTAAAAATAACTATATTATCATATTTGTTCCTCCTAACAATCCCATGAGCTAAATACTATTATTCTCTCGATTTGAAGAACCACACAGAGAGGTCAGGGGGCCTGGCACCATGGCACATGGTTGTAATCCCAGCAGCTCGAGAGACTGAGACAGGAGGATCAAGAGTTCAAAGCCAACCCCAGCAACCAGCAAGGCGCTAAGCAACTCAGTGAGAACTTATCTCCAAATAAAATACAAAATAGGGCTGGGGATGTGGCTCAGTTGTCAAGTGCCCCTGAGTTCAATCCCTAGTACAAAAAAAAAAAAAAAAAAAAAAAAAAAAGACTTTCCTTCTTAGAGAGCCTTCCATCCTCTGACCTGGGATTTTCCATCCTCCTGCCTCAGCAAACCTGTCCCCCATCAGGCAGGTGCCACCAAGCCTGGTTTCTCCCTTATTCTTTAAGTCATCCCTAGATTACATATAATACCTAATACAATGCAAACACTATGCAAATAGATGTTGTACTGTATTGTTTCAGAAATAATGATAAGGAAGAAGGTCCATATGTGTTCAGTACAAATGCAATGTGTTTTTTTGCAAATATTTTTGATCTGCATTTGTCTGTGTACTTGGAAGCAGAATACACAGATATGGAGCACTAACTGTATATGTGAAAACCCTAGCATATTGCTGAAATTATTAAATGGTCAATAATTCTGGTTTTTAAAAAGAATAACATGGGCCCAAGGATGTAGTTCAGTGGTATAATGCACGTGTAGAATGTGCAAGGCCCTGGATTCAATCCCCAGTGCGCATGCACACCCCCCCCCCCCACACACACACATACACAGAAATTTGAATGCTGCTTGTCTTTCACTTAGCATTATAACATAAACAACTTTCTACGTGGATGCACAGTCTTCACAAGTCTAGTCTTAGTAGCGCTGTAAGCCCATCTGTTTTACCTTTTTGTGTTTCCTTTACCTTGCTTTATTCCAGCTACTGGACTTTCATGATGTCCACTCCCTATCTCTCATCTCTGTTTTGGGCTTCCTTTCTTATTTGATGTTTTCAATGCCACATGAAGAAAATTTCTAATAAGTAATAAAAATTATCCACTCTTACATCTCCTAACATGTTTCCTTGCATTTCTCTCTATACACATTTTTGGTACCTGGTGTGCAGGTAGCATCTCACTCTAGAGTGACAGCTCCCTATCAAGCATTTTTTTTTAAGCCCAGGGGTGCTTTAGTACTGAGCTAAGTCCCCAGCCCTTTTTATTTTTTTAATTTGAGACAAGGTCTTACTAAGTTGCTTAGAACCTCACTAAATTGCTGAGGCTGGTCTCAAAGTCTTCCTACCTCAGCCTCCCAAGGTGCTGGGATTAGAGGTGTGTGCCACTGCTCCTGGCCCTATCAAGCATCTTGAATGCTCTCAGGGAGCTGTGACCAAGAGCCTCTGTAACTTCATTAAACCCAAAGTTCTATACAACAGAATACACTTCCACATGGGTTTCCTCTGGGCCAACATCGTCAATATTGAATCTGTGTGAGAGAAATCTCCTACTTCTGATGGCTTCACAATGACCCAAGGGCTCAGGAATCCCACTCTTCACTCTTAGAAATAGTTGGCAAGGTGTAGTAGAGAAATCTCTTTTTTATTTTTATTATTGCTGGGCTTGCTATCTTCCATTTATTTAACTATGACAGCATAGGAAGTGCTATTTAGAATTCAAGGGAGATTAGACATTTTCTCCTTATGCTGCAATTGCAATATAATACATAAATTAAAAATCCATATGCTGAAACCTAGAGAGAAATTTCCCCAGACAAAGCAAAGCCTGAGGTGGGTGCAGGGCTCACCCTCTGCTTGCTGGACTCTAGTCCTGTTCTGGGAAATCCAGTCTTGGCTGGACAGGTCAGGATCAAGTTTTGTCTTCACTTTGGGTCCTCTGGGATTTTGATGGTAGTAACTGTAGGTGGTACCTGGGATTTCAAAAACTCCCTTGATAATTTTCAGATATCCACTGCCCGGAGCAGTGGCACACACCTCTAATCCCAGCACCTTGGGAGGCCGAGGTAGGAAGACTTTGAGGCCAGTCTCAGCAATTTAGTGAGGTCCTAAGCAACTTAGTAAGACCTTGTCTCAAATTAAAAATTAAAAAGGGCTGGGGACTTCCCTCAGTCCTAAAGCACCCCTGAGCATTTTAGGTCTGTCAACCTTTGAGGGATGAATATTAAAAATGGCTTCTTATGGGTCACCCAAATTCTCATTTTAATGTCCCCAATGACCCTACTGGATCAAATCCTTCCTAGAGTAAAAGAGTGGGACATCATGGCATTGCTAGATAATTACTTTTAACTCCATCTATATTTAGATATGTATTTTGGCTCCTCATTTTGCTCACTTCTAGATGCAAAGCATAAAGTTGCATCCACTTTTCTGGGATGGCATTAGATGCCTAAACCGTCATGAGATGCAAGAGCCTATTAGCTGCTTATCTCCCAGTAGCACCCTTACCTGCATTGGACTGTCTCTCTTAATCTCTAACTATTTTTTGGAAGGTTCTTTCAGTCTCAATAGATATAAGAATGCTGTCAAGAGAGAGAGCATCAACTCTTCACATGAAGTGTGATACATAAACATGAGGAATGGTAATATAGCTCCCTTATCTGAGATAATGAAGATAGGAATGCAGAGAAGACATCTCATTGAACCCATCCTTCCTGCCAAGCCACTCAATCATTCCTACCAGACTTTTGTTACAGTCTGTTGCAAAATTAATTGATGTGAGATTTGGCTTCTTTTCTATTCTCACATTGAAGAAGTCACTAATGACGGAGGTGAAAATAGAGAGCTATTTCTGGGTATTTCACAGCTTTAGTAATTCCCAACACACCAGCTATACCAGCTTAACTACAAACAAGCCGTCTTCCTCCTAACTCATAAGGTTGTCAGAATTCCCCTGTCCTTACACCAAGATGCTCTAATTTAATCTTCTTTCCTCAGTTGTGCCCTTATTTTGAGTCTGTTCAAAAGATCAGGTCTTTGTTATGGCTCCATATTTAGAACAAAGCTGCTTTCCTCATGAATTCCATTTGTATTAATTTCACTGCTTCCTGAGCTCCTAGAGACTGTGGTACCTCAGTTCGTGAAAAGCACAGAGAATATTCCAGGAATATTCTCTGTACTGTGGTCTCAAGAGATTCTCTGATTTCCTTGTTCTCTGCAGTCATGTTTCTGAGTATTTAGCACAATATGTTCCAATTTGCTCTTAATTTTACCCTCCTCTTGGTCTTCCTGCCTTCTAGGTTTCCCTTACCACTGGAAAAGCTTTTTCTAATATTATTTTGCCCTGTATGCAGGGTGCTTTTCTATAGATATCACATTGGATAGCACATGCAGGGTGCACCCAGTAGCCAAGTGGCAGAGGGGCTAGGTGTGAATTGCATGCAGTTTCCTAAAACTAGATGCTGAACTGTGGGTGGAGAAGGAGGAACCCACTATCTGGGTTCCCTCTCCTCCGCCCATGCCTCTTACGTCATGTAGAAATGGAAAGAAATCAAATGAACAGGAGGAGGAAAAGGGAAGTAAAAATGAACCAGCTGTTGTCGGAGACTAAGTGCCGGAGGGAGACATAAATCTCATAAAAGACCATTAGGCTTCTAGAGCCTAAAGGGAAAAGTGTCTGAAGATGTTTGGGTTTGAGGCTGATTAGGGCACAGGAAGCCTTTTGTGGGCTGCTAATTTTCTCTTATTCAAGAATCTCCACAATGAGGTTAGAAAACAGGCCCGAGAAACCAACAGGGCCCACTGCATGCTAAGCTCTCCCTGGGTTTAGTTGCTTTATTCTGAAAATAGCAACAGGTGAATGCAGCTTTCTCTGAATCACATCCTCCCAGCATAACACCAGATCACCTGATGCTAATTAAATCACAAACAAGCCCTCTGCCCGCCTAAGGCTGCCACCTGTTATTATTAGCTTCTGGGAAATAAGCTGACTCCTGATCCACCATGGTGTTTCTGTTTTGCTTAGTAAGATGCTCAGAGTGAGCCAGTTTTAAGTCAGAGAGAATGCTGGTACCTGATCTTGTGGTATGGCCAACATCAGGTAAAAGCCCAACTCACTCCAGATCATGAACCATGAGTGAAGACCTGGAATTACACAAGACTTCAACACAGAGACCAAAAAATTGAATCAAACCTGTGTCTTCCTCTACATGTGATACAGAAAGCTGGACTGCATTTAGTAGCTAGAGGGTTTTAGAGGCAGTTTTAAACTCTGCCTCTGTGCTAAACTACGAGTTTCCAAAAAACGGCTGTCTTTTGTCGGTGTGATGATGCGCCCCTGTAAATCCCAGTGACTTGGGAGGCTGAGGCTGGAGGATTGCAAGTTCAAGGCTAGCCTGGGCAATTTAGCAAGACTGTCCTAATATGAGAACTAAAAAAGACTGGGGATATAGCTCAGTGGTAAAGATCTCCATTGCTGGGGGGAGGGCAAGGGGGGAGGAGGAACCATATTGGCATTATTGCCTGAATAATTTGAGGGCTGTTTGAAGAAAAAGTTTGCTCATTGTTGTTTTAGTAGAAGACAACTGAAAGCTTAATAGTAACAAAAGACTGTTTTGAATTGTAATTATTTCCAGATGGATACTTACACATGTTCTCATCTTTAAAAAAAAAAAAAAAACCTGCTTAAGCATGTTACCATCTGTTTTGCAGTGACTTACAATGGAAATCTTTACACTTTTGTTTATATGGCTGTTGCCAAATTTGTAAGCCACTGGAGGTTTTAAGCCAATGAAGACTTTGAGGCTATAATAATAGTGTCTTTCTCTTCTGTTGTTACTAAGTGAATATAGTATAATTCAACTTTTACAGTCGCCTTTTGGGAAATACCAGAAGTAATGAGTATGATCTGAGGGAAATTAATAAATCATGCATGTTTTTACTTGTCTTTTCTTAATAGCAACCCACGACCAAGGAGCATTTTGTAAGTACCGACCGAAATCTTCAACATGGGCTTTCTGTATCCCAGGAAACGATGGGATTATTCAAGGATACTGCAGGTGAGATGCCTCCCCAGTGACAGCTTAACCCACAGCACCTCGAAAAGTATAAAACACTTATTAAAATCTTTGTGGGGTTGCTTTTAGGGCCTTTCAAATTGCTGAAGTCCATGCTGGGCAGTCATTAATGGTTTGCATGAAAACGTCTGCCAGCATTTTAGCGGTTCCCAGCGAGAGAAAGGCTCCCTGATGAGAATTTCAGAGCAATCATTGCAAACTATTAAAAAAAAAAAAAACAGGGCAAAATAGTTACAACATGGAGAAATGGAAGTCTAAAATCAAACTTATCATCCATCATCTCCCCAGATAAACCAACCCATTCTTTAAAAAAAAAAAAAAAAAAAAACTTCAGTAAGCAGTGTTAATTACTCCCTGTCCAGTTGTTCAAGAAAGGCAGAGTCCTCCCCATCTTCTCCCACTTCTTGATAATAGCAAAACCAAATGAAGTCTACATCTCCCAGAAGGTTTTTCCTGTGGACCCCCACTCAACGTCTGGGGCTTAGCTTTTTGGTTGTTCAAAACATTACAAAGCTCTTGACATATCATATTTCATACATTTGATTCAAGTGGGTTATGAACTCCCAGTTTTACCCCATATACAGATTGCAGAATCACATCAGTTACACATCCATGTTTTTACATATTGCCATACTAGTGACTGTTGTATTCTCCTATAGCTTTTGACAGGAGTCTCCCAATCATGCACTCTGCTTTCATTCTTGCTTTGTGTAATTAGGGGGGGGAAATGGAAATTTAAATTAAAAAATTTAAAATTCTGGTTGGAGCTATGAGAGCATTACACGTCCCTCCTAGCTCTGTGGTCTCCTTTGCTGCTCCTTTTACAACAGTATTTAGTGGTGAGACTTGACAGGGAGGGAGCTGGCTTCGTGGGGAGTGTGCATTGCTTGGGAAGCACCTTTCATTGTGGAAAGGTGAGAAGGTCATGCCAACGGGAAGGACGTGCTGCCGGATGCTGCTTTGCTTAGATTCTGAACTGGGTGAAGAAGCATAAGGCTTCTGGGTGGTCTCACATAGGTCCCCAGGGTTAGAGAACTGGCAAAGGTGGTCAACAGAAACCAGTCAGGTTTGCTTTCTGTACTTTCTTGTGTGTTGTCCCTCTAGGACCTAACTGCTGTGGAAAGCAACCAATGGGAGTGGAGATGTAACCATGATAAGATTGAAGTTAATTCTGGGACTGTGTAACTGGCATCTCAGATTAGTCAAACTGACAAATTTCTCTAAATAGATATTTCTTTTCTTGTAACAATTGGGGGAAGTCTATTTGTTCACTGTATTCAGAATATATATATATGTATAATACATATATATAACATACGCAATACATGTGTATAACATACGTAATACATGTGTATAACATACGTAATACATATGTATAAATATAATACATATATGTATAACATATACATATCGTATATATGTATAGCGTATATGATATATAACATATATGTATTATATATATATTTGTACTGGGGATGGAACTCAGGGGCACTCAACCACTGAGCCATATCTCCAGCCCCATTTTGTATTTTATTTAGAGTCTCTAAATAAATGGAAATCTTTACACTTTTGTTTATATGGCTGTTGCACATATGGCTTGATAAATTGTTACAAACTGAATACATCTGTTGCTTAGCACCTCTCAATTGCTGAGGCTGGCCTTGAACTCATGATCCTTTTGTCTCAGTCTCCAGAGTTGCTGGGATTATAGGCGTGTACCACCATGCCCAGCCAGAATATTTTTAAAAGAAACCTACAGTAAAGCATTGGATCAGTGCTTTCTTTCATGGTGGTAGAATAGTACCTAGGGTTCAGTGGCACAAGCCTATAATCTCAGTGGCATGGAGGCTGAGACAGGAGGATTGCAAGTTTGAGGCTAGCCTAGACAACTTAGTGAGACCCTATCTGAAAATCAAATATAAATAGGCTAGGGATGTGGCTCATTGGTAAAGCAATTCCCAGTACTAAAAAAAACAACAAAAAAGTGTCAGCTGAATATATATGTACTTATATGAATATATGTTACATGCACAATATAGATAACATGCCTTCTGAATACATTAACCTATCCATTTTGGTTACAGAAAATTAATTGTCAGTACATGAACTGATCCATTTGTCCCCTGATCAAAAATATTAATATCAGTCATTTTGCTTTTATATTTATGTTTTCCTTCATTTGTATAAGTGTCCATAACCTAATAATGAGTACAATGATCGAGTGCAAAATATTGAACCTCTTAATATAGAGGAAACAGCATGCACATACACACGTACCCCACATCCACACCTACATACACCAGATTAAAATGATGAAAAAAACACCAATGATCACAAAGTTGTGGTACAACCAGCATTTTCTTTCATTGTTAATGGGAATGTAAATTGGTATGTTTTGGAACACACTCGGAATCTACTACAACTGATCTTGTGCACAGCCTCTGACCAAGCCATTCCAGTCCTCGCTATGTACTCCTCAGAATAGCTGCAAAAAAAAATATATATATATATATATATACACACACACACATACACGTGTTAGGATGCTCCTGATCTACTGCATAGGTAGCCTGTAGTAACTCACATGCTCACCAGCTGTAGAATGGTTAAGTGAATTGTGATATATCCCTACAACAGGATATGCATCAATGAGGATAATCTACAATGACTTCGACATGTGGATGAATCTTACCAATAATGTTGAGTGAAACAAGATGCAAAAGGGGGGCTGGAGTTGTGGCTGTTACAGAGTACATGCTTAAGCCTGGGTGATACCCTAGATTCAATCCGCAGAGCATATACTGAGCAATTCTATGAAAAGAAAACACAACACCTTGCAAAAATCTCTTCTGTAATATCAAGAGTCAAAATGGTGTTTGCCTTATTGAGGGGGCTTTTGGGAGCTTGGTATGTGTGCTGTTTACACAGATGTGTTCAGTTTGTAACAATTTACCAAGCCATAGGTGCATTCTCTTTGTGTGTTATAAATATATATTTTTAAAAGCTCACAAGAAAACAGGCAGGCCAGAAGGAGACATGATAATGGGGGAAGGGTTGAGCAGAGGCTTCACAATTTTCAGGATGTTTGCAGCGTGCCAGGTCATTTGACTTCTGTGAGCCTCACAAGGTCAATGAGGCAGGCCCTGGGAGCCACTTCTAGCTGTGACAGCCTGTTCACCAGATTCCAGATGCTTGCTTGCCTTCTTTTCTGTATTTCAATGTCACTCTGTGATTTTACTCCTCTAGAAGTTATTTACCTTGTCCTTTTAATGTTTTTGATCCTTAGGTCAAAGAAGAAGAAAATATGATGGAGGAAGAATTTTTTTTAAAATTATGATCCTAGCTGAGATAGCATCTGTTTCATGCAGAAATCTAACAGAGGTCTTTGCATAAATCTGGAGTCCAAAGAAACTAAATCATGCCTTTGCAAAAGACTTTGATATGCTCCAGGGTCCTGGGATATTGTCACCAGCACACTGTGAGAAATGATAGAGGGATCCATCCTTAACATCCTTCCTAGCTGCTTTCTTTCAGTTTTTTAAATGCTGAAAACGTGCTGAGATTTTGATGACTTAACAGGACCAGGTCAAACACGACTTGATTTTACATCTAGGGTAAAAAGATTCAAAATATGACTTTTGTCTTCAAAGGGTCTTCCTGTTTTACTGGTCACAGTCAGGTATGGAGCACCACTTACATCAGTCAGTGTCACAGGCTCTGGGCTTGCCTACGGGGTGAGCTAGACAATCTCTGCCTGGGACTGACGTCACAGTGAGAGAAACAGACCAAAGCCATTAAAACCTTGTTAAGAGAACTTGATGCCTGAGAAGAGGGGCCCATTACAACTGGTGGCCATCAGGGGCTCTGCAAAGTGACAGCGAAGGATGCAGAGGCAGGCATAGAAAAACGTTGAGATGAGGCTTCTGAGAAGAAGGAACTGCAAGTACACATGGGATTGGAATGTTCCAGACATTCTTGATGTGTGGTGAAGGAGGAAGAGATGTTGGGCTGCGCGGATATGTGAGAGTGAGTGGGCTGGAGGCCTCAGCCACAGAAACTCGCAGATAAAGGATGAGAGTGAATGAGAGGGAAGGGAAAGGCATAGTCATGAGCAGGGGGTTGGAGGATGAGGTTTCTAAGAAGGTTCCATTGGTAATGCCCAACCCCAGGGGTGAGCATGTAAGTGAACGTGGAGATGTGACAGAATAGATTCCTGAGAGGTCAAGGAAGATGTTGCTCAGAGTATTGACAAGGACACGGAAGGAATCAGGAACAGCGCTGCAGGGGAAATGGTGGCCTGTGTGCTGGAGTTTTCTACATAAGGAGTAGGGAGGGACCTGAGGGCAGCTCATGACTAAAAGGAACGACACTACAGAGGTTCGATCCATAGACATTCATTCACAAGAGGTGTTTTTAAACGATTGCCACAAAATATACGCAACATGAAATTTATCATTTTAACCATGTTTACACTCACAGTTTAGTGGCATTAAGTGCAACCATTACCACGAGCCACCTCCAGAACTCTTTTCATTCTGCAAAACGCAACTGTGTACCCATTAACAGTAACTCCCCACCTTCCCCAGCCCGTCAATGACCGCCCTGCTTTCTGTCTCTATAAATTCAATTACTCTAGCTACCTCAGATAAGTGGGATCATGCAGTTTTTGCTTTTTTATGCCTGTCTTATTTCACCCAGCATAAAGTCCTGAAGGTCTGTCCATCATGTAAACATGCATCAGAATTTAAGAGTGGGATCTCCCAGAGAAGAAATGTTTTAGAAGTGGCAATGGAGAGCAAAAGGACAATTATCCTTACCTCTAAGCCCCAAATGCAGGAATTTCAGTGGAAAATGTCTCCAATGATCAGGGCCATGGCGAGTCCTTGAAGACTAGCCAGGTTCTGAAGAAATGAAAGAGGAGGGACACTAAGAAACCATGTAGGGCTCTGTGGCTACTGAAAGTTCTAGACAGCAGTGTGGGAAGCCATGAGAGGACCCCTGGGGTGCATCTCTTGGAGTCATATAGCATCCCTGCAGTGACTGGGGCCAGAGGGGCTTGAGTGGGAAAACAGGGTATATTTGCAAGATTCTTGTCATCTTGGGCTGGTCTTCCACCCCAGCTGGTTCCTAAAGAAGAATCACTGGAAACAATGAGCCATTGTCAAAGCATATCCAGAAGTCCAGGTGAGCAGCCTGTGATATACGGAAAAGAGCATGGCCTGTCAGAACTGCCTCTCCATCCTGGCCTCTTCGGCTTGTGAGATCTGGACCAAATGACTTCACCTTTCTAAGTCTCCACCTCCTCATCTGTATAATATAAGCTACCTTGAGATTCACTGGAAGTATTAAATGAGTGTGTATATGAAAGGTCACTGAAAACTAAGAGCTACTCCAGGGCCATTATTATTATTTTAAATAAGTACTTTCTGATATTTAATGTGAAAAATAGACGGTTATGAAAAGATCCTACACAGGTTGAGCATCCCCAATCCAAAAAATCCAAAATATGGAATGCTCCAATATCTGAAATTTTTTGAGCTCTGACATAACACAAGTGGAAAATTCCACACAGACCTTATGCGATGGGTTGCAGTTAAAAAAAAAAAAAGCGGATGCATTATGTGTCTAAAGTTTATAGGAAACAAATGAATTCCATTTTTCAACTTGGGCCCAATCTCTTAAGATACCTCATTACATATATGAAAATACTCCAAAATTAAAAAAAAAAAAAAAACAACACTCCAAAGACCTGAAATTCTAAACACCTTTAGTTCCAAGTATTTCCAATAAGAACGACTCAACTTGTATTGATTGTGCTTTAAGAACACAAACAAATTGGTCCTGTACCTTGGTGTCTAAATTCAGCACAGAGTGAATAGCAGGGACCCCACTTATTCATCCTAAGACATCTGGCATCTCAACCATTCACAAACCTGGAAGTAAACTCAAATGCCTTTAAGTGCATGCAAGCAGTGACAAAAATAGTGCTGCAAAGCTGAGAAAGGAAAGGCTAAAGAAGAGGAATGTAAATTTGCCAGTTTTCCAAGCAGGGCACTTCTGTACCCTGAGAGCTCGAGGAAACCCATGGGGTGGGGTGAGCAGCAGAGGATGTCCTCTCTGTTCCACTGTCAGGCTTTGTGACCTTAGCAGTGAGGCCATCTCCCTCAGCCCCAGTTTTCTCATTTGCAAATGAGAAAGTTTTCCTTCTCATTTAAATTCTTTCAGTACATGCTACCACCCCATGGTTGAAGGGTGCAAGCATTTTGCTGAGTGAAGGAAGTCAGTTAATAAAAGCCACATGTCATTTGGATCCATCCATAAGAAATGTCCAGAAAAGGCAAATCTGCATATAATAGTTAATTTGAATTGTCAGCTTGATTGGATGGAGATGCCAAGAATTAAGAGGTTTATAGGTCTGAATGATTGGCATGTGGGATAGCCAACTGAAATGGAGATCGTCTCTAAGCATGGGCAGCACCGACCAATAGAAAGATGGCTTGGATGGGATAAAAATTGGAAGAACAAGGAAGTAGCAGCAGATGCAAGCTTGATTCTTCTCCAGCAAGTTCTTGATTGTTGCTGCGTTTGTCTGAGGATATCGGACTCTTGCTTTTCACTCTTCCAAAGCAGATTCTCCAGAAGCCTTTGGTCTTGGACTAGGGTAGCACTGTTGATCCCTTTTGTTCTGAGGCTTCAGAACTGCGCAGTTACTGGTTCTTCCAGCTCTCCAGCCTGCAGACAGCCATTGTGGACTCTCCAGCTTCTGGTCACATAAGCCAATCTAATAAGTCCTCCTTTGATAATTATACTTCCTATTGATTCTGTTCCTCTAGAGAACCCTAAATCACTACAGAAATAGAAAGTAGCTCAGTCGTCACCAGGGCCTGCGGGGTGATGGCTAGTTGAGTGTGGGGTTTCTTCTCAGGGCAATGAAAATGATTTAAAATGAACTGTGGGATGGTTATACAGCTCTGTGAATATACTAAAAGCTGTGGAGATATATATCCTTTAAATGGGTGCATTGAAGAGTATGTGAATCATAAGTCAATAAAATAGTTTTAAAATGCTGGTATTTTAATTTAGTTTAAAGGCAGTTGGGATGAATACCAATAAGAACAGGAGCACAGAATGGGAGTTTAGTTCTGTCACCAACTTGGTGACCTTACATAAGTCATCTGCCTGCTTTGGGCTTGTGTTGGCCCAGCCATTCTTTCTTCCTATTCCATAAATTTATGATTCTGTGGCTTAAAACTTAGACATATCCAAAAAGGGAAGGAGGAAAAAAAGCCCACAGAAGAAGAATATAGCAGATTCAGTGGGCCGGTGGGGTGGGAACTCTGACATATATAAGTGACACATGCAGGCAGTTGACACGAGAATGGACAAGGGAGCATCACACCACATCAACATGCAGCATCATACAGGACACTCAGTGTGGGGGTGGGGAGCAGGCTGGCCCCCAGAGTAAATGCTACACCAAGCTCAAAACAATGTATAATTCCTAATATTTAGCAGACATTTTAATGTGGGCATTTGAAACTAAAATGCCATGGAAATAGTTTCCCTGAACATTGTGCTACCATGGGAAATGCAGATGAAAATGACAGTCATGTTACACAAGATTTCAGCATTTTCTCTTATAGACATAAGTCAGTACAGAGATAAGAAATGCAG
Source organism: Spermophilus citellus (assembly GCF_964194105.1). Taxonomy (NCBI): domain Eukaryota; kingdom Metazoa; phylum Chordata; class Mammalia; order Rodentia; family Sciuridae; genus Spermophilus; species Spermophilus citellus. The sequence goes on along the minus strand of NC_138194.1, from coordinate 27,557,036 downwards.
GTTCTTTCCTTGGTGAAACGCATTTAAAGAGCTCATTGGCGTAGACAACGATTGTTTTTATAATCTTTCCTACGTCCACTGGTGGAGAAGTGAGTTTCCACAGTGCATCTGGAGAAACAGCAATGCACAAAGATTAACTAATTACATTTCAGGTTTTATTTAATAGAGAAGATCATGAATATGTGCAATTAATGCCACATAAGCCCTTACTGTGCTCAATCTTGTACATATTTCATTTCTATCTCTGGTTTTGAAATCTAAGTAAATCTAGAGCCCACAGGGTATCATGTATTATGCATGCTTTGATATAGCCCAAAGAATGTGAATTGAAATTTGATATGAATTTAAATCCTCTACAAATCCATAGTTCTATTAAAGTGCCTGGACTAATGATGAAAGCAGGGAGCCCAAGAAGGCAGCATTTCTTCTTTGGTTCAGGGCTGACACAAGGAACAGCCTCCCAGGATAAAAAGGATAAAGCCCCTTCTGTGTTCCCCAATTGCAACATGTTTCCAAGTACAGTCTGAGTACCTCAGTACCAGGGCAAGAGGCTAGGCAACTTCGGATATTCTTAGATGCATTTCTGAAGGTGTTGCAGTTTCCTTTACTTAGAACATTCTCCAAATCAGCAGTGCAGAGAGAAAATGCAACATCATCAATTTCATTGTCATTGTAATCCTCATTGATTCCTGGGTCAGCAGAGGAAGAAGGAGGGGTAGCTCCTGGATGTACAAGGGGAGAGCCTGGGATTCAGTTCTTCTACTAGCACCAAGGAAGCATTCCAGCCCTGCTGAAGGACAGAGCATCCAAGAGCTGGCCTGTAGTAGACACTGTCAAGATTTTCACAGCATGCTCACAGACACACTTCAGACCTATCAGCCATGTTGAACTAACCCACTGAGCTCTCAGAAATAAACTCACTAAAAGTGAGCCGATCCAATCATGCAGACATTGTGTCCCTCTGATGTGAGGTAGTGGGAAGACCAAGTGCCATAGAGCAAGATTTCTTGCCCAACTGCTGAAGCCAAATGCATTCAAGTCCTTGGATCTAAGATCTAGTTTGCAGGAATTCAGGGAATTGAGAAAAGAGTTAGCACCATGAGGAAGCAGCAAATTCAGAAGGTGGGACCATGCTGGGGAGGGGGTTAAAGATCCAGTTTCTTCTGCAAATTGGTGCATGAAAAAGATGGGGGTAAGGCAAGATTAATAAATCTAATCCCCATCCCTAATGCAAAAGAATGTGATTATGGTTAGGTATTAGATTACAATATTTATTTATTTATTTATTTATTTTCCTAATTGTACATGGACACAATACCTTTACTTATTTTAATTATTATTTTTTTGGTGGTGCTGGGGATTGAACTCAGGACTTTGTGCATGCTAGGAAAGCACTCTACCAACTGAGCTATATCTCCAGCCCCCTATTTATTTATTTTTATGTGCTTTTGAGAATCCAACCCAGTGCCTCACACATGCCAGGCAACTGCTCTACCACTGAGCCATAACCCCAGCCCGTAGACTACACTAATTATTAATTCTGGGTACAATAGAAGTATTACAGTTGTTACATGGACATTATATTTTAAAATGTGTTTATCATAAGGTTACGGTGTTTTTTAAAAGGGGCATTCATTTTTATTTTAACTGTCTTTGAGGAATGACATCTGTAACGACACTTGCATCACTGCCCTGAATTATAGCTGGAACTAGGGAAACTAATGGACAAAGCATCTTTGTCTGATCACAAGTGAGGGTAGGATCTCTTTCCAGGCTGCAGAAAGACACCCTCCAGTCTGGTTCTCTTTGGGGGGCTTCTTTAGTTCATTCTGTGTGTGCTGGGCACTAATCTTACAGACACTAAGCTGGGATGACTACATGCTGAATATACACATGGAAGATAAATATGTATATGTTTGTGTGTGTGTGTGCATGTATCTTCTCCATCAATCACAGCAGATGGTTTGTGAAACATGTTAGTGTATCTGCAAATTAAGGACAAGAAAAATGTACAAAAAGGTATGTTCATATGTAACTAGTGTTTCCGGCTCCTGATAGGTCTCTCTGGGCAAAAATTCCCTCTACCTTTCTTTTTTTTCATGGTCTCCTTTTCCCCATGATAAATTCTCTATGATCTCTTGTACATAACAGCATTGATTCCTCAGAGTTTGCCTGGGTCCACAATTCGTCAGAATGTTTCATCCTGGGACAATAATCCTGTCGTAAATGATATGAATTAGTGAGCTTCCATCCTTTTTAAGGCTTTAGGGCTGTAAGTAATTTGATTCTCTGAAAGTCATCTGAGCTCTCTTATATAGAAAACCTTTCTGCATATTATATCCCTGTGGTCCTTCTTCATTAGTATTCTTGGGGCTTGTTAATTGCTATTAAGTTTTTCAGTTAATATGAAGATGCTGAATGTTAAAATGGTGGATCTGCAAAGGAATTTTAAGTTGGGTCCTTTGATTTTATTTCTTATAGGAGATTACCTTAATGGGATTTTTGATCTGTTTTTCTGAAAAAAAATATTCTGAGAATAAACCATTTCTGTAAGAAAGAACATTGTTACCAGTTAAACTTTCATATTTACTCTCATATAAACTATTTTCTACAAGAACATAGTAATATTCCACACTAAAATTTATGTTATTGATCAGAGATAGTGTTTACTGGGAAGGACGGGAGAGTAAATATAGGCTTTGAGGTCTGTATGTTTTCTATCGCAATTACTCAGCTCTGTATCTGCTGCACGAAAACAGCCACAGATACCATATAAACAAGTGAGTTTAACTGGGTTCCAGTAAAAACTTATTTATGGATAATAAAATTTGAATTTTATAAAATGTTTATGTGTCACAAAATACTATTCTTCTTTTGATCCCCCTCAACAATTTACAAATATAAAAATTATTTTTAGTATTCATGCCATATAAAGGAATTGGAATGGATCTGGCCCATGTGCCTGAATTTATTGACACCTGTTATAAATAAACAGAAACTCTCAAGAGATGGTTTACAGATAATTGGGAAAAGTACAGATTCTAGAGTAATAACATCCTATTGATTATGCTCAAGAAGTCTTCACCATAACCTCATGATAATGTAGGGTACCACAATAAAGGTCAGTCACATATCATGAATAGCATAATAAATTTACATTATTCCTTCAAGCCCAGGCATTCTCCTGACTGCCAAACGCATGCTATATTTAACCACATAGTCCTTGCCACTGCATAATCATCACACTCTGGTTTCTTTTTTTTTTCCAGCCTAAAACTTGGCTTATAACCTTTAACGGCAAAATCATTGCATGGTATATGTTTACCACTTTGTTTAAAAGGTGAACAGAGCAGCACCGTTTTCACTAACGTCATATGACTACACATTTATCTTCTCATGCATTGCAAACCAGGAACCTAGATTTTTCAGTGCAGATACTGGGGTTTGTTTAAAGCATTGCAGAACTAATGGTAAACACATCTTACATGAGTGGCACTGAGGAACGTGCACCTGATGATAAAACCAATGACAGGGGTGCAGAATCTTCAGACACAAGATTAAATTTTGTAACTTCATATTCACAACACTGTAGTAAACTTTCTCAAGTGTAATATTTCAACTATAATGTACAAATCAATTATAACTAAAGGTGTTAACCCTTTTTTTTCAGATGGGAAAAATGTTTGCTACACTGTTGTCAAGAAATGATGTGCATTGATTTGGACTATTCAGTTTTAAATAATATTTGTGAGTATTCTGTGCAATACCAGCACAATAAAAAAAGCATCACATAATGTTCACATCCGAGTTTTTGCAAAAACCTTTGGTATAAAATCTGCAATGAGTACAGAGGTCCAACCTACTTGACACCAAAATCAGAACTCTGATTGATATCCTAGACTTTAGGTTCTAAATGGACTCCTGAGTCTCCCGGTCCAGGGAGACTTTCTGGTTTTATACATGGCCCTAGAGAGAGTTGCCAACCACTCATCTCCAAGGAATTATTCTGATTCCTTCCTCATTATGGTCTTCTGTTTCACTCATAAGAAAGCTGGTTCTATCTCCAGATGTATGTCAGGCCTATGTACCTCGTCTATGCTGTTCAGGTGGGACCTGTCTCTTGCCTGGACTGTTCCAATAAGACCCAGTTCACTCCCCTTTCTTCTCTTCTCCATGGTTTTCCTGTTACTGTGGCAGAGTTCAGCAGTTACCACAGAGTGCTGCTATAGTTTGCATGTGGTTTGTCCCCTAAGGTTCAAGTGTGTGCAAAACCCAATATTTTATTGTTTTAAAATAAAGCCCAGAGGGCTGGGGATGTGGCTCAAGTGGTAGCGTGCTCGCCTGGCATGCGTGCGGCCCGGGTTCGATCCTCAGCACCACATACCAACGAAGATGTTGTGTCCGCCGAGAACTAAAAAATAAATATTAAAAATTCTCTCTCTCTCTCTCCTCTCTCACTCTCTCTTTGAAAAAAAATAAAAAAATAAAATAAAATAAAACCCAGATTATGATAATCTTCTCTTGTGACTTAGGCCCTGGATAGTGGTATTGGGAAATAATTGGATCTTTAAGAGGTGGTACCTAGTGACAGATCCTTAGGTCATTGAGGGTAGTTCTCTGGAAGAGACTATGGGATGCCAGGCTCTCTCTGGCTTCCTATGTGATCTCTTCCACATATGTGCTTTTACCATGATGTGACACAGCCAAGACGGCCCTCATCAGACCTGAGATTATGACAGTGCTATGCCTTTGAGCCTGTGAAATTGTGAGCTAACTAAACCTCTTTTCTTCAGAAAGTTATTCTGCTTCACTTGTTTCATTATAGCAACATAAAACAGATTAATGCAAAAGATATGGTCTACAAAACCCAATATTTTACTGTTTAAAATAAAGCTCAGATTATGATAATCTCCTGTGACTTTCTATGACAATCCATGACACTAGAACAAATCTAAACTTTTTATGAGAGTGTGGTCTCTCCACTAACAATTTCCAATGAAAGCACAATTTCCCCCCATGTCGACACAAGCAAGTGTATCACACCTTACTTACATGAAATTTATTAGTGAGCAAACTCAGACTCACAGGTGTGTCTGAGTTTGACCTATCCAAGTATGTCTGATATATCCAAGTCAGGCCCAAACAGATTTCAAACTTTAATCTTTCAGTCTGAGGTCTGGGACCATCTCATCACCCCCAGAGCTTTGCTCCTCATACCTCAGGTGTGCATGGGCCCCAATCAGATAGATTTGGATTATTTATGGATGCCCATCCGTGAGTGCCTCTGGAGTCCTTTTTCCAGCAGTCTGCTGTTGATTAGAATTGGCTAATAGAAACCCCAGTGCACTACCTTATCCCATACAGCCTCAGCAATCCCAAGAGGTTCTCCACAGGCTGAGCTGACAGAATGTTTTAATTTTCTGTTCCTAGGGAATGTGTGAGAGAATCTCTTTTCCTCAAGGTTTGGTTTTCCATAATTCACACCAAAATATCTACTGAATTTTATATCACCATTATTTTTGGCCTAAAGTGTCAACTAGACATATAGGTTGGACAAACAGATCTAAAATTAAAGAAATTTTCAAAGAATTGAAATGTTTAATGATTGTGCATTTTGGACTTTTTGTAGGGAACCATAGCAATTTGTAACTATTTTTGTGATACAACTTAAATCAGTTAGGTATAGAGAACCCTGGAGATCCCACCCTGCACAAACACACACACTAAGAATAGGTAAAATAGCCCATATATATATGTTTGTAGCTTAGACCCTGGATAGTGGTATTGGGAAGTAATGGCATTTTTAAGAGGTGGTACCCAGGAAGAGATCCTTAGGTCCATTGAGGGAAGTATATAATTGAGGTATGTATATAATCTATATGTTGCTTCCTGGTTTTCAGAACATATTTGATATAATTCATCAAATTTATTCTATAAATCAGTATCTATAGTTTTCATGCCTTCACAATTTTGAAAACGGGTCACTAGAAGGTAAGGGAAAGAAACAGAAGCTTTTATATAGTTATTACTTTTATTTAATGTGCCCAAGGGGAATTTTTCACTTATTTTGCACAAGTTTACCTTTTTCATACTCTTTAGTACTCTTTTATCCTTTAAGCCAAATTTATACTCATGGCTGAGTTACAATGTTCTGGTGTTTTTTGATAACAAATACTTTATTTTCCAAAAGAATAGCATTGCCTAACAAGTCATTCAAAGGGCTAGAAATTATTTACTTATTTTGCCTTAGCAAAAACTTAGCCTAGTGAGAATTTGATAAATTACAGTTTGGTTTGGTATATAAATAAATCTTATACCTTGACTTAAATCTGCCCCCAAGTTCTTCTCAAAACCTGGAGGTTAGAGCAGCAAAGCTAGCAATCATAGCACTGAAGAACTAAAGACTGAGTGAGCTATGTACCCAGTTTCAGGAATACAAACAGAAATTCCGGTTTTCTTTGCCCAGTCAGGAGAGCTGCCTCCATGATTACTATTTTCATCTCAGAATGAGAGTGGAATCTAGTTGTTTCCATATATTGACTCAGTGTTTTTAAAAAATAAATGCCAAAGTTGACATAAAAGAGCAGCTCAGTAACAGGAAATTTAATATGAAAATTAATATTTAAATCACTCGTGGACATGATGTTAAAATTACAGCCCCCACACAGACTCTCCTCTGCAAAGGTCAACCAGCTGTCCTTTCCAGAAAATACTGTTAGCCTTTTCTTAACATTTCTTAATACTGTTTTCTTATTGCCAATATCTTATAATGACCTCTACTGGATATAACACAAAGTAGATGTAGATTTTACTGAGAATGACCATTCTGAACGTAATTCTTTCATCAATTAAATTTTATCTAAATTCTTCAAATTTCAGGGAGCCACTTTTAAAAAAATCTATAAATTACAAAGATTTGGCCAAATATGAATTTTAAATAATCAGAAGTAGAATTTTCCTCAATGTTAGGTGGTACAGGTTTATATTAAAAAGCTTTATTCAGAACCTTGTTCAAATGGTAAAATTTTTAGAATCTATACCAAATATAACTATATAAAAAGTAAATGTTAAAAGTCAAATAATCCATGGTCAGGGGCTTTAAATAATGATGAATAAAATAGGCACTCTTCACTAAAGACTCTCTTAAACTTCCCTTACTACTATAAATTTAGTATTATTAATGCAGTTATACACATTCAGATTCATAAGCTCACAAAAGTAGTGATTTAGTCAAAATTTGAGCCCACTTTTATTTCATTTCAAATTACAAGCTGCAATTTGAAGCATAAAGAGTTGCAAGAATTATAAATATGTTTTTCCTTCCAACATTTTTAAACTCACAAGATGTACATTTACACATACAAAAGGGAAAAGTTAATGTTCAATTTTCTGAGTTCCATTGCAAACAAATGATAAAATATAAAAATAAAAAATGTCATCCAAGGATAGAAGGAAAGAAACTTGACTAAAAAAAAATGTTGATTGGTTAAGGCACATTACCATTCCTGCACAACAACTTAAAAAGCCAGATAAATAGCTCAAATTACATTTCTAAAGACATCAGAGAATTGTGGAAGCAAAGAAGGTTAAATCAACTAACATTTTTGAGAAGGATGCCACTTTTAAGGTGAGTAGTCTGCCACTAACAGTTTTCTTCCCAGGGGCCTTGCTGATTCTTAGCATGGGCTAAGGATATAAAGAAACTAATATGTCATGTGGGAGAACAAGTCCCCTTCAGTACCAAGACCTTCCTCAAGCATATGGCTGACCTCCTTAAGACATTTACCAAACATGGAAGCCATGTGGAAGGTGGGGGCAAAGAGCAAATTTGACAACCTCCCATTCTTCCAAGATTAAGTAGCTAAAAAACCTCAGGATCTGCATCCAAAGCCCAAGCAACAGGTATGAACAGAGGTAAGTCACGGCTTCTTGTACTGCAAGTAGTATCAGCCTGGTTCAATATGTTAGGCCTGAAATGTCCCTCTGAGGGAGCTTCCTTACTGAAGGAAGATATTATCTGAACCTACATAGTTCAGTTATACACACTATCTACATTTAATAAGAATTACTGAACATTTTAAAACCCACAAATAACAGATACAGGAGCATGGACAATCTCAATATTGGATTTAGTAGACAAAAATTAGATAGCCAAAAGTGATGAAAAGATAAGGGATTTCATCACAGAAATTAAATTTATTTAAAGAATCAAATGGACAGTCATTTAGAACAATTCACTCATTCTGCAATGAACAATGCACATCAGAAAACAGGCTAAACTGAGACACAGAACAATAGAAAGTATTCAAACTGAAGGAGAGATTAAAAAAAAAGAAGTGAACGTAAGAGACAATAAAAGAAAAAAAGACATGAGAGGAAAAAGGAAAATAGTCTAACATATCCATGATTTTAATCCTGAGAGCAAAAAAGAGAAAGAAAAAAACAGGACAAAAACAACATTTAAAGAGATATTTAGTGAAATTTTTGCAGAGCTGATGAAAGACATCATCCTACAGATACAAAAAGCTCAGTGAAGGGCTGGGATTGTGGCTCAGCAGTGGAGCACTCGCCTAGCACATGTGAAGTGCTGGGTTTGATCCTCAGCACCACATGAAAGTAAATGAATAAAATAAAAATGTGTCTGAATACAACTAAAAAAATATTAAAAAAAACTCAGTGAATCTAACACACAAGAAGTACAAAGAAAATCATAGCCAGGCATATTATGTTCACTTTGGTAAGCCAAAAGCAAAAAGAAAAACTTTATATTAGCCAGAAAAAAAGAAATTATATTCAAAGAAATATGACTTTCCAACTATGAAGTCAAGAGATAACAGAATAAGAGTTCTTTTTTTTTCTTTTCTTTTCTTTTCTCTGTGTGTGTGTGTGTGTGTGTGTGTGTGTGTATGTGTGTTTGTGTGCAGTGCCAGGTATGAAACCCAGGCTCTTGTGCATGCTAGGGAAGAACTCTACCTCTGAGCCACATGCCTGGCCCTAAAAATGAGAGTTTAAAGGTAAGCCACAGGCTTGGAGAAGACATTTGCAACACACACATACATTTTTGACAGAAAACCTGTATTCAGAATATATAAAGCACTCCTACAAATTCTTCATCATCATCACCATCATCAACATCTGACAATACAATAGAAAAATGGGCCAAAGACTTAAAGGAGCAATTTTTCCATAGAAATTACACAAATAATTGGGTATGGTGGCTCACACTTCTAATCCCAGCAGCTCCAAGAGGCTGAGGCAGGAGGAGTGTGAGTTCAAAGTCAGCCTCAGCAACTTAGTGAGGTCCTAAGCAACTCAGTGAGACCCTGTCTCCAAAAAAATTTTAAAAAAGGGTTGGGGATGTGGCTCAGTGGATAGGAGCTTCTGGGTTCAATCCCTGATACCAAAAGCTTTTAAAAAAAGGAGTTGTACAAATAGCCAAAAAGAATACAAAAAGGTGTTCAACATCATTAGTAATCAGGAAAATAAAAATTAAAATCACAACAATATACCATTTCAAAGCTCCAGAATGATGAAAATTAAATAGGTGAACAATATTAAGTACTGGTGAAGACTTGAAGCAATACATGCTTTGATGGTAGGATTGTAAATTGATTTGGAGTATAAAAACTGTCTGTCAGACTCTAGTAAACTAAACATATATTGGACCTACCACCCAGCAATTTTACTCCTGCAATTATATTCAAAGGACCTAAGTTCATTAAAAGACAAGGATGGAAATGTTACTCATAATAGCCCCAAACCAGAAATAACTCAAGTATCCTACAGTAATGGAATGCACTGGGTTTTATTTACAAAAGGAGCACTGCACAGCATTGAAAAATAACAATATGGGCAACAAGAGTGGATGAATCTTGAGAATATACTGCTGAGCCATATACCAGATACAAAGATTCTGTACTATATAATACATATGCAGTTCAAAACCAGGTATGACTGATATATGATAAGAGAGGTTATAAAAGTGGTCACCTGTGGGGATAATGACTGGGAGGAAGCAAGGTGGGGTCTCCTAGAGTGAAGGAGGCTGAAATACTCTATATATTGATCTAGATCAGTTATGAGGAATAATTGCCCCTGGGAAACAGCTGGCAATATCTAGATATATTTTTTTTGATTGCCATTTAGGGAGGGGTACTACTGGCACCCAGTAGATCAGGAGTCTGCTAAACATCCTGCAACATGTTGATCAGACTCTCACAAAAACAGTTAATTAACCTAATACATCAATAATGCTGGTGTTGAGAACCCTGAACTCCATGGTGCTCAGATGGCAGTATACTCATGTAAAGTTTATTAAGATGTATTCTTAAGATGTGGATACCTTCTCAGTGGCGTAGGAGGCTGAGGCAGGAGGATCACAGGTTTGAAGCCAGTCTCAGTAACCTAATGAGGCTGTAAGCAACCTAGTGAGACCCTGTCTCAAAACAGAAAATAAAAAGGGCTAGGGATGTGGCTCAATTGTTAGCACCCTTAGGTTCAATCCCTGATGCCAAACAAACAAACGAACAAAAATGATGTCTACACATTATTTATAACGCAAGTAAATATAATTCAAAGCTATGAATCTCACCAAAGTACCTCATGGTTCCTCAGTGAAATATAACACTCTTATAGAAACTTTGCTTCAATTTAAAAAAGTCTAATTTATTGCTGGGCACGGTGGCATGTGCTGATAATTCTGGCAGCTCAGGAGGCTGAGGCAGGGGGATCACGAGTTCAAAGCCAGCCTCAGCAATTTAGTGATGCTCTAAGCAACTCAGTAAGACCCTGTCTCTAAATAAAATATTTTTAAAAGGCTGGGGATCTGGCTCAGTGGTTAAGTATCCCTGGGTTCAATCCCTGGTACCAAAAAAAAAAAAAGAAAAGAAAAGAAAGAAAGTCTAATTTATCAATGTGTCCTAATAACCTGAACTTGCCAAGAATTACAATAAGTCAGAAGGATTTGCACTCTTTATGAAAGTTTCAATTAAATGCAAAGTATCTCTACTTTTCTACAGAGCAAGAGATATATGAATTAGTATTCAAGTTATCTCTAGAAACAAATATTTTTAAAAATACAATAAGAGTATATGTCAGAACCAATACATCTGGGATTCTCTTGGAACCATAGGAAGATGAATAGAGAAAAATATACATGTACCTTCGAACAGCAGTCCAATCTTGTTTCCAAGGATAATAACTTCTTTTTTAAATCATATTTTTGATACATCATTTATTTTACTTTTAAGTATAGTTTAAAAGGGACTTATTACTTTTTTTTTGGGGGGGGGGTACTGAGGATTTAGCCCAGGGGTACTTTACCACTGAGTTATATCCCCAGTTCTTTTTCTTTTTTCTATTGAGACAGGGTCTCATTAATTTGCATAGGTCCTCACTAAGTTGCTAAGGTTGGCCTTGAACTTGCAAGCTTCCTGCCTCAGCCTCCTGAGTTGCTGGAATTACAAGTGTGTGCCACCCTAATTATTAATGAGACTTTTACAAATATTAAGAAATCTAAAAGGCCCGAGGATGTAACTCAGAGTTAGAAAACTCACAAACACACATAGGAGGAGGAGAAGAAGGTGAAGAAGCAGTGCCAAGTACTACTAGCCTTAGAGCTGCAGCACAAACTTGTGGGCATATAGACTCAAATTGGATTTTACAATAGAGTGAAACTAATAACTAGAAACCATAAAGGTCAACTGGATTTAATAACTCTGGAAATAATTCATGTGAAATATAACTGCTGGGCAATTGAGCATAGTATTCATTTTTTACAAATGATTCCCCCATGCAAATAGCCATATTAGAATTAAGGTAATCTATTCTCTGAATTCCTAATCATGTAATAATGTCTTCAGCACTCAGTTGCATCAAACTTTATTGTGAATGGCCTTTTCAAGAGCCCATCAGATTGTACTATGAACTGACTCACGCCCTGCAGCATCATCTAAACTCTTAAGCTCCTAGCAGCTCAAGGTAGCATTCAGGGACTATCTCAGATGGTGCCTGTGGTAGTCAGTGACTCACTCACACTTATTGTACTGAATGCTAAGCTGTGACTCAGAGTGAACCCTATTAGTTGCTGACTGACACTCTACTTATTTGAATAGAAGCTCACATTATGAGTCACCTGGTGGTGCACTGAAAACCAATCTGAAATATTCCCATTTGGACAGTGATTCATATTATAATCATATTGGGACCTGATTGACACATGTGATTTCAAAACTCAGTTCTGCTGAACTGGCTTGGGAGCATGCTAGAAAGTCACTCCCTGCTTAATGCACTGCATTTCTGTCTAAGAAGAACATGTGGTAGTTATACTGAGACATAAAGTCAAGGGTAAGATATTCAATTCACACATTGGAGAGAACTATGGTTTCCTTCCTCAAGGACATAAGCACCATTCCTAGAAGTACCTTCCCTGGAAAATGAACTATTCCTAATATTATATAGGACAAGCTGCTCACCTGAAAGATTCTGCCATAGAATCCCTAAACCAGTTATGCAAGAGCTAGACCTTTAAATCACTGTCTACATAGTACATGGAAGGTGGTTGTCATTAGACTGTTCCAGGCAGAAATGAATGAACAATGGGATTTTAGAAATTTATATTCAGGTACCTGAACTAAAACCACTAACTGGGCTATTGCATTAAAACAAGACAGCCCTGTAGGGGACGGCAACAGATACCTGTAGTCCCAGCAACTTAGGAGGCTGAGGCAGGAGGATCCCAAGTTCAAAGCCAGCCTCAGCAACTGAGCAAGGCCCTAAGCAACTTAGTGAGAACCTGTCTCAAAATAAAAGATAAAATTTTTAAAAAGGGGGGGCTAGGGATGTGGCTCAGTGATTAAGCACTCCTAGGTCCAATCCCCATTACCATTAAACAAACAAACGACAAAAAAAAAAAAAAAATTTCCCCTCATTTTCTCTTGCTAGTCCACAAAATCTGGAAGAATAAGATCTCTTGAATAATTTTGACATCTTCTCCTAAAAAGTAGAGAGAAAATATCTTCAAAGCTGTCAGAAAGGAGATTTTAAGAATTTGAGAAAAATTCAAAAATGATTTTCAAAATAAAACTGCTTCAAGGGATGAAAAGAATATGCCCCTGAATGTATACCCTTTTAAGGTGGAGCCTTAAAATCTACAGCTGGCTCCACCTCTAGCTTGATCAATGATGTTAGCTTAGTGGAGGGAAGTCATGTGGTCTCGTCTTACAATAGGAACAACCCTGACAAAGCCTTGGGACAACAGTAGCCATGCCACCACTGGTGGTCTTTCATGGTGTTGGAGGTAACACATGCTTGCACATTGTTTTCCTTAGGTAAACTTTCTGGTTTCCTATTTGTGATAGTTTCACGAATCTGTGATATACAAGAAATCATCAGTGTGGTGTATAAGAGCCCTGGGAAGGGAGTTGGATATAATTCTGTTTCGGCCCCCACATAGCCTTATAGCCTTTCTGGATGTTTCCTCATCTGTACAATAAAAGAGGTAGGGGGAAAAAAAAGTAATCTGATGTCATCATTCTAAATTTTTGATATGCGTATTGTGGGTAGAATGTTTACAGTGATCTCAGAGAAGTTAGCCCTTCTAACTTCTAAGTAAGTTTCTAGAATCTCTTAAATAAAATGGACTCAGCAACTTGAGGGTCATAAGTTCAAGGCCAGCCCCAGCAACTTAGCAAGGCCCTAAGCAACTTAGCAAGACTCTGTCTCCAAATAAAAAAGAAAAAGGGCTGTGGCTCAGGGGTTAAGTGTCCCTGGTACCAAAATATTAAAATAAAATAAAATAAACTCAATGAAGTTTTTTATTTTGAAATAAAATAAACTCATTGAAGTAATTCAATGAAGATACTGGATTTTCTGTAAATATCCTGATGATGTGGGTTTTTTTTAAAATGTATGTCTTACAAAGTGAACTCTTTTGAGGGTTAGAAAGAATTTTCTTAGAATGCTGTTTGAAAGTTCAAAAAAAAAAAGTTCAATGTAAATACCTCATAATTATTTGAAATTAAAGGATCCAGATGATATGAAACTGCATCATATTCAGATTGAGATATTGATATCACACATTTACTGTTTTCCTGATTTTAATGATGGATGCCTATATTATTGTGTACTCTTTACAGCATACAAAAAATGAATTTTTCTTCTGATATTTTTATATTTTGAAGTCCACTTAGCCCATTTAGCACCAATTTAATTGTAATAAGAAATTCCACTTTGTATGTGCCAGGCAGTTGTAAGAGCTCAACTGAGTGAAGCAATTACCCCATGAGATAGGATTTTTACTTATCCACATTTTACAGATGATAAAACTAAAGCACAGAGAGGTTGTGTCTAGATGTGTGTCTAAGGTCACAAATCTAGGTTGGGATTTTAGCCGTGGTTTATAAATTCCAGGCAATATTACCTATTAGGCAATAATCCCTGTTATATGTGTTACTGATACCCAATACAAAAGATACTGCTTCATAAATAGAAGATAAACAAGATGGGACCCAATAGAAATTTAGATTTTGTGCAAAAAAATTAAGTAATAATTTTTTATTAAAAAAAAAACTAGTAAACTTGCAAATTATGATTGTGTCAAAGGATTTACAGACTGAGCCATTCCGTTACAAATGTCCCTGCCAAGTCTGGGAAGGAAGTCAGACTCCTGGGTTAGCTTGGACGTTTTTTGGTTAACTCCATGGTCTGGAACCACCAAAAGTAAAATGAAGACAAGCCAGGGTCCTGCCACCTGTGCCCAGGAGGATGGGCACTGACCAAAGGAGGGTGACTGGTGATTGATGCTGATTGATGCTGGAGCTTCCAGCGCCCCACACTTTACCAAGGCGATTCAGAACACCTGGTAAACAATGGACTGCTTTTGCTAGCCTTTGGTCTAGAGGGTCGCTCCAGCACTGAGGGCACTGACTGCAGTTACCACAACTCATGAACCCCAGCCGAACGTCTAGGGTGGTATGGCATGGGGAATTCACGTGGAGTGATTGGCCTGTGCCACATTCTTAACAGGAAAGAGATTTTTTCCCTCTAGCTTTCTCCTCCTTAAGGACAGAAATCCTGTACTACTACATTCACTTCTCTATGCTGTCCTCTGCGAGGGCAGCAGATGCTTCCTTCGGGATCCCCCTAGCCTGGCCCCAGACACTCTTCACAGCCACGTCCTGCCTGCAGCTGGTGTCGCTTGCTGGCCCTGACCACCGCCTGGGCTTTCCTTGGATGCTGGCGAACCCGGGAAGCTCACGACCTATCCCCGTGCCTGCGCGCCTCTTCTCCCAAGGCCCCTTCTAAATGCGCAAGTGGGGTGGGTAGGTTGCAAAGATCGTAGACAACCCCTTCCCAACGCCCACCTTCTCTCGCCTACTCCTCCCCCTGGCGGAAAGTGTTAGAGCACAAAAACCTCTTCCCTAAAACGCCCACTCCTACCTCCGCGCGCCGCCTCTCCTAAAGTCCCTCCCTTACCCATTCCCGGGTAGGAGTGGGTGGGGAAATCACCGCGCTCAGAGATCCCCAAAAGGGCCATCCCACATTGTGACCCCCTTTCCTAAGGCCCCAGTTCCACCCCCGTCCCCCAACGCTGGAAGGCAGCTGTGCCACAGACCCTCCTCTGCACCACCCACCTCCCCTCCGCACGTAGCAGCCAGCCTCTCCCGCAGCCGGGGTGCCCAGACTCGTTCCAACTTACCTAGAGCAGCTCCGAGTACGGAAGATCAACCACCTGGGTTTGTTTAAAGAAATTCCCCGCGGCGCCCGCACCTTAAACGACACTTCTGCCCCTTAAGTTTTCTAGGGCGTGAATAGTCTCCCGGTAAAAGCCGGTACCAAGCCGGCCCCTCCAGGGTGCTGGTGCCGGACGCCCACTTTCCGGCCCTGCTCCCCGCCGCTGTCTAGATTGCATTTCTCCGAAGAAAGGTACTGAGATTCTGGGAGTGTCTCCTTTCCCTTCCCACCTGCGCTCGAATTGCCCGCCTCGGGCGCCCTGCCCCTTCCACAGCGGTCTCCCCATCCAGTCGGAATGCCGACCTCTCTACTGGTCCGGAGTTTCTCAAATGTGCTTGGGATGGTCAATATGCATTTTAGACTTTAAGAGCCAGACTCCCGCGTCCCCCACCCAGTCACAGAGCCGGGGCCACAGAGATGGAACCGCGCGACGCTCCGAATGATCGGATAGATATTGATAGTGGTGGCCTGTGAACCCCCTTTAGACAGCGACACCTCCTCAGCCAGTCCCCCCACCCGCCACAGGCACCGGCTAACGAAGGAGGCTGGACCCTGGGAAGTGTTGACCGATCCCCACGAGCTCCCGCGCCACCGTGGCGACAAGAGCCCCAGGTCCCGCCGAGCGTGCGCGCCCCCCCCGGCCTCTGCCACTTCCCAGCCCCAGGCCTCCGGGCGAGTGTGAGAGGAAAAAGGAAACGGTGAAGGAAGCCGGGTACTCACGATCCCACCGTCCACCAGAGTTGTTGGAGGGGAAGCACCCGGCGACTCGCCTCCCTTGGCTGTGCGCATGCGTCCGGCGTGTTCCTGATCTTTATTACAAAGCCGACTGCTGTCTTTACTACGCCCGCGAATGCTTGCCTCCGCTTTCCCCTTCCTGCAGCTCCGGGTCTCTGCGCGCCCTCTTCTCCCTTCCTCTTCCTTCCACTGCAATGCCTCTTCCCCGCCCCCTCACGCCTCCTCCCGCGGCTGGGCAATCCCAGGTCACGCCTCCCTCTGGCGGCGGCGTCCTCCCCGCCACGGGGGCTGGGGACACCACTCCAGGCTCCACGAGGGCGGGACCCGTGATCGGGCCTCAGTTCCCTTCCTCCAGCCCCAGGTTGGGAAACACTGAGAGTGTGGGGGAAACGCTATACGAGTGCAGAGGGCGTCTGCAAAATGTCCCCTCTTACGCCCTCCTCTCCGCGTGCGGGGGCCGAGCAAGAGACTCCAGTGAGCGGGACTGCGTGCTGAGACCTTGTGAATGAAGTGGAGAAGAGGGAGGAGCGCGCTGGCCCGGGGGACAGCGCCGCCAGCGAGGGAGTGCTCCGTCTCCAGAGTCACCCTGGTGGACTGCCCCGCCACAGCAGGGCAGCCCCCTACCTTCTCCCGGGTTCCCCGCGCTTCAGAGCCTGGCCCCCGCCCCATCCCTGAATAGTCTCTGAGTCCGGTTCTCCCGCTCTAGAAACGGGGGGCGGGTTTCTAACCCTGTCATACCCAGCCACGACCTGGAGGCCGCACTTGGTGACCCACGGCAGGGTGGAGTAAAGGGAGAACTAATCCCAGGCTCAGAATTTGGCTGAATCCCTCGGCCAGCAGCCCCCCTGCGTACTCCCTTCTCCAGGGACTACGGGGTTCGTGGGGAGTGGAGACCCAGCGCTGCCGAGGAACTCTGGTGCCCAGCTCTGGGGGCACCGAGCGCAGGGTGTCCTTGCAGCCCACAGTGTATCCCGGGAATGGGCCGCCGCCGAGCCGCTCGGTCAGTGCTCCCGCGAGCCGGAGCTTGGAGGACTACATTGAAGCTGGAAACTGACCTGACACAAAAATAACATCACGTCATTTCCTCCCTTGCCTGCAGAGAGGGCAGGGGAGTGGGAGAGTGAGCGCGGGGAGCGAGCGGAGGCGTGTCTGCGGGAGGCTCCTAGGAGGGGGAGGAGAGCTTAAAGCTGAGAGTTTGAAAAGCAGCTTCCAAAGAGGGCGAGGACTCCCTCCCCCTTCTAAGGGGAAAATGAAATGAATGGCTTGGAAAAAGAAGCTTAGCTTTCCTTCCTAAGTGGGGACAGTCAGGGATCCGCGGGCGCCCTTTCCTCCCAAGTGTCCAGCACTGCCGGGACTTTGCATCCTTCCACTGCTGGTCCCGGGTGGAGTGGGTCAGTCCAGGTTAGGAGAAGTGGGAGAGGCTGGAGTCTCGTGTGAGGCTTGGAGATGGGGCGTGGTGTAGACCACAGTACTCACCGGCAAGGGCGAACTCTGGCTCCGGTGTGTCCTCTTTGGGCTTCTACACGTGGTGGGTCAGTGTTGAGAGCCACAGCCGAGTCAGAATGATGCCTGGCATATTGCCAGAGGAAATGGTTGAAAGGTGACGCCAGCCAACCATTGAGATGATGATTTGAGTTAAGCTGTATATAATTGCTGTGATGCTGGATTGATTGAGTTGTATATGGACCCTGCTCCAGGAATAGAGCGGCTCCAGGCGCCTGCTACTTTGGAGTTCCTGTGCAGTTCTCGCAGGGGTTGGGGAGAGGGGGAGCGCGGAGCCGGGTGGAAGGAGTGGGTTCCCAAGTAGTGTGTGTGCAGTGCCGGTGAGAGTTGGGGAATAAAGAGTTGCTGTTTGAACCTACAAGGCTTTGTGGTGGCTTGGTTTTTTGTGCCCAGCCAGACTGCCGCAGGTCAGTTTCAGCTGGGGACCTCCCGAGGGTGGCCAGACAATGCTAGCAATGCCCCAAGCAGGAGCAAGAGCCGGCAGGGCAGCTCCTGATGACCCCGTGAGGGTCCGGCCACCGGAAGGGCAGGAAGAGTAGGGAAGAAGTCCGGAAGCCATCGGGGAACCTCAGGAGGGGGTCGCCGCAGAAGGTGAGAGAAGAGCCGCGTGAAGTTGAAGAACGGGCTAGAAAGAAGGCTGAACAGCTTCGGGGCAGTGGGCGAGTCTGAGACCTGTGCAGGACCGGTGGTGGGAAGGGAAGGGGATGGGAATGGGAGAGAGAAAAACAAAACAAAACACCAGTACACTATTATTGTTCTGTCCAGCCACTCAGTGGGATACTTTGGGGGTACTTTGGGGGTGCAAGAGAAAGTCGATGAAAGAAAAAGGAAAGGCCCAAGTTAGCCCCCCTAACCGCAACTTTGTAACTTAGGACACTGGTCTGTAGACCAGCTGAGTTGCCAACACCTATGACCTCCTTAGAAACGCGCAATCTCTGGCCTCATCCCAACCACAGTATCAGAATCTTCATGTTAACATTCCCAAGGAGTTCACATTTAATGTGGTTCTGTGATGTGTAGAAGGTCCCACTGTCCTTTTTCACTGGAATTCTATCTGCCAGAGGCACAGAGTTGGGTTTGACTACCAGGTTCCATTGGGATAGTTGTTTAGGGGATACTTGGATAGGAGCTGCAGAATCCCAGGCCTACTTCAGGCTGTGTGGGGAAAGGACTGGCTGATTTGTCTTTGGATGTGCTGAGTATAATAGAGTAAGTCAAGATTCAAGGTTGGTGTGTTACTGCAAATGCACACTCTATAGGCCCCCTTTCCCAACTCTGTTAATTTTATTCTCAGGAACACAGATTCCCCCCCCCCCCACCACACACACATTTTCCACTTGTTGATTAGGAAACCTAATCGATAAAGTTAAAAAGCATTATTTCTCTCTTGGAAAGTGAAAAAAAAAGTGATTCTTGGAAATCATTAGTTTAGAAGTCAGGAGCCTAGGGTTCTAGACTCAGCCTTGACGGCTAACCCTGGGAATGATTCTTTATTCTTTGAGTTCGTCTACTTCATTTATAAAGTAAAGAAACTGAGCTTATTGAAGACCACTTGCCTCATTCAGGCTCCCATCTTTGAGACGTTTTCAGTGCATCTCGGTGTGCTAACATTCAGTGTATTTACAAACCGGAACCAAACTCAGCCAATCCAAACACCTCCCGCAAGCAAAACAACAAAACCCCACAATTGAATCTGTGAAAAACAGGAGGGGTGGTTGCCAAGAAGAATGAAGGTGGAGGCGGAAAGCAGCGAATAAAAGTGACACTGTGGTAGGGGAGCTCGCTGCGCACTGCTGGGCTCGGGTCCCAGGGGCGCGGCGGGCGCTCTCCAGGGTCCTGAAGGCGGGAGCAATTCGCGGGCGGCCTCGTGGGCTTGGCGCGCGGTTCCCCCCCCCCCCCGCTGTGCAGTCACCGGGCCCTGCCTGTTTTCTTTTGGCGGTGAAAGTCTTGTGGGAAGCATTGAGGGAGGGAGGAAACCTAGCAACCCATTCTCATTCATGAGGCCCTTTCTGGGAAGCCGCCGAATGCGTTGGCTGACTTGTCTTTCGGTCGTTTGTATGCGCCCGGGACAGTGCAGCTCGGTTTGCATTTCCGACTAAGTTCATACTGTTTGGCCTCCCCTCGCTACCTTTTCCTGGGGAATGGAATCGTTCTTTTAGAATTTTCATTCTCCCGATTCACATGCTCCCCTCCCCCGCTCTTTCTGGCAGGAGCTGGAGCTGGGAGCTGGGGAGGCTTCTGGAGGAGTGCCAACAGCTCACTTGAGAGAGGCAAATGGGTGATTTGGAAAACTCAGAGAGCCGGCATTGGCGCCCAGGAACAACGCTGCTGGGAGTCATCTGGCCCCGGGGGGAGTCAGGGACCCTCCCCGCCCCATTGAGGATTGTTGTGGGGGGATTAACCTGCGCCCAGCACGTTTGGCTATGTCAGGCTGCTGAATCTAAGTGGATGGCAATCTCACCCCACCCGCACCTTCTGGGGACTGAGGGTCAGCACCGCACCTGCTCCTAGCTCCAGAGTCACGGGGTCTTCCCTTCGCTGAGTTCTGGAGCCTTATTGGCTTCGGGCACTTGGGCCAAAGAGCTCTACGTTAAATTGAGGGTACTGCCTAGGTCCCCATGCGAACTACAGCCTGACCTGCCAACCTACGACCTTCCTAACAAACCCTTGTGGTAAAGCTTGAAAGAAGATGACAGCACATTCCACAACTGGTACCCAAATCAGATTGCCCGAAAAGCTTCAAGGGCCTTCCATGAGTCCCAGAATTTGGCCGTCTCCAGAGCATGTTTTCAAAAGACTTTGTGAAAACTTGTAACCTGACCCTTCTCTTTTCTCCCTGGCCCCAACCCTTCTTCCCAAGTCACTTGCACGCCCCTTCCTCCTGTATGCTTCATTAAGCATTTTGCTTGGTCCTGTGCTTTAAGACAGAGACCCTTGTGAGGAAAGTGGTGGAAATGTTCAGGCAGAATAAGTGTCTCAATGATCCCCACAAAAATAAAGTTTGGGCTCCTTAGCTTCTCTGGAGACATGCATCATTTGCCCTTCCCTAGACTGGTCTTCACGCCAATTCTGGCTCTCAGCCTGGTAACTCTGGAAACCTGGTGTGGAGCCAGGAGTCTTCTCTAACTGGAGGTGGTGTAAAGCATGATGGGTGTAGGGTACTGGAATCTATCCACTTCCTTGGACTCTTCTGGCAAAGATAGAGCCACAAAGTGACAATGTAACCACAAAATTTGATCTGAGGAAAATTATCCTAGGAAAGACCTTCAGTCTCCCCTTTACTGCACTGTAAAGGGCTGGCTCTGTCTGCTTTGGGGGCTATATTCTAAGTGACAGGCTGAGGGCTTCAGTAACATTAACCACAAAGTGGAATCATGAAAATCGTGCTCCTGAAAGCATTGGTCTATAGGAATCCAAGAAAATTTAGGGAATATTGTACTCTGATTCAATAGCCACCAGAATGCCTTTGTGCAAACTAGAAAATCATGACACCCCCCAATTAATATAAAAAATGTCTCACCTCTCTCACAGGCAAATTGGAGATTTTCATTCACACCAGAATACTACCATTTCACAAGGTAAACACCCACAGCAGAATCAAACTACTTCTTTATAAAAATGTTCTGATCACCTTTAGAGCTAAAAAAATCAGGACAGAATTTGAAATTAGATTTAATTCTATGGAATGACCTATTTTCTCCCTTGCTGTCATCTAGCTATATTGCATATTTTTATTTTCTGTTATTTGGAGACATAGTTCTCTCACCAGGATCTAAGAATCAAGCTGACAGTGATAGAAGACTACAAAAACAAATCTTTGCCTGTTGTGACCATAAATCATGCAGATTGGAAGGTGGCAATAAATAAACTAAATGGAACATGGTTATTAGAGTCACAAGTAATTACTAATTTGAGAACAACAAAACTATTAATAAAATGTTTCTATTAAGGTTCACTTAGAATCTCAATGTTCCTAGTGAAAGTACAACTGTAAAAAAGAGTATCTCTGCAGCTCATAATTAGTTTTTACTTCATCTATTCTTTTAATAACTTTTAAAATGTATTTATGCTTAAGGTTTATGTGGAGAGGTCATAGAGATGTTATATAATGGAAGCAATCACAATGAGGAAGGAGGGGCTGGGACCAGAGTGGAGTAGACTAGACATGAGAGCTACTTAGGTGACATGTAAGCCTGAGTAGAGGCAACAGAAGGCTCTGCTCTGTTCTTGCAGAGGTAATTGGGCCCTCTGCATTCCCCATCAACATCACTAATCAAGTGAAGGCTTAAGATAAGATATCAGGCTTTATGTGAATATTTTGTATATTTACTATGGTTTAAATGTGTGACCCAAAATTTCACGTTAGAAACCTGGTCCCCAGTGCAACAGTGTTCAGAGACAGGACTTTTGGGAAGTGATTGGATCATGAAATTTCTGTCTTCATTTTTGGTTTATTATATTATTATTATTATTATTGTACAGGAGATTGAACCCCGGGGCATTTAACCCTAAGCCACATCCCCAGCCCTTTTTATATTTTATTTTTAGAAAGGTTATAAGTTGCTTAGGGCCTCCCTAAGTTGCTGAGGCTAGCTTTGAACCTGTGATCTTCCTGCCTCAGCCTCTGGAGCCATTGGGATTATAGGCACCACCATGTTTGCCTTCTGTCTTCATTTATGGATTAATGGTTTGATGGGTTATCTCTGGGCTGACTGTGTTATAGAAGTGAGCTCTCTCAGGATTACTTGCTCTATCTTGCCATGTGGTGATCTCTGCAGCAAGAAGACCTTTGCCAGATGCCAAGTAGATATTCACACCACATTCTTGGACTTCTTAGCCTCCAGAACTGTGAGCTAAATAAACCTCTATTCTTTATGTTATAAATTACCTGGTCTCAGATACTTTTGTTATAGAGACAGAAAATGGACTAAGACAATATTCAAAACTAAACCCTTGATTTCCTCCCCAAACCTCTGTTCCTGCAGTCTTCATGTTTGTATATCCCTGACTCACTCTCACACTTATTAGTCAAGTCTAATGTCTTCTCATAGTCACAGCTATCACCCTATGTTGTAAGTTGACTTGCACCTTCTCCCAACCTATATGTTGAAATGTTAACTGCCTTGTGCCTCTGAATATGACCTTATCTGGAAAACAGGGTTGTTGCAGATGTAATTGGTTAAAAGGAGGTCATGCCAGAGTAGGATGGCCTTACTCCACTATGACTGGTATTCTTATAGAAAGGGGAAATGTAGACACACTCACACACACAGGGAGAACACATAAACATGAAGGCAGAAATCAGGGTGCTAGGCCTAAGGTGTCAGGGAATACCAATGATTGTTAGCAAAGCACCAGACACAAAGAAGAGGCATGGAACAGATTCTCCCTCAAAAGGAATTTAGTCTGAAGACTATAGCAAAGAACAGGGCTTGGGAATGCATGCCTATAATCCCAATGACTGTAGGCTAAGATGGGAGGATTGCAAGTTTGAGGTCAGCCTCAGCAAATTAGTGAAACCTTCAGCAATTTAGTCAGACCTTATCTCAGGGGTACAAGAATAAAGAAAGAAAAAGAAAAAAAAGATCACAACAAGCAAACCCTGCCTGAGTTTACAGATTCTGTTTCCTGTTCTGCAGATTTCACATTCAAGACTACAACCTCAACTCTTACTTGAATTTTCAACCTGCTGACTTGTTCCACAGATTTTGGACTCGATGGCTTCCACGAATGCATGAGCCAATACCTTAAAATCTCCCCAGTACTCCCCCTCCCAGCCAAGTGGTTTTATTTCTCTGGGGATGTTTGACTAACTGATCTTTCTACTTCCCCTTTGCCCTATTTCCCCTCACAGTCTAGTTTCAATACTGAAAACATGGTTATTTTTAAAACATAGGTCAGATTATGTCACCCTGCAGCTGCAGACTTTGAATGGCTTCTCCTCTCAGAGTAAAACCTCTTACATTAGCCCACAAGGCACTACATGAATGGTCCCACCTGCTTCTAAGATCTCCTCTTCCTATGCAGCTGTGCTTGCGGTATTGTTTTTCTCCCTAGCACATGTCAGTGTCAAACATACTATATATTCACATGTTTATTTGTAAGAAATAAGCAGTAATTTTGTCTCTTTTGTTCATTATTATCTTGGTAGTACCCCAAACAGTGCTTGACCCTTAACTAAATGCTCTATAAACTTGGTGGACAAATGAACTAAAAATAAGCTCAACTATTCAGTCATAAAAGGAAATGGAAGAATGAATTAGAGCAAACCATAATCCATGTTTTTATAATAATTTCAGAATGAATCCTAATGTTATGTATTAATAAAAGGAATAAAAAAAAAGAAAAAATAATGGAATTCTGGCACATGCTACAACACGGGTGGTGGGCCTTGAACATTATGCTAAGTGTAAGAATCCAAACGCAGAAGGACAAATATTGTAAGATATCATTTACATGAGGTAACAAGAATAGACAAATTTATAGAAATTGAAAGTAGAATAGAGGTTACTTGGGCCTGGGAAGAGGATTTATAGAAACAGAAATTAGAATAAAGGTTACTTGGGGCTGAGAAGTTTTTACTTGATGGATACAAAATTTCTGTTTGAGAGATTTAAAAAAAATTTCTGGGAGTAGATAAGTAAATAGAGGTGGTGGATACAGGACAGTATGAATGAATTAATGCCACTGTTTAAAATGATGACAATCCTTCAAAACTCTTTTTTAAAAAGTATTTTTATTAGTTATTGATGGACTTTTATTTTATTTATATATACGTGGTGCTGAGAATCAAACCCAGTGCCTCACACATGCTAGGCAAGTGCTCTACCACTGAGCCACAACCCCAGCCCTCCTTCAAAACTCTTGATGAAGGGCTGGGAGTATATCTCAGCAGTAAGGTGATTTGTCTAGCATATACAGGGCCTGGATTCAGCTCCCCAGCACCAAAACCAACCAACCAGCCAACCAAATAATAACAAACTCTTCAAGAGGTAAGCTGAGAGGAGACTCTGGAAGTCCAGGGAGGAAGAACACTGAGTTAGTCATTCTGTCATTAAGTTCATATATATATATATTTTTTTTTAAAGAGAGAGAGAGAGAGAGAGAGAGAGAGAGAGAGAGAGAGAGAGAATTTTTAATATTTATTCTTTAGTTTTTGGCGGACACAACATCTTTGTTTTTTTGTATATGGTGCTGAGGATCGAACCCGGGCCGCACGCATACCAGGCAAGCGCACAACCCCTTGAGCCACATCCCCAGCCCCAACACACCTATATTTTAGGGTTCTGTTGCCACCCCTCAAAAGTGTTTATAAGCTAGGCATTGCCTAGTCTCACTGGTATGAGATTGGATATGATTGGATTTTTAAAATTTTTAAAAATTTCTTACATATACGACAATAGTGGAATGCATTACAATCATAATTATCCATTCACAACACCATTTTTCATAACTCTGTATATAAAGTATGTTCACTCCAAATTATAAAAATTGGAATTGAACTCAGAGGCACTTAACTACTGAGTTTCATCCCCACCCCTTTCCCCCCTTTTTTGTATTTTATTTAGAGACAGAGTCTCTGCTAAGTTCCTTAGTGCCTTGCTAAGTTGCTAAAGCTGACTTTGAACTTGTGATCCTCCTGCCTCATCCTCCAGGCTGCTAGGGTTATCCACCACACTCATATATATTTTTTACAACTTTTCTGGCTTCTGTGAATTAGAGCGAATTGAGGGGGTTAGAGGAAGGTAAGAATAGTGAAACAGGAGGCTTTGCACTGTGAGAGATGAGAGAAGATGACTTGGACAGGTGGTGGGGATAAAAATATAAGGACATTGATTTGATAGATTTACATTTAGATTTAGAGATAGAATCAACAGAAGTTTAGGTGGATTGGATGACCAGGCTGAGAGAAATGGAGTCAGAGATAATTTCTCTATTTTTTTGGTTTGAGCAGTTGAGTGACTTGCTGAAATAAGGAAGGCAGAGGTTGGGAAATCAAGAATCTTGGTAAAGACAGATATTTGAGATGCCTATGAGTCATTCAAATGGAGATGTCAAGTAGCTGCTCTAAGAGCCTGGAGCTCCCGGTAGAGGTCTGGGTAGGAGTCTAGGAGAGGTAAATGTGGGACCCATTAGCATAAAGTGGCATTTAAAGCTATTGGAATTGGGTGAAATTCTTGAGGTAGAGCACAGCTGGAGGAGGAGAGGAGGGGAAGAAAGAGAGAGAGAGAGAGAACTGTATCAATTACAGAGCTTGAATGATATTCAGGTGGAAATGGGTATCCACTGACAAAATTTAATCAAAAAGCTAACACAATCATTCTTGTATTTTAGAAAGATCTCTCTGTCCTCTGGTATTACTTAGAAGCAATTCTGACTGGAAAGAGGGGACCAGAGTGGAGGCTTTGCAATTTTTTGTTTGTTTGGAGAAATGATCATGACTTGATCTAGGAAAGTGTTAAATGGAATGGAGCTAAGAGAAGAGATCAAGAGATAATTTTGAATAATGTGGAGAAAATTTGGGGATTGAGCAGAAGTGTAAAATGAGGACAAGAACAAGATCAAGAATTGTGCCCCCAAGTTTCTAGTTCAAAGTCATGTGGATAATGATACTATTTACTGAGATAGATGCTAGTTTCAAATAGTCTGTTATACATGTAAATCTAGATAGATGTTTAGTAGACCTTGGCATATTTAAGTGTGGATAGCATGAATTAAAACTGAGTGAAGTCAACAGTTCATAAGGCTGTCTCAAAGCCACAGTCATAGTTAAGATTAGCCAGGGAGAATGAGTCAAGTGAGAGGAAGAAAAGACCAAGCATGAAAACCTACAGAGTAGTTCCAATATTTCAGTCAAAAAAGAAGAAATTTGTAAATGTGGCTGACAAAAAACAGCTAAAGAAACAGAAGGAAAACAAAATAAAAAGGGACAACCCTGTATTATGTGTCAGACACTATTCATATAATATGCCATCTATTTTTTAAAAAAATATCTTTATTTTGTTTATTTATTTATTTATCTTATATGGTGCTGAGGACTGAACCCAGTGCCTCACATGTGTGAGGCAAGTGCTCTGCCTCTGAGCCACAACCCTAGCCCTGCCATCTATTTTTTTTAATAACCCTGCAAGCAGGTTTATGAATTTAATAGAAGATTGTAATGATTTCAGAGTCCCAGAAAGGTGAAATAACTTGACCAAGAAGACATATCTAGAAAATAGCAAAGCAGATTTGAAGGAATTTAAGTAAATCTAGTTCTATCTGGTTTCTAACCCTTTATACTTCCATCTTTAGTAAAAAGGAATGAGGTGTGTGTGTGTTTGTGTGTGTGTGTGTGTGTGTGTGTATACTTACATATTTGTGTATAAATAAACTACCTCTGGAAGGACAGTAGCACCTGAGAAAGTGAAGAGTGGTTGCCCTGGTGGGAGATTGTGGTTGGCAGTGGGTGGGAGGGAAACTTCACATATCGTGTACAATTTTATTCTTCATATTGTAATAGAGTCTTTTGTTTTTTTCTTCCTTCCATGTTTGACGGTGATGGCAGTCTCCACCACTCTCCCACATCTGATGCCCACATCTGGACAAACTCACAGGAAAATCCAAGCCCAGGTGCACATACCCTTTGGCAGCACCTTCCAGAAGTTCGAACTATGCAAGTCCTGTTCCTTGCAAAGAAAGACAGCCCCATCATGAAACTCCAGGTCCATTCCTCTCTCTGCCCTTTCAAGTCATTTTTGGACTTGCTTGGAATGCTGTCCCACTCTCCTCCAAGGGTCTCTTCATGTGTGTGGACTCTTATGAATTGACATACCAACAAAATTTGGGGTTGGTGGGAGAGTCCAGCCTGCCTGTGTGGTGGAACCACACATGATATTGGTTTCCTATTGTAAGTCTGTGCTATTCTAATTCTGAATATTTGAATCCAGAATATGAAATAACTAAAAAACATTTTAAATGGGAACAATATGAAAGGTTCATGTGCCAAAGTTCTAAGATTTCAAGGTCTACCTGGGTTTCCCCATTTTCCTTATTTGTTAGTTCATTAAAAAGAAAAATAAAACAAAATAAAAAAAATTTTAAAAAAGATCAAATA
This sequence comes from Spermophilus citellus, assembly GCF_964194105.1. Lineage (NCBI taxonomy): Eukaryota > Metazoa > Chordata > Mammalia > Rodentia > Sciuridae > Spermophilus > Spermophilus citellus. The sequence goes on along the minus strand of NC_138194.1, from coordinate 27,528,970 downwards.
TAGCCTGTTTTTTTTCTTTGCTTTTCTAATAGTCTATATCTGCAGAGAGTTAGGAAGGAAATTATTTACATACAATATCAGAAAATTGAAAATAAAAATTAGAATCTTATTTATGAACTTTAGTGATATTTTCCTGGGATCTCTAGCTCTATAAAAATTGTATTTTTCACAAAAATATTTGCATTTGTCCAAATGACAATATTTTCTTTCAGTATAGTTTACAGTTTAGATAATTTGGTAAGCATATCTATACTTCTCTATATTTCTACCAAGCAAGCTATTTCCAAATGACAATATTTTCTTTCAGTATAGTTTACAGTTTAGATAATTTGGTAAGCATATCTATACTTCTCTATATTTCTACCAAGCAAGCTATTTCTGGGAAAAATGAAACAAAACAAAACAAAAAAACCCTTACTATATTTTGCATACATAATTTAGTTTTTAAATTTTATTCAATTTTGAAGCTGGGTGTGATGATGCTGTAATCACAGCAACTCAGGAGGCTGAGGCATGGACCAGTAAGGTTAAATGATTTGTTTGGACAAGTAAGGCACAGAGCTGGGTTCCAACTTCTGCTTCCTGATTGTTGGCTCTTGACGTCACATCTAGGAGACAGTCATCATTATTATTAATATTATTATTATTTGCAGTACTGGAGTTTGAACCCAGAGCCTTGAGCATGATAGGCAAGTACTCTACCTCTGAACTACATTCCACAGTCCAACAGAGTCATTATTATTTGTGCCTATTGTGAGACCGTGCTATTCTAATTCTGAATATTCTAATCCAAAACATGAATTAAATGGGAAGAATATGAAAATGGGAAGAATATGAAAGGTTCATGTGCCAAAGTTCTAAGATTTCAAGGTCTATCTGGGTTTCCTCATTTTCCTTATTTGTTAGTTCATTACATAGAAAAATAAAACAAAAGTAAAAAAAGATCAAATATAGCCTGGTTTGACAGTGATCAGTGGTATGACAATGACCAACTACTATGATATTGTTGATTTATATTCTCTCAATGCCTATGATCATTACTAAGTCTAATTAAATATCTTTGATGACATTTATTCTCTTGAATCAAAACTTCAAGTTTTCATTCTTCGTACCCTCAGCAAATTACGGAAATTCCATGCTAGTTATGCTTACAAATCAACATTGGAGACTTAATTGCTGACTTCAATTCCATGAGTACTAGGTCTCTTAGACACATAGCTGCTAATGCTCCAATTTCCTTAGTAAATTGATTAGATCTCTGAGATCCTAAAACGAATAACACAGCTTTTATAATAGCCCGATTTACCTAAAACTAGGGAAGAGTATTTTAGATACCAACAGCATTCGAGATCCTGGGAGCCTTCATATAACACCAGACACCTTTGGTAAATTAAAATCATGAAGTGCAGAACATTGTTATTCTGAACTGAAATGCAATATAGTTGAAATTCTGTGTTACTTCCTGATTTTCTATTTAATTATTCATTTTTGCAAGAATTATTCTAATCTTAGCATAGCAAAGCTTTACAAAATTCTTGATAGTTTTAGTCTAATATGACTGTAAATCATACATTTATTTTTTTACTTCACATATAGTTTTCCTTGGGAAAATATGAAGCAGGTCAGCAAGGGTTCATTATGTAATATTTCATTCTAAGACTTCTCAAAGACTGCTATTACTATGAGAAATGAAAAATACTTTCATTAAATGCTAAGAGCTGGTAGAAGCAAATGTAAGCATGAAAATGCAAGGCATAGAGCTACTTCAAAAAATAAAAGTCTTCTCTTTTCTGAGCTGTGTGTGTGTGTGTGTATGTGTGTGTGTATTTTTCCCCCAATACTTCTGTCAGCTAAGTCCTAAGTTTTCTCAGGCTCTGCTGCTTTCCTGGGGTGTTAGTGAAATGCAGAGAGGGTTATCAAAAGCACAACAGCAGAAAAGTTCCAAGTAGAGGAAGGGGCACAGAGTCAGAAGGGGGAAACCCTTCTGCAAACTTCCCTTATGACTTTGAATATCTTGGATTTCTCATCCATACAGTGAGGAACTTAGTGAAGATGCTCTTTAGGCTTCTAACCAACTCACTTTCGGGTTCATCATGGCCCTCTGGTACATCATCAGTGCCCTCTCTTGGGACACACACGCCTCAGCCCCAAACTGTGGCCTTAGCTTACAGCAGAAGCCAAGCAGAATCCCCAGAGAGAGAGAGAGAGAGAGAGAGAGAGAGAGAGAGAGCCAACCTGCCTCCCCATGCCTGCACTTATGAACATCCCCACTGCGACTTCCCAGTTCTTTTAATTAAATTAAGGTGTCTTCCTAATCAGTTCCTTCCTCTAAGCTTACACAGCACCTGTGTCCTATCTAACTCTCGCTGTTTGGGGGATGGATGAGCCTTCGAAAGGCAAATGTGATTGTGTTACTTCCCTCTTTTTAGCCATTCAGTGGGTCCTCATTTCTCTGTAAGATAAAGGTCAAGTGCGTTCCTGTTGCATGGAAGACCTTTTGTGATCTGTTGATGTGTACTGTTGATCCATCTTTATTTCACTGTTCCTTTGTACTCAAAGCTCCAGTTGCATTAATGTTCCTTTGATCCCTAAATATCTTGTTCATCCTCATTCCTGGAACTTTGTGTCAATGGTTCCCCCCTGTTGGATCACTCCCCTTGCCCAGCCTGCTCTTCTGATTCATCTTTCAAGTCTCCTCTCAGATGCTCTGTCCTCAGGGAAGCTTTCCTAAATTGGTAAACTGTTTCTTGGATTTCTAGAATCATAGCACTTACTACTCTGTATTGTGATGTTCTGTTTTTTTTTTTCCATTGGAAATGAAGCTCTGAGAGCATTAGGACTTTGCCTTATTCAGAGCTGTGTCTCAAAACCCTAAGTGGTACTGGGACATAATGTCTATTCAATGAATATTTGTTAAATGAAAGAACTTAGGAATGATGTGATCTGGAACTAATAATTGTTGAATCAAGGTAATGGGCACAGAGCATTTTTATCATGATGTTTTTCTCAACTTATATATGTCTGACATTTCTGATGATGAAAGGATATTTAATAGATGTGTTTTCTAAACATTATATGTTATCTTCAATTGCCATAGACAGGAGACTGGGATAGAAGCTGCCAGTGGCACAAGTAATCTTCACAGATAAGAGGTTTATTAAAATAGTCCTCAGAGAAGGCTTGATGAAAAAGGGGACACTCCATTTTCCCCCATGGTCCCCAGGCCGGATCTCCCAGTTTCACACTGGTGGAGTCCAAAAATCAACAAACAAGACGGCAAGAACAAGGAAGATATTGTTCTGTTCAAAGTGGACAATTTGTGTCAGGGCTCAGGAAGGCCGTCTGGGCTTTGTAGCTTTTCCAGTGGTTCTTAATAAACCAGGCTTTGTGCAAGCCTCACTCAGGCCATCCAGGGCCCTCTTGCTTTCTGGTTGTCTCTCTCTGCTGGCCTGACTGCCAGGAGAACTTGTAAGCAGCCATTGATTTCTTTGAATTGGAAGCTACTGAAATTGGACTGCTTTGCCTGGCGTTTTAAAAGGAATGTTTTTCTTGGGGGAAGCTGGAGTTTGGCACTGCCATGAGATTACAAATTTGGGGGACCATTCAAGATTTATAACTAGCAATTTCTTTCAGGACACATGAGGCATTTGTCTGAAGGAAAAGTTTAGCAATTTTAATTTGAAGGGGTCACAAAATAATATTGCTGATTAAGGTTTTACAACCACACTATGGAAATGAAGTAGGAAAATAATGCATTTCTATCTACTAATTGATTGAATAATCAATATTGACTGGGGTTTACTAAGTGTTCAGTAAGTAAAAGCCCACTCATGGAGAGAGATAACTAGGTTAGCAACTATTAGAGAGAAACTGTATACAAACCAAGAACATTGAGTTCCAGGGACTTCCTAGGATGGCAGCACAGGACTAACTGGGATCCTGGACTCATGAATGCAGGCATTTGAAAAAGAAACTAAAGTAACTGGGTGCAGTGGCCCATGCCTCTAATCTCAGGTATTTAGGGGGCTGAAGGAGGGAGATTATAGGTTTGAGGCCAGCCTCAGCAACTTAGTAAGATACTGTCTCAAAAATACTCCCTCCCCCCCACCAAGGGCTGAGGATGCAGCTCTGTTAAAGTGCCCTGGATTCAATCCCCACTATTGCCATAAAGAAATATATAATAAATTAAAAAATTAAAAAGAATAACCTATCTAATTTTAAAAAGAGCCCTTCTTAGAATTTACCACAATTTTTAAACATGTTATCTCATCTGATGTTTTTCTTTTTTTTTATATATATATTGTTTTAGTCATACATAGACACAATATCTTTGTTTATTTATTTTTATGTGGTGTTGAGGACCGAACTCAGGGTCTCACAGCCCATCATCTGATATTTTTCAAACAACCAGTTTTGAACACAATGATTAAGTGTGAGAGGTATATTGTCTTGATTTTATAAAGACTTTCTATAGACATCTTTATCTATCCGAATATGAATTTGAACTTGTTTTTTCCCCCTAAAGGGAGAAACCAGACCAGAAAATGAAATCCAACTGACTTGAATTAAAAAGAAAAAAGACAGTTCTTGTGATTTCTAAGACATTACTCTTTATGTTATCATACCGCCTGGAGCCAGTTTGTACGAAAAGGATGCACATTACTGAATTTCTTTAGTTGGTAAAAAGGGTTTTTTCAGTAATCACTAGCTGGAAATCCTGCAGTGCTTACACTTCCACCAGATGTCACTGTTCGCCATTCTTTTACTCCCTGCTTTAAAAATGCACTGTATTAGAGAAGAGCCCAGCTTCTCTTGGGCTACTGGGAATGTTCATTGCTTCTGGGTGTGAGGTAGTGGGCTGAATGCCAAGAAAGAAACAGCGGGAGTTCCGGATCTTGACTCAGGCAGAAGGAATTTGACAACATAGTAAACTCTGGCTCCCCAATGTACAAAATCCCAAAAGCATTAGCTTCTTTTATCTTCCCCTGTGATTCCGTTTATCTACACAATGGCACATTGCTGATGGATGAGCCGTGCAGTTATAACCTGGCCTTTAGCCTGGTGGGATAGAAAAAGAGGACATTTTGAAGTTAAGAGAGGACTCAGGAACGATATGCTTCTGTCAAAGAAGCCAGTGCCAGACTTAGCTGGGATTTGGACTAGGATAGAGTGTGACTTCTGAGGAGGGGCTGGAAATAACCCCAAACCCGGAGTCTCTCTCCTGCTGGGATTTCCTATGATCCAAATCATATCACTTGGAGTTTATTGCTGTGGATCCATTATGAGCATTCCCTGTAGATTTAATGAGTAGGAGCAATTTATTAACTCATTTTCATCTAACCAAATATGCATTTGAACTTTTTTTTAAAAATGTAAATGGAGAAACCAGACCAGAAAATGAGGTGCCTAGGGCATGTCTGAGGATGTTGGGAGAGGGTCTCAGGTAAAGGCTAAGTGAAAGAGTCAGAGAGGCAAAATTTTCTTATCTCCCTGTTTCATTCAAGATAAAAGATTTGGTATTTCTGACCCTCCACACCTTCCTCATTTACACACGTTTATCTCAAGTGTTGACCAGCTACCAAGCCCTAGACTTCCTAGGGCCAAAAAATGATGAAGCTTGACTTTCTTGTACAAAACTGCAGCTTTGGAAAAGAGGAAGCTTGCAGACCACAACGACACTAATACATTGTTAAAAATTGTCAGTTTGAAGGTATTTTTAAGAAAAGCAAGAACAGAATAAAGGAAGCATTTAATACCTTGCTTTTATTTGCTGACCATATGCTTTTACTTATTTATTTTTAAAATATTTATGTTTTAGTTGGAAGTGGACACAATACCTTTGTTTTATTTTAAAGCGGTGCTGAGATTGAACCCAGTGCCTCACGCATGCTAGGCAAGCGCACCACCTCTGAGCCACAACCCCAGCCCCCATATGCTTTTATTTTTATGTCCTACAAACTTGTCTTGCAACAAATGTGTCTATAGAATTAGGATCATGTCCTTCTTGCATGGTGCTGAGGGTAATAAAAATCTTCACCTGAAAACTTCAAAAATTCATCTTTCAGTACATGCAAGTTTTTGGGCAAATGATCATAGATGAAAGTCTCAAATTTATCTTGCAGAAGCAAAGAAAGAGCAGACTTATTACAGAATGCAGAAATGTTGTACGCAATTGATAATATTAAATGCTTTGAGCATTTCTATCCAGCAAGCTTTTTCATTTTGTTTGGTCATATTTTGGTCAATTTTTTTTATACAACTTTACACGGATATCTATACTTTATTGAAAACTTATTGGGAAAAATATCCACATACAGCATGATTGGTTATGAGATGATCCACTTTGGGTCCATCTGGCCTGACTTAAGAGAGCAGAGGGTCACATAAAAACTTTACAGTCCACCCATGTCCCCCAGACTTTAGTTGATGGGGGGACCCATTTACAAATACTTTGCCAAATAAGGCAGTAGGAACAATGAATAAAGGGGGAAGATGGGTGGGTTTATCTCAAGGTATGAACCCAGCACCTCACTGGTGCTAGGCAAGCACTCTACCACTGAGCTACAACTCCAGCCCCTATCGTTTCTTTTTATCTTTTAGTTATACACAATTTGAACAGATGTTACAAAAATATGTTGAGACTATTTTTATATATCTTAGTTCGCTTTCAATCTTATTTTGAACAAATGTCTATGTCTTGAAAATTAATCCTGACAATTTTTCGTGTTGAGAACTCAGAGTCATATAAGCAATATATATTTTTATGGAAAAACATATTTGTGACATAATTGATGTCAAACAAATTACTTAGATAGTCTGTGATCTGGGTTTCATTTGTTGATATTTGAATATATTCCAATTGTCACTGCATAAACTATTATCCTTTCAACATATCATGTTCATCTTAAAAATCCACTTTTCAATCATTTTAAATGCAGTAGTCCTAAAACAATTCTGGGGAAGTTACTAAAATAGACTCTTAAATAACATGAGCTTGATCTGAATTGTGTTTATCAATTCAGAATGGTCGTAGATGGCTCCTGTAACAACAAATTTAGACCCTCTGGTTCCCTGTAAATTTAATCTACATCTGTATGTTTCAAGAAGGCAAGACTTTCAATTTCTGAGATGTTTGCAGTAAATTAGGGCTTTGTGAAGTCTGTCTTGATTTTGGCAGAGAAGTCAACATGATTTTTATGGGATATTTTGGAGGGTGGAAATGAGACTTAGATACATTTTTTTTTGCTAACCATTAGTTCAAAATTTGAGAGTTATAAAATTTATAGAAAGAAAGAAAGAAAGAAAGAGAAAGACCCACGACACCCATGCTGACCAGGGTTTAGCAGTATGTGGCTCCTCCCACGCCCCACCCCCTGCAAATAATAATGATATTTATTTGGAAAAAAATGAACATTGCTATGAAAATATACATTATAATATTTTTTAACTTCCATACAGAATCTTTTGCCCATTTTAAAAGATTCTTCTGAAAGGTCAAGGTGAATTGTGCTATATCCTTAGAATGCTTGCTTAGAAACATTCACTGATAGCTCCCAAAGTGATATACACAGAGAAAATGGGAAGTTGTGTTTATTGGTTATTTAATTTTAAAGGGTAAATTATAGTTCTAGTCTTTGGGTTTCTTAAAAAAATCTTATTATTATGTTAATTTTCAAAATAAAAAAGCACAATGACTAAGCTCATGAACTCTCATATCCATCATCCAGTTTTAATAATTAATAACATTATCATTTCTGCTTATTTCTTTCTTCTCTCTCACTCTTCTCCCCTGGATTTTTTTTCTTTTTTCTTTTTTTTTTTTTTGTACCAGAGATTGAATCCAGGGGCATTTAACCACTGAGCCACATCCCCAGACCTTTTTAAGTTGCTTAAAAAGGCTCTAAGCAAAAAGGTCTTTCTTAGTTGCTTAGGGCCTTGCTAAGTTGCTGAGGCTGGCTTTGAACTCATGATCCTCCTGCCTCAGCCTCCCAAGATGCTGGGATTAGAGGTGTGTGTTACCATGCCAGGCTTCCCCTGGACTATTTTATAGCAAGTTGCAGATCACATATCAATTATTTTAAAAACACCTCCTAAATTCCCAGTTCCTTTGATACTCTCCCCTCCGCCTTTTAAAAGCATAACCACGGTCCCATGTCAGCCAGATATTCTTTAGACAGAGAGGCACCAAACATGACTTTCAGATCTCCTTCATCCATAAGTTGCAAAAAAAAAAAAAAAAGAGGTCATACTAATAGTAGTAAATAATATTTTGAGCTTGCTCCAGCTGATTGCTAAAACCATTCTTCCTAATCCTAACTTGGAGTCTTCTCATTGCTTTCTAGAAGTCTCTATGTGTCTAGAAGTGTCCATGTGCTTGCATGCAAGTTTTCCCAGCCATCACTTGCTATCCCTTCTCCCTTCTCCTTCCTTAACACTGTGTCCTCTGGCATCTTGTGATATTATCCATGCCATTCCACTGTTTTTTTTTTTCAATTAAGTGTATATCTGAAAAGCACAGATATACATTCTTTTATGTAGGCATATACTTAAAAAAGATGTAACACATACACACATTCTTTTCTGATGTATGAGATATGCCTTATGGTAGTCCCCCCTTATCTGCAATATTTGCTACAGTAGTTTCAGGTACTATGGTCAACTATAGTCTGAAAACATTAATTTTTATCTTGACTCAAAATTTTAAGAGAGAAAGAGACCACATTCACACAACTTTCATTATAATATATCGATATAATTATTTTAGTATTTGTTATTATTATTAATCACTGTGCTTATTATAAATTGCATTTCACTATAGTTATGTATGTAAAGGAAAAAACATAGTATTGAAACAGTTTGGTGCTATCTGTGGCTTCAGGCATCTACTGGGGATATCAGAATGTATCTTCTGCAAATAAGAAGGGACTATTAAACTTTTTTGGTAGGCATTTGAGTTGTCCATTTATAACTTTTCCAGCAGGGTTTTTCCACATAAGATACTACTACTTTATTGACACAACAGCTTTCTATTTTTCTTGGTCAGGGTTCCAATCAGAATTTCAAACTGAATTTATAGGTGTTCAAATTAGAGTTGCGGAGATGGTGTGATGGAGTCTATGAATGTTTTCTGGTACTTGGGTTTCTCTACATTTCCCAACCACTTTGAAATTAGATTGGCTCAGGACCTGGTTCTGCTCAAAGTGTGAAGGTGAGGATAAGCAAGAGGATTCACCTCCTTGTGATATCTTAGGTGCTTTTTGTTACTCCAGCGTACTCGTACTCTAGCCTACATGATAGATGATCAGACAGATTGTCTGAGCTGGGCTACTGTCTTAGTCCATTTTCTACAATAGAAGACCACACACTGGCTAATTTATGAAGAAAGTAAATTTATTTGATTTAGGATTCTGGAGCCTAGGGAGTCCAAAGGCACAGCACTGCCACCTGGAGGTCGTGTCATTTCATAGTGGAAGGGTGAAATGGTGAGGAGGAAGCCAACAAGAGGGTGGAGGCGAACGTGGGCTGCTTTTATTTCAACCCTCTCTGGAGATGAACTAAACCATTCAAATCTATGAGGGCAACACCCTCATGATCCAATAGTTTCCCATTAGGCCCCACCTCTCACCACTGGGAATCAAGCTTCCAAGCATGAATTTTAGAACACACCCAAAGCATTGCAACTACCTACATTGAGGTTTTAATATTTGTTATGTGCTGTTTTTGTCAGGCAAGGTAAAATATAACCCATGAATTTGTTATTCATGAAAATACATTCATTGCTTAAATCTTATGAAAAAAATATGAGAGATTGTGAAGATTGCCTTTTGCCATTCACTTTTGTTTTTGTGATGCTGGGGATTGAACCCAGGGCCTTCTGCATTTGAGGTAATGCACTCTACCAATTGAGCTATATTCCCAGTTCCTGTTATCCACTTTTAAATTGATCACCATTTCATTTATTATTTTGAAAGGCATTAGCTGGAATCTTACATGCTTCATCAAGTTAAGGGTTTGACTAAATCAGCTACATTACAAAAGTCTCTGGGTTGATGACAAGTGTTTTTTCTGACACGTTGAAACATTGCTCGACTTTGCATTTCTTTATTTGGTTTTGTTCTTTTAAAATCTCTTTTCTATTTTTAAATTGATCAATCATTATTGTATATATTTATGAGATACAATGTAATGTTTTGATATATTAACTTTTAGTAGAAAGATTAAATCAAGATAATTAACATATACATCTATCATCTCACCTAGTTACCGTATGTTTATGTTGAGAGTGTTTAAAATTCTTCCAGAAAGTTTGAAGTAAACAATGCATTATTATTAACTATAGGCAATATGCTGTGCAATAGATCAGCAAAACTTGTTTGTCCTAACAGAAACTTTGGACCCTTTGATCAATATCTCTCCTATGTCCTTGTTTTGTTCTTCATGTCACATGGGCTGTTTTAGGTTATTTGAGCAACAGACTGAATAACTGAAGAGCATTTCTCACTTTTCCCAAGGTTGTCTTTATGGTCCTCATTTAAGGAAAACAACATAAATACGGGTCATTGAGAACTCAAGGCCCCGGGTCTGAAGGCTATTGAGCTAACTGCCTTTGCCTCATTTGGAAAGACCCTAGGATAGGTACTGGAAGATTGCCAATGAGCATGTGCACGATAACTATGGTGGATAGAATCAAGACAGGGCTTCCAAATGAGCTTTTTGGAAACAGGTCTGTGAACATCTCAAGTGCTAAATTAATTACCATGGAGAACCTTCAAGAAAGATAAGAAACAACTGTATTCTGCTCAGTGGACTCCACCTTTCTCAAATGGAGGCAGAATGGAAAAGTTTTCTTCTCTAAAATCATTAATGTTAAGGCATTGGCTATCACAAGGGCCATCACTTTCCTACTCAGATATTTTACCTTTCTTCTCTGTTTCATCACACAAGGTACTATTGTTTTTGTAGTTGCCTTTTAGGGCCTTGAAATTTTTATCTTTTCTTTTTACTATATAAAGTCTCAAAATAAGTGCTTTGATCAGCTCTCAAGGATTCATGTGTTTGGAACAGGAGAACCCTATGAACCACTAAGGCAACTTGGTGACACTTATAAGGGCATCAATGTTGGCATGAGCTGAAAAATAATCTTGTTTAAGCTCTGACGATGTTTATTACTGAGAAAGAATGTTAACACATGCACATATATATGAATCAATAGATAGAGATTGGACTTCTTACCAGGGTGGCTGTAACAACTCCTTTTTTTCTCCCATCTGCTACCTAGGAAGACTGCTGGCTCAGGATACATCCTGTTTCCCATTTTCACTCTCTGCCCAAAAGGAAACAAAAATTCTTATGGAGAAAAAAATTTAATAAAGACAGGAGCATGAGTGTGTGTGTGCATGCTTGTGTTCATGTATGTTTGTTGCGGGTTATCAGTTTATTTTATAGTAACTTAGTAGTCCATGTTGGAATATTTGGGACAAAATACATAGAGAAAAAAAGATACATTAAGAAGCCTAGATTTAAGCCCACGAAATTATTGTCTACTTTCTTTTTTTAAAAAAATTATTTATTCATTCTAATTTGTTATAAACAATGGCAGAATGCAATTCGTTTCATTTTACACATATACAGCACAGTTTTTCAAGTCACTGATTATACACAAAGTATTGTCACACCATTCATGTCTTCATGTACTTAGGGTAATGATGTCTAACTCATTCCACCATCATTCGTACTCCCTGTCCCCTTTCTTTCCCCTCCCTCCCCTTTGCCCTATCTAAAGTTCCTTGATTCATCCCATGCTTCCCCTACAAAGCCAATTATTGTCTACTTTCTAAATCAATTTCAGAGTCTATATATCAGCATTGAAATTAGAACAACTAGGTTCACATCTCCACTCAGCTGACTTCACATATGTAACCCACAGTATTTCCAAACTTGTTTTCTCGCCTCTAAAACAGGTCTGATGACATCAGTGCTACTTAATGAAGTTGGTTAAGGTTCCAAATGAGAAGAACAACCAGAACAACCACCACAACAAATGTAAATAATCAGTGTGTTGGTAACATTGATCTAATTTGCCTCTGGAGGTTTTTTTTTTTTTTTTTGACTTTTCATTTTTTGCAATAATTATAGATTCAGAGGAAGTTACCAAAAAATGTACAGGGTGGTTCCATGCATTTAAAAAAATCATTGATAAATGGTTTATTAGGAGTTCAAGATATACAGTACACGAGAAACATATTTTTAGCTTATCATTGTGTTGTCAACATAATGACGGGCATACCAAATGAAGGATGGATTGATGGACTTTGATTAGCGTGTCTCTCCCAACTTCTGGGCTTGATATGCTTGATATTAGTTATCTATTGCTGTGTGATGAATTCCTCTAGATATGACAGCTAAAAAAATTAACATTTATTATCTTATGGCTTCCTTCGGTTAGGAATCTGAGAATAGCTTAAGTAGTTGGTTTTGACTCAATTAAGTGTTGAGCAAAGATGCTGTCATCTTAAGGCTCCACAGGGAAAAACTTTTGTCTAAGTTCATTCACACAGTTATACCCAGACCTCAGGAAACACATTTCCAAATTCACATGGGCTTCACAACATGACTGACAACTGGCTTCCTTCAGAGTCAGTGATATAAGAGAGAGCCACAGAACGCTCCAAAGATGTAATCCAGAGTCTTTTTATAAACTAATCTCCTTAGTGAAATCTCATCATGCTGTATTATATTCATTAGAAGAACTCAATAAGTTCAGTCCACATTTAAAGTGAAATAGTTACTGTAGGGCATACTAGAAGGTGGGGGGTCACCAGGCCCATTATAGAGGCTGCTTACACATGCACATATAGGCCCTCAAATTCTATTTTTAAAATTTTATTTATTTTTTGTTCTCTTTAGTTATATATGAAAGTAGAGTATAATTTAATTTATTTATACAAACTTGTAGTATATCTTTTTCTAACTAGTATCCCAGTCTTGTGGTTGTATATGATGTAGAGTTCACTGTGGTGTATTTATATATGTACCTAGGAAACTTATGTCAGAATCATTCCACTGTCTTTCCTATTTCTGTCCCCCTCCCTTCCCTTCATTCCCCTTTGTCTAATCCAATGGACTTCTATTCTTCCCCTCCCCCCTTGTTGTGTGTTAGCATCCACATATTCAACTTTTGTACTCTTTACTCAGTTTTCCCCAATGGAGACTGCATAACAACAGTACAATATCAAAACCAGGAAACTCATTACTTTCCTATGCTCATATACAAGCAGAAGAATGGGAGGTTGTACTCTATGTATGTATGTGTACTATGTCAAAATACATTCTACTGTCATGTATAACTAAAAAGAACAAATAAAAAACTCAGGAAATTGACCTATTGACCTTGGTACAATTCACAGAGCGTATTATTACATGCACTTATGTGTGTGTATATATATATATATATATATATATATATATATATATACACACACACACATTATATATATACACATATATATCTCATTATATCAATTTTATCACACATGTAGATTTGTACAACCTCCACTACCATCAAGATACAGAATTGTTCATTATCACACAGCTCCCTCTAAAGTACTATCCTCTTTAGCTATGTCTACTATCTTCACTTCATTCCTAATCTTTGGCAACCACTAATCTGTTTTAAAATTCTAATTTCATTTCAACAATGGCATATATATGGGATTATACAGTATGTGTTCTTTTTTGGGATTGGCTTTCCCTCCATCATTTCCTTGAGATCTATACAAGTTGTTTTGCATCAATAAATTCATTCCTTCTGGTTACTTCATAGTATTTCATGGTGTGGATGTACCACGGTTTGTTTAGACAGTAATCCCATGAAGGCCTTTTGTGTTGTTTCTGGGTTTTAGCTATTGTGGACATTGTTGTATGAGGTTTATGTGAACATGAGTTCTCATTTATATTAAATAATTGTCCAATAGTGAAATTGCCAGGGCATATGGAAGATGCATGTTTAGTTTTGTAAGAAACTGCAAATTGTTTTCCAGATTGTCTGTACCACTTTACATCCTTACCAATTATATATGAATAATTGGTTTCTCCACACAGCTGCCAGCATTTGTTATTGTCACCATTTAGGCTATTCTAGCTAATTTTATAGTTGTGATTTTTTTCCATTTTAGCCATTCTGCTAGGTATATAGTTGTTAGATTTCACTGTGGTTTTAATTTGCCTTTCCCTGGTAGCTAACGTTATTGGATATCTTTTCTGTGTACGTTTAACCATCTGTATATACTCTTAGATAAAATATCTCTTCATATATTTTTCACATATTCTAATTGGATTGGTTTTTTTGCTCTTGAGTATGGAGAATTCTTTATCTAAGGCTCAAGGGCTTTGATAGGTATGGAATTTGTAAATATTTTCTTACAAAACTATTAGCTTGTCATCCGTCCTCTCAATAGGGCCTTTGGTAAAGAAAAATTTTTGAAATTTAGTTGAGGCTCAAAATACTGCTTTTTATTCTTTTGTGGGTCATGCTTTTGATGTCTGAGTACTCTTTCCCTAGCTCTAGTTTAAACATTTCCCTAAATTTTTTCTAATTCTATGTATAGTTATACATTTGAGCCCATGATCCATTTTGGGTTAATTTTTATATCCGGTTCACACCTGAGTTTGAGAATTTGGGGAGGTATTTATTTATTTATTTATTTATTATTACTGATACCTGAACACCCAGGCATATGTATGCTTGTGTTCCCATTTTTTACTTTTCTATGTTTTTAGACATTATTTCATGTTTACCTTAAATTTCACTCCTTTCACTCTTTCATTAGGACTTTTGCAGTCATTTTGTGCTAGGAGCCACAACCAAATAATATGATGAATGGCACTTTTGGTTGTAAGGTGACGCCAGCTAGCCATTGAGATGATATGATTATGTTAAGATTTACATTCATATGGAAATTGGACTCCTGCTGTTCACCTTGGCCTGCTACGGGACTCATGTTACAGGACTCCTGGAGAGTTCCCATTGGTTGGGGAAGGATAGTAGGAGGGAATTCTGGGGGAGGTCCTGGGCCCCGGTTCCGGTAGATGCGACCGCGTGGGTGGACCGGCTTGCTTGCCCGAGGAGTACGGGGTATTGGCGGCATTTTCAAAAATAAAGTTTTGTTCCTGCTTGAGTGGCTGTGATTCTGTGCCCAGCCAGACTGCGGCAATTTGGCACAGTATCAATTATATTACATCGTTGAATTTTTGCTGCTATATTTATTGAAAGAATGTAATTACATAGGTATCCTTTATTATTGACTTGAATTATGCTGATAATATGTCAGTATGGTTGTTATTCCCAATATATTGTTAGTCTACAGAGAGGAGGGAGCATGTCTTTTTTTTTTCTCTTTATTCCTTGTAGCACCTAGCCCCAAAGCTTTGCAGGTAGTAAGGATTCAATGAATTGAATAGAATGAAATCAAAATGAATTGATTCTATACCACATATATATTTACTAAAGGAGGGACATGTCTCCTCTTTCTGTGTTTAGATGCAATATAAAAAGATTTTTTTTTTAAAAGGTAAAACTGAGTGAAAGGGATAGTAACATCCTAATTGGTTGGCTTCCTGTAACTTTCACCTGTACCTATGTAGGCTGGAACCTATTTAGGTGGGTTGACAAAATCAGGATGGCAGCTTGGACCATACAGTGCCAGTGTATGTGGTGAATTCCAGGACACTGTGGAAGGTGTACTGATTATTATTATTATTATTATTATTTGGTGCTGGTATTGAACCTGGGGCCTGTGCATGCTAGGAAAGCACTCTACCACTGAGAGACCTCCCCAGCCTACTGCTGATTTGTAATATCTTTCCATTTCATTTGGTTCTGATTCCACTTAAAGCATAGCCTGCTCCCCAATAGTTAGAACTTTGAAATCATATATATATAAATAAATAAATAAATAAAATACAGGTATGATCTCCATACCGAAAAAAAAGTATTAAAAAATAACATTAGTGGAATGACCTAGAGACTTAAATAAATAGTCTTCAAATACATAATAATTGTTATCAGGGTGCAAATCATGACATAATTTTCTAGTGTTGAAGTATCTGGATTGGTTTGATGCGGTGATGTTGTAGCAATTCATTCTGAGTTCTGCCCATGATTTCTTAGACACTAACATATGCCCATCTCCCTCCACACCAAATAACCTCTTAAGATATGATTCTATTAATAATTAAGAGGATTTACAGCCTTACACTGTAGTTTCTGCAAAGATACACACAACACTGAACAAGAAAATGTCACTCTTTGGGAAAGTGAAGTTACCCACTAGTAGAAATGAATACTCAGGAAATTTGCCTTAGGAAATTATGCATTTAGAGTCAGCACTCCTTAACTCCTCAATGTTTTTATGTTTCTATATTAGCTTATCAAGTTTTTTTCTGTAGCAATTTTTATAGAAATCAGTCTATAATTTTCTTGATATTATTACATGAAATATAATACTTATATTCAAGAAAAACCTCTAAGGGCTAATATCAATATCCATAAAAATCTATGTCTAGGTTTTCTGCTTTTTAAAATGAGATAGCCTAAAATGAATAGAAAGTCAGCTAGGTGGGTAGGTCAGTACTAGAGCATGTGCTTAGCATGCTGAGGCCCTGGGTTTTAGCCCAGGCATTAACAAAACAAAACAAAAATAAAAATGAAATCCAAACAAAACAAATTTACAAACAAAAATAATGGTAAAGGGAAGCTGTTCAGGTTGCAAAAACTGGACAAATCAGGTGATTGTCATTAAGGCTCTATTTTTTCCTTGGAGTTGATTCAAAATTTTTTTTCCATAAATCTTGAAGACACTATGAGCAATGACACTAAAGCTTACTGGCTTTATCTTCTTTCTGGATGATCCTTTCCCTTGTCAAGAAAGTGTTGTCAATATTGTGGAGGTCATCTTACCTTGACATTGGGCACAGCCCGGAGGTCCTCTTGACTTTCTGTGGTTTGGTAAGTGTTTGTACTATATCTCTCCACCCTGGACAGGGACAGAAATTGTGGCCACATAGATGGCCTGGAAAAATATTCCTGGAGGCACTCTTGGTTGTCTTGGGAAAGCCTGGACATGTTTTAACAGCAAAGGTCCCACATGAATCCTGTAGCCTGGCTTTCCCAATACTACTGCAGAATCCTATTTCTCTTCTTTTGGCTCGTGCTGGGCTGTCTCTGAGTCCACTGGAATCCTCCCTGGAAAGTTATACTGACCAAAGTAAAAGGATTATGTTTTATGGATCAGGAGCTTATCCACAGATCTTACTGTTCTATTCCAGGTAGAGCCTTTTAGTGTGAATGTCCAGGTATGTTATGACTGCCCCGGTAGGTAGGGATGTGTTCCTCATTCAAATGTGATTCTAAATCAAAATGGAAGGAAATGATTCAAGGGATATGCTGGCACCCTGGTCTTGAACTTTCAGCCTCCAGAACTGAGAAAATAGACTTCTGTTGTTTATAAGCTACTAGGTCTATGGTACTTTGCTTTAAGTGAAAATGGACTAAGAAAATCATCAATAGATATATTGAGAACACCACCCCCAAGGAAGCTGTTTAGCAGTCTTTATCTGCTCACGGAACCCATCTAAATTTGTTCCATGCCTTTGGGCCTCTCTGAAAGAGGAGTGCTTCACGGAACCCCCATGAAACCTGTGCATCATACCAGTCTGTGGCTGAACAGCAAAGGAGGATGATATACAGATCAGGCCTCATTGCTAGAACATGCCCTGGATTTTATTTGCCATGAAGTAAATGATGTAAACTTAAAACTAGAAAGTGGGAAGGGATCCCAGCAGTATACAAGAGTCTTCTTTCTCTTTTTGCCTAGAATGGCTTTCACCCATTCTGTGATTTGCCTGACTTGTCTAGGACTAGTGCAAATGCCAGTCCTTAATGGACCCCTGACCACTCTTCCCCTTCATGGGCAGCAGCAAAGCATTTCTCTTCAGGCACACAGATTAGTTTTAGATGCACCTGTTATTGTACTGAGTGAAAATATCTGATTATCTCTGTGCTCCTCAACTTGATTCTGAGCAATTCTAAAGAAATTCCAAAGGAAACTGAAATGCCAGTTGGATTTGGGACACTCAATAAATGCATCTCCAACTAAATGAGAAGGAGAGGGATTAAACATGCTTGCTCTTGCATATTGTCCCTGTTTATAGGGAGTTTGGTCTCCCTCTGTTGTAAATGACATTGAACTGTACTTTGTTCTGGTGGTATGATTAAGAAGCTTTGTTTGGCTGGTTGTGGTGGCACATACCTATAATCCCAGATGTTCAGGAGATTGAGGCAGGAGGATTACAAGTTCAAAGCCAGCCTCAGAAATTTAGTGAGACCTTAAGCAACTCAGTGGGAACCTGTCTCAAAATAAAAGGGGTCTGGGGATGTGGCTCAAGTGGTAGCACGCTGGCGCGGGGCGCTGGGTTCGATCCTCAGCACCACATAAAAAAAAATAAATAAATAAAGGTGTTGTGTCCACCAAAAACTAAAAAAAAACCCAAAAATTCTCTTTCTATCTCTCTTTCTCTTTCTCTCTCTTTGAAAAAAAAAGGGGGGGGGCTGAGGATGTGGATCAGTGGTAAAATGTCCCTAAGTTAAATCCCTAGTACCAAAACAAACAAAAAATCCCCAATTAGTCTGCTGGGGATGCCTTTACAAAATACAATAAGTTGGGTGGCTTAACCAACAAAAATGTATTTTCTTATAGTTTTGGAAGTCTGAGATCAGTGTACCCGAATGATTGGGTTCTTGTGAGGGCCATCTTTGTGGGTTGAAGATGGCTACTTTCTTGGTATGCCCTTGCATGACCTTTCTGTGGTGTAAATTTGTGGGGAGAGAGATAGATATAGATATAGAGATAAAGACAGAGATAGAGAGATAGAGATAGAGAAGAGACAGATCATTTTTCTCACTTTCTTTTATGAGGGCACAAATCCTAACACTGAGGCCTCAGGTCTGTGGTACTTTGCTTAAGTGCAAATGGACTAAGACCTTATCTAACCTTAATTACCTCCCAAAGGCCCATTTCCTAATACTGTCACATTGAGGATTAGGGCTTCAACATATGAATGCTGGGGAGACACAGTCTATAATGTATTGACTTATAAACTCTTAAGAATCAATCCTGGTGGAAATATGAGCTCTTAACAAAAATCAGAGAGACAGGCAGCAGCCCAGGCAGGGCTTAACCATAATTTGTTTCCTACCCTTTGCCTAGTTTTAATATCTGTAGTTTCAGGGCAGTGATTGAACAGTGGACCCAAAAGATATGTTATCATTAAATAATTGGAACCTATGTTTCCTTACTTGGAAAATGATCTTTGCAGATTGTTATGGTTTAGATATCAGGTAGTCCCTGAAAGCTCATGTGTGAGACAATGCAAGAAGGTCTAGAGATAAAATGATTGCATTATGAGAGCCTTAACCTAATCAGTGAATTAATACTCTGATAGGGATTATTAAATGAGTGGTTATTGAATGCAGTTAGGATGTGGCTTTTGGGTATATATTTTATATCTGGTGAGTAAAGTGTCTGTCTCTCTCTCTTTCTGCTTCATGATTATAATGTAAGGGTAAAATTTCTAAGCTGTTTCTAAACTGCAAAGCCTGAGTTAAAGTGTAAAAGACCAGGCATTGTAAAGTTTTGTAAGCTACAAGGCCTGGGTTAAAAAGTAAAAGACCAGGTAGCAGAATACAACAGTCACTTATATGCCGTTAGGTAAAAATGTGAGTGTGTAACCGATGTGATTCTGCAATTTGTATTTGGGGTAAAAATGGGAGTTTATAACCCAATTAAGTCAAATGTATGAAAGATGATATATCATGAGCTTTGTAATGTTTTGAACAACCAATAAAAAAAAATTTTAAAAAAGTAAAAAAAAAGTAAAAGACCAGGTATTGATAAAATTCCTCTGCTACCCCCAAAAACCTGTAATCCCTGTAGCTGTTAGGACAATACTGGAACTGCCCAGTAAATATTCCCACTGACTCCCTGGTTGTCTAATAACCTGGGACTCTGTGTAGTTTGTCACGTAGTTATTTAGGCCCTAAAACCAATCAGTTTGAATGTGTACCCCGCTTAAGAGTGACCAATCACCCCCGTCCAATCTGTTCCCGCCAATGAATGGACTAATCATGTCTCAGAGTTGTTGTTCAATTTTCCCGCGCCTCATGATGATTTGTTCTGATGTATGCAAAGCCCCCCGCCCTCCCCAAAAAGTGTACTTAAGCTCTGCTTGACCTCTGCTCTGGGCTCTGGGCTGCTCTCGCTTTTTGAGCGAGCCTTCCTGGGGCCTCATCGCGCTGAATTGGATCCTCAATAAACTCCCTCCTGCTTATTGCATGAAGCCAGTCTCTTGTGGTCTCTTCCTCTGATGGTTCACCGGACCCTTACAATAATATGAGTTGCTTCTTGCATCACACTCTTCCACCATAATGTTCTGCCTTAGAATGGAACTGGCTGCCTAAGGACTGAGACCTCTGAAACCATAAGCCCCAAATAAACTTTTCCTCCTCTCCAGTTGTTCTTGTTAGGTCCTTTGGTCACAATAGTAAAAGATCTGACTTCAACACAGGTGTAATTAAATTAAGGATCTTGAAATCTTTCTGAGTTATATATGTGGGCCCTAATTCAATGACAATGACATCGTAAAAGAAAAGGAGGGAGCAACGTGACCATGGGGTAAGCAGTGATTAGAGTGAAACAGTCTTAAGCTCAGGAATGCTGGTAGAGTTCAGAAGCTGCAAGAAGTAGGAAACGGAGTCTCCTGCAAAATCTTGTGAGGGAACATGGTGCTGCTCAAAACTTGATTTTGGACTTCTGCTTCCAGAACTGAGAAAAAATAAATTTCTTTTCCTTTTTTTTTTTGGTACCAGGGAATGAGCTTAGGGGCACTTATCCACTGAGCCCCATCCCCAGCCCTATTTTGTATTTCTTTAGAGACAGAGTCTCACTGAGTTGCTTAGCGCCTTGCTAAATTGCTGAGGCTGGCTTTTATCCTCTGTCTCCTCTTCCCAAACCTCTGGGATTAAGTGTGCGCCACTGCGCCCAGCCTATTTTTTTTTTCAAAGCCTCCACATCTGTGAGAATTTGTTATGGCGACCCTAGGAAACTAATATAGTTAGAAAGACTTTCCTGAGTCTAAAGCAGTGTTTTCATCCTTTTCTTTATTGTTGCCCCAATCCCAAAGAGAAACATTAGACTAAAATTAAATATGGGATTTAATTTCTCTTTTAAAGAGAAGTTGAATATTAAGAAATAATTTTTTTTTGGTTTTGTGCATCTTGTTCTCTTCAAATTATCAAGGAATACATTTTTGTCAGATAGTCTTGAGCTACTGTGGGACACAGCCCTTCACTTTGCCTAAGATTTCCCCATATCAAGGACCATTTTTTGCTGCCAGGAGTAACTGAACGTTAACCAAATATTTGAGAATGCTCAGTTTGTAAGTACAGAAAATAATTGAAAAGGATAAAATGACAAGGAGAAGGCAGCATTGACGATGCAGGCTGAATAAATAAAATTTAGGCCTAATAATAATTTTTAAAGTGTATTTAGAGAAAAAAAAAACTATTATGTCAGTATGCACACTCTTGGTCAACATACATATTTCCTGACAATAAGAATTATTTAGAGGCTGACTGATTCGCGCGGCCTGCCCCGCGGCTACAAAAGGCGGGGTGCTGCAGAGAAGCGATTAATTAGCAAGCAGGGAGAAAAGTGGCTTCGATTTGGTGGAATCCCGCCGGCTGAGCCCGCACTGACCCCCGGGCTGAGTACGGGATTTCAGAAGGAAGCAGTACAGTCCTATCCCCCACAACGGAAAATCCACCAAGGCAATCAGCGGCCACCATCTTGGAGAGCTGAAGTATCCACCGCCACTCTCCGACAGACTGCAACAATAAAACAGGTGTGTGTCACTCAGCTCATCCCCCATACATTAGGGAATTCGCATAAAATCTCTCCTAGGCTTTCTGGGGGAGGGAGTGTCAGAGTGAGCCTGCATAAAGACTAGGGGAAAACTAGAGACACCTGACCTTCAACTCCCCCTCCCATCAGCAGCCAAAACGAAACCTGTCTAGCCAGCGCTGGGGGAGGGGCAAGCAGAAAAAATCAAAACGATAGAGTGCCAGGGATCCCAAGAGCCAACTGTGCGACCCCGGAGATCCAGGCTGACTGATTCGCACAGCCTGCCCCTTGGCTACAGAAGGCGGGGCACCGCAGAGAAGCGATTAATTAGCAAGCAGGGAGAAAAGTGGCTGCGACTCTGTGGAATCCTGCCGGCTGAGCCAGCACTGACCCCCAGGCTGAGTACGGGATTTCAGAGGGGGAAGAAAGCGGTACAGTTCTATCCGCCACAATGGAAACAAAACAATAGAGTGCCGGGGTCCCCAATAGACACCCTCCACACCCAACAAACGGCAGGCCCAGAGTACAGTTTGAACTGCCGAGAGCCATCACTCAGGGGAAATCTGGTCTAGCAGGAGAAACCAAGACTAGCAGGAGAAACAAGGGGACTAGAGGCCAGGCCCTCGTGACTGGGCGGCTGGAAACCGAAGGCCCGCCGGCGACAGTTCACCCACTGCCCGCGTAACTGGGCGGTAGGAGAACGCCCGCCCGTCGGCTACCGACCGCGTGACTGGGTGGCTAGAGATCGCCCGCCCACCGGCGACAGCCAGCCCGCTGCCCGCGCGACTGGGCGGCTGGAGTCCACCCCCCCCGCCGGCGACCGATCACCCGCCCGCTGCCTGTGATACTGGGCGGCTGGAGACCGCCCGCCCGCCACGACCGGGAGCTGAAACCAAACAGAGACAGTCCAGTCACACACCCCCATTAGGACACCCCGGCAAGGAGCCTGGGGCCCATCATAGCAGAGTAGTGACGTCACTGGAGCTCGGCCATCGGAATTCCTTCCCAGCAGAATCCACGTTAGCAGGCACAGTTTAACAACACAAAGGAGAGACAACAGAGTAATACAGAACCAAAACAAATCTATAGAAGAGAGCAGAAACACGGCAATCAAATAGAGCTGGAAAGTAATGTGAACAACATCAGAAAACGAGGGAAAAAAGGAGTACAAACAATGCAGGACAACTTAATTCTACAGGAGGACATAGAAACACCAGAAGCAGGAATAGGGAAAAAACTCAAGGCATACCTAACTCGAATGGAAAGGAATATTAGGGAAGACATGAGACAGCAAGTCCAAGCAATAAAAGTATATTTTGAAAATGAATTAAACAAACAAATTCAAATGGCAAAGAACGAGCTCTACCAGGAGATAGAGATCTTAAAAAAAATCAAACAATAATCCTAGAATTGCAGGAAACTATAAACCAAATTAAAAACTCAAATGAGAATATTTCAAATAGACTTGATCAAGTAGAAGACAGAACATCAGATAATGAAGACAAGGTTTATCAACTTGAAAATAATATAGTCAACACAGAAAAGATGCTTAAATCCCATGAGCAATCTATTCAAGAGATATGGGATGTCATAAAAAAAACCAAATTTGAGAGTCATCGGGATAGAAGAAGGCACAGAGATTCAAACCAAAGGAATGGACAGCATATTAAATGAAATAATTCTAGAAAACTTCCCAGAGATGAAAGATGGAATGGATTGCCAAATCCTGGAAGCCTACAGGACCCCAAACATTCAAAACCATAATAGACCAACTCCAAGACATATAATTATGAAGATAGCCAACGTACAGAACAAGGAGAGAATATTAAAAGCTATGAGAGAAAAGAGGCAGATTACATTCAGGGGTAAACCAATTAGGTTAACGACTGATTTCTCATCACAGACTTTGAAAGTGA
This sequence comes from Spermophilus citellus, assembly GCF_964194105.1. Lineage (NCBI taxonomy): Eukaryota > Metazoa > Chordata > Mammalia > Rodentia > Sciuridae > Spermophilus > Spermophilus citellus. Next base: position 27,505,098 of record NC_138194.1, on the reverse strand, counting down.
GAAGATCCTGGAACAATGTATTTCAAACGCTGAAAAATAATGGATTCCAACCAAGAATACTGTACCCAGCAAAATTAAGCTTCAGATTTGACAATGAAATTAAAATCTTTCACGATAAACAAAAGCTAAAAGAATTCGCAGAAAGAAAACCAGCACTGCAAAGCATTTTGAGCAAAATACTACAAGAAGAGGAATTGAAAAATAGTGCCCAAAACTAACAGCAGGAGGTATCTCAGTAAAGGGGGAGGAAAATAACCAAAAAGTAAAACCAGCCAAACTAAAATAAATAAATAAAGAAGCATGACTGGAAGTACAAATCATATCTCAATTGTAACCTTAAATGTTAATGGCCTAAACTCACCAATCAAGAGACATAGGCTAGTAACCTGAATCAAAAAAACAAATCCAACAATATGCTGCCTTCAGGAGACTCATATGATAGGAAAAGACATACACAGGCTGAAGGTAAAAGGTTGGGAAAAATCATACCACTCACATGGCCCTCGGAAGCAAGCAGGAGTGGCCATACTCATATCGAATAAAATCAACTTCAAACCTAAGTTAATCAAGAAGGATAAAGAAGGACACTATATACTGTTAAAAGGAACCATCCACCAATATGACATAACAATTATCAATTTGTATGCACCAAACAATGGAGCTGCAACGTTCATAAAACAAACTCTCCTCAAGTTCAAGAGTCAAATAGACCACAACACAATAATTATGGGTGACTTCAACACACCGCTCTTGCCATTAGACAGATCCTCTAGACAAAAACTGAATAAAGAAACTATAGAACTCAACAGCACAATCAATAACCTAGACTTAACGGACATATATAGAATATATCAACCATCATCAAGTGGATACACGTTCTTCTCAGCAGCACATGGATCCTACTCAAAGATAGACCATATATTATGCCATAAGGCAACTCTCAGTAAATGTCAATTGACTTCTTTGATATAAGGGGAGTAACCAAGGACAGGGTAGGGACGAAGGGCTTGAGAAGAAGATTAACATTAAACAGGGATGAGAGGTGGTAGGGAAAGGGAGTGAGAAGGGAAATCGCATGGAAATGGAAGGTGATCCTCAGGGTTTTACAAAATTACATATAAGAGGAAATGAGGGGTAAGAGAAGAATAATACAAGTGGAAGAAATGATTTATAGTAGAGGGGGTAGAGAGAGAAATGGGGAGGGGAGGGGAGGGGAGGGGGGATAGTAGAGAATAGGATAGACAGCAGAATACATCAGACACTAGAATGGCAATATGTAAATCAATGGAAGCGTAACTGATGTGATACAGCAATCTGTATACGGGGTAAAAATGGGAGTTCATAACCCACTTGAATCAAACTGTGAAATATGATATATTAAGAACTATGTAATGTTTTGAATGACCAACAATAAAAAAAAATAAGAATAGCAAAAAAAAACATAAAAAATATGTGATAGCTTTCATGTACTTTATCTTCGATCATAATAACTTTCACAAAATTGCATGTTAATCAGAAATTCTTAGTCTATATAAGTTAACATTTATGACAAATTAAAGAAACTATAACATTAAAAAAAAAACAACTAAAAGTTGGTTCTTTGAAAAAATAAATAAGATAGACAGGCCCTTAGCCATGCTAACGAAGAGAAGAAGAGAGAGAACTCAAATTACTAACATACGGGATGAAAAAGGCAATATCACAACAGACACTACAGAAATACAGAAGATAATTAGAAAGTATTTTGAAACCCTATATTCCAATAAAATAGAAGATAGTGAAGATATCGATAAATTTCTTAAGGCATATGATCTGCCCATATTGAGACAGGAAGACACACACAATTTAAACAGACCAATAACAAAGGAAGAAATAGAAGAAGCCATCAAAAGACTACCAACCAAGAAAAGCCCTGGACCGGATGGGTATACAGCGGAGTTCTACAAAACCTTCAAAGAAGAATTAATACCAATACTTTTCAAGCTATTTCAAGAAATAGAAAAAGAAGGAGCTCTTCCAAATTCATTCTATGAGGCCAACATCACTCTGATCCCAAAACCAGACAAAGACACTTCAAAGAAAGAAAACTACACACCAATATCTCTAATGAACTTGGATGCAAAAATTCTCAATAAAATTCTGGCGAATCGAATACAAAAACATATCAAAAAACTTGTGCACCATGATCAAGTAGGATTCATCCCTGGGATGCAAGGATTTTTCAATATACGGAAATCAATAAATGCTATTCACCACATCAATAGTCTTAAAGAAAAGAACCATATGATCATCTCGATGGATGCAGAAAAAGCATTTGACAAAGTACAGCATCCCTTTATGTTCAAAACACTAGAAAAACTAGGGATAACAGGAACTTACCTCAACATTGTAAAAGCTATATATGCTAAACCTCAGGCTAGCATCATCCTAAATGGAGAAAAACTGAAGGCATTCCCTCTAAAATCTGGAACAAGACAGGGATGCCCTCTATCACCACTTCTATTCAATTTAGTTCTCGAAGTACTGGCCAGAGCAATTAGACAGACAAAAGAAATTAAAGGCATAAAAATAGGTAAAGAAGAAATTAAATATTCGCTATTTGCGGATGACATGATAATATACTTAACAGACCCAAAAGGGTCTACAAAGAAGCTGCTAGAGTTAATAAATGAATTCAGCAAAGTGGCAGGATATAAAATCAACACGCATAAATCAAAGGCATTCCTGTATATAAGCAACAAAGCCTCTGAAATGGAAATAAGGAAAACCACTCCATTCACAATATCCTCAAAGAAAATAAGATACTTGGGAATCAACCTAACAAAAGAGGTGAAAGATTTATACAATGAAAACTACAGAACCCTAAAGAGAGAGATAGAAGAAGATCTCAGAAGATGGAAAAATGTACCCTGTTCATGGATAGGCAGAACTAACATCATCAAAATGGCGATATTACCCAAAGTTCTCTACAGGTTTAATGCGATGCCAATCAAAATCCCAATGGCATTTCTTGTAGAAATAGATAAAGCAATCATGAAATTCATATGGAAAAACAAAAGACCCAGAATAGCAAAAGCAATTCCAAGCAGGAAGTGTGAATATGGAGGTATAGTGATACCAGAGTTCAAACTGTACTACAAAGCAATAGTAACAAAAACAGCATGGTACTGGTACCAAAATAGGCAGGTGGACCAATGGTACAGAATAGAGGACACAGAGACTAATCCACAAAGTTACAACTATCTTATATTTGATAAAGGGGCTAAAAACATGCAATGGAGGAAGGATAGCATCTTCAACAAATGGTGCTGGGAAAATTGGAAATCCATATGCAACAAAATGAAATTGAATCCCTTTCTCTTGCCATCCACAAAAGTTAACTCAAAATGGATCAAGGAGCTAGATATTAAATCAGAGACACTGCGTCTGATAGAAGAAAAAGTTGGCTACGATCTACATATTGTGGGGTCGGGCTCCAAATTCCTTAATAGGACGCCCATAGCCCAAGAGTTAATAACAAGAATAAACAAATGGGACTTACTTAAACTAAAAAGTTTTTTTTCTCAGCAAGAGAAACAATAAAAGAGGTAAATAGAGAGCCTACATCCTGGGAGCAAATTTTTACCCCTCACACCTCAGATAGAGCCCTAATATCCAGAATGTACAAAGAACTCAAAAAATTAAACAATGAGATAACAAATAACCCAATCAACAAATGGGCCAAGGACCTGAACAGACACTTCTCAGAGGAGGACATACAGTCAATCAACAAGTACATGAAAAAATGCTCACCATCTCTAGCAATCAGAGAAATGCAAATCAAAACCACCCTAAGATACCATCTCACTCCAGTAAGATTGGCAGCCATTATGAAGTCAAACAACAATAAGTGTTGGCGAGGATATGGGGAAAAGGGTACACTTGTACACTGCTGGTGGGACTGCAAATTGGTGAGGCTAATTTGGAAAGCAGTATGGAGATTCCAGGGAAAGCTGGAAATGGAACCACCATTTGACCCAGCTATCGCCCTTCTGGGACTATTCTCTGAGGACCTTAAAAGAGCGCACTATAGGGATACGGCCACATCAATGATTATAGCGGCACAATTCACAATAGCTAGACTGTGGAATCAACCTAGATGCCCTTCAATAGATGAATGGATAAAAAAAAATGTGGCATATATACACAATGGAGTATTATGCAGCACTAAGAAATGACAAAATCATAGAATTTGCAGGGAAATGGATGGTATTAGAGCAGATTATGCTAAGTGAAGCTAGTCAAGCCCTAAAAACCAAATGCCAAATGTCTTCTTTGATATAAAGAGAGCAACTAAGAACAGAACAGGAAGGAATAGCATGAGGAAAAGACTAACAGTAAACAAAGACGAATGGGGGGAGAGAAAGGGAGAGAGAAGGGAAAGCATATGGAAATGATAGGAGACCTTCAATGATACACAAAATTATAAGAGGCTGTGAGGGGCAAGGGGGAGGGAAAAAAAGGGGAGAGAATTGAACAACAGCAGAGGAGGTAGAGAGGGAAGATGGGAGGGGAGGGGAGGGGAGGGGAGGGGGGATAGTAGGGGATAGGAAAGGTAGCAGAATACAACAGTCACTAATATGCCATTATGTAAAAATGTGAGTGTGTAACAGATGTAATTCTGCAATCTGTATTTGGGGTAAAAATGGGACTTCAAAACCCAATTGAGTCAAATGTATGAAAGATGATATATCATGAGCTCTGTAATGTTTTGAACAATCAATAATAAAAAAAAGAATTATTTAAAAAGAATAGTAAGAGTTGAGACCATATCTTATTTGACATCTCATTCCCAGTATCTAATATATTTTGACACATATAAAACCCCCAAAATGTCTGTTGAATAAATGTATGTGTGCACCTATGTAAACTTTGATAGCAGTATACTATAAAAATATAGAGGTGTTTAAGGTTTGGATTATTAGCAACTCATTGGCTGGGCCTGGATGAGGTGTGATGGGTAGAGAAGAGCCCAAGGGCATTCCTGGTATTGGACAGAGGTAGGCAAAAGATGGACACATCCCAAAGCCCATCAGCCCCAGCAGAACATGAGGGAACAGCTGGTCTGGAGCACTAGGGAGGCAATAGGCCACCAGCTTTGTAGGCTGTTGGGCATATACTGTAGAGGACATTGACAGATGGACCAGGGAGTCTGGATTTCGTTCTGCAGGCAACAGGGAGGCACCATACATTTCCAGCAGTGTCTGTGTCCTAATCTTCTCTTTTTATAAAGACACCAGACATCTTGGATCAGGACCCAGTGCAATGACGTCTTTTAAAGCAAATTACATCTCTCAACACTCTTCCTCCAAGTTTAGTTATTTTCTGCATTTTAGCAGGCAAGGACTTTATGAGATTTTGGGAGTAGATGGGGAGTGAGGGGAACAGTTCTGCCCATAAAACACCTATCTATGTAAATTTTATACCAATTTTTATAACACTAGTTGAACCTGTTTTTATTTCTGATGTTTAAATGAATTTTCCCCAGATTTACAATAAATTAAAATTCTCTTTTTAATTTCCTTTCAGTATCTTACTCTTGACACATTGATACTGTCACTTAGTCACTTTTAGATTCAATTTACAAGAAATTTATGATAGAATATTTTTTCTTACTACCTCCTCGCAGTCTTAAAATTCAACAAATGAATGGAACTGTTTAAATGACAGCATATCTCCCTTGTTTGTAAATATCATTCAATGCTATCTTATTATAATCAAAATACTTGATGTTGAATTATTTGATTTTTAACAAGTTTCATTTTTGGTTAATTCATCAAATATGAAAATTACTTTTGCCCCTTCCAAATTATAATTTTCTCTTCTCAAAGCAATAATATACACATACAAGATGCAGCAGTCTGAATTACTCCTCTGTGTACCAACAACACTGGACTTCCCTTACTTAAATGGCATAAAAATTCATTTTTATGATATCTTAAGAGTGCTGTATTTAAATAGTACTTTGACGATGAAGGTACACACTGGGGTCTGGACCCAGGGCCCTTTCAACCATCAGAGCTAACTGGGCAATTGGAGGAACTGCTTGTGTTGGGGGTGGATGGTGGGTGAAAGTCCCTGTTTACCAGATGCCTCAGGAAAAAATTCTGCATGAATAAAGGAACACATTTCTAGATTCTCTGAAACCTGGCCTATGAATAAATAATTCTAATTGATGGTAGTGACAAGTTATCCTGTCATAAAGTTTTAGGGTGGTACCAGGACAGATATTAGTTTCTTAAAAATATAAAAAGGAAGTTAAAAGATTGGTTTTGGAAATTTAAAGTCATACTAAGGAGGTTAAATAAATAGCTCTTTAATCGTATATAAAGACTATTGTTTTAATCATGTAACTTGTCAGTTACCTCTTGGACTAGAAGTAAAGCAGAAAGATCACCGCTAACCTCTGCCTTTAAAAAACCTCCCATAAAACTGTTCTCTGTCTACAGTACAGCACTGGAAATTCTGCCACCAAAACCAGGAGTGACTGAATATTAACAGAATATTTGGGGCCTTTTTCCCTTCACCTTTGACTTGACATGGGTGCAGTATCTGATGTAGTGAGCCATTCCCTCTGTTTTGAAACACTCTCTTTAGTGTTGTCAATCTCCTGTAAGATTTTTTTTCCTGCCTATCCAAGGGGCCCTTTTCATTCTTTTTCCTCTTCCTGCTCACACATGGTTCATCCCCAAGGATCATGGCTTCAGCATTGTTCCATTTCTACTGATCTGGCTAACTGTGACCATTCTCAAGGTTTATCTTTTGACAGTGATGATAGTCAAATTGTCTCCAATCCACATGCCCATTCTAAACTCTCTAGGAAGATTGATTTGACTGATTCTTTCCATCTTTACCTGATGTTTACTCTCACAAGAGGTCCTTTTTATTTAGGCTCCTAGGCAAATCTTCAGAAAACGGAGATTGGTTTGGCTCAAGTATATTTATATCATGTTATATACAATATGGTATTCATATAATAGACTGTGTCCTGCTTTCACATTGACTTACAGGAAGAAACTTCCATGGTTATTATTGATGAGCCTCTGGGCATATTACAATATATATTCCAATCTTATTTCAGCTTCATTCACATTCAATTCATGTCCTATAACTAATAAGTAATTAACAAAATGTGGGAGGAAGGGAAGATTTTGATATTTGGTTTTTCAGGCATTTGGTTCATATCTTCATCCTTTTCTCAGAAATTCTTACATCTCGTGATTTATCTATCTATCTATTTATTTATTTATTTTGGTACCTGGGATTGAACTCAGGGGTATTTAACCACTGAGCCACATCCCAGCCCTTTTTCTGTGTTTTATTTAGAGACAGAGTCTCACTGAGTTGCCTGGGGCCTTGATAAGTTGCTGAGGCTGGCTTTGAGCTCACAATACTCCTGCTTTAGCCTCCTGAGCTGCTGGGATTACAGGTGTGTGTCACTGTGCCTGACTTGACATTTCATGATTTATAGTATTACACTCTATAAATCCCAGAATTCTGTATCTATTCTTTATCTTCAAGCCTTCCACTATGATATGAATTACAAAGGTAGGACTTCCACTGTCAGAGGCACTGAGACATATACTTTACCTATCATTAGTAGAAACTAGTTTCCTTATAAGTGTGAGCTGAAAATAATGATGACATGGGAAAATGTTGGACACTGAAGGAGGACCAAAGAAGGGTCATTCCGAGAACAAAGAACGTGAATACATTTAGATGAAAGCTTAACTTGCCATTTGCTTCTTGGGCTGGAAGTAAAGCAGGAAATATTGTGTTGATTTGAAAAATAACAACTCTGTTTAAGTTTTTTGGAGTTTATTGGTACATAACCAATTTCTCTGTTTCTATTTCTCCTCTACATAAACTTTATTCCTTAGACTGACGGGACGGATGCTCACTTGCTTGCTCGCTCCCTCCCTCCCTCCCTTCCTTCCTTCCATCTCTTCTTGTATTAGACACTGAACCCAGGGAAACTTTACCACTGGGCTACATCCCCAGCCTTTTTTTTTCGTTTTTTTGTTTTGAGATAGGGTCTCAATGGTTGAAGCTGTTCTCAAACCTGGAGTCCTCCTGCCTCAGCCTACTAAGTTGCTAGGATTACAGATTTGTGCTACCATGACTGGCTAGACTTACTTTCAAAAGAAACTCAGATTTCCTCTTCTGTTCAAGAGAGAATGATGTGGCTTAATTTACTCAACTTAAGCAGCAAAAAAACCCCAAAAAACAACCTTGACTAAGAATTTGAATTAAAAAAAAAAAAGACACCTCGCCCATTGGGCATTATCAGTAAAGGGCAGTGATGGCCAAAACCAAATGAAGTGAGCTCCATGGATACGCTAGTTTCCTGCTTAGTGAAAGTTTCTAAACTCTGGCTCAGGGAGGAGGACCCACATGGAGACTAGTGTTATCCTGGAGGTGAGGAGGCAGAGCAGGAGTCTAGAGAAGCCAAGACAACTAGAGTTCCCAGGACAGAGTATTGAAGAGGAAAATTGCACAGAGCGATGGACAGTATATCAGTAGAGAGTCCTCAAGAGAACCAGCTGAGATGATTGGTGCATTGCTGTGAGGAGATGAGCCAAAGCCAGGAAAAGAACCACCAGGCAGCAGAGGAACCCATCCTTGGAGCTCATGAAAGGCAGAGAATAGTGCCCCTTTTAAACACCAGAAAGGAATCACTTAAAATTCACCAGGCATTGGGTATTTTGAACTCAGAAAAGTTTTGACTCAGTATTTGGGAAAATTAAACATAAACCACAAATGACTCTGGTCCTGTCTAACGAAGCCTAAATCAAAACCTTGAATGATCAAACTGTGGGTAACAAGTGTGCTCCAGAACAAATGTCAATATTTATAGGAATAAAAACAATCCCAGCAGCCAGTGAGGTAAAATTCATCAGGCCCGGCATCTACTAAACAATTTCCACACATGTAAGGAAGCAGAAATATACAACTTATGAAGAGGAAATAAGCCAAACAGTGGAAACTAACTCTGAAATGCCACAGATATTTGAATTAGTAGTCAGGGACATTAAAGTTATTATAACTGTATTGCACCAGTTCAAGAAACTAAGGGAAAGTGTGAATGTGAAGTAGAGACATGGAAGATATAAAAAAAAGTCTCAAATCAAAATTTTAGAGACAAAAACTTCACTTGACAGAATTACAGAATAAAACATTAGTGAATCTGAAGACATGATCAAAGAAGTTACCCCAAGTGAAACACAGAAAGAAAAAGAAATAGAAATAATAAGCAACAAACAGAACCAAACAAATTATCCCAAGTAAAACACAGAGAGAAAGGGAAATAAAAACAAGAAATAACAGCACCCATGAACTATGGGATAATGTCAGGCAGCCTAATGTATATATATATTCAGTTCCCGTGTCAGATGAAATGAGCATAAGAAATGCTATCAAAATTCACTTAAGGGCTGGGGATGTGGCTCAAGCGGTAGCGCGCTCGCCTGGCATGCGTGCGGCCCGGGTTCGATCCTCAGCACCACATACAAACAAAGATGTTGTGTCCACCGAGAACTAAAAAATAAATATTAAAAAAATTCTCTCTCTCTCTCTCTCTCTCTCTCTTTAAAAAAAAAATTCACTTAAAAAGAAATGGATTTTCTGACTAGCTTTATATCTGTCAAGGAAATGGAAAGCGTAGTTAAAAACCTTTCCCAAAGTAAACCTCAGGCCCAGATGACTTTATTGGAGGGTAGAATATATGAAGATATTTGAAGAAATAAAGGCTCAAATTTTTCTATATTTGACAGAAACTATAAAAATTAAGATATAAGAATATCAATGAAATTTAAGTTTAGGAAAGAGGAAGAAAATGACACAAAGGCACATCATGATAAAATTCCACAAACCAATGATAAAGAGAAAATCTTAAAAGCAGCCAGAAAAAATAAAACACATTAAAAAAAGAAGAACAAAGCTAAGGATAATAGCACATTTTTAAAAAATCAGGAAAAATACAGCGGAGAAACTAAAAAAATAAACCAAAACACACAAAAAATGATGCCATTATTAACTCAGAATTGAAGTACTAAAACAAAAAAGAAAAATTACAGTCAATAAGAATTTTTTTTACTAAGTGAAAATCACATTGAAAAATGAAGACAAAATAAAGATGTTTTCAGACACAAAAAGTTGCAAAAATTAATCATCAGCAGATTTTAATCATAAGAAATATTAAATGAAGTCCTTTATTCATAAGGAAAATGAAAACCTTGGCCACAAATCTAGACAAATACAACAAGAAGAAAGAGCACTGAAAATGGTAACCATTGAGGATAAATATAAACTTTAAAAATTGCTTACTTCTTCTTAGAAGACTGTTTCAAGCAAAAATAATAATACTGGACTGGGGATGTAGCTGGTAGAGTATATGCCTAGTAATGCGCTAGGTCTTGATCCCCAGCACTGAAAAAATAAAAAGGAAAAGAAAACAGAATTTAAATAGAAAAAAAATCAATGAAACATAAAGCTGGTTCTTTGAGATAAATAAAATTGATAAATCTCTAGCTAACTGGTTCAGACAAAAACAAAAGACACTACCAACTGCCAATAAAGGAATGAGAGAAATAAACTTAGTACTAGTTTTAAGGATATCAAATGAATAATAAGAAATGTTAGGAATAATTTTTAAATTGATAAATGATTCAATTTAAATGAAATGGAAAATTTCCTCAAAAGATGCAAACTACCAAAGTTCACTTAAGAATAAACATATTATCTGAATAGCCTTATATATATATATTAAAGAAAGGGAAATTGTAGTTAATAATCTTCCCATGAAGAAAACCTCAGGCTTGGTGGCTTTACTAGTAAATTCTGTCTTCATTTTTTTTTAAGCATTAAAGTAATGTTGTAGGGACAGACAGGCAAGGCACCTAACACAGCAGAAGTGGCTGCAGGCAGGTTCAGAGGGCACAGCTTTTGCTGTAATCAATTAATCCCCTGAACCCTGACTTCAGGGAGTTTCAGAATTTTATACCCAGCATGTAAGGAAAGGAGTATAGAAGTTCACAGTCTGCAGAAGTTCACATAAAAGCAGCTTTTTCTTTCACTGTTCTGGGCAAGTTAACCCTTCAAGGACAACACCTGAGAAGGGGAGAGCTTCTTCTCCCCTCTCTTTCCCCCCCCTGCCAGCTGTTACCATGGAGCCTAGTTGGTAGCTTCTCTTATCTTATAAATGTAGACATCTCTGTGAAGCCCAGCTCAAGGCCAGAGGCCTTGTTTACACATTTCTATAAATTACTATACTGGAAATATGTTTGTGAAAAACTAGTAAGGGGTGTCCAGTACCTGGAGTGCTGGTTTCTTCCCCGCCAGTGGCCAAGTAAAACAGGGCAACACGAAAATTGGAAATTTATCTACATTGAAGTCTTTTGTAGATACTCTTTCTCCGACAGTCTTAAAATCAGCCATGGTGAAGATTTCTGGAGAAGCCCATTTAAGACTTTTCTGTGGAGAAAGGGGGTGCCACTACAATAATACATGCTGATTTTAACACATGGAATTATACAGAATGTTTAAAGTAAAAAGTGAAAATCCCTGGCCAGCTACAGTGGCACATGCCTGTAACCCAGTGATTTTGTAGGCTGAGGCTGGAGTTTCATAAGTTCCAGATGAGCCTCAGCAACTTAGTGAGGCCCTAAGCAACTTACCAAGACCCTATCTCAAAATAAAAAATAAAAATGGCTGGGGATGTAGTTTTGTGAGTAAGTGCCCCTGAGTTTGATCACCAAAAAAAAAAAAAAAAAAAAAAAAAAAAGTGAAAATCCACATCTCACCTCCCACTCCCTAGAGTTACCCATTTTGATAAACACTTTCATGTGTCATTATACATTTTTATAGTGGTATGTACCCATAAACACACTATGTAAACATTCAGTTAAACAACAAAATTATATTATTCTGTACATATTAGTTGAGCATGCTTTTCTCATTTAACATAACATAAATGACTGTCAGAACTCAACTTTTATCTAAATATTTTTAATAGCTACATAATACTTCAGTGTATGATTGTATTGTATTATTGTATTATTTTTTCTACTCAATTTTGTGCTCCACCCTCTCCAAATTCATATGTTGAAATCCTAAGCCCCAATATGAGTGTATTTGGAAATATGACCTTCATAGAGATATTTAGAGTTGAAAGAAGTCATGAGTACAGCCCTGATCTAATAGGATTACTGTTTTTATATGAAGAGACAAGAGAGAGCTTGTTTTCTCTCTTTGCCTGTAGGACACAGAGAGAAGGTGGCTACCTACAAACCAGGAAGTTGGCTCTTACCACGAACTAAGTGGCCAATACCTTAATCTTGAACTTTCAGCCTCCAGATCTGTGAGAAATAAATTTGTTGGTGAAGCCATCTGGCCTATGGTATTTGGTTATGACAGCCTGGGCTTACTAATACATACTGTTTTCTGTTATTTCTTTGCTATTATAAGAAACAGTGCACTGAAAACCCTTGTCCATTCATCTTTGTGCACTCTTGCCAACAGTTTTGTAGGACTGACTTCTGGAGGTTTGTTGGATTGTGTGCACACTTAACTTTAGGGTAGATACTCATACTACTTCTTTCTGGCAGTACAGAGTTCTGTATTCAGATGTTCCAGAAGGATGCCATTCTGTAATTGTAAGGCCATGTCCCCAGTACAGCCTAGAGTCTGTCTTCATATATTGAATGACACATTAGTGAGCAGAGAGCCATTCACCTGTTTTTCTCCATAGGAACACTAATGAGATATATATATATATATATATATATATATATATATATATATATATATATATATTTATTTATTTTTAAATCTCTGTTTGTCTTCATACTTGTACTTTGGTAACTACTGATATTTTTGGCCAGAAAACATTCTCTGCTATTGATCTCTACCATTGGTCATCCTTGGTCTCTGGACACTGACCACCAGCAGCATTCACTCCTTAGTTATTATAATAACCCTGAAAGTCCTACAGTTTCAAAGTTTCAAAGACCCTTTTCCACTCCCAGAAACTTATAAATATGCATTGAGCTTAAAATATTATAGTTAAAAGCTAGATGCAGTGGTGTATGCCTGCAATTCCAGCTAGTAGGGACGCTTAGGTAGGAGGATAATAAATTCAAGGACAGCATGGGAAATTTAGCAAGACCCTGTAGCAAAACAAAAACAAAACAAAATAAGAACTTGGGATGTAGCTCTGAGATTGAGCACTTGCCTACCATGTGTGAGGTCCTGGGTTCAGTCCCAATACCACCACCACCACCACCACCAAAAAAAAAAATTACAGCGTGTAACCTATAGGTTTGTGTCTGCAACCTTTTAGATTCTAATTCTAGTAATTTCTTTTCTTTTTAAAAATATTAATTTTTTTAGTTATAGGTGGACACAATATCCTTATTTTATTTTTATGTGGTGCTGAGGATCAAACCCAGTGCCTCACCAACGCAAGGCAAATGCTCTTCCTCTGAACCACAATCCCAGCTCATAATTCTAGTAATTTCTTGGTAAGCAAATCATTCATTAATTTAGGCAACAGTTTTGCCTCTAAATGGGCTCAATGGGTTAGGGGTGTATCTCAGTTGAAGAACATATGCTTATGATGCTTGAGGTTCTGGGTTCAATCCTCAGCACTGATCTAATGATCAGTCTTCTAAAAAAGAATAATTCCAAGTAAACAGAACAATGTAAGGGAAATCTATGTATCCAAAACTCAGTTTTCTTTTTTTTCCTCACATTTTTTTTACTGGTGCATTATAGTTGTACATGCTGATGGGATTTGTTGTTACATATTTATACATGTACACAATATAATTTGGACAATTCTATTTTTTTTTTTTGTGTGGTACTGGGGGTTGAATTCAGGAGTGTTCTACTTCTGAGCTACCTCCTTTTTATTTATTTTATTTTGGGGCAGGGTCTTGCTAAATTGCCAAGACTGGCCAAGTACCTGGGATTATAGGTGTGTGCCACTGCACCCTGCATCATGTTTTAGGAAAGTTAACATTTTCCCATTAGCTACAATTCTTTTAAAAATGGTACTTAAAAAAAAAACCCACATAAATCAGAAGGCAGCAAATGGAATTGAAGTGTTTAAAAGTCCTCATTACTATTCGTAATGTCAAGTTTCTATGACATTAACATTTTCCTTTTGAAAATGTTTTTAAGTGGACACAATATCTTTATTTTACATTTATGTGGTTCTGAGGATCGAACTCAGTGCCTCAAGCATGCTAGGCAAGCACTCTACCACTGAGCCTTGAAAATGTTTTTGCTGTAATCAAATACAATGACCGCTTAAAATATATGGACCCTGTGTGGTCTGGATAAAGCTACCAAATTTTCTTCTTTATGCTCCATGAACAATACTAAATATTAAGTAAAGTACAAGTGTGTATACACACACACATTAAGTGCTTATATATGTATATATAAATTTTACTGTAGAAAAACAACATATAGGGTCATTTTCTATTTTTACACAACCCTCTACATTAGTGGGTAATCATTCCTCCTAATTTGTGATAGTCAAAATAATGGTCCCCTAAAAATGTCTATGTAATGAACCAGTGAAAATATTAAGTGGCACAAGGGATCTAAGGTTGTAAATGTGATAAGGTTAAAGACCTAGAGATGGGGAGAGTGGATTTAGATCTTAGCCCTGCCAAAAGCTTGTTAGACTGGTGAGACTCATTTTGGACTTCTGACCTACCCACTGTATGATAATAAATTTATGTTGGTTTAAGATAGTAAATTTGAGGTAATTTGTTGAAGCAATAGAAAATTAATACCATTTTGCACACTGTGTTTTTTGTCATGTACCATATTAGTTTTGTTTTAAAACTTGACCTCAATATTTTTTTAAAGAAATATTTTTTAGATGTTGATGAACCTTTACTTTATTCATTTATTTATATGTGGTGTTGAGAATCGAACCCAGTGCCTCACATATGCTAGGCAAGCACTCTGCCACTGAGCCAAAACTCCAGCTCTGACCTCAATATTTTTAATAGAAACGTACTGGTTATATTTATAATTCATTTCCAGTGCTTTTAGCCAAAACATGCTGTTAAATAAATATGACCAGCGGTGCAGTTTAGTATCACTTCATCTTAAGACAAAGACGGGTAGCTGCGGCCATACAAAAGGAAAACCTGGGCTCAAGAGAGAGCTGTCAAATAAAATATGGGAAGCTAAATTAAATTTGAATTTTAAATAAAAAATAAATAACTTTTTATTATAATTGCAATTATTATAGGATATATTATTTGCCAAATCTGCAACCCTAGGTGAAGATAACTTTTGTGATTCACTTTTCAGTTTCATATTTAAAATCCGAATAAGAATGCCTGCTTCATTGAACTCTTAAACCCCAAAGAAAATCAAACTATTTAAAAGGTAATATTAGATCATTCTTTGCAAAAAAAAAAGTTAAATTTTGGCCTTGCTCGCTATTTCCAGACCGGGGTTCTGAGCTGCCTCCGGTGGGCCGCTGGTTTGGGAGCGCGAGTTCGGATCAGGTTCGCACGGTCTGTGTGGCTCCGGAGCAGACGCCGTGGTCCCAAGGTGTGAGACCCTCTTTAGCGCAACGCCCCCCGACTCCAGTTGTTTTGGGCTCTCTCGGCTTCCGCCTTCCGCGGCGGTCACGTGCCTCTGTTCACGTGACCAGCGCTCCTGTCATTCTGCCGCAGCTTGGGCTTCCTTCTGCCTGAGGGTCCTCAACGTCTCCTTGGTGCCGGAACCGCTGCACTTTCCTGCTCCGGAGTCGCAGCAGCCGTTCAAGCCCCCTGGGACCGACAGGAGACGCCAACTTGGCTCTGACTCGGCGCCCCAGACTGGCTGCGGCCTCAACGCCCCGGCCGCCGCACCCTCCCGGTCTCCTTTGGGTGCGTTGTGGGGTCCCCAGGATTCAAGAGGGAAGGCACCTGCCCCGGTGAGACTACCACTGCGGTTTCCCCAGCTTCCCTGGTGCACGCTGGTCCCTTACCGCTCGGTCCCACCTGTCCTCCCGCCAGGGGTGGCCAGATTGCTTTCCTTCCAGGCCTCCATCAGGTTTGCGAAACCGCAGAGCCTTCCCCTAAGGGGGAAGGGAGGAAGAGTGGGCCAGGGGAGTGAAGGGGAATGGATAAAAAGGATCTTTTCTCCAGGATTGGGCCATGCCCCCAGGCTGCCGTAGGTGCCAGTGGTTCACGGACCAAGATAACAGTCTTGAGGCACCCGAGCCACCCCAGGAAAGGCCTCTGGGGCCGAACCTGGATGGTTCCAGAGCTCCAGCCTAGCCTGGGCTGAGCCTGTTTTTACCGGGTCCGCGCAGCCCCAACTGCACTGGCTTGTTTAGGCAGCAAATCCTCAATACAGAGGTTAAATTTCAAACTGACTAAGGTCGTTGGGAACTCGGAATAAAATTTTGGGTGTGACTTTAGCATCTTTGTGACCATGACCAAGAACTTATATTTTGCTAATAGGAACCTACGTTTTGTTTTGTGATAAAGTCAGGCATAAGCTGTTATCTGTTAAGTTTTAGGGATGAGAAGTACGTAAATGTTTATTATTGTAGGTTCTTTTATAAAACAGGCTCAGGCTCTCATTGTTGGTTGTATATAAATCGCAATAGTTTTTGATTGAAAAATTTCTCCCCAAATTGATTTTGGAAATATTATGAATTTTGGTTGCTAAAGGAAAGCACTGTCTTCTGAGAAATTACTTTCCCACTTTGTACATTTTAGTTTGAATGAATTTTAGGAAGGTCTTATAATTTTTAATGTGTTACTTTAAAATGATGCTTAGTAAACATTAATATGTGATTTATATTTTTTCTCTATCAAAAGAGGAAATTTGAACCCAATTGTATAAATTTAAAATAGTTTCCTTAGCATACACAAGGCCTTGGGTTCAATCCTCAGCCAGCACCGTGTGTGTGTGTGTGTGTGTGTGTGTGTGTGTGTGTATGTATATGTATTTTTTCCCCTAATTTGTATGCCTGTTCTTTTTAGTCATGATTTCTGATGTCAGTATTTTAAATGGTCACTTTAAAAATTTCACTGTGATATTAGGACTAATAAATAAATAACCTTTCCTGGAAAAGAAAAAACCTGTAGAGAACCCTTTTTTTTGGGACAGTGGACAAGATGTGAAATATAACATTAGTGTTTTCAAATTGAGAATATTTAATATTTGAGTTGAATGCCTGGGGACATTAAAGTGATGGTGATGATGATAGTAGTGGTTATAAACGAAAAATTAATATCTGGTATTGTTTTTTACCTTGCATCTAAATTGAAGGTCTGTTAAAAAGCATTCAAGATCGTAAAATTTAGATGACCAAAATGGATATTCGAGGTGCTGTGGATGCTGCTGTCCCAACCAACATTATTGCAGCCAAGGCTGCAGAAGTTCGATCAAATAAAGTAAACTGGCAGTCCTATCTTCAGTAAGTACTGTGAATCATGGGTAATCATGTGCTTTTGCATCAGACTTTTTCATGGTCATGCTTCTATGAGAGAAATGCTGGAAAAATACTAGTAAATGTGGAAGAAACATTTCCTCAGAATAACTAGTTGTTTCAGGGAGACAGCATAGTATGGTGGAAACAGCTTGAGACTCTAGTGAGAAATAGAAATGTTACTAGTGCTTTTGGTTTTCTGTGTCTGGGAAGAATTTGAATGAGTGAGAAACATGGGAGGAATGTTCATGGGCTGTGGAGGGAGGAAGGGGATGAGGGCCTAAACATGCCATGTGAGCCCAGTATACCTTGGTGATCAGAGTCGGGGCAGATGGTTGCCAGATAGTTCTTACTAAGAAGAAGCATGAATTTCTGAGTTTCAAGAGCTGGGGGTGAATTTTGGTTCTCTGTTGGTTTGGTGTTTGGCAAATCACTTAACTACTCTTGGGTTTGATTTAGTAAACGTGAAATGGAATCAATATCCCTCAGGCTTGTTGCCATATTTATAATGGAATGAATAATTAAGGAAATTCATTTCCAATTTGCTTATACATTTTAAAAATTAATTGAAGCATCTGTAGCTTTATAATTAGCAATTTGTTTTGTTGTAGTATATAGTGTTCAAAAGTGATTATTTTATGTCTGTTAATTTAGTCACTCATCAAACATATATTGACCACATTTTGATACATTTTGAAGGCTTTGTAGCTGCAAAAAGGATATAGAATACTGTCTCTAAAGGAACTTACACTACATATGCAAGTCATTTTAATTTAGTGTGTTGACTATGATAATAGAAAAATGCCCAGGATCTATTTGGTACACAGAAAAAGGGCAGCTAGTCATATCCTCAGGAATTTTTCCTGAAGGGCATGGTCTCTGAACTGAGTTTTTAAGAATGAATGGTATTTAGCCATGTGGTAAAAAGGGCAACCTTTTAAGTAGACCACACATCATGAGCAAAGGCAAGGAAGCAAAAAATGGCACACTGGGTGACAGTCATTCATGTTTTGGAAGCAGGCAGTGGGAAGAGTTGAGGCTGAGAGGCAGCCAGGTCCTGTTTTGAAGGACCTGAATACATGGGTAACCTTGGAAGAGGTTTGGACTTAATCCTGTCAGTGCTTTTCAGGGTGATTTTAAGCCGTGGATCCCATGGTTTGCTTTGGGGTCTAATAAGGAATCTCAGCATGTAAAACAGGTGAAAATTGTAGCTAAGTGGAGTTGGGAGCGTATTCCTCAGAGCCTTCTTCTTTAAGACCATTCACTATCCTCATTAGGATTCTAAGGAGCACAGTTTTAAAAATCATTGCTATAGCTATTGAAGTTCTTAGCTAGGAGTTAAATGATGAGATTTGTCCCTTGGTTGGATGGCTTTACCAATGGTGTAAAGGTGGATTTGTGGGTAACAAACCTAAGGCCGGGAGAGGCAATAGCAGTAGTTAAGGTTGTTAGGATGGGTGGAATTATATAGATTTAAGAAAATCTTGGTGATTGATTTGATGTGTGGGGTGAAAGTGGTCTAGGACGACTTCTAAATTCTCACTTTAAGGAGGTAGATTATTGTGGGACTACTGACTGAAGGGCAGGAGAAGGAAGAGGGATTTAAAGATGTTCTTTGGTCACTGGTAATTGTAGTTTTTAAAATTACTTGTGAAATTAGGATTCTGAGCTGTTTTATAATACTTTTGTCCACAGTTCATGTAGACTAGAGGGAAAAGAATTTTCATGTTTATAAAGGCTGAATCTGTTTATAACCCAAATAGAATAATATTGTTGAACATAAAGAACTAGCAGGCTGATAGCACTCTCTCTAGTATTGGTATTTGGAATGTTTTTAGTGACATAGAGATTTTAACTTGTTTTCTCTTTTGTTTTTCCTGTTCCATAGCCTCTGTACTACATACATTGCTTTTTCTGTTTCCTAGTTGTGGCCTTTATTCTGTTGTCCATTTCACAAATTTCTTTTATAAAACTCTTCTGTATGTCTGTATGTAAATGTTCACCAAATGTTAACTGTGCCTGCTGCTGAGCCTGTTGATGTGAGGACACTAGAGGGTGTGGACTATACTTTCCCCTAAAGACCTTACAGATTGTTGGGGGCTGAATATCACCTCTATAATTAATGAATTTTGTATCACATATGCTTGACATAACAAAATCTGTGGAAGAGTTTTTATGTCAAAGGCCAATATGCTTTTGTCTCTCAAAAATTAACATGTTATGAAAATACAGTATTCAGAAATATGTTTATATTTGATTAAGCTTTTTCTTAACTAAATAGTATAGAAATGAGTGGGCATGGCATGTTCTACTCAAGCTGGTCCAATAAAATTGTATCTGAGGCTACAAAAATCATAACATACCACACTCCCTCTTTAGTTTAAAGTCCAATGAGGAAACACATCTTTAAACAAATTAAATAATGAATTGTGGTAAGTGTGGAGAAATTTATTGCATGTGTGTATATATACAAAACAAGGAAGGACTAGACTTGAGGAAGTTTTTATAGAACACATGAAGATACTCATAGAAGCTGATCAAGCTGAGGAGCTGGGGGTTGCAGTGAAGGAAGCTCCAGGCAGGGAGCTGAGGCTTGGAAGATTTTGCAGTTCTTACAGAGCTTTGGGTAGTTTGTTGTGACTCCCTCCAGACTCCTTCAGACCAGAGTCTTACAGAGACTAGCAAAGCTGCTGATATGTATTTTAAAAGAAGGGTCTGGATGTAAAGATTAGGATGGGGAGCTGGGCTTGGTGGTGCACGCCTGTAATCCCAGTGGCTTGGAGGCTGAGGCAGGAGGATTGAAAGTTAAAACCAGCCTCAGTAACATAGAGAGACCTGTCTTAAAATAAAAAATAAAAAGGGCTGGGGACGTGGTTCAGGGGTTAAGCACCCCTATGTTCAATCCCAGGTGTATGTATCTCTCTCTCTCTCTCTCTCTCTCACACACACACACACACACACACACACACACACACACACACGAGATTAGAATCGGGGTGTTGTGGGCTGTGACATGTTGGAGTCCTTGATGAGTGGAGAAGTTGAGAGGTCAAGCTAGGTTTGCCACAGAAAGATAGATTGAGTGGTGGTGATGCTGAATCCGTGAAAATTGAGAAGGAAGATGGGGCTCTATTGATTTGAATCTCCTTGAAGGACATAGTTTGATTGAGCCATGGGGATAAATCTTGAAAAACAAAAAGCCAGGGATGAGGGGATGCCTCAGGAGCAGGGAGGAACTATGTAGATGAGATCAGAATGGAAAGGGGATTTTTCAGAGAGGAGAAGGATGACCTATTCTGAATATAGAGGGAAAAATGTGCTGAAGGAAATGATTGGAGAAATTCAATGTGAAGTGGTTTTGGTTGTGATAAATAAGATAGTCAAGTAAATTGTTTGGCATGTGGACGAGACTTTGGCTGATGCTAAAAGGTGACTGGTTAGTGAGTGCATACTGTGGGCCAGGTGCTGTATTAACCATCTTATGTGAATTACTTAATTTAATCCTCAGTACAGCCCCTTGAAAGAAATGTGGCTGTTTTCCCCATTTTGTAGATAAATTAAATCACTTTCCACAGATGTCATGTCATTACTAAATAAGTGATAGAGCTAAATTTTGATATCTATTTGATGTCAGGGCCTCTATGTCAATTCTTGTGTTTTAGTACTGTCAAAAGACAAAATTAAAACAAATTTAAAGATCTTAATTGGTGTTTCTTGTGATTGTAGAGTCAGGTAACACTTCACTCCATAAAACAGAATTAGTGAACAGAAGAGGTTGGTTTTGTTAGACAAAGGCTGAAGAAAGAAGAAATATACGACAAAATATGAAATCGTCATATTAAGGTTACATTATTTGTAAGGTGGGAACAGAGAACCAGAACAATAGAAAAATATCTAATTGGTTAATAATCAGGTAACTTTTTTGGTAAGGATTAAACAGGGTGAACTTCATTATCATACCTAGTAAAACTGGCCCATTTAGGGAATTTGGTGGTTATCTTTCCTGATTTCTTTTTTTCTTTTTTTTTTTTTAAAGAGAGAGTGAGAGAAGAGAGAGAGAGAGAGAGAGAGAGAGAGAGAGAGAGAGAGAGAGAGAGAGAGAGAATTTTTAATATTTATTTTTTAGTTCTCGGTGGACACAACATCTTTGTTGGTATGTGGTGCTGAGGATCGAACCCGGGCCGCACCCATGCCAGGCGAGCGCGCTACCGCTTGAGCCACATCCCCAGCCCCTGATTTCTTAAGGTCAAGTAAGAGCTTAGTTTCAGTTTGGTGATGTGGGTCTTTAGTATGAGTGACTCTATTTTGATTTTTAGTCAGTTTGTTGGGGCTTGGTGCAGGAGCCTAGACCAAAACAATGTCCTGCTATAATGTTATTGAACAATATAAAGGAGAGAGGAGAAAAGCTGGAATTCCTCAATCATTTGCTTACAGTGGCTGTTCAACTCTTATTGAACAAAACAATTTATTCTTGTTTTCTAGGGGGCAGATGATTTCTGCTGAAGATTGTGAATTTATTCAAAGATTTGAAATGAAAAGAAGTCCTGAAGAGAAGCAAGAAATGCTTCAAACGGAAGGCAGCCAGGTGATCTATATATACATTTTGCTATGACTTTTCCATGCCATTAAAAAATTTTAGAAAGAGGTGGAGTTATAGTTCAGTGGTAGAATGCATGCAGGCCCTGGATTCAATCCTTAGTACCCACCCCTCCAAAAAAAATCCTGTAAAAAAATCTGAATGACTGTGATATTGCATTGTAGTTTTATGTGCCATAATTTTTTTTGGTGGTGCTGGGGATCTAAGTCAGAGTTTTGTGCTTACCAAGTATGTATTTTACCACTGAGTTACACCCCTAGCCCTGCACCATAATTTAATTAAAAATTCTTTTATTGGAAAACATTTAAGATATTTCTAGTTTTCTTGTTAATTATAGAAAAGTTATATTGAGCATGTTTATGCCTTCATCCTTTTCTGTTCTTGTGTACCTTCATAGAATATATTTCTAGAGGAGAAGCTACCATTTCAAAGTATATAAAGTTTTAAAATAAGCTTAACATTTTAAAGTTTTTTTTTTGCTTTACATTCTCACTAGTGAAGTTTGAATAATATAATTAAAAACATAATTAAATAACATAATAACATAATTAAAACAATCTAATTTGTGGGTTAAAAGTGATATTACTTCAACTACATGGGATTACATTTTTTTCTCTTTGTTAAGTTTTTATTTTGAACTTTTGGGGGTTCTTTTTATTGTAATCTGTAAGATTTTGGTTCTTTTTTATTTTATACCTTTTTGGGGGTGTTGGGGATTGAACTCAGGGCCCGCACATGCAAGCATGACTAGCTCCTTATATAGTCTTTTAACATAGAAGGTATATTAACATTTGCCATTTATAACAAGTGTTTTTTAACCTATTGTTTATCTTTGGAGTTTTTCATATATAATAATTTAAAATGTATATAGTTTGACATTTTGCCTTTTTTTAAAAATATGGTGTTGGGGTTGGAATTCAGGGCTTTGCACATACTGGGAAAGCACTCTATATCCTTATACCTTTTATAAAAAGGCATATCTTGCTTAATTGCCTAGGCTGGCCTTGATTTTGTGATATGCCTCAGTAGCAGGGATTATAGTTACATGCTACCACACCACAGTTTTACTTTCTTTTTTTTTTTTGATACTGGGGATTGAATTCAGGGGCACTTAACCATTGAGCCCCAGCCCCAGCCCCTTTTTATATTTTATTTAGAGACAGGGTCTCACTGAGTTGCTTAGTGCCTTGCTAAGTTCCTGAGCCCGGCTTTGAACTTGCGATTCTCCTGCCTCAGCCTCCTGAGCCACTGGGATTACAGGCTTGTGCTACCATGTCCAGCAGTTTTACCTTCTTTTGTTATACATGTTTGCTGTAGAAAAATAATGAAATATAATAATACAGTAAGAATAAAATAAGCATTATTAGTCTACCTGATATTCCTGTTCAAGGTGGACCTGTGTTAACACTTCAGAATATCTCTAACCATTTTTTATGCATATATAACTTACTGATACAAATCTGAGGTTTAAGAAAATGGTGTGATATATGTACATGGTTTTGTTCTTTTCATTTAACTGTATATCTCCTCCCCTATACCTGTAGCAGTTATCCTGTGTCTTTTAAAAATAATTGTGTAGTTTTCCATTTAATGAATGAACCATATTCTATACCAGTACCCTACATAATTTAGTTACTTCCATTTTTTCTCTTTATAAGAAGTCTTGAGATAAACATTCTTATTTCCTCATAATGAATTCTAGAAATGTGATTGCTGATCAAACAATTTGGACATTAATGTGAGTTTTATATACATTATAAAGATGTCCTCTTGATAGGTTATACTAATTTGAAATGCCTGCCAGCAGTGTATAAACATGCTCAAGGTGTTTCAGCACCTGTTCTGGGTCTAACCATTCATTCGTATATTTTAGGCATTTTGATTTTTGTCTGAAAATAGTATCTTATTATAATAATGTCACGCATTTATAATTTTTTTAGTCTTTTATTTCTTCATAATAACTGCTTCAGGTCTGGGGTTGTGACTTAGAGGTAGAGTGCTCGCCTAGCACATGTAAGGCCCTGGGTTCAATTCTCAGCACCACATAAAAATAAATAAAATAAAGCTATTGTGTCCGACTACAACTAAAAAATATTTTTTAAAAATAATAACTACTTCTCTATATTCTTTACTTACTTTTCTGTAGGAATGTTTATACCTATCTTACTGATTTGTCAATTCCTTCATGCATTAAACATACCAGCTGTATGCCATATTTTCAAAGCTCATTTCTTGAATTTTAAACTTGGTTGATGGGTCCCTTTGCCATATTGAGGCTTCAATTATGCAAGCAAATCTATTCCCTCCTTTCCTTTGTGATGTCTTCTGTTGTCATTCTACGCAAAGCTTCCTCACTCCAAGCACATATGTATTGAAAGGAACATTGATTCAGTGTTTATTTAACACTCATGTTAAGTCCCTATCATGCACTAAGACTGGGAAAATGGTGTTAATAAGATAAGACTTTTTAGTTAAGTAAACTGGTTCTTTCTTAATTGGTGTCTCTGGTGTGATCCTTTTTCTGGATTGTTACCAGAAAATAAACGTCTGATTTTATTAAAAAAAAAAAGGCAATATATTGAAAAACAAAAGTAAGACAGAAGTGTCACAGGCAATTTCTATTTTTTTTATTTAAAGAGGTGAAAGTGTTTCCATTTTAATGTATTGATAAAAATTGCCGGTTGTTTTGAATGTAATATTAACTTTCTAAAGGATTTAAAGATAATTATAGGCACATCTTGTAATCTTTACAATTCCCTTGTTCAGTATGGTAAAAGGACTGTCTTTCCAAGGAAGTTATGACTCTTAGATACAGGATAAATTCTGGAATGAATATAATTTTGATAAGTTTAAAGCATAGGATTTATTGCATGCTATTTGTTTCACTGGGGATTTATTGAATGCATGAATACAGAGTGAAACATTTCAATTTGTACGTCTTTGGGGATACAGAAAGTTTTGAAGTATAAAGACAAACCTATTTCTGAATGTGTTGCATTCATAAAGTCATAACTCTGGGGATGATTTAAAGGACTTTATGAAATAACTTGGTGCCCTATTTGATTTATACATTGAGTTTAGATCCTAGACCCCAAATAAGATACAGTCCTACTGCTGATCAGATTTTCTGATATAGGACCCTGGGTGGTTGAAGGAGTCTGTGCACTAGTTGATGTGATTCTCACAGTGATCTTGGGAAAATTGGTAGATAATCTGTTGTTGGCTTCAATTTTTATTGAATTCTGGAGAGATTGTTATGTAGTAAATATGTTGTAGAATGGAGACGGATCAAGGGCTTCTGATAACAATCTGAAGTACTCTTGTTCTAGTTTTCTACTTCTCAGCACAAAAAGTAAAGATTGAAAAGAATGAAATACTCAAATCTATGTACCATTTTTAATTGTCTATATAACTGTGCTTTCTTGAATCAAGAATTGACTGTGGCTCTAGGTATGTCTACTTAATAATAGTAAACATTTTGAGGTTTGCCAGTAGAAATGATAAAGAAAACTGCTAGGTACAGTGGTGCATACCTGTAATCCTAGCTATTTGGGAGGCAGAGGCAAGAGGATTACAAGTTTGAGGACAGCCTGGGCATCTTAGACTCTCTCAAAATAAAATAAAAAGGACTGGGGATGTAGCTCAGTGGAAGAGTATTTGTATAGCATGTGTGAGGTCTAGGGTTCAGTTCCTAGTACCACAAAAACAAAACAACAACACACAACTGATGCAAGTCATAGTAAGGTCTTCCTATACTTCAATAATATTTATAAAAGGTATATATTTTCTATAATTCTGTTAGCTAATAGTATTTGTATTCTATTTTTGAAAGAGAAATGTTTTACTGAAGTAAACATTTTAATTTAAAATGGTATTTGCAAGTGAAAACAATAATTAACATTAATTTCATTTTTCCGTAGTGTGCTAAAACTTTCATAAATCTGATGACTCATATCTCCAAAGAACAGACAGTGCAGTACATACTAACTATGGTTGATGATATGTTGCAGGTAGGTATATTCATTTCTTAATACCTTTGGTGACTTCATCTTTTTGTTTACAGAAATAACATTTCTGTAAAGTTTCACTTAACACATTGGTAGTGCTAAAGATGGAAGTACTCACACGTAAGCTATTTTTTTTTCAGAATATCAAGTAACCCATATATAGCTTTTGTTGAGCTACCTCAGAGTTTTGCATTGAATACCAACAAAATTTGGTGAATCATATGAGGCTTTGTGGATACTTTGTGTACTAAAACTGACATGGCTTTCCTTTTTTTTTTTTTCTGATAAAGGGCATATAATTTTTATTTAAGTTTGTTGCCATTTTTACTGAGTTGCTTTAAATTTTCAAATAAGGGAGTAATGATATCTTTATGGAAATTTTGTATGCAAGAACAAGGGATGTCATTCAATTTATTTAAATACATGTTTGTTTAGGAGTGTTGTAGTGTTTTTCACATAGAGGATTTTGTACATTTCTTACCTTAAGCCTAAGTATTTTCTCTCCCTTATTGCTGTTATAAACATCATTTCTATTCTGTTCTGTTATTGAACTGATTTGTTTATGCAGACAAAGCAATAGCTTTGTAAATCAATATTATAGTCTCTGTATATCAATATTATATTTGAGTTCTTAAGTCAATTGTTTTATTTTCTATGTATAGCAACAGCAATTGCCCAGTGCACCAGACTAGAAGGACTTTATCCTTATTTTCTTTAAGGTTTGTAGCCTGGTTCCTCTACCAATGAAGTATAATGGCTTACCTGAATTTTGAATCCTTTGTCAAAGTCATTATCATAACTATTTTAAACTAATGAGTAATTGCTTAAGAATATAGTAGTCTTTTCCTCAAGTAGGTTGCTGTTAGCACAGATGGATATTAAACCAGGGTATTTAAAAATAATTAAAAAATGATGTTATTATTTATGTGGTTATTTTAGAAAATATTGCTACTTATCAACTGTATTCACTTAATGAACCAGAAAGTGGATTTTAGCCAGTGATATGCAGAAAAGTTTAGGAGATATTTGCATAATTTGAACCAACTCTTATATCTGCCTGCCTGAGTGATATGCTGGTTTTACTGTGTTTATTATCCTGAGTTTTCTATCAAGATGTGCTAGAAGTAACTTTGAACATTTGAGATTTATGTAGTTCTGTTTCCCTTACCTGTTTGTTAATAGTTGATGAATTTCCTGCTTATACTTCATCTAGGCTTTTATGACCCCTCCTAATTTCCTTTATATGGTGGCCATGATGTTGACACTTTGGTGTCCAAAGATGTGTCAAGACATGTTGGGAGCAGCAGGTCAGAGGGTATAGGCTGAGAAGAAATGTATGTGATTTAAAATAATCATAATCATTAAAGGTGATTTTATTTGTAAAGTATCTGTCCCTACCTCCATCTCTACCCACTGCCCCATAATAATAATGAGAGAGATACTCATATACCTAGAGGGGGGGGGAAGAACATATACCTAAAGGGATATAAAATAAAAGGTTGAGAACTAGTCACAATTTTTGCATTCATCAGTGAAATTCATTTGGATTAGTGGTACAATTTTTTTTTGTTTTAGGAAAATCACCAGCGTGTCAGCATTTTCTTTGAGTATGCGAAACGTAGCAAGAGTACTGCCTGGCCATACTTTCTGCCAATGTTGAATCGTCAGGATCCCTTTACTGTTCACATGGTAAATTCTGAATTGATCATATTGTTTTTAAAATAATAGTATATATGTGATATAACAAAGGAATTTACTTTTAAGAAACGTGTTTTCACTTTTTTAAAAGTATTGACATAAAATCATGGTCACATTCTGATTTAGATAAGAAACATTTATGACCTGGTAACTTGCCAGTTCTCAGAAGAATAACTACTGTGACATTAGCTTTTCTTAATAGTGTGCTTAGTAAAAAGCGGACATTAGTGAGTTGGAAGGAGATAGAGTTGCTCTGACACAAAGTTTTGTAGATTACTGGGTAATAATGAGTTCACTAGTATCAGTCTGTGGTGACTTTACATGTGCAAACAGCTCAAATTTTCTATAGTAGGATTAACTACAGTGTACCATGTAGAACTTGAATTTTTCTTTGAAGCAGCTACTGTGTTTAATTTTATTTTAATTAAGTAATTGCCTGCTTTTTAGTATCTTAAGCACTCTTATTTTAGTCTTAGCTTGAAGGGCTGTTTTTAGAAGATCTAACATTGAAGAATCTTTCTTAGAGAGTGGAGAAGGGATGAGAGGAAGGAGAGAATAAATGCTTGCATAAACAAGCTTTATCTGTGTCCAGTGGAGGGCCTGGGGCAGGAGTGGAGTGGGGTGGGGAAGAAGGAAGAGGATCTTGGAGGCTCTTCCTTGTTTCAGTAGGTAGCTTTAAATTATTCAAATCAGAGGGTATTGTCTGAAACATTTTTGTGCATGTATGTTGCCTCTCTCTCTCCCTCTTCCTCCATGTGTTTCTGTATTTATTTATGTGTTAGTGCATTTATATATTGTATGTATAATAAAACATTTATAAAATGGGAACTTAAAAAGGAAGACTAATGGTATAAACTGCATTTTAAAGAATAACTTTTTAAAAAACAATAACATGCTTCCTTCTTCTAAATATTGGAGTCCTATTTTCACTGTCTATTTGCCTGACTGAAATATCTTTTTAGTGTTATAATAAAATTGACAAATATATTAAAGAGAAAATGTATAGCCATGATAAGTTATACTACTTGTGGCCTACCTTTTAACTTTCTAGGGTCAGATTGTTGTTGATTTGCCATGTGTTGGTAGAGATTATGCTAGGAGTAGAAATGTCAGATCTCTTGTTTCTTTGTCTTTTACTTATATGCACAAGTAGAGCATATGCTGTTGATACTGGGCATTGAACCAAGAACCCTCAGTTATTCTAGGAAAGTGCTCTACCACTGAGCTACATTCTAACCTTTTTACTTTGACACGGTCTCTCTAAGTTGCTCAGGCTAGCTTCAAACTTGTGATCCTCTTGTCTCAGCCTCTTGAGCAGCTGGAAATGAGATTCTTAAAACATCTCATTCTTGTTCACTTTAGTGGACATATCTAAAAATACATTTTGAATGTTTGTATTTCAAAATAAATTTAAAAATGTGAATTATAAACTATTTTGCAGGAATCAAGTGCTATAAAAATCATATATCAAAGTGATTAGAAGTTGAGTTTTAAGGCAAATGATGTGATGTTTTCAATCAGGATGGTATTCAAATGTATTCCTTTTTTGTTTTCAGGCAGCAAGAATTATTGCCAAGTTAGCAGCTTGGGGAAAAGAACTGATGGAAGGCAGTGACTTAAATTACTATTTCAATTGGATAAAAACTCAGCTGAGTTCACAGGTAACAGAAATTTCTTTTAGTATCTTTAAAAGGAACATAATATCCATGTTCTCTTAAACTGTTTATAGTAAATATGTTGAATTACAAAAAAAAAATTATTGAAAGTAATGCCATTTTGAACTTTATAAAGTAAAACTTAATAAGTAAGCCAAATTACTCTTAGATATTGTAGCATGTTTAATTTTTCTTTCTTTGGCTCCAATTCAAACCTTTCTGTCTTTTCTGCTACTTGCATTTTCCCGCTCTTGCTTTTCAGTGGTCAGGGAGTGTCTTCCTTCTAGGTGGCTGCCAAGATTATACAGCTTGGAGAACTGAGAGGACCTGCACAACTCCAAAGAACATGCTCACGTAAGGCCTCTGGTAAAGGAGAAGTAGTGCAGCTGGAGGGAATATGTAGGCGAGCTCCATGTCCCGGGGAATTCCAGGACATTCTGCCTCAGGAATTTAAGCCATCAAGATTTGTGCAAGAATTCTTGTTTTTTGGGAGAGCTCTCCAAAAGTTTCTGCTGAGGTTTTCAGATCCTTTTGGTCACAACCGGTTGCACCATTAAACAAACTGGTCTGTGTGCTACCATGGGTGTTATTAACCGCAGACAACATTTATAGAACGTTAGTTAGCCTGCTTATCCTTGTCTTGGCCAAAAGTCTGTACTGGGCTTCCAGATGTCCTGGGTAACCCTGGAGCTGCCCAGTCCAGCTGTGAGATGGCTGTGTCTCACCTTGTTTTCATGTTACCACAGTATGATTGTGGGATTGAATAGTAAGGCTCAAAGTGAGACATGAAGCTGCTTGTTGGGCATCTAGGTTGCTTCCAGGCATTTCTAGAGCTACTTCTTCATGAAGGAAGATGGTTTGCTAGTGAAACAGCTGGAAAAATGACAGATTTTCTGAGGAAATTGGCAAATTTTCTGTATTTATCCAAATAAATGGTTCCTTAGAAATGGGTAAAATAGAACATTTATGATGATTTTTCTGAGTAATTTTTTTTAGGTTTCTAGTGACTAAGTGTTAGGTGATAAGGGGGAGGTTTGGTGGGAATGATGCTTAGAAAAGGAGAGAAATAATGTTGGGTGTCAGGGGGAGTGTTCTGGGGAAGAAAATGTAGTGGGGTAGGTGACATGAAAGAATGAGACTAGGAGAAGTAATATTGGTAATTGTTATATTGTCATCCTTAGGTTACCAAAAAGGATCTATTTGAAATAAATTTTTGGAAAGTTGTAATATAGGTCTCAAGTGACCTTATTATTTCCACAGATTTTAATTTGAGGCTTCAGAAAGGAAGACACCATGACACTTTGCTGAGCTTTACTTTTTGCCTTATTGCTTGCCTCTTTTCCTCTAGTTGCCTTTAATGTTTGGATAGAATGTCTGAGATGAAACTGAATCTTTTTAATCACCAAAATAATTTTAAGTCTTTGTGGGCTTATTGTGTAAAATATTTTTTAAAATTTATTTTTTAGTTTTAGGTGGACACAATATCTTTATTTTTTATGTGGTGCTGAGGTTTGAACTCAGTGCCTCATGTGTGCCAGGCAAACACTCGACCACTGAGCCACAATCCCAGACCATTGTAAAATATTTTTATAAGAACTACCAATTTGAAGATTTTACTGAGTTGGTGAGGTATTTAACAAACAGTATTTAAAACATGAAAAAAATATGCTTGTGAAAATGAAATTTTAAATTTCTAAATATATATCGTTTGGAATCAGAATGCTTATTAGTTAAATGGGAAAAACTGATCCCTTTTTCTATTATGAAATTATCTCTCCTTTTAAATAAACCTCATTTCTGCTTTAACATTAGCTTTCTTTTAAGGCTGTATTGTTGCTGAATTCATAAAATGAATATTGGCAGGGCAGAGAGTTTGCTTCTATAATCTTGTACTCACTCTTTGGGCAGTTTCACCTTAGACTTTTTCTCATAGAAATATCACTTAAACTGCCTCACAGACGATTATCTTTCCTCAATTAACCAACATCAGAATTAACCGTTACTTGATTGTAACCATGTCCCAACAATTGCGGGAAAGTTTTTCTCTCATCATTTGTGGAAGTAAATATTTCAGTGCCTAGAATGGTTTTCATTAGAATTGAGCTTCTTGATATTTGATAAATGGTCTTCAAGATCTTTTCTGTATCTATCCATTGCTGTCTTTTTATCCCAGTCTTTGGCTTTCGGTGTGGTTTAGCATTTCGGCTTTGCAAGTCATCCTGCGACAGGGTGCCTCTTCAGGGTACCTGCTTAGTCTGGCTTTGTGTCCCATAGTCTGCGCACTGCTTCAGCTTGCTCTAGGCTCACTCTCTCTTGCTATGAGCAGAAAGCTCTTCAATAGCCTTTTATCGGTATTAAATTGTAGACTTATTCAAAGGAAGTAATGTAGGATTATTTATGATTTTATTTACTACCTTTACCTTGCTCAAATGTCATAGAACAGTGCTATATATGAAAAGTCTCTCTTTCTTTCCCTCAAGTGTTTTTTCCTCCCCCCATAAAAAGGACTATAATTTTCTTGATTTTAGAGGAAATAAACTTTCAAAAGCTCAAGTTAGTTACAGGTTTGGATATTTTGTTCTTTGACTTTATACTGGCATTTTTTTTTTTTTTTGGGTAGTTGGTAGTTCAACTACTTGGTAGTTATTGAATAAAAATAAACATTTCCTTTGAGAAATTCATTGTTACTTTTCTTTTTGCATTTCAGCCTTTGACTCTCTACCTTACATTTTCTTTGGTCATGTCTATATAATATTTGAGGTGTTGATTGTCATAATTTATTAGCATTCCTATAGATGACCTAATCTTCAGTCTCATGTAGTATCTTCTATTGTCAGGCACCTATTTTGAAAAGCTTTGCCACAGAATATAATGTAGATAGTTCAGTGAGAAGCAGTCTTCATATTGGAAAAAATTCATTAAATAAATCTTGAAATGTAAATTTTCATTATATTATATATTATATTATATATATAATATATATTATATTATAAATTTTCACATATAAAACAGCATCCAATTAGCATCAGATTATTCTTCCATTTTTAGTAATCTATCAATTAAGATATTTTCTGAAAGAGTATAATGATACTTAGAATATTTTACATCATCCTCATGCTTTTTTATAAAGTAGGATTAGGGAAAATAATTATTAAATTCACTGGGGTCCCTTTTATAAGCATTTATCAGGTTAAAAATTAAAACAAAACTAAGTAATAAGTAATTTATTTCGTAATAGAAACTTCGTGGTAGCGGTGTTGCTGTTGAAACAGGAACAGTCTCTTCAAGTGATGTAAGTACATTCCTCCTTAATTCACTGGCCTCCTCACACTCTAAAAAGAAATTATTTTGAGTCACAGATATTTAAAGTTTCAAGGGGTTTACTAGTTGCCCAAATGTAAATCTATGAATTTGATGTGTTGTCCACCCCCACTTAGTTCGGTTGTATTGCAGAGTGGTGTTATTTAGCTTTTTCTTGCTGTAACCAAAATATCTAATATGAACAACTTAAAGGAGGAAAGATTTATTTTGGCTCATGGGTTCAGAGTTTCAGTCCATGGTCAGCTGGTTCCACAGCTTTGGGCCTGAGATGAGGCAGAACATTATGGCGCAATGGTGTTGTGGAGGAAGGCTTCTCAGCTCATGGCAGTAAAAGAAGTAGAGGAGAAGAGGGAGATGGAGGGAAGAAGGGAAGGGGATAGAGAGGGAGGAAGGATGAGAATATAATCCCCAGTGACCTACTTCCTCTAACCATGCCCCACCTACCTATAGTTTTCACCACCTTCTAGTAGTCCATTTAAATTATTAATCCATCAAATGGGGACCAAGCTTTAAAACATGAGACTTTCAGGGGACATTTCAGATCCAAACCATAACAAAAACAATATATTACATGTGATCTGTGGTGATCAATTTTTCAATGGTCAAGAAACTTGTCTTTCTTTTTTTTAAAAATATTTTTTAGTGTTCACAGACCTTTATTTTATTCATTTATTTATATGTGGTGCTGAGAATTGAACCCAGTACCTCACACATGTGAGGCAAGCACTCTACCCCTGAGCCACCATCCCAGCCCCAAGAAACTTGTCCTTTCTGTTCTCTTTTTTCAGTCCATTTAGACCTGAATTCAACAAGCATCTCAATTCAGGTGTAAAACTGGAGTAAATAATCATAAAGTTACTCTCTTCACAGTTGTCTGACAAAGCTAACTAATATCTGTCTAACCAGTGGGTGAATAGTGTATTGAACAGTTAACAGGGATTCAGTTCACTGGTGGCCCTAAAATGTGCTGTTGCACTGTGCTGCTTAGGACTTTTTGTGGACTACATGGTGGTCAAACCTGGACCCCCTCACCCTCCCTTTCAATCAATCTCTCCCCACCTTTTTGTAGAGCCAGAAAGTTAATGGTTAAAACTAATCATGGTTCCCCAAGTTCCTTTCTTGGATAAACCATTTGGGAATGGTTTAACTCTGCTGTACTCTGATAGGTCAGGGATTGGAAATAAGTTTACACAGTAAGGATGGGTATGACTGGAATGAGCTGAGAGAAAGATTGGTGGGGGGAAGAGAAATGAAGGTGAGCTTTTAATTAGCTTCATTTGCTGGAAATGTTTCTTGAAAGCACCTTTAGAGAGTAGATATACTTGAAAACATCATTAGAGAGTAGTGTCTACAAGCTGTACATAGTAGAACTAAATTAAGCTCTTTATAGGCCAGTTAATATCCATTTTGATTATTAGAGCTTCCATGATCTAAATGGAACATACCATTATGTATGTTCTAAGACTAGACAGCAGAATCCATTGTCAAAGTTAGGAGCCTGGCTTTCCTGGTTGGCATGGGTTGAAGGATTTGACAAATAGTATGTTAGACCAGGAAAGGGAATCTGAAGTGGAATCAGAACACAGTGTAGAACTAGCTGAGCCTTTTTGGGATGAGGGTGGGGAGAAGAAATCTATTTACTGAGCACTTACTCTCTGCCTGCCACTGTTTTACTCACTTTACATTTATATTGCCTGAGTAATCAAACTTTTTCTTTGATGAATGTTGTAATATTAGCCATGTTTTATGATAAGCAGGGAGGCCAAGCAGAAAAACACCAGTTTGCCCAGGTCATACTGCCAATGAGTAGCAGAAACTCCAGTGAAATGAATTGCTTAGTGAGAGAATTATTCTTGAGGCAACTGGACAGGTTTGAATTTTTAGGCATTTCTCAAATCACATTACCTACTCAGACTTTTAAATAGGTCAGTGTGTCTTGAAAGCCCCTTTTAGGTTTTCAGAGAATGGAGAAAAGCAGTTCGGTATTCTGCATTTCATAATATTGCCACTTGATGGCAGTATAAAACAAGAAAAATTTGTACACTGCACTGTAAGAAACATTTTGAACAGTTTTCATGAGTGGATCATTACAAATATTTTAATTTAATATGTAATATTGCAAAGGTGGAATTTCCTCATAATGTGTTATATTCTCTTTACCTAGTTGTGAAAATAATATACAACATCAAATTATATCTACTTACTTTATCTACTTAGTTCTTTACTGGTTTTTGAATGTACATTATAAATCTCTTTTTCTGGAATAGACAAACTTTAGATAGGGCAGAGGGGTTGGAGGGGAGGGAGGGTGCATAGTGTTATAAATGATGGTGGAATGTGATGATTATTATTATCCAAAGTACATAAATGAAGACAGGAATTGGTGTGAATGTATACAACCCAGTTTTGAAAAATTGTGCTCTATATGTGTGATAAGAATTGTAATCCATTCCACTGTCATATATAGATTAAAAAAAAATCTCTTTCTGAGGAACCATCACAACCTGGAAAGTGGATTGTTGGGCTGATGGCCTGACAAGAGAATACTGTGATCTCTTACCGTCTTCGGAAGACTTAGAATCTGGAGTTTTTGTTTCTTTGTTTTCCTTTTTCTTCTGACTGCTTAACACTTAATACCTGTGGGTAGGAGAGCAGAATGTCTCCTAGCTTCCACATTTGACCGTTTCCTGTTTTCTGTCTACGTCCATTGCAGATCTAGTCTTGCATCAGTTATTTCTATAGGACATTATTTCATTGCTAGTGAAAGACTGGAATTGCCAAATTCTCCTTGCTGGTTACATGTTACATCTCAGTGTTCTGGAACAGTTCCACGCAGTAGAATTTTTTGTGCTGAAGGAAACTGTCTATCTGTACCATCCATTTTGGCAGCCACTAGCCAGGTAGCACTGGGGTGTGTGGCTGGTTTGAGTGAGGAAGTAAGTTTTCAATTTTATTTAAGATTTTAAAAAAAGCTTTATTGAAATTTATTTCATGTACTATAAAATTCATCCACTTGCAGTTCAGTGGTTTTTAGTATACTTATGCAGTTGTGCAATCATTACTACAGTCTAACTTTGAACATTTTCAGCGCCTCAGAAAAATGGAAAGCACCTGTACACACCCACAGTCTTTCTCATTTCTGCTCTCCCCTTTCAGCTCCTGGCAACCACAAATCTACTCCTCTTTTAAACATTTCACAGAAATGAAAATGTGTACTTGGTTTTCTGTGACTGGCTTCTTTAACTTAGCATAATGTTTCAAGATTCATCCATGTTTTAGCATGCCATGATAGCATTTCAGAATGGTGGGAGAACAACTTAGTTTCTTTGGTTTTTTGTTACATTCCTTAAATTCTGTGGCAGTTCTATCCTTGTTAATGAAGGTTGGTTTTACTGCTTTGGCTCATTTTTAATTTAGTGCTGTGATGATGATTTTTTTTTTTCAGTCTTTCAGAAGAGGTAAAAGATATCTGTGATTTAACTCTTTGTTTCCAATCCATCAAAAGTGCTGTCCAAGCAGTAGATAGATATATGTGGGCTGTGTCAGTAATGCACACAATCAGGCCTATTCTTAAATTATAATCTGCTCTAGCTGGGGAGTTGTGGAGTCTGTGGGGTGTGATACTAACATGCGGTTGATTATAGCAGTTCCCCACTCTTTTGTTGTTTTGCTTTCTAGTCATCAGTAGTCAATGGTGGTCTGAGAATATTATGTGGAAAATTCCAGAAATAAAAGACTTGTAAGTTTTTTTTTTTTTTTTTTTTTAAGACTTGTAAGTTTTAAATAACTTTTGTCATAGTCTGTTGTTACAGTTGTTCTGTATTATTATGGTTGTTAATCTCTTACTGTGTCTAATTTATAAATTAAACTTCATCATAAATATGTATATGTAGGAGAAAACATATATAGGGTTTAGGACTATTTGCAGTTTCAGGTATCTACCAGGGTTCTTGGAACATATTACTGGTAGATAAGGGGGATTGCTGTACTTGTCTTAAGTGTAAATTTCAAGAGCATGTTATTTACTCAAAGCAGTTCTTGGTGGTTTTTCTTTGTCTTTTATCATGAAGTTAATACTTTTAAATATTGGTGATCTTTAAAATATATATACAAAATGAATATTAAGAAAAGGAAGAAACATAAGAATTTTTAATTTTAATTAAAAAATTTTTTCAAAATTTGTTCTAATTAGTTATACATGACAGCAGGATGCATTTCAACTCATTGTACACAAATGAAGCACAACTTCTCATTTCTCTGACCATACATGATGCACAATCATTCTTGTAATCATACATGTACATAGGGTAATAATGTCCGTCTCATTCCATCATTCTTTCTACCCCGAGAGCCCCTCCCTTCCCCTCACTCCCCTCTGCCCAATCCAGAGTTCCTGCATTCTTCCCTAGTGCCCCTCCCCCACATTATGAATCAGCATCCGCATATCAGAGAAAACATTGAGTCTTTGGATTTTTGGAATTAGCTTATTTCACTTACCATGACATTCTCCAACTCCATCCATTTACCTGCAAATGCCATAATTTTGTTCTTCTTTAAGGCTGAATAATATTCCATTGTGTATATATACCACATTTTCTTTATCCATTTATCTGTTGAAGGACACTTAGATTGGTTCCATAGTTTAGCTCTTGTGAGTTGAGCTGCTATAAACATTGAAGTGGCTACATCACTGTAGTATGCCTATTTTTAAGTCCTTTGGGTATAAACTCAGGGGTGGGATAGCTGGGCCAAATGGTGTCTCCAATCCAAGTTTTCTGAGGAATCTCTACACTACTTTCCAGAGTAGTTGTACCAATTTGCTGTCCCACCAGCAATGTTTTGAGTGTACCTTTCCTCTCACATCCTCGCTAACAATTATTGTTGCTTATATTCTTTTTTAAAAAATTAATTTAAATTTTTTTTACACAAATGTAGCACAACTTTTCATTTCTCTGGTTGTACATTGATGTAGAGTCACACCATTCATGCAATCATACCCATACATAGGGGTAATAATGTCCATCTCATTCTACCATCTCCTCCCCCTGCCTATTTCCCCTTTTCTACCTCCCCTCTGTTCAATCCAAAGTTCCTCCAAAATATTGGTGATCTTTAAAATATACATACAAAATGAATATTAAGAAAAGGAAGAAACATATGGATGAGTATCCACTTATCAGAGAAAATATTCGGGCTTTGGTTTTTTGGGAATTGGCTTGCTTCGCTTAGCATGTATATTGTCCAACTCTGTGTATTCACCTGTAAATGCCATGATTTCATTCTTTAAGGCTGAGTAGTATTACATTGTATATATATATTCCACAGTTTCTTTATCCATTCATCTGTTGAATGGCATCTAGGCTGTTTCCACAGTTCAACTATTGTGAATTGAGCTGCTACAAACATTGAGATGTGCTTGTCTTCTTGATAATTGCCATTCTGACTGGAGTAAAATGAAATCTTACAGTAGTTTTGATTTGCATTTCTCTAATTGCTAGAGATGTTAAACACTTTTTCATGTTTATTGATCGATTGCATTTCTTCTTCCATGAAGTGTCTGTGCAGTTCCTTAGCTCATTTATTGATTGGGTTATTTGTTTTTTTGGTGTTAAGTTTTTTGAATTCTTTCTGTATCCTGGAGTTTAGTGCTGTATCTGATGTGCTTGTGGTAAAGATTTTCTCCCATTCTGTAGGCTCTGTTTTCACATTATTTATTGTTTTCTTTACTGAGAAGAAGCTTTTTAGTTTGAATCCATCTAATTTATTGATTCTTGATTTTATTTCTTGTGTTTTAGGAGTTGTCTTAAGGAAGTCAGGTCCTAAGCCGACATGATGAAGATTTGGGGCCTACTTTTTCTTCTATTACGTGTAGGGTCTCTGGTTTAATTCTTGGGTCCTTGTTCCACTTTGAGTTAATTTTTGTGCAGGATGAGAGATAGGGGTTTAATTTCATTTTGCTACATATGGATTTCCAGTTTTCCCAGCACCATTTGTTGAAGCACCATTTGTTGTATGTTTTTGGTACCTTTGTCTAGTATAAGATAACTGTATTTATGTGGGTTTGTCTCTGTGTCTTCTGTTCTGTACCATTGGTGTACATGTCTATTTTGGTGCCAATACCATGCTGTTTTTGTTACTATAGCTCATTAGCATAGTTTAAGATCTGCTATTGTGATGCTTCCTGTTTAACTTTTCTTGCTAAGGATTGCTTTGGCTATTCTGGGTCTCTTATTTTTCCAGACGAATTTCATGACTGCTTTTTCTAGTTCTATAAAGAATGTCATTGGGATCTTGATAGGAATTGCATTAAATCTGTATAACACTTTTGGTAGTATGGCTGGTTTTTTTTTTAATTTTTTTAATTTTTTTTTTAGAGAGAGAGAGAGAGAGAGAGAGAGAGAGAGAGAATTTTTTTTTTAATATTTATTTTTTAGTTCTCGGCGGACACAACATCTTTGTTGGTATGTGGTGCTGAGGATCGAACCCGGGCCGCATGCATGGTAGTATGGCTGTTTGACAGTATGAATTCTGCCTATCCAAGAACATGAGAGAACTTTCCATCTTCTAAAGTCTTCAATTTCTTTTAAAATATTTTATTTTTCTGATCGAATTTTTGGAAGGAGTTCCTAGGGATTATACACACACACAGTATAAAAGAAAATTAAATGATGAAGTATTTGAATATAAGACCACCTTTCATATGTCATTTTGAAAGCATAGCAGTGATAATAATAAGATAACCTAATACTATGTCTTAGATGTATTCTTGAAAGTTGTATATAAATTAGAAATTTATAAAGTAAATCATGTTTTCTTAGTTATATTAACAACACTTTTTCCTCATAAGATTCTCAATAGTTATGTAACTATATTAATTAAGGAAATTATATTGAAAATGTTACTTAGACATTTATAAATTTGTAAATTATCAGTGAAGTTTTCAAGAATATATCTCAATTTAATCTAGGTATCTTATGAATATTGACTGAATGATTTCTTTTCATAAGTCATCTTCAAGAGAATTCTTGGCTATATGCATTTTAATTCCTGAATATTAGGTAATAATAGTATACCTTATAATTATCTAGTGTTTATAGAAATTGATTTCCATTTCATAGCAGAGATTTTTTTTGTTTGTTAGGGTTGATATTTTCTTTTATTTATAGTGAAACAATTTTGAAGAGGTTAAGTGATGTACCCGAGATAGTGTGGCAAAACTTCTGATTCTTGTTGTGGTATTCACTCCCTTCTTTGCTTCTTTTCCTCTCTTCCCTTCTTTTGCCCCCACCCTACCATTATTTTTTGGCGTTGCTGGGGATTGAGCTCAAGGCCTAAGCAAGTGGTCTGTCACTGAGCTACATTCCCAGCCTTCTTCTTTTTTGTTTTTTAAATGTCTTAACTTACGTAAAGTGAAATGCACAGGTCAGATGCTAGTTGGTGGGATGAGTTTATACATTGTAATTCTACCTGTTTGAGATCTCCCTTCACCTCAATTCTGATAAAATTATTGGTACTATATTATCTGTTACCATAAATTAATGTAGTCTGATCCTGAACTGCATACAAATGAAGTCATATTCATATGTTATGAAATCTGTAATTACTTGGATTTGCTTGTTCAACATTGTGTCTGTGAAATTTACTCATAGCATTTAGCA
Source organism: Spermophilus citellus (assembly GCF_964194105.1). NCBI lineage: Eukaryota > Metazoa > Chordata > Mammalia > Rodentia > Sciuridae > Spermophilus > Spermophilus citellus. The sequence goes on along the minus strand of NC_138194.1, from coordinate 27,464,668 downwards.
TTATTTTTCTGTTAGTGCTATATATTGAGTGATTGCTTCTAGTTTTTGGCTATTGTGAATAATCTTGCTGTGAACATTCTTTTTCCATCTGGAGTGCCTAATTCTAGAATGGACTTGCTCAGTAATGAGTTACATGAATTTAATTTTAGTACATATTGCCAGTTTTCTAAACCAATTTATGCACCTCTCAACAAAATATGAGAGTGCCATTTGTTCCAGTTCCCTACTGATACCTGATATTGTCCTGTGCAATTTAAGTCGATGTCTTTCTGATAGAAGCAAAGAAACCTCATCTATGTACACATATGTACATTTACTTTTTGTTTTAAGAAAGGAGAGTCATTCAATAGTCATAAAACATATTAAATTAAATCAGGATCCTTCCATTTCATGTAAGAGTGGTTGCTGCAGTTTATTTTAGTCAGTTACATTTCCAAAGTTCATCTGTCACTGATACCAGTGTCCTGAATATTTTCACTCAGTATCTATGAAACAACTGCTCTATGCTTCAATGCTGACTTTTTTTTCCCAAGAGCTCACAATTCCAAAATATAGGTGAATAATGTGTTATTTCTTTATTTTAGTTTGTACTTTAGTCATATTATCATCAAAATGAGTAATGAAAATTGTCCATAGACAATTTTAAAATATTAGGTTTTACTTTGGTACAATATCACTGATGCTTTTGTATTTCTTTTATTGTGCATTTATATTATAATTTCTTAATTCTTGAATTACTTTGTAATTCTGTAGACTGTGAATCTCTGAGACCATATTCTCTAGGACGGTGAATTCTGTCAGTTATTAGTTTCCTTCGATTTGATGTGATTATTGTACTGTAATATGGTATGAATTTGTATTTTCAGCAACATCAGGGAGTTTATCTAAATAATATTCTCTTAAATGTGTTGAGAAGTAAAGATGGTGTTTTCTTTATCACTGATGTTTGTTGCATAGAGTGCAGGTTGTGGTAGGTTCTCAGGTAGAATACATAGCACAGTGAGAACACTAGCTTGGGTATGTAGAGAGTTCACTTCTTGTGCCAATCCAAGTCTGTCTCACTTTTTTAAAAATTAAGAATAATGAATATTTTAATTGCTAACTTTTCAATTTTACTTTAAAACAATAAACATACAGGATCCGTACTGCTGCTTTTTTTTTTTAACCAGTGTTTCAAAAATGAAAAGGCAATAATATCTCAACTACTAGCAACTTGGGAGGCAGAAGCGGGAGAATTGCAAGTTTGAGACCAGCCTCAATAACTTAGTGAGATTTTCAGCAACTTATCAAGACCCTGATTTGAAAAAAAAAAAAAAAAAAAAAAGACTGGCGATGTAGCTTAGTGGTAAAGTACAACTCTCAGTACCAGGAAAAAAAAAAAAAACAGGGATAGAAATAGTTTCATAGAAAAAATCACTATTATCATTATATTCCTCATTTGTTTATCCATTTTTTATACATGTAGGAAATGTGAAAAATTTTGCCATAAGCAACACTTGACTTCATAGTAAAATGATATTGTATACAGCACATTTCCAGAAGAAATGAAAATTGTTCAACAATGAGAATTTCTTGCCCTTTGGGAAGAAACACAGTTTGCTGGAAGGAATTATGTTAGGCCGTCTTGGGTTAGACATTCTTTATCATTTAGTTGTATGGACTTAGAAAAGTTGTATCATCTCATTAAAATTCTGATTCTTCAATTACAAAGCAAGCTGAATAATATATATACTTAAAAGTGTTGCTGGAAGACTTAGATGAAACAAAAATATGTTGTTTCCTTATATGAAGAATTTCCACATAGTAAGTGCTCAGTTTTTCTCCTACCCCTTCTCCACCATTTCTTTCCTTCCATCAGAATCTATCTTTTGTAATAGTAACTAACAGTGGAAATGGCAACATTTCATTATTTTATTTTTTTACAGTCCCTGATGTCAACATATACTGTACTCAAGAATCTTGACATTATCAAAGTATTTGCTTTAGTTTTTCCTCTAAGCCTGAGGTGTTTCACTTCTTGATTATTCTTTTGTTTGTTTAATTTTCTGATTCAGAGCAAGGAAATGATTCCTACTAGAGAACTTTGCTTTATTGGATCCTTTAGGTGATGCTTTTTTCCTTCTCGTCATTCCCAGGGTTGCTCTGTCACTAGCCATATTCTCAGCCCTCAGATACAAACTGGTTTCCCCATATATGTAATTTGATTTTTTTCTCTCATAGCCTTTAAAATTCTTATTTCGTATGTTAGTCATTCTCATTATAATGTGCTTTGGTGTGGTTCTGCTGTAATTTTGGACATTTGGGGTCCAATAAGAATTTTGTATTTGATTTTCCATTTCATTCTTTAGGTTTGGGAAGTTTTCTGATATTATGTCATTGAAAACATTGTGTATTCCTTGGCTTATATCTCCACGTCTTTGTATATAATAAATCTTAAATTTGATCTTTTCATGTTATTTCATATTTCTTGGAAGTTCTGTTCATGATTTCTTACCTTGTTCTCTGTATGGTTGACTTTATTTTCAGAAGTATATATTTTGTCTTCATTACCTGAGGGTCTGTCTTCTAGGTGGTCTAGTCTGTTGGTGATACTTTCCAGTGAATTTTTAATTTGATTTATTGTTTCCTTCATTTTGAGGATTTCTGCTTGCTTCCTTTTTATAATCTCTGCCTCTTTATAGAAGTGGTCTTTCAATGCCTGCATTTTCTTTCTGATACCATCCTTTAGTTTGAAGATCAGTCTATTAACCTTCTAAACCCATTCTCTGACATTTCTTCTACTCTGTTGTCTATGGATTCTATTGTTAGAACGTTTTGGTTTGTTTGAGGTGCTTTGTTTTCTTGTTTTTTTCATGTTGTTTGTGTGTCTTCCCATCTAGCAGTGTGGATCTGAGGCAGTACAGTTTCTATCCTGTAGACTTACAGTATCCCTGAAGGCTTCTAGTACCTCACCTTTAAGAGGGAGACCAATATTAACAGCACCCAATGCAAATAATATACAACCTTCAAACAAATAGCTCCTATTATGATGTCTACAGTTTTGTCACTATACATAGAATGATGTATTCAATTATTGTCTAAAATATAAACAGTAAGTTTGCTAAAAGGGTTTACCTTTTTAAACGACGGATAGTAAGAGAACAGAAGTAGTATGAGATGTGATGTTCATGAGGGAAAAGAAGAGAAGATAGAGGTAAAAATTTATAGGAAGAGTGAGGGGGAGGAATTAGTAGCAGTTGGCTGTTAGCATGAGAGAGGCAAGAAGAAGAAACCAGGGAGACAGATAAAGGAGAAAAAATATATAGGGGGATCAAAAAATAAAAATATAAAGATAAGAATATACAATAAAACTATAATATACTATTCAGACATCCCATTCCTCAATAAATTGATACATGGAAAATATTTGGATCCAAAGATGGTAGAGATGTGAGAGAGAAGGAGAAGAAAAAAAAAAAAGGAAAGTCTCAATGGAAAATTGAACGATTGCTTCCATTGGCTTTTAAAAATTTTCTCAGCTCCCCTTCTCTGCTGGTAGGTGGGGTTTTCTGAATTTTGATGGTAGCTCCAGTCCTGTGGGTGCCAGACCCATTGGCTGGGTGAACCTATAGCAAGATGCCCTCACACCCTCTTCTAGTCTTCCTACCCGTTGTGCTGGCCCCTTCTGCCCATGTGCACTTCGGGACTCACTGAGCGGGAGAGAGCCCAGTTTCTCCAACCTGTGCTTTACCTGGGGAGCTGCCCTCAGTTTCCAGCTTTCCACAGGCTTGCCAGGCCCACACTGGCCCCACACAGACTCAGCTGCAATCTAATGGACCTGGGCTTCAGATTTCCCAGGTGCTGCCTTGCTGGAGTCCCAAGATCTCAATGCCATTTCAGCTTGCAGAGAGACCACCAGGGATGTGCTCACACAAAGGAGCAACCCTGCAAAGAGGCGGCCAGAGGGCAGCCACTAGCTTACCCAGCAGGAAGACCTCAGGCACAACCAGACCTGCAGGTACCCTGACAATATATCTCTAGGTCCTGGCTGGTATCCCTAGACTGAGGCAGCCATGCCCCAAGATGGTGGCAGTGGTTATGGCAAACCTGCAGGCCCTGAGTCCAGGCCTGGCCAGTGTCCCAAGATGGCAGTGGCCTCATGTAACCAAACCTGTGGGTACTCTTGATATGGACTTCCAGGCGGCAGTGGGCAGCTTGCGATCCGTGGGTGGTCTGCTGGCAAATGGTGGGCAAATGGACAAATGACAGATGATTAGTGGTGGTCAACCAGCTGTCTGCCAATTTGTGATTTTCTTGCTTCAGCCTTTTAGCTCTCTAGGATTATAGACATGCACCACTGCATCCAGCTTGAACTCATTACTTTAATTTCAACAATTATATCAAATGTGTAAGCCTTATATTCCCCGTTTGAAGAAGTGGTTGTCATAATGATGAATTGTTCATGTTATTAAAATGGGAAATTTCAATTTCTCCTTTTATTTTGATATTTAATTTTTTTGAAAGTATGTTGAAAAATATACATGTTCATAAATTGTCTTTGTAAAAAGTTGTTTTGTTTTTGTTTTTGTTTTTCTTTTTCTTTCGGTACTGGGGATTGAACCCAGGGGCATTTTACCATTGAGCTATATCCCTAGCCTTTAAGATTTATTTTTTTTCAAGATGGGGGTCTCTCTTAAGTTGCCCAGGCTGGCCTCAAAATTGTGATCCTCCTCTGACTCCCAAGTCACTGGAATTAACAGGAGCACACACTGTGCCTGGCTCATTTTTGACATATTTTGATAGTTACAAAGGTTAAAAAATTTATTTTTATTACATGGAAGACTTTAAAATAAAGAACTAAATGTGAATGATATTAAAAAATAATAAGAAAGAGTATTCAGGAAATAATACAGTGAGTATCTACAACGTCTTTTTTGTTTGACTATTGGATAAGTCAGTCCAAATACAATAATACTTCTTCAGTGGAGAAATGAATTATTTTAGCAACTTACATGGAAACTATTGAGCTAACTGAGCTATTAATACTCTAAATTTCCTAGTAAAGTAGGATGACATAACTGAAAATTAGAAATTTACATGAGTTCTCAAATTGAGATGATTTAAATTTAAAAAATAGGCAGTTATATTAGGTCCAAAATTTCTCTAGGAAATACTTTGAATAATCAATCAAATTATCTTGGCTTCTAGAAGAGATAGGGTAATAATGATAAATTGTGTCTATCTCTACAGTTTTGATTATTATCAGTATAGCAATTTTGATCACAGTCTTAGACTTTTAAATCATGTCTAAGACATCAAATCATGTCTACTTGGGCACTACTCATCTGGAATTAGTATAAGATATAGGGTTTATTTGCACATTCCATTGTTTGTTAATTTGAGAAATATTTGTTGAGTGCCTTATAGGTACAGCATGATGCTGAGAGTGAAGTGCTGAACAAGATGGGTATGAGTCCTGCCTTCGGAGGGCCACATTGTGTCTGGGAGCACAGCATTAAGTTAATAATTACACAGTTGATTATTACAATAAATGTGTGCCACTGCCTATTAAGGAGAAGCACAGGGTCCTTTGACAGTGTACAAGTATAGTACCCTCAGCTGTAGGACCAGTTCATTTATAATGAAGCTGCCACCAGTGGTGAAGAATCCATACTTGTACTATGTTACAGATTTCAATAGCCATGGTAAAGGAACATAGAAAAGACTTAAAATAAATCAAGAATTTCTGTGTTGAGAGGAAAATGATAAATGAAGAGGAGAGAGTGCCCCTTGTTTGCCATTTTCCCCCCCATTTTCATTTATGTCTAGAATCTTCCACAAGATATCTCTCTAAACGTGAAAGGTGGAATTCCTCTTCTTTAGTAAGGGTTTGTACCTTCTGGCTTAATTGGAAAAATACATATTTTGTTCCATTATTGAGATTGTTTTAGGAGCTGAAAATGCACTATTTTTTGTCATTATGCTAATGTTTTGAGTTTTCAGGCAAGTATATTCCTGGATATGTTGTGTGAACAGTGTTACTACTTTCTAGGTGGAGCATAACATATAACCTTTTCCTTGATAACATTTGTCTATTTCTACCAAATGTACATGATATCATTGCAGTTTTGTATTTGAGTGCCCAGACTTTCTTTGAAGTGTTAGACTTTTACAAATGTTGTTTAAATGATACTATAGATTTTAGTAGTATCATATATATTAGGTTTTGTGAATTTTTATAATATCCATGGTTCTTTCCTTTGAAAAATTTGTTTTTAATAGTATGCTCTTTATGAAGGCTAGAGTCTGAAATTTCTTTTAAGTCTTTCCACTTCTTAAAAAATATAAGACTCAATGTAACTATTTAAAGAAGAGCCCAGACCAGGTATTTCTACTAGCTTTGGTAAAAAGGAGGGGTTTGTAACTTTGAGGAGAATGATTCATATTTATTGGAAATTTCAGATTTAAACTCAATTTCTATAAGGTAGTTACTATTTAACTGACTGTTTTAAGAATCATGAACTGCCTTTTACAGGTGTTTATTTGACTTTTTAAATGTGCCATACAGATCTTTTTTGAAGCTGTGTCTAGTTGTGTGCTTAGTGAATTATTTTCCTTAAACAAACAGTACCCCTTCAGTTTAAGGACCAAGAAACTAAATACTGTATTAGAAAGATTCAATAACTTGTCTAAAGTCATTTAATTATAGACCTGTCTTGATGCATCCACTCTTTTTTTCATTTTTATTATTGTTCTTTGATATTTGTATAATCATGAATAATTACTATTTTTTTCTCTATAGTGCCTCTATTTGGGAGTATTTGAAATGTTACAACTCATTATGCTTATTTATCAAACTGTATCAAATATACTTTTACTTTATGTCTTTATTTCCCTAATTATGTATGTTAAATTGTCTTGCATTGTGTAGGTGTAATTTGGGAGACAAAATCATCTTCATTTCTAAGAAGCAGAGATAAAGGCAAACATGAGGATCAACTTTTGAAAAGATATCAGGGAATATCTGATGAAATGATGCTAACCAATTTCAGTAAAAAACTAAACTTTTCCTGTAGAAATGGGTGTGCACGATTTCATGACTTTAAATGTTTTCCCATTTTAAAACTATGTACTTTTTTTGTGTGTGTGTAGAGTTCTCAGTATGTGCAGTGTGTTGCTGGGTGTCTGCAGCTGATGCTCCGGGTCAACGAGTACCGTTTTGCCTGGGTGGAAGCAGATGGGGTAAACTGGTGAGTGCCCTTTACTTTTGATGTAGAATAACATTTAAAAGCATTTCTCCCTGACATTTTCAAAGAAATTAATACATTTAATCATCCAACAGAAGTATTTTATATTTTCATGTTTGTTTAACAATGGATTATGCTAACTTTCTTATAAGTCAATAACTATCAAACTGAACATTTCCCTTCCCTTACTGGTTTGTGCATTTAAAAGAGGTTGAAGCCTTCTAAGATCCTAATGCTGGACGGAACAACTCAGAAAACAAAATAATTATAAAAGTATTATGTGATGAATACAGATAAGAATCAATTAGGAAATGTCCCATCAGAAAAAAATGAGTGTCAACTGTTTTTATAAGCCATATAATTTAGTCCATTCTTGTGGGGTCCTAATTTGCAGGTACGGAAACTTTAAGAAGCTGTTAATAAACAACCTAAGAAAAATCTCCCCCAAAATACTGGAATTTCTGTTTTATCACTGGAAACCCAATTTATACTGTACTCTTTTTAGTTAATGAGGGCATTGTTTCTTTGTTGGAAAATAAACATACGAAATTAGGTTATCAATAGTAGATTCTTTGGTGAGCAAGGATTTAGAGCAATAGTTGATTGACAATATGTGTGTGGCATCAAACTCTTTCAGAACTTTATGTTACATCTTCAGTAGATGAATACTGTGAAAGGGATCTGAATATTCTGGATTCCCTCTACAAATATGTGCAGTTTTTTAAACTTTCTTAGACTTCTGCAAAAAGCTTTTCTTATGAATTGAATTTAAATCATCATGTACCACTCAATCTCCACTGACTCAGTGAGTTAGTATGTATGTTCAATATATTTATGACTATTTACCCCTGAATCTACCAGGAAAAGTAGTTATTTCAGTTTGCCATCTGGTCCAGTAGTTCTTCTAAAAAAATATAGTTTTAGTTTTCTTATGAAAAATTAATTAATCAAAAATAGAGAGAAAGTAAAAACCGAGTATTAGAAATTTTAATAGGAATTTAAATGTAGCAGCTCTTTTTGTAGTAAGTAAGTTTATGCATAAATACCATAAAACAATGAAAAAAATCATCACATATTCTTGAGCAAAATTGACCAGGTTTTTGTTGTGGAATATTGTCTTGAAGACTTTTGTGTTCAATACCAACAAGTGAGAAAATTGTACTTCCTTTTTGTCCATAGAAGACATATATTGCTTACTCATTAATTATTGCATCTGAGAAAATTTTTTTATGGTATAATCATCTAAACACACATAATTTCACCATCATTGTTAGAACAGAATGCTGTTTCTCACTTTGCTTTTGTCTGCTGATTAATGATTGTGAAATATATTCTTCTGTTAATCATTGTTATGGGTGGAAAGTAAGAAGTTCTGAATTCTCAGCTGTGTGTTTCTGCTGTTGGGAGATTCATTAGGAAGACTCATGGAGTCAGCAGCTGGGACTCATAGCTAAACTTTATTGTAGAGATGTGGTCAGGATGCACACAGCTAGTCTGTAAGTGAAAAAGACAAAGGCTGAGTCTGGAAGAATTTACCTGCAGGCTTCCTCGTGCTCCCTCCCTTTCATGAGGTCCCACTGAGTGTACCCTCCCCCATCAACAAAAATGCAGCAACATTTGTGTGAGATTTCTGTCCAAAAAACTAATTATTGTCTCATCTTCTAAGCATTTTACTGGAGGCTAGTAGTGTAGATACCCACTGACTATAATACATCAAAATTTCAGACTCCAAAAAGAAAGTGGTTATCTAAATCAAAATACTATAGATTTGAGTGGCTTATGATAGTTCTGGAGGCTGGGAAGTCCAAGATCAAGGTATTAGTGGTTTTGGTGTCTGGTGAGGGCCTGCTTCCTGGTTCAGGTTGGCTGTCTTTTCACTCTAACCTCTTATGACCGAAGGGTCAAAGGGTCTCTTAGGCCCTTTTAAGGGCACTAATTGCATTCATGAGGGTTTTGCCTGTGTGGCCTAATCCCAAAGACCTCACTTCATCACACTATTACCTTGGAAGTTAGGATGTTAACATGAATTTTGGAGGGACACAGATACTTAAACCATAGCAATGGATGTTCATAGCATACACCATATTATTTGTACAAACTGCGTAGGTACAATGAGCTACCCTTAGGATTTAGGGAAAATTTTGTGTTGATGTAGGGAACTCGTTACTAGCCAAGTTCCTAAAAGCTAGCCAATGGCCAACCTTACAAGCAGGTCTTTTTAAGACTAGCAATCTTAAGATAGAAACCTAAATGTGGACTACAAAAATGATGTTTCAAGTCTTTTTACTTTCCTAAAAGATGATGTCATATTTTGGGCAGAGCAATAAGAAGAGATAATGATTATTTCAGTATATTTCATTATATCATCATTATATAGGTCTCAATTTTTTTATTTTAGTTTTTTATTTAATAGCATAATTAATTATGGTTAATAATGATGAAATAATATTTAGGATTATGAAATAGTCCAAGATCACCAAGATCCCATAACACGTCCTTTGTTTATAAAAGGGCTCAATAGGTCCTTACAGCCATTGCAAAATAAAATAAATTTTATTCTACTAAATAAAAATTAGACTTTTCCCCTTTGGAATACCTGTGAGAAATTAAAAGTCATGATGTGGCAATCTCTACAAATAGTTTTTATGTTGTTCAAAAAATTAACTTAAATTTAAGAATTTTGTCTAGTAGATTCTCTTGGTATAGGGACTTCCAACTAAATGCTGCTGTCTCAATTACTATATTTCGTATTTTGGAGAACAGTCAACAGTATTGACTTAGCCTTTGTATTTTGGTATGCTAATCATCACTAATGAAATGAGCAGTAATCAAATAAATCTTTAGGTTGTGAACAGACATTAATAAGGTATATCTAAACTTGCTAATAGTGTAGCAATTTAGAAAGTCATTTAATCCTTTTATTTTTTCAGAGGTAAAACATACTTTCTACTTTCCCCTTTGTCTTGCTTAGCATTGAAGTTTTAGTTTCTGGTGCTTCTCAAATCACAAGCAGGAATAATGTGAAAAGAAAAAAAATGCAAGAATAGGCTGTTTAATGAGAGGAAGATAACTGATTTAAAAAAAGTACAGTTTAATCAACATTGTCTGCTTTTTTTTTTGGCTAAAAAGCCATTGTATACATGACACAACACTATTTTTGGATATTTATGTACTTATGTAAGATAAAATACTTTTCATTGTGTTGAAATTGTTGACTTCACAGTCTGAAGACTGGCATTGACTTTTTAAGTATTGCAGCTAAAAGTGGGCATTTCCTGGAGTTAATTGTCTTCACAATTCAACTAGCATTTATGAACTATCATATCCTCAAATTTGAAGTGTTTCGAAAGTATAAAGTAATGCAAAATTTAAAGGTGAGTTTTAAGAAAAAAATAGTTGAAATATTACACTCTTGGGTGATGTTGTGTGATGAGGTATGAGGTACTTATGGAATTGGAGGGCAGCATCTCGTTCAAAGTGTGTCTTAGCCAGTACCCATCTATTTTGTCTCACTATTCCTTTTATTCATTTGATTTAAAATAACTTATTAAAAAGTAAAACAACACTAATAGTGATTTTGGCCTCACAGACCTTAGTCGTCTTCTAATCTTGGATTTGCTAGTTATACTTCCTGAGCTTTCTATATATTGTGCTACATATAATGGGGACTACAAAGATATATGGCTCTTCTCTTTATGAAGTTTATAATCTAGTCAGAAAATATTAGAACCCATCAAAGGCAGCCTTTAGTATTCTACAACTTCATTTAGTGACTTTCTCAGTGACTTTAAAAGTCACATCAACCTTGCAGATTCACATTTTTAAAAACTCAGCAGTCACATTTAACTTGCCTTCTTAATTAGAGGGATGGCACAGGGTTGGATGCCACATTCACTTCTCTGGTTCCTTCCTCAGTGAATCCTCCTTTCACCCATGGTAACCTGTAAGCTATTTGAGAGCATAGACAGAATCATTTTTGCTTCCTGTTTTATCCCTTGTGCCTTGCTCTATACCTCCACATAGCTCCTTAGCAAATACTTGTTAAATCAGTATATTTAGTTATATCCTGGGTCTTAATATTCTTGGTGTTTCTTGGTATGTTCTTCTTGCTACTTCACTATATTCAGGGTTGTTATCCTGAAGTCAGTTCCTTCTTTATTCTGGAAAACAGGAGTTTTATTTTGCTTTATTAGGATATTTCTTGTGTCTAATATTTAGATGTAGAAGACTTCTTTTTAACATAATCATATGTATTGTGTGTAAATTTTGAACTCCTCTAAATGTTTCTGCCGAGATTATCATTGTTGACAACTACCTCTTTTGAAATCTTTCTGCTTTACTTTGGTTTCTGTAGTAGTGTACTGTTTGTGAGCTCCCTGGGTCAACCCCTCTTATTATTAAAAAACCAAAACAAAACTGATTCTGTCAGAAAATTTGATATGAAGAATTATTAAGTAAGTCTATATTTACTATCTACTTTGTTCTAAAAACTAAATGAAGAAATGACTCAAGTGTTAGAGAGGTAGCAAGTACTTCCCTAAAGCTGAGGGAAGCAATGGTCACAGGTTAGGATCACTAAAATTTACATGCTTGAAGGAGAGGCAAATGCATCCAAAATTTGGACCTTTGAGGAGGAGGTGCCACCCCTCTGATACTGACATATCTAAATTCTGACAAAGTGCCTCATTCACAGACTCAGGCCTCTGGGGAGAGGGCCCCGCACTGTCTGGTTTGGTCTGATGAAGTGTTTTCTACTGAACTGGAACAACTGCAGACTGAGTTCAGCTGCTGCCAGAGAAACAAAACCAACACAGCAAAGTTCCTCCTTCTTCCATCCTTGCAGACAGCCTCAAGTACTCCCTTTTGGTCAAGCCTAAGAGGGAGCCAGCTGGTATGGCAGAAATGTGTTTCCCAGGTTCTCACCCCCCAGCATCACAAAGCCAAGTGTAGAAGGCTTAGTTGAGTAATGGAACAGAGAACAAGGAAACCAGTCTCTAAGGTGTTGATAGTATAAAGTTACATGGTTTCTCAGGAGTTGAGATACTGACATCAGTAAATCATATATGAGAAAATTAATAATTTGGTAAGTTTAGAACTGTATGTAAATCACAAAAATGGAAAATTGGCACAAATATAAACTTCTAATAATTTAATTGGTTTAGATTGTAAAATTAGATTTTGAAAATTGTTCAGCTTTTACTTATAGAGCAATTTTAGGTTTACAGAAAAAAAAATTCACATGTAGAAAGTTTCCATATGTGTGCCCCTTTCATTTCAACACTCAAGTTTCCTTTTATTGATGTCTTAAATTAGCACGATATATTTGTTCTTATTGAGGCATCAATATTGATACGCTACTGTTAACTGAGGTCCACAGTTTGTATTAGGAGTCACTCTGCTGGACATTCTGTGTGTCTGAGCTCCCCTTAACCTGGTGGTCAGTTTTAATGGTCTTATTTGATAATTTCTGTCTTTCATTGTCTGAATGTGGGCATTTCGCAGGGAAATTTGCTTATTTATCTTCTGTTGTATACTTTTTCCCTTGGGGAAATCTCTTTCATTTCCATGGAGTTTTCCAGTGAAGTAGAAGATTTATCTATAATCCATCTAGGATTTTCTCTGACCCCCAAATTCTGTGATAGCCTGTGTAAAATTCAGACTCCTCACAGGTTTCCTTTGGAGTCATTCCCTCCTTTCTCTGAGTTTTCTGTGTATATTAAATCTATTCTCTTGGTTGCACAGATGCAAAATCTTCATATGAAATTTGACTTGAAGATGTACATTTGTTTTGTCATGACTTTCTGTTGATGTTAGCTCTCTGTTGCTTGTCATATTCTTCTTACCATTCTCTTTGCCCTATTACAAGTCTTGGTTCCCTTTCTTGTTGCTTCTATGCAGCAAATGCTCCTGCTGCATGGTCCTATGACTTTTGGAGAGAGTGTTAAGTGGAATTGTGCTGGAAATGGCCCACTTTGAGTAGCAATCTGGATGTGTGCTGTTGCTGGTGGAAAAGAAACTGAGGACACAATTCAGAGAGGCTTTTTCCATTGGTGTTCAAAAAGAATAATCACTCATTTCTTTTTTGATGTTTCATCATATTAAATGTTTTCTAAATTCCTGTTCCCTTTCAGCATAATGGGAGTTTTGAGTAACAAGTGTGGCTTTCAACTCCAATATCAAATGATTTTTTCAATATGGCTCCTGGCATTCAGTCCTCAAATGTGTGAACACCTGCGGCGCTACAATATCATTCCTGTCCTCTCCGACATCCTCCAAGAATCTGTCAAGGAGAAAGTCACAAGGATCATTCTTGCAGCATTCCGTGTAAGTTTTGGTGCTTGTTGTTATTGTTGTTTTTGGTGGTAGTGGTGTGTGTGTGAGAGAGAGACAGAGGCACTTACTATTGTGCAGTATATATGAATTTTAGCAGATGGGAAAATTACTTGCCCTCTATGTTTTACATGTAGTTTTATAAACATACAATAAGATATCATTGGTTTGTCTTTATGGCACGGGGCTGTGGAGCAGGTCAGAGGAAACCATCTAAATCAATGAAATGTGTGATTCATAGAATACTTGTAAGGAAAGGTAATTTGGTTATATTCAGTTGAAGAAAGTCTCCCTTTTCTTTTTTGCTTGCCATGAGACTGCTATTAGAGGAGTTTTCTCTCATGGGGCCCGTATTTCAGTATGGAGGTTTTTTTTTTTTTTTTAGATTCTGGATCTACTGACTAGCAGTATATTTCTAAGGCAACTATAAAGATGTATAATTAGAGATCCACCTACACTGACCTATGTGGGACCCAGGCCCAGGGTAGGCCTGGGTCCGTCCTGCCACTGGCAGACACCCACCAGAGCTCAGGCTCTGCCTAGATCTGCCTCTGCTCACCCGCACGGGACACAGGCCCAGGATAGGCCCAGGTCCATCCTGCCACTGGCAGACACCTGAGGACACAATTCAGGCTCTGGCACAGGACCACCTACACCAGCCTGCACAGGACCCAGGCCCAGGGTAGGTTCGAGTCCACCGCTACCTTCACCTCCCAGCTGGGAGCCCATGCCTAACCCACTTCTATCTTGGGACACTGCAGACATCTCCATAGCCTTCTCCATGCAGTAGACTCTACCTTTCAACAACAGACAGGGCCTAGAAGCAGCTGCATCTCGGAGCAGGCATTCCAAAGACAGTGTAAGGCTCACCCTTTCAGCCCCATCTCTGAAATATGTTGCATCCATTTTGGGCACTGCCACTGCTATCTTGGAGTTACCTCCGCTATTGCTGCCACCACCTTTAGTTGCAGCAGCATATATCAAGAGTCTGGAAGCCCAACATTAAGGTGAGGTACAGATAATCTGCACAGATACTAAAAGATTATATGGTAGAAACTGTAATATCTCAGATCCACACTGCAAGAATGGAAGACACATAGAAACACATGACAACATGAAAAAACAAGGGAGGAAAGTGCCCCAAACAAACCGGGATACTGCAATAATAGAATCCATGGACAGCAAAGTTGATGAAATGTCAGAGGAGGAGTTCAGGAAGTTCATAATTAAAATGATCTGTGAATTAAAGGATGACCGAAATGAGCAAATACAGGCAAAATTGATCATTCTAACAAGGAGATGAGAGAGCAAATATAGGTAACAAAAGATTTCTTCAAGAAAGAGATAGAGACTCTGAAAAAAAATCAGAAGTCCTTGAAATGAAGGAAACAATAAACCAAATAAAAAACTCAATAGAAAGCATCACCAACAGACTAGATGGATCACTTGGAAGATACAATGTCAGATAATGAAGACAAAGTATACAATCTGGAAAATAAAGTTGACCACACAGTAAAGATAGTAAGAAACCATGAACAAGCCATCCATGAATTATGGGACAGCATCAAAAGACCAAATCTAAGAGTTATTGGGATAAAGGAAGGCTCATAGTTACAAACCAAAGGAATGCATAATCTCTTCAATGAGATATATCAGAAAATTTCCCAAGCATGAAGAATGAATTGGAAAATCAAATACAGGAGGCTTATAGGACACCAATTGTACACAGTTACAACAGATCTACACCAACGCACATTACAATGAAAATGCCTAGTATAGAGAATAAGGAGAGAATCTTAAAGGCCATAAGAGAAGAAGAATCAGTTCACATATAGGGGGAGAGCAATTCGTATCTCAGCAGATTTTTCAACCCAGACCCTCAAAGCCTGGAGATCATGGAACAACATATACCAAGCTCTGAAAGAAAATGGATGAAAACCAAGAATAATATCCAGCAATATTAAGCTTTAAATTTGATGATGAAATGAAAATCTTCCATGATAAACAAAAGTTAAAAGAATTTACATCTCGAAAGCTTGCACTTTATAACATCTTTGGCAAAATATTCCAAGAAGAGGAAGTGAAAAACAATGATGAAAATCAGCAGAGGGAGGTATTACACTAAAGGAAAATCAGAGGAGAAACCAAGTCAAATTAAATACCAAAAATAAACAAAAATGACTTGGAATACAAATCATGTCTCAATAGTAACTCTGAATGTTAATGGCCTAAACTCACCAATCAAAAGACATAGATTAGCAGATTGAATTAAAAAAAAAAAAAGACCCAACAATATGCTTCCTCCAAGAGACTCATCTCATAGGAAAAGACATCCACAGACTGACCGTGAAAGGATGGGAAAAATCATACCACTCACATGGACTGCGGAAGCAAGCAGGGGTTTCTATCCTTATATCAAATAAAGTAGACTTCAAGCTATAGTTAATCAAAAGAGATAAAGAAGGACACATCAAGGACCTAGGAATTAAATCAGAGACCCTGCGCGAAATAGAAGAAAAAGTAGACCCTAATCTCCATCACGTCGGATTAGGATCTGACTTCCTTTAATAAGACTCCTATAGAGCAGGAATTAAAATCAAGAATCAAAAAATGGGATGGATGTAAACTCAAAAGCTGCTTCTCACAAAAGAAGCAATTAAGTGAAGAGAATAGAGAGCTTACAGAATGGGAGCAAATTTTTACCACATGCACATCAGATAGAGCACTAATCTCCAGGATATATAAAGAGCTCAAAAATCTTAACACCAAAAAAACCCCCCAAATAATCCAATCAATACAAGGACCAAGGAACTGAAGAGGCACTTCCCAGTAGATGATATACAGTCAATCAACAAATATATGAAAAAATGTTCAACATCTCTAGCAATTAGAGAAATGCAAATCAAAACTACTCTAAGATTTCATCTCACTCCAGTCAGAATGGCAGCTATGAGGAATACAAAAAAACAGTAAGTGTTGGCAAGGATGCGAGGAAAAAAGGCACACTCATACATTGCTAGTGGGACTGCAAATTGGTACAGCCAATATGGAAAGCTTTATAGAGATTCCTTGGAAAACTGGGAATGGAACTACCATTTGACCCAGCTATCCTACTCCTCGGTCTTTACCCAAAGGATTTAAAAACAGCATACTACAAGGACACAGCCACATCAATGTTTATAGCAGTACAATTCACAATAGCTAAACTGTGGAACTAACCTAGATGCCCTTCAGTAGATGAATGGATAACAAAAGTGTGGTATTTATGCACAATGGAATACTATTCAGTATTAAAAGAGAATAAAATCATGGCATTTGCAGGTAAATGGATGGAGTTGGAGAATATAATGCTAAGTGAAGTTAGCTAATCCCCCAAAACCAAAGCCGAATGTTTTTTCTGATATAAGGAGGCTGATTCATAAAGGGGTTGTGGGGGGTGTGGAGCATGGGTGGATTAGACGAACTCTAGATATAAAGCAAAGGGGAGGGAGGGAAAGCGGGAGTATGGGGGTAGGAAAGAAGGTGTAATGAGATGGGCATCATTACTCTTAAGTCATGTATGACAACACGAAGGTGTGACTCTACTTTGTGTACAACCAGAGATATGAAAAATTGTGCTCTATATGTGTAATATGAATTGTAATGCATTTTGCTGTCATACATAACAAATTAGAATAAAAAGGTGTATAATTATTTTAAACTGTAGGTATTTATTAATATGTAAGAATTTTTGAGTTATGTAAGTCAACTTCCTCCCTTGAAAAGATGAGGAAGTTGAGAACAAGAGAGGAGCTGAGTTTGAATCTTTATTCTAGGTAGCTAGTCATTTGTAAAACAGAAATAAAGTATTGTTAATTGGGTCCCCAGAGCCAATGTCTTCACTGTAACAACTGTCTCTTGACAATTTTGTCGATTGCCTTAGGATTCAGATGGGATTTTGGCAGATGGCTTGTTTGGTGTAATGTCTCTTAAGAATGCTACCTGAGAGGGCTGGGGTTGTGGCTCAGCGGTAGAGCACTTGCCTAGCATGTACAAGGCCTTGGATTTGATCCTCAGCACCAAATAAAAGTAAATAAAATAAAGATATTGTGTCCAACTACAACTAAAAAATAAATATTAAAAAAAAGAATGCTACCTGAGAGTGATAATAGTGGACATATCTCAGGTAGCGCTTACTGTGTCATGCATTGTTCCCAGGGCTTTCCCTTGTTAACTTATTTAGTGTTTATTAGAGCCCTAGAACATAAAAATTATTATTTTTATTATTGGTATGTGTTATTATTGGTATTGTTATTATTGTTTGCTTCAGAAACTGTACTTTTGATCATTATTTATTCATATGTAATGAACAAGTCAAAAATAAAAAGTAATATACACGTGTTACAAAAATATAAATAGTATAGATATCATATTTGTCAAATGCAGTCACCTTTTAGATGTTTCTGAGCATGTAGAGATAAATATATAAATAAGTGTGTGGTTTTCCTTCATATTTAAAAATAAAATGATACTATATAATAAATATTGTTCTTTATCTTTTTTTAAATTTGTTTTTTTTAGATATACATGACAGTAGAGAGTATTTTGACATACATACATACATACATGGAGTATAACTTCCCTTTCTTGTGGTTGTACATGATGTGGAGTTACATTGGTCATGTATTCATATATGAGCATAGGAAATTTATGTCAGATTCATTCTACTGTCTTTCCTATTTTTTTAGCTTTATTCTTACCAATTCTTAAAGAATATGTTTTTATTTCTCTAAACATAGATCTTCACTCTTCCTTTTAATGGCTATATTCCACTGTGTTGGTATATAAGCGTTAGGTATTCTATTGATGGGCTTGTGGGTATTTTCAGTTTCTTTCATGTATGTATGCTTACTTTGATGAATAATTCTTCTGAATGAAGTTCTAGAAGGGGAGTCAAAGATACATGCTGTTTTACACTTACTATAGATAATGCCAAATCACCTGTCCTTTCAAAACGGTGCCAGTTTATATTTATATCAAGTATGTATTGGGAATTTTCTACTCTCTTACTAGCATCTAATAGTCTTTCTTTTGATTTTTACCAAAAATGAAATCATTGTTTTGAAATTGCATTCTGTTAATACTGAATGAAGCTAAACATCTTTAAGTATTTTATTGACCATTTATTTTCTTTCTATAAATTGCATATCAATAGCTTGTTGTCACCTTGTAAATTTTAAAATTTGATGTGTAGGAACTCTTTTCTGGATGTCTGTAGTTATTAACAACAACTAATGTTTATTGAGAGCTTATCTGTATCAGGCACTGTCATAATTATTTAAATGTATTACACATTTAATTATTCCAAGAACTCCATGCATGGCCTCTCATTAGGCAATGAGAGGTTAAATAATTTGCCAAAATAGCTAAGAAATTAAGAGCAGGGATTCAAACTCAGGCAGTGTGACTCATGCTGTTAACCATCATGCTAACCTTGTGTTTGACGCTGAGAATCATAATTGTTACATTTAATGAGTCATTTTTATGCATTGCTTTATGTAATCTTCATGATTAACCAATAGGTTCTATTATTATTTTTATTTTATAGATGAGGAAACCAAGACTTAAGAAGTTGATTCCTCAGTTAGTATAAGATTGAAACTTCAGTGTAATTTATCAGCTTCAAAATCTTTTTCTTAACCACTCTGCCATCTCCCTGCACTCATTTTTTTCATCTACTTTTGGTACATTTTCTCAGGAACCTTAAGAGTGCCATTAAAAGGGTGGAGGGAGATTATGAAAAGGAAAACCATAGGTAATGTGAGAGGAGAATTTGAATCAGTGTAACCTCAGAGTCTCTGGCAGCTGGTTTTCAGTGAGGTAATAGTGCAATTAGATATTCTAGAAGTGAACTGTATTATTTTTCAGTTTATATGTTAAGGTTACTAGGGCTGGGAATGTAGATCAGGGCAGAGCCCTTGCCTAGAGTATTTCCTAAAACCCCTTATTTCACTCTGCAACTTTTCAAATGATTTTACATATATATATATATATATATATATACACACACACACACACACACACACACACACACACACATATATATTTTTTTCTTGTATTTTTTTAATCACTGCTCTGTACAGACATTATTTAATTTACTCAGTCGTCTTCATCAAACATAAGACCTTGGTTGTCTCTATTATCTGTGTTTATGTGTATGACACATAAAAGTGACTCAGAAAATTTTGTGAATTAAAGGTGTTATATACCTGGGAAGATTGAGGCAGGAGGATTGCACGTTTGAGGTCACCTGGACAACTTAAAAAGAGCCTGTCTCAGAATTTAAAAAAGTAAACATGAAGTTTCCTCTTGAGAGGGGGAAAATGTGCTGCCTAGTTCTTACGAGGAAGAACTCACCAAAGCCCAGTCTCTCCAAATAAGCCTCTTTGTCAGCTCTGCTTTTACTATTTTATTGCATACTTTTCTACATGAAACAAGACTGATTTTTTAGAATTTATTCATGTGAAATAAATTTATTCATGGATTGCATCTTTTCAACTCGACATATTTATTCTCTGAAGATTTAAAGCTCCTTCCAATTCTGTTAGTTTATGTTGTGAGTTTCTCTCTTGTCTTTCCTCCTTATTAATCTAGTAAATTCATAGGAGCCCATATTTTACTAAAATCCTCTAGTTTAAATGAAGCATCTACCATTTGGAAAAAAATGGAGCTAGTTTAGATCTTTCATTTGTTTACAAAAATTGTACGATAGAGAAATATGAAGAAAAAAGTATAAATTATCCTCAATTTTCCAATGGAGCCTTGTTGACATTTTATGTGCTATTTATAATTTCTATTCCCTAAATACACAAGGCATCAATTCAAGATGAATTGTAGTGGGCACTGAAAAACAGAAGGAAGGACTAGGGGGAGTCTTTGAATTCTCGGCCCCCGTCATAATTTAGGTGGATCATGGTTTACATTAGCGACTGCAGATGGTGTGTGCACTCAAGTTGGTAGTGAGCGCATCTGCCATGGTCAGTGGAGGTGAGGTTGTTGGGCTCCTGGGTTGTCCTCTGAGCCTTTGGCATTTGCTTTCCCTCTCCATGCTTCACCTTTTTTTCATGTTTCTGGTGTGAGTACTATTCTGTCTCCTAAATTTGTCACTAGACCTTACTGATGATGCCAATAGGGTAATGTCCTTCAAAAAATAAATGTGTACTAAATCAATCTTGGGCATATAATAGACCCCCCAAAAATGTGTGTGATTATACAAGAGATTGAACAAAAGTACTGAAAGAAAAACTTTCTATAGGAATAGGGTAATGGCATTGAATTTATTGATGTTTATGTTGATTTCTTTATTGACTGATTTCAGTTTCTTTTTAAAAAACATTTGGTTGTTTTGTTCTCATATTTAAAACTATGATGATAAAATTCTATAACATACTGTCTGTTGCTTGAAGCTGCTGCTGCATTGAAAATCAGTGTACCTCAGAGCCTCTGGCAGCTAGTTTTCAGTGCAATTAGATTATTCTAGAAGTGAATTGTATTATTTTTCAGTTTATATGTTAAGTTTATATGTGTAGGGCTGAGAATGTAGATTAGTGGCAAAGCCCTTGCCTAGTACTTGTGAGGTCCTGGGTTCAATCCTTAGTAACATGTACACATACACCACCACCACCACCACCACCAACACACACACACACACACACACACACACACACACACACAATAAATAAATAAAATTAAATTAAATTAAATAAAGAAAAGGAAAAAAGAATACATTCACTACAAAACATATCAAAACATATCACAGAAAGCAAGAGTAGAGGAAGAAAATCCCTTTTTTTCTGTTAGTCCATAAATGTTTTTCTCTAATTTGAAAGTTGTTCATAAACTTGTTATTGAAAATCTCTTTTCAAAAAATAAGATATATTTTGTAATTGTTAAACCATTAGGAAAAATACTTACCTTTGACTCAATGTTTTTACAATTAGATTATTTTAGAAAGATAATCTTGAATTATTGTTCTTATTTTTTGTATGACTTTTCACTTCTTTTGATAGAAAAATCAACATTTTCCTTAGTAATTATTAATATGGAAGTAAACTGTATTATTTTTCAGTTTGTATTTACTTATCTTTTTCTGTATGTTAGTCATATTTTTGTTTGAAAATGCCTTTGTATTTTGTTTAAATCTTTGTCTTGATGGAATGACTTGATGAATTCACCATGTTTATGGTATGCAAAGCTCAAAAAGCCACAAGAAGTGTAGAGCCAGACTGAGATTCTTAGTTTTTTTTTTTTTTTTGACCTGATATGGAAACTCTTTGGATTAATTGTCTCTTTTATATTGAAATATGAGGAGTAGTATAGCTCCTTCTTAATTTTCTTTCTAAGTGACAGTACAATGTGAGACTGGAGTCTGCCTGGAGTGGATAGACCTAGATTTGAATTCAGCACTTGCTTGTTTAGTGTTGGGACAGTGGCTTGAATTCTGAAATGGTTTCTTCATTGGTGAAGGGTGGGTAGTAATACTTAACTCACTTCATGTCTGGGTAAGATAAGGATTCAGTGAAGTAATAGTGAGATTCCTGACAATAGTGAGTACATGATACATACTCTTTCCTCTGTTTCTTCTCTTTATAAAATCATAGAACACCAGAAGTTTGCCTCTTTAAATCTTATATGTAAGGTGAATTCTTATTAATGTTAAGCCCAGATGAAGATGTAGTGCTTTATTTTTGTTTGATTTATAAGAGGCAGAATTGATATTTTGCAAATACTAAGCAAGATTTAAAATTCTATGTAAACTATATTTGTAGTTTCAATTTTTACCCATAATGCATGAATTTTTTTTTTGACAATTTCTGGGCTTCCATCATCTGTAATTTTTAAGATTTTGGATTATTTAAATAGATCAGTCAATTAGCAGAAATATTTTTTTTTTGGGCTGAATAATGCTAAATTTGGGTTAATGCAGTTATTTATGTGAGTATGCTGAGGACCCAAACTCAAAAGAATGTCTTTAGATATCCACAACTTTGATATATACAACTGAGCTAAAATTAAGCCATTTGTAAGGGCATGATTTAGACCATCAAAAAAACTGGGGAAAATGTTTTGAAAAATCATTTTCAAATCCCTGTGTCCTTTAAAAGTGATTTCTCTAGTCAGGCGTAGTGGTGCATGCCTGTAATCACAGCAGCTTGGGAGGCTGAGTCAGGAGGATTTCGAGTTCAAAGCCAGCCTCAGCAATGGCAAAGCACTAAGCAACTCAGTAAGACCCTCTCTCTAAATAAAATACAAAATAGGACTGTCTCAGTGGTCGAATGCCCCTAAGTTCAATCCCTGATACCAAAAAAAAAAAAAAAAAAAAAGATTTTTCTGATGAGGTTCTCTCAATATGGTCTAGTCATGTATTTTTTCCCCCCATATCCTGAAACTGAGAAGGAAATTTTTATGCTGGAGATTTTAGGAAGCTTGTTGAGCCCTTATGAATTGAGCAAATCTAGCAGCTGCTAATTATTATTATTTTTCCATTTGAGGGATGAATTTTATTTTTGAAAATGTCAATCTCACTTATGCATGGTAGGTGTGGAACCCCAGGTCTTTGCAAATGTTATTGCTGTTGGTTAAATGGATTTGTCAATCTTTAGTTTCTAAAATAAGTTAGAAGGTTTTGGAGCTATGACTGAGACAGGCATTGGAGATTATCTTTGTTGTCTAGAGTTCTACATCTGCTCTGAGTTTTATTTCCCCTTTTAGTTCTATTTAGTCAAGAGTCTGAATTATATGTATAATGATATGGGACATTATATTTGTTTTAAAATTCTGATTTTTATCCGAAAATCTTAAGAATTACCATCAAGTTACCATCTTCTTTTCATTAACTGTATTTATCACAACTTTTAATTCATATCTGCACGTACTTATTCATAGATGTGTGCATTTTCCTGTGCAAGTAGTTAATAGTTTCAAAGAGGCTAGCTCTAGCTTGAGTGTATAGGGACTATTTTTCTCACTTTGGCATAGAAATTATATTGCCATGAAACAATTGTATTCTCAAATCTATCCCTTATTCCCTATTTCAGAAATTCTGCATAGACTTTGCTAATTAAATCTCCATCTTGCTTATTAGATACAGGTGTGAATGAAGCAAGACTGGACTGAGGCTTGTTTTGGCACTGGGGATTGAACCCAGGAGCACTTAACTACTGAGCAACATCCCCAGCCCTTTTTTTTTTTTTTTTTTAATAAGAGACAGGATCTCGCTGAGTTGCTTAAGGCCTCACTATGGCTTTGGACTCACAATCCTCCTGCCTCATCCTCCTGTGGGATTACAGGCATGTGCTACCATGCCTGGCAAGACTGAAACATTTTAAATCTTAAAATGTGGCCTGCATTACCACTGTGGTGCGGTGCAATGAAACATTCACAACTCGCAGTGGACAGTACAGAAAGTGAGAGTGAGCATGAAGTGTGGTCTTTATCATCTGTGTAAGCAGTGTAGTGCATCCTTTACAACCCACAGTGGACAGTACAGAAAGTGAGAGTGAGCATTTAGAAACTTACAGGAATTTGATAGAATAATTGCATGTCTATTAATTTTTGTAATATAGAATTTGAGTTTGGATTTTTCAGATATTTTAAAATTCATTCTTAATTTTTTAATGAAAGCATTCACCTTGAGACTGGTCATCACTACAGTTGATAAATGTGTAATTTCATGGCTAGAAGTTTAATTTTGGTAATGGAAAGATCTGAATTGGCATGTGATTCCATCTTGTACTTAGTGAAGTCAAGATCTTGCTGCACCACAAATTTTCCAAAGGCTAAATGAGGCTGGATTGGCCACTTTTTCGTTTTGTTTTTGGTATCAGAGATTGAATCCTGGGGTGCTTTACCCTTGTTTATATTTTATTTAGATACAGGATTTCACTGAGTTGCTCACAGCATATGTTGCTGAGGCTAGTTTTGAACTCATGATCCTCCTGACTTATGTTTACCAGCCACTGGGATTACAAGTGTGTGCCACTATGCCTGGTCACTTTTTTGTTTTGTTGGGTGAAGGTACTACTCAGTTTTAGGACCTTATAAAACTATGTTGCTCCCAGATTTTATAGGTTGTTTCTGGAAGATTTTGTTTCAAGTACTTTTCATAACACATTATTTCCTCCTTTATATTCTTTATCAGATGAAGAAATGAAATTAAAACTTGTTTTCAAGGAAAAATTAGGCTTAATGATTGATTTGACAGGATTGAAGAAAAGGGAAGAATAAAAGATGACTGGTCTTTGAGGTACCATTACCTTGAGAATTGAGAATACCATAACACAGACTGTCCTATTGAGATATTGAATGTGTTAAAGTTATAGTTGAAACCACTAATGATATTATTACCATGATATCATATAGAGTTTAAACAGACATGTAGGAGATCAATAAGGGACCATGTGAACCAAAAAACTTTCATGCTTCTAAAGTTAGAAGAGATGGTAGTAGGAAAAGTAACTGGAAAAGGTAACAGAAAACTTAATAGAAGAACAAGTAAAATCTCAGAAAAGGAAATAAGGAAAGGAAGAGTTTCATAAAGGAAGAGGTTATTAAATTTAGGGTTCTATACAGTTTAAGATCTCAAAAGAATTTGTGGAAGGAAATAATAGATGTCTTGGGAGAGAGTAGTTCATAGGAGTAGTCATAGAAGTAGTCATAGTAGGAGCTGGGGTTAAGGGAAGAATGAAACATGATCTATGTTATCTAGTCGGATGATGTGGACTAGGATTTCACAGTTTAGTAAAGGACACAGGCTTGTTCAAATGTTAATGTCATTGATAATTTCTTCTTTGACCTGTGGATTTTGTAGAAGCACATTGTTATCTTTCCAAATAGAAAGTAGACATTTACAGGTCTTTAATTGAATTCCATTATGGCTAAAGAACTATTCTGTAAGTTTTTAACCCTTGGAAAGTTGAGAATTGTTTTCTGACTCATAATGTATCATGGTGAATGTACTATGCTCATTTTAAAAGAATGCGTATTTTGCAGGTGGGAATAGTGTTCTGTAAATGTCAATTAGGTCAGGGTGGTTGATAGTTATTATTCAGATCTTCTGTGTACTGATTTTTTTGTTTAGTTTTCTATCTGTTGCTTAGAGAGCTGTTCACATCTCTAGCTTTTATTTTAGATTTGTTTATTCTCCCTTCAATTTTGTTAGTTTGTGCTTCATGAATTTTCAAGCTCTATTATTACATTATGCACATTGTGTTTCCCTAATAAATGGTCCCCTTGTGTCATTGTGAAATGTTCTCTTTTATCACTGATAAAGCTCTTTTCTCAATATATACTTTATTTGAAATTATGTGATAAGCCAGTTCTATGCTTATAGTTTGAATGGTATATCTTTTTCCATCTTTTTAGTTTCACCCTATCTTTGATTTCATATTTAAAGTTTGTCTCTTTTAGACAATATATAGTTGAGTCTTGAATATGTTCTAATAATCTCTGCCTGCTAACCTGAGTGTTTACTTCACTAGCATTTAAAGTGATTGTTGGTGTGGTTGGGTTAGATCTGCCATTTTACTCTTTTCTGTTTGCTCCTTTGTTTTTTGATTTCTCTTTTCAATTTTTGTCTTCTCTTGGGTTAATTGAATTCTTTTTAAAATAAATTTATCTATTTATATAATTTGGTTCATATGACAGCAGAATGAGTTTTGATTCATTGCAGCACAACTTTTCATTCTCTGGTTGTACATAATGTAGCATTGTACCGTATGTGCAGCCACACATATACCTAAGGTGACGATGGCCATCGTATACATATGGATGGCAAGTTTTCTGACTTAAGATAACAGTTCCAAATTAGATTGACCAAAAGAATAAAGGACTCGTATGTTTAGTGAGTGAAAGCATTGTCAGCTCTCATAGTCTTCAGGCACTTATTGAGGTTGCTTTGGTGCCTGTCCTTTAGTTTTTTTTTTTTTTTAATCTTATCTCTGAAATGTCAACCCAGAATTCTATATTTACTCTTGTAATCAACAACAAAAAAATCCCTCAACAAACTTTTCTCAGTGTGACAGTGATGTGCATCTTCTGGGCTTGGTGTCCATTGAACATCTGAAAATTTCTCTTTCATTGAATGTGGGAAATTCAACTGTATTTCTTCAAATAAAATTTCAGTCCCATTCTCTTTCTCCTCTCCTTTAGGTATTCTAGTTGTACGTATATTGGGCCATTTGATATAACTAATGAGCTTCTGAGCCTCTATTTATTTCTTAAAAATATTTTCTTTTTCTGTTCTTCTCCTTAGATAATTAAAAAAATTTTAGTTGTAGATTGATACAGTACCATTATTTTATGTATTCATTTTTATGTGGTGTTAAGGATCAAACCCAGGGCCTCATACATGCTAGGCAAGCACTCTACCACTGAGCTGTGACCCCAGCCCCTCCTTGGATAATTTTGATTATATATTTTCTAGTTCACTTTTTCTTTCCTATTTCATCTCTGTTTGATTCTTAAGTATAATGGTTTGTTTGTGTGTCAAGTAATTTTAGATTGTATCCTGAAATGCTATGTCTGGAGATTCTACATTCTTCTGTTTTTGTCTAGTAAAATTTGCTTGCTTTATTTTGGTGGGTGGTTTTCTTGATTGACTTTGAACAGGAAACTTTGTTTCTTGGGTGGCAGCTCTGGTTGCAGTCCAAACATTTAGTCTTTAGCTGAGCTGCTCTGAGTCTTTCCTGTGCATGCAGGTTTAAGGGGTTGGTCATATGTGATTAGATAGAATTTGAATCTCCTTTCTAGCTTTTAATCTTCTGGAAGTCAGCATGTATGCTTTCCAGCTTCACTTTCTGTCTAGGCCAGAAAGACTATTTTTTTGGCTTTACTGCAGGTTCTCAGACTGCTCTTGTGCCCATTGCACAGATTGTACTTGGCCTCAAAATAAACTTCAGTGGCAGATGTTTGTATTGCTCCCTGACTTCCTTACTCCAAGTGAGTGTGAACTTCAAAGTCTGTCTGCCTCTGTTTGCTTTTCCTTTTTGTAGTTGCTTTTTCAGTGTGATTAGGTTTTATAGTTGTTTCTTATAAGAGAGAGATTTATCAGCTAGGTTCTTTGTCTTTCTTGAGTGGAAGTTTGGGTTTTAGTTTTGAAGTAATTCTAAAAGCAGATTGAGTTATAGTATTGCTACTGTTCTCATTGTGTATTTATAATAAACAAAGATTGCAAGTGGTTTGTGATGTTATATATACAACCACTGAGGAGCAATATTAGGTTCACAAATTTTTTTTGAATATCAATTCTGAGCCAGATACTGAGCAAGCGATATAAAGAAGGATGAGCCATTACTTTCAAGGCACTTGAAATCTGGAGGAAACATAAAGGGGAGAACAGTGGGTATTGATATCTTTGGTTTCCACATGCTAAGCTCAGTCTCTTTCTGTATTTAGCATAACTGCTAGGGTTATAACTTGCTTACAAAAAGAAATTTCAAATTTCAAGTATACTTTATTTAGAATTGCTATTATATGAGGGTGTTTTTTTGGTGGGGAGATTTCTTAGATCTTTTTTACCAGCTTAGTTAAAATACCATGTTTGTACTTGTTCCTAGGTTAATTCAATGAACGGTTTGTCTTTCTTAATTTGTTGATTCCTTTGCTATTTTCAAAAATACTCTTTTTTTTAAAAAAATGTATTTTTAGTTGTCAGTCGATCTTTTTACTTTATTTATTTATATATGGTGCTGAGAATTGAACCCAGGCCTCATACATGCCAGGCAAGTGATCTACCACTGAGCCACAACTCTAGCCCTTTGTAAGTTCTCTTAAAAATAGACAAGTGCAGAAGAAAGTTAGGGAACTGTTTGAATACCATAAAAAATTTCTGATAATTGTTCAAGAAAGAGAATTTTAAAATTATTGTTCTTTGTGCATAGATTTCTAAGGGGGGAAATATATAACTGACTGGAAACTAGAGAGATAATCACAGGAGCACTCTTTTTCTTAGCATCCTTAGTGTTCTAACTGGGCAACAAATGAAGTTCACTGTATTGTATTCAGAAGCAGGGCTGTGAGAAATGATTGTGGTGGATTTTGTTTTCAGTGTATTTAGTGTTGTGAAGCTTGTCTGGGCCAATAAATATGTTTAGTAAGCCAGAAGTATGTGTGTTAGTCAACGTTCATCACAGTGACATAATACCTCAGATAATCAGCCCATAAGAAGGAAAGGCTTATTGTGGCTCATGGTTTCAGTTTTGTGGTTTCTTGGCCCCATTGCCTTTGGCCCTCAGCAGAAGGGCACATCATAGTGGGGAGCATGTGGTGAAGGAAGCTACACACCTCATATGTGGCCAGAAAGCAAAGGGAGAGAGATGGAGGAGCCAAGGTCTCAATATCCCCTTCAAAGGTATGCTTCCAGTGACATAACTTCCTCCTTCCTCCATTAGGGGCTCCATCTGTCAAGTTCTTACTACCTCCCAGTAGCACGATGGGCTGGGGACTAAGCTTTTAACACCTGGGAGTTTGAGAGACATTTCAGATTCAAACTATAACAGTATGTAAGTAATCAAAGGTAGAGTTCTAATAAGGGAGAGGCACTCATGAAGGAGGATATCACCACGATGAAGTCATTGACTTAAAAGTGATGGTTATATCTGAGAACAGAAGGAAAGTTAGAGGATATAAAAGGAAATGAAGAAATCTGGGAACATCATGTGACAAAATTATAAAGTTTTTTATTATTTCTTTTTCTAACCCAGAACTTTTTAGAAAAGTCAACTGAAAGAGAAACTCGTCAGGAATATGCTTTGGCTATGATTCAGTGCAAAGTTCTGAAACAGTTGGAGAACCTGGAACAGCAGAAGTATGATGATGAAGATATCAGCGAAGACATCAAATTTCTTTTAGAAAAACTTGGTGAAAGTGTCCAGGACCTTAGGTGTGTTTGTATTATTACTTTAAAAAATTCTCATATACTGGATCTGTTGGGCTTTGTTTGATTTGCATAGCTTTTTGTTTTATTTTGTTTTTGGCAAGGAGTGGGGATTCTTACTGTGTTGCCCAGGCTGGCTGTGAACTCCTGGGCTCCAGGGATCCCTCCTGCCTCAGTCTCCTGGGGGGTCGGGGCTACAGGTACATGTGCTGAGTTGCATAACTTTTTCAGAATCTGAATTGATTGCCAAGTATGAAAATCAAGAGCATTCCCTAAGATATGCTGTCTTCTCTTGAAATATCATTTTTACATGGCAACAGTTGGTTAGAGCTGTGGGTTACCTCTTCTCCGTTGAGATTACCATTTTTATTTATAAACAGTGAATGAGAGTGATGTGTACAGTTGGCTTATCTCTATTTTTGTTGTTATAAGGTGTAGGATATGAATGTTAAAAATACTATCACTTTTTATACCAACTGGCCCTACATAAAACTAAGTAACTACTTTATTTGAACAGAATACCCCAATCATCTTTCTTATCATGCTTTCACTGAATTACCAGTCAATATTTAATGGCTACATCTCTTTTAAGTTTTTACTTGAAAGAAAATCTCAGCATGTCCTGACATTGTCTACTAGCTGACCATGTTAAAAAATATCAGATTATGATGTTCTGAATAACCAAGTTACTGTACACAGAGTGAGTGGTTTCTGAATTAAAGTGCACTGCAGTTTGTTATACATATAGATGTTTTTAATTAATCTATAATGGATTATTTAAGTTAATAAATTACCTCTAAATTATTGGTAGTCACATTGTAAAATATTGTACAGATATTTGTGATTTTATTTTTATGATGTATAAATTATCATAGTTTATGATATAGTCTAAAGGTATTAGGGTATGCTATTTTATGTTAAAGTACTCTGCTTTTACATATGTTCACATTATTATGCCTAGTAGTCTGGCAAACATCAGTATTTCAAGTGTCACAGTAGAAATTCTGATAGATTAAACAGTTTTTTTTCCTAATACATATTCATGTACTTATTGGGATAAGGATTTTGAAAACAAGTGCTCATTTAAATATTTCATGCAGTATTCAAATTTTCAGGAGTGAGTACTTTGATAAAATTTTGATCTTAGTATTTTGAATAAAATTTCATAGAATTCATTAAAGATTATTAAATCTATTTAAACTTTATTTAGTGATAGTTTGTTACTATATATTGTCAGTATTCATAATTTTAAATCACCAGTGAAGAAATTTGATTATGCTTAATTTTGGAATAACTCAAATTCTTATTATACACAATATTCATTTAAAAATTTTATAGCTCATTTGATGAATATAGTTCAGAACTTAAATCTGGAAGGTTGGAATGGAGTCCTGTGCACAAATCTGAGAAATTTTGGAGAGAGAATGCTGTGAGGCTAAATGAGAAGAATTATGAACTCTTGAAGTAAGTTTTTAATTCCACTTTACACTCTTAACACCTGTTATTTCAAATCCTCATCAACTTTTGTTTTTGTCACTCTTTAAATCTTACGTATTCTATGGTTTTAGTTTATGTTTTCATGTTGAATAGTTTAGTTGAATGCCTTTTTATTGGGACATGATCTTTTCTTGGAGAAGTACCCATTCAAGTCTTTATT
The DNA here is from genome assembly GCF_964194105.1 of Spermophilus citellus. Taxonomy (NCBI): domain Eukaryota; kingdom Metazoa; phylum Chordata; class Mammalia; order Rodentia; family Sciuridae; genus Spermophilus; species Spermophilus citellus. The sequence continues at coordinate 27,433,542 of NC_138194.1, read as the reverse complement.
TATTTATTTTTGCATGTTAATGGGAATTCTGTATTCAGAGTATGACTTATTTTTTCATGTATTCCTTACAACTGTATTGTCTCATTCTGCATCAGCTATGTCACTCTCTAATGGTGTTTGGATGAAAAGAAACTCTAAAATTTTTAAAATATTTTTTTTTAGTTGTAGATGAATACTATACCTTTATTTATTTTTACATGGTGCTGAGGATCTAACTCAGTGCCTCACATGTGCTAGCAAAGTGCTCTACCACTGAGCTACATCCCCAGTCCCAAAGCTCTAAATTTTAATGTGGCTCAATTTATTAATCTTTCTCTAAGACATATGTCCTATGTCTTGGTTAAGAAGGTTTTGCCTACTTAAGTTCATGAAGCTTCCTTTTTATGTTAATTTATAGAGGCTTTATTATTTTACCTCTTAACATTTAGAAGTCCGTCTATCTGGAATTGATTTTTTGGGTAAGGTATAAAGTAGAAGTAAAAAATCTACTCTTTTCCTTATATGGCTATTTAATTGAACTAGCACCCTTTATTGAAAATAACATTTTCTCAGTGTTTTGCAGGCTTATCTTTGTCATGATAAGGTGACCACATATGTGCAGGTATCTTACTGTACAATTTACATATTATACAATTCATCTATTCAAAATGTCTGATTCATTCACAGCTGTGCATGATTATCAACACAGTCAATATTAGAACATTTTCTGGAATAATTCCCATGTCCTTTAGCTATCACCTCTCTATCCACCCATTTACCCAGCTTGAAACAACCACTTCATGTCTCTCTCACATAATCTCACATAAATGGGGTCATATATTTGTACTTTTTGTATCTTGCTTCTTTCACTCACCATATGTTCAAGGTTCATGTTGCAGCATTTATCAGTACTTCATTCCTTTTTATGGTTGAGTAATATTCCATTGTATGAATAAGACTACATTTTATTTTGAACTCATCAGTTTAAGGATGTTTGGATTGTTTCTACTTTTTGGTTATTATGAATAATAAGACTAGTGATACTTGCTGTAGAAGTTGATGTGTGGATGTAAAGTTTTTATTTCTCTTGCTTGGGTAGATAACTAGGAGTATAATTGTTTAGTCATGTGGTAATTTTTCATTTAACCTTTGTGGAACTGCTAGACTATTTTTCCAAAGTGGCTACATGATTATAAAATTATAATAATTTAAAATTGTAATTAAAACTATGATGTAAGATAATAACAATTTATTAAAATAATTTTATTATTAAAATTATAATAGCTATAAAATTATAGATTTCCACCAACAATGTATGAGGTTTCTGATTTTTGTGCCTCTTTATTTATTTATTTATTTATTTTTTATTTTTTATTTTATTTATTTTTTTATTGGATGTTCACAACATTACAGAGCTCTTGACAAATCATATTTCATACATTAGAATCAAGTGGGTTATGAACTCCCATTTTTACCCCAAATACAGATTGCAGAATCACATCGGTTACACATCACATTTTTACATACTGCCATATTAGTGACTGTTGTATTCTGCTACCTTTCCTATCCTCTACTATCCCCCCTCCCCTCCCCTCCCATCTTCTCTCTCTACCCCATCTACTGTAATTCATTTCCCTCCATGTTTGTTATCCCATTCCCCTCATAACCTCTTATATATAATTTTGTAAAACAATGAGGTTTATTATTTGACTTTTTGATTCCAGTCATTTTAGTGGATATATAGTGGTAGCTTATCGAGGTTTCTATTTGTATTTCCTGATGGCTAATGATCTCAAAGGTCTTCTCTTATGCTCATTGGCCACCTTGTATCTTCTTTGGAGGAGTAGCTATTGAATCCTTGATGTGTATGTATGTACGTGTATACACACACACACACACACACACACACACACACACATATAGGTAAATATTTTGCTTTCTATACATATTTTTATTGATTGTTTTTAGTTATACATAATATCCCTTCCCTCTGCTCTACCAGTCTTTCTGCTATTTTTTTTTCAGTTAGTGTCTTGTGGATGTACATGATGGTGAGATTCACTGTGGCTTATTCATATATGTACATAGGAAAGTTAGGGGGCTGGAGCTGTGGCTCAGTGGTAGAGCACTTGCCTGGCATGTGTGAGGCACTGGGTTCAATTCACAGCACTGCATATAAATAAATAAGAGGTCTATCAACAACTAAAAAAAAAAAAGTAGGAAGTCCTAACCCATAGGAAAGTTAGGTTATATTCATTCCACTGTTCTTCCCTTATCCTGTCCTTCCTCCATACTCCCCCTCAAGCCCCTACATCTGGTTCATTGATCTTCTATTCCCCCACTTTTTTTCCCCTTTCTTTCTCTCTTTTTACTCCCTTATTTTGTATTAGTTTCTGTATATCAGAGAAAACAATTGACCTTTTGACTTTTTGGGTCTGGCTTATTTTACTTAGAATGATAGTCTCCCATTCCATCCACTTACCAGCAAGTCCTTGACTCATATTTTATTGGGTTGCCTTGTTGTTATTTAAGTTATAAGGTTCTTTATGCAGATGCCCCCTCAATTTATGATACCTACATATTGATAAATGTAGTATAAGTTAAAAATGCACTTAATATACCTAACTTAAAACATCATAGCAACATAGTCCATTGTACTTTATCAGTTGATTGCCCTTGTGATTTGGCGGAATGATGGATCCCTGCCACTGCTGAGTATCATGAGAGACTGTTGTGCTGCTTATTGATATTCTGGAAAAGATTACAAATCAAAACTAAAAGTATGGTTTCTATTGAGTGCATATTTCTTCATACCTTCATTAAGTCAAAAAATTGTAAGTTGAACCACAGGGTATCATCTGAATATTCTGAATATAAGTCCTTGATCAGACATATGATTTACAAGGCATTTTCTCCCTTTTATGTGATTCCTAGCTTTCTTGGTGGTATCCTTTGAAGTGTAAGAGTCTTACTTAGGATTTTGATCAAGTCCAATTTGTTTGTTTGTTTTGGTTCCTTGTGTTTTTGGTTTTGTGTCAAAGAATCCATTAACAAAATTCAGCTTACAAAGATTTATCCTATGCTTTCTCTAATGTTTTTGTGGTTTTAGCTCTTACATGTCGGTCTGTGATTCACTTTTAAGTTATTTTTATATTTGTGTAAGACGAAGGTCCAATTCTTTTGCATGTAGCTGTCTGATTTTTCAGTGTGTTGAAAAGACTGTTCTTTCCCCATTGAATTCTTGGCCCTTTTGGAAAATGTATCTGACTATACACACATGGGTTTATTTCTGGACACTATACTGGTCTATATGGTTTTCCTGATGCTAGTACCACACTGTCTGGATCACTGCAGCTTTATAGTAAGTTTTGAAACGAGACATGACTTTGATCTTTTTTTTTAAAAAATGAGTTCATCTTATTTAATCAATCTCTAAGTAATAGGCATTTAGATTTATTGCCAGATTTGTCTGTTACAAACAATGCACAAATTACCTTACTATAACTTTTTAAGATAGTAGACTTTAATTTTTAGAAAAATTTTAGGTGTACATGAAAATTGAGCAGAAAGTACAGAGCATTCTTACATCCTATGTTAATCCCCGCCAGCACAGAGTTTCTTTTGATTTTAACATCTTGCATTAGTGTGGCACATTTATTATAGTTGATAAGCTAGCATTTGATGCATTATTTATTTATTTAAAAATTTATATGACAGTGGAATGCATTACAATTCTTATTACACATATAAAGCCACAATTTTTCATATCTCTGGTTGTATATACAGTATATTCATACAAATTTGTGTCTTTATACATGTACTTTGGATAATAATGATCATCACATTCCACCCTCATTAATAACCCCATGCCTCCTCCCCACTCCTCCAACCCCTCTGCCCTATCTAGAGTTCGTTATTAACTGAAATACATTTGTTACCTTGGGGTTCACTTTTTGCATTGTACATTTCTATAAGTTTTTTTTAAAAAATTATTCTAATTAGTTATACATGACAGTAGAATATGTTTTGACACATTGTAAACAAATAGAGCACAGCTTTTCATTCCTCTGGCTGAACATGGTGCAGAGTAACACCCATAGTATAATCATACATGTACATAGGATAATAGTGTTTGTCTTATTCCACTGTCCTTCCCATCCCCACAACTCCTTCCCTCCCTTCACTCCCCCCTGCATAATCCATAGTTTCTTCATTCTTTCCAACCCCTCCACCCCACTATGGATTAACATTTACTTATCAGAGAAAACTTTTGACTTTTGTTTTTTTGTGTTTGGCTTATTTTGCTTAGCATGGTATTCTCCAGCTCTATCCATTTACCTGAAAATGCTATGATTTCATTCTTTTTTAAAGCTGAGTAATATTCAGTTGACTATATTTGTGTGCGTCCACTTCTGAATTTTCTGTTCTTTTCCATTGATCTAGTTGTGTATTCATTTGTAAATTCCATACTGTACTTGACTATTATAACTTTAGTGTATGTCTTGAAATTAGTAGTGTCAGTCCTATGATTTTGTTGTTCTTCATTATTGCACTGGCCATTCTGAGTCTTTTGCCTCTCCCTAACTAAATATATGGAAACAAGATTTAATTTGTTAATATCCACAAAATAACTCAGCTGAATTTTTACTGGAATTGCATTGTGTCTATAGATCAAGTTGAGAAGAATTGACATTTTCACATTAACGAGTCTTGTTACTTATGTACATAGAATTTCTTTGTTTATTTAGATTTTCTTTAATTTATTTGATTTGTCTATCTCATGTAGATCTTTTACACATTTTGTTGGATTTATACCTAAGTATTTTATTTTTGGGTGCTGTTAATTTCAAATTCCAATTGTTCATTGATGGTGTATAGGAAAACTGTTATGTATTAACCTTATATTCTGTATCTTTGCTATAATTTCCTTTTTGGTTTTTTATTAAACACTAGCTGCACTTCCAATATGACAGCAAATATGAGTGGCAAGACAGGATATCCCTCCTGATCTTACGGGGAAACATCTAGTGTCTCACCATTCAGTATGATTTAGTTGTAGATTTTTTGTACTTCTTCTTTATCAAGAAAGTTTCCTTTTATTCCTAATTTACTGAGAATAATTTTTTTTAATCATGAATAGGTGTTGAATTTTGTCAAATGATGTTTTTATACCTACTGATGATATCATGTGATTTTTCTTTTTTAGCCTGTTGAATATGATGGATGACTTTAATTTATTCTCAAATATTAAATCAGATTTGCATTCTTGGAATCAGTCCTGCTTGGTCATGGTGCATAATTCTTTTTATACTGTTGGATTTGATTTTGTTAGTATTTGTTGAGGGTTTTTGCATCTATGCTAATGAGAGATAAATAGTACTCTGTAATTTTCCTTTCTTGTGATTCTTTATCTGATTTTGGGATTATGGTAATGTTGGTCTCATAGAATGATTTAAAAAGTATTCCTTCTCCTTCTATTTTCTGTAATAATTTATAGAAAAGTGATGTCATTTTCTCTTTAAATGTTTGCCAGAATTAACTCCTGAAACTGTCTGGGCCTATTGTTTGCTGTTTTACAAGGTTATTCAGTCTCGATTGAATTTGTATAATAGATACAGGCAATTTTAGATTAGTCCCTAGGAGGACTTTTTTTTTTTTCTCTCAAGCCAGCCACTGCTTAAATCTTCTGCAGTTATTCGTTATACTTGAAATATTCCTGCAAGTTGATGGAGCCAGCAGTAGCTTCTGCTCTCAATAAGCTTTGATTCTCTGTATTTACCTGTCTCTCTAGTTCACATGGTAATAGTGTACATTTAGAACTCAGTTGTCTGACAACAAGTGCTGGCGAGGATGTGGGGAAAAGGGTACACTTGCTCATTGTTGGTGGGACTGCAAATTGGTGCAGCCAATTTGGAAAGCAGTATGGAGATTTCTTGGAAAGCTGGGAATGGAACCACCATTTGACCCAGCTATTCCCCTTCTCAGTCTATCCCCTAAAGACCTAAAAAGAGCATGCTACAGGGACACTGCTACATCGATGTTCATAGCAGCACAATTCACAATAGCAATAGATGAATGGATAAAAAAAATGTGGCATCTATACACAATGGAGTATTACTCTGCATTAAAAAATGACAAAATCATAGAATTTGGAGGGAAATGGATGGCATTAGAGCAGATTATGCTAAGTGAAGCCAGCCAATCCCTAAAAAACAAATGCCAAATGTCTTCTTTGATATAAGGAGAGTAACTAAGAACAGAGTAGGGACGAAGAGCATGAGAAGAAGATTAACATTAAACAGGGATGAGAGGTGGGAGGGAAAGCGAGAGGGAAGGGAAATTGCATGGAAATGGAAGGAGACCCTCATGGTTATACAAAATTACATACAAGAGGAAGTGAGGGGAAAGGGAAAAATAATACAAGGGGGAGAAATGAATTACAATAGAGTGGGTAGAGAGAGTAGAGGGGAGGGGAGGGTAGGGTAGGGGAGGGGGGATAGTAGAGGATAGGAAAGGCAGCAGAATACAACAGACTCTAGTATGGCAATATGTAAATCAATGGAAGTGTAACTGATGTGATTCTGCAATCTTTATACAGGGTAAAAATGGGAGTTCATAACCCACTTGAATCAAAATGTGAAATATGATATGTCAAGAACTATGTAATGTTTTGAACAACCAACAATAAAAAAAAATAAAATGGACAAAAAAAAAAAAAGAACTCAGTTGTCTGATGAATTTAAGAGGAGTTCATTTTCAAGCTTTTTAGTTGTTGGGGGGAAGGGAGTAATAGCTTCCAAGTTGTTTATATGTTGAATGGGAAACTAGAAGCCTATTAATTTTCTAGATAGTTTTGGCTGTTCTCGGTTCCTTGCCATTTCTTATGAATTTTAGAATCCCTGTATTAAATTCTATAAAGAAGCCAGTTGGAGGGCTGAGATTGTGGCTCAGCAATAGAGCACTCACCCAGCAAGTGTGAGGCCCTGGGTTCGATCCTCAGCACCATATAAAAATAACTAAATAAAATAAAAACATTGTGTCCAACTACAACTAAAAAATAAATACTTTTAAAAAAAGAAACCAGTTGTAACTCTAACAGAGATTGTGTTGAAGCTATAAATAATTTTTAACTATTTAATATATAGACTTTAAATAAGTTTTTAATGTTTTTTAGATCATATTTTTTTTGACCATGCTTTAAATTTTTAGAGTACAAGTTTTACATTTGTTTTGTCAAATTTATTTCTAAATATTTTTGCTTTTGATGCTAGTACAAATGGATTTTTTTTCTTAATTTAATTTTCAATCATTCACTGTAAGCTTAAGGAAATATATTTGATTTTTATAGGTCAATCTCATATTCTTCAGTTTTTTGGAACTCTTTTTGTTAGTTTAAACAGCTTTTTAATTGAATTTTTGCATTATCTAGTACAAGATTATGATATTTGCAAATAGAGGTGGTTTTACTTTTTATTTTCTAATCTGAGTATATTTCTGTTTTTTGCCTAATTGCTTTGGCTAGAATCACTACTATGCAAATGTCTTTATGAATTTTTTATTTCATTCCATTATCTCTCTATTCTTATTCCAGTGCTACATTGTGTTAATTTGTCATGCTTTATAGTGAGTCAAGGTCTCTGATAATATGAGTGTTCCAAATTTGTTGTTTTTCCAAGGTGTCTTGGATTTTGCCTTTTATGTTTCTATATGTATATTAGAATAAGCTTGTCATGTAAATGGTTTTATTGGGATTTTGCCTCAGATTGAATCAATAGTTCATTCTAGAAGGAATTGATATTTTAAAAAACTTGCTGGGAGAGGTAGTCCTCTGGTCTATGAACATGGCATATTCCTTAGTTTATATTGGATTAATTTCAAATAATGTTATGGTATTGATTATATTTCATTAAGTTTATACCAGTTCATTTGGTTTTTTGATGTTTTTACAGATGCCTTTTATAATTTTTCATTTCCTACTTTTCCATGAAACTTTTCTGTGCAAGTAGAAATAGTTTGTATTTGTGTTACTTAGTATGGTAGTTTATGGCCAGAGTACTTGATATGTTGATGGTATCACCAAAAAACCTTAATATTAGAATTTAATTTTAATAAATTTAACTTTAAATAGCCACAGGTAGGACTGGGGATGTAGCTCAGTGTAGAGCACTTGCCTATATAGCCACATGTGATTAGTGGCTGTCATATTGAACAGCATAGTCTGAGACAGAAGGAGCAAAAGTAGATACATGTATTTGATGAAATATACTTAGGCATGCATATATTTCTTATTTAGATCTTATTTCTATGTATGATACACATAATATGAGCATTTGAAGTGCACATTCTATTTCCTGGCATTAGGTTTTATTACTCCATCATATTATTCCTTTTTATCTTTGTATGATCCTTTGTGATTTTTTCTAAATAACCAGAAAAAATGGCATTTGGTATTTTGTTTTTTATGTTTACATGATGATGACAAGTTTGAAATCATTGTTCATCTTATTCCTGAAAATTAGTTGCATAGGATGATAGACAGGAAGGGTATATTAGTGCTGTTCTTAAAACTATTTGAAGAGATAGATGCAGTTGCAGTCTTTGTTTAATTCTGCTATTTTAAAAGCACTGTGAGTGCTGACCTTTTCATCTGTGGAGAACCACACTTATTTCAGGCTGTGACATATTTTGGGGTGATTTCAGACTCAGAAAGTATGTGATATAAGTTTGATTTTTCCTCTATTACCTTTGAGTGCAATGGTATTCAAAAATATCTTGGAGCTTTTATGTTATAGTTTTGAAATAAGTATGTGTTTTGAATAAGAAAATGTTCTGAAATGTAAAAAATCATTGATGGTAGTTAAAAGCAAAGCCAAGAGAGCAACAAGTTTATAAAACAGGCAGGGAAACATTGTGAAGAAGGATCAGAGCAAATTTGTTGAGTGATCAATGAGAATAATAGCTTAAATTCTGTTTTGAATTTATATAGACACTTTTCAAGACAGCATTTCTAACAAACATCAGAGTTGTAAGTCAAGTTTGTTCTAACTACAAAGCTGTGTGGCATGTTCCTGTTTGGGTGCCATTAGAGTATTTGACAGAATCACAGCTTGTGGTTAATGTGATAGAAATTTAGATTATGATTGATGAATCTATTGTTGACTTACTAACTGTACCCAGAGATGGCTCTTTTTTCTTCACAAAAGTATTTTTTGTAACGTATTTTGAACATTTATATTAATAATTTAAACATTACAAATAGAAACCATACTTCAAGGGACTTACAGACAATAGGAAGATATTAGTGGACTAAATGTACTTCAAAGAGAACCATTAAAATAATTTCTGTGTTTGGTAGATTTTAATAGAAAGTTTCTGTGATTCTTTCTGATTCTAGAATTCTTTGAGTCTGACTGTGCTTTTCAAATATTTATGGGATCATATTCAAATGCAAATTCTAACTTAGTAGGTTTAGAGTAGGGCCTGTGATTCCAGGTGTCTAGGTGGTACTGTTGTTGTTAGTTTGTACATCATATTTTGGGTATCAGGATTTCAGCCACGTGGAGAATGGTTTAAGCCACTGAATATGGTTTAAGACAGGGATTGACACACTTTGTTTCTATAGAGGCTCAGATGTTATGTATTTTATACTTATTGAATCATTTACTCCCTGTCTCAACTATTTAACACTACTGTTGTAGTGGTAAAGCAGCTATGAACAAGAAGTAAACTATGAACATGGCTATGTTTCTGTAAAACTTTATTTACAAAGGCAGTTGGCAACCAGGTTTGGCTTGAGCTCTAATTTTCTGACTTCCATCCAGTTTGAGGTAATCAGAATAAATATTATGTTTAATAAATTTTAACACAATTTACTTACAACTTCCTAAAGCTATATCTTATTAAAATGTCAAGATAATATTAGTTTAATCTTTTAAAATTAAATTAAAGTTAAATTCAGTTGAATTTATGAATTTATGAATTTATGTTAAATTCCATCAGTTGAATTTAACTTTAGAATAACTTGTAAATTGGCCTTTTATAAAGGAAACATGCATAATTTGAAGTGTTCAAAATATAAGTATATGGAAAATTGAATATATATCTTGTTTCATCTTTTAGATTACATATGCTGGAGTTGAAAGAATTTCTATCAGGGCGCAGTTGTGTTATGTGTGTGGCTGGACAGTTAGCAGATAATAATTAAGATTCTCAATTGCAACATTTTTAACATCATTTTAACATTTGAAATGTTGAAAGGCATATTACCTAACTTCTATAAGTCTCATTTTATCATTTATGTGTTGTTATGGAGAATATTTTACACAGTTTGAAACATACATAGTATGTATAACAAGTGGTTATTCCTTTCTTCTCTATAACTTGGAAATCCAAATTTCCCAGTTACTCCAGAAAGTAGAAGGTGTGCAATTACTTCATGATGAAAAGAAATGATTCCTTAATTGACAACAGGGGTCTTTATCAGTGCTTCCTGTTGTTAATAGATTTTAGCTAGCTGATAGGCTGAGATGGTGACAGGAAAAGATACTCAGAGACCTTAGGCCTCAGTCTTAGAAGACATTGCCAAGTAAATGTTATCTAGAAATCAAAGTAAGCAAATTTCATAGATTGGTAAAAATTTTGAACAAAGAGAGGGTTTTATTGCTCTTATATATTTGTTGTAATGTAAATAATAAAAGTAAAGATAGTTGTGTTTTATTTCCTGCTAAGATTTTAAGAAATAGGACATATTTTGTAAATGAATGGCTTGTATGAAAATGAACCACTCAGTGGTTTCAATTTTTTTATTAAATATCTTAAATAATTAGCAATTGCAAGGCATAATAACATCTTGAACATCTTGGTAAAATTAGGTAACCTTTTTAAATGTGTGTATTGCTAAATCTATGAAATCTAAGTTATATCAAACAGACCTGGTTCAGGTCATTCCAGCACTCGTGAGGCATACAAAACTAAAGTGAATCTTTTTCACTGCTATTCCATCTCAGATTCCTCTCTGGGGGAACTGGAACCAAAGGTAAACTCTCCAGTGTTCTTTTGGGGCCTAGATATATCTCACCTGGGTAATTGTAATGAATGATGGTGATGAAAGTAATGATGAATTTTTCTACTATCACCATCATACTAAGGATTTTTTTCTTTTTTCTTTTTTTTTTTTCAATTTTATTTTTTATTTTTAGGTAGACATAATATTTTTTTAAAATTTTTTATTCTAATTTGTTATATATGACAGCAGAATGTATTACAACTTATATTACACATATAGAGCACAATTTTTCATATCACAGGTTGTACACACAGTATATTCACACCATTTGTGTATGAATACATGTACTTAGGGTAATGATGAGATGGACACAATATTTTTATGTGGTGCTGAGGATCGAACCCAGTGTCTCATGCATGCTAGGCGAGTACTCTACCACTGAGTCTTAATCTGATACTTATCTTTTTTACAAATGATAACTTGAAGTCACTAAAAATGACTTAGTCTTTTTTTTTTGTACTGGGGATTTAATCAGGACCTTGCTCATGTTAGGCAAGTACTCTGCCACTGAGGTATACCCCCAGCCCTGTTGTAGACATTTTAAAAGATGGTGTATATATGTATATTTGTGAAAATGTGAAAACATTTCTGTAAGGAAGTGCTCTAAAAATAGAATTGCTAGGTTTAAGGATCTGTGTATGTTAAATTCCATCAGGAGCTGTCAAAATTGTTTTTCCCACTTGGCATCACCAATCTAACACTTAAATTATTGATTTATATTTTTCTTGTGTTTGTTGGAGCATCTATTGAATGGTCACTCTGGTTCTAGTTGTTGCAGATATATTGGCAAATATAAGTCTTTATTGTCATTAAGCTTACATTGTATTTGGGGTAGAAAGACAAAATAAGCAATCAAGGAGATAGAGAATATAATGATGAGTGACAATTAGTACTATGAAGAAAAATGAAGTATGAGAAGAGTATCACAGAGAGTCCTGCCTTAGTGATATGGCTCTTAAGCAAGAGGGTATATTTGAGCTGATAGCTGAATAAATTATCTTTTTGAGTTCACTCCTGAGTTCAGTTTGATACTTTGTTAAGGAAATAGAAACTTATGTTTCTATTTCTGGGTGTCTGTTGCTGGCATATTAGAAAACAATTGTTTTATGTTAGTCTTCTACCTAGCCATTTAAACATTGCTATTCTGATTGGTTATTATAATATTCTCTGTTTATGAAAGGAGTTGAGATGTTTCCCCTTCATTTCTGGACCTTTGAACAGTTTAAATAACAGAAATTATGTGCTTCTTGAATAAGAGGAAGGCAGTCTTTCCCCAGCTCCTTGGATTCTGAGCAGCACTGTCTTCCTCCCCCTTCACCCAGGGACTTTTACATCACCTGGGTGGATCCACATCCTCTCGCTGTTGGTCTTTGTGAAGAGAGGTAGAAAATGTAGTAGACCAGCAGCAGACTTCTCTACATCAATCCCTAGTTCATAGTCTCATGATACCTGTGAGGCTCTGAAAGAAGTTTCACTCTGTATGGTTGCATGAGGGAAAGTATTAGATAAGCAAGAGAGTCAGAATGGTGGATTTAGGCTGCCATCTTCTAGAAAACATTCAGTTGCTTTAGTGATTGGACTTAGTCCCAGTATTTTATTAGAAATAAGGCAAGAGAGAGTGGCTTAGTGCTTAATCTATCATCTTGATTGTAGGGTGCTGAGAAGAATCTGTCCCAATACTAACAATTGGTGCTGTGATTTACAAGTGATTTATTTAACAAATATAATTAACAAAGATCCACTGGTAGTCTCATATTAAAATAACTCTTACTCACATTCTAGCTGTCTTTCTTTAGAGAGAGAGGGAGCCTATGATATTTTGGGACTCAGCTTGGTGTATTTTGTGAATCTTTAAGTTAACCTGTTATATATGTACAAAAGCTTAAGAACAGCTAATTTATATATAATAGTGAAATTCTTAAAAGAATATGATTATGTTTATAAACATCTACTTTGAAGAAAATGTTAGGATTATATCTGTGATCTATAGGAAAAAATAGAACTTGCTCTCTCTGGATTAAATTTATTACAGAATCTTGACAAAACTTTTGGAGGTATCAGATGATCCACAAGTCTTAGCTGTTGCTGCACATGATGTTGGAGAATATGTGCGGCATTATCCACGAGGCAAACGGTAAGAGAAAACCAATAATTTCATTTGGGTTTTTTGAAATCTTCAACATAGAATCCTAAGTAATGTGCCTATATAAGTAAAATAGAGTGGTTTAGTAGAGGAACTAATTGAGTAAATGGAATCAAGATTACCATAATAGTGTGAATTATGATAAACCCAATTAAAAATGAGTAGTATAAAAATATAAGAACACTTGCAATAATAGTACTATGTAGTAGCTATCAGAGATTACATTAGAAATTTCATGTTAAAGATTTTCTCTGGTTTGTATAATTTAATTCATTAGACTTTTTGTGAGCACTAGTTATTTTTCTATTACTATTTGTAGTTACAGAGATGACTTATAAGTTATGATTGACCTCAGTAGGTTCAAAGTATAATAGAAAATACAACATCTTTAAGAAAAGTTATAGTAGAAAGATAGTATTGGAATTATATATTCCAAAGTATTAAGGAGACAAGTTAGAGAGGAGGTGATATTGGTCACACAATTAACTTAGATGCATTAACAACAAAAAGATATACAGGTTTTTTAGGAAAAAAATAGAAAATCAGGATGCCATTATTATATCAAAGGAAAAAACATTAAATGGGGCAAAAGGGCTGTTTTATTTTGTGTGAAAAGCTATGTTCTAATTGTTGCTATTTCCCTTTCTAAATAGTTCCTTATTTCATAAAATTGGGATAATAATATTTCTTTCTAATGAGGTCAATGGAGTTATTCCAGATACAGTGTTTAGAACAGTGTACAGTCAATACTCAATAATTATTGACTGCTTTCATTATTAGTAATGTTAATATTTTATATTCATCAAAGCTATATATGAAGATATATACATATATACACACATTTATCAAGCAACAGAAGTTAATAAACTCAGGAACTGTTAGAATGTGAGGAAAAATTGGTGAAGCTGTGGTTATATTTGAAGATTCTAGCATTCCATAATTACTCATGACTACTTCTTTGTCCTTATTGTCTATAAATACTTAAACATTATAAAATAGCATGTAAGTAACTTGAGGGAGATGCATATCTTCAAGCATAGAAGCACAGTATATCCTGTATAATATCTCCATTATGTAACACTTGTGAGTAGTTTAGTACGATGATAACCTGATTATATTTCTTTCCCCAACTATATTGTGAACTTCTCAAAAATAGCAACATATATGACTAGGCATAGTACTCACCATACAGTAGGGTGTAATAAGTGCTGAAAGAATTGCCAAAAGAAGTCATACTTGTTCTCTTAAAATACAGACTTATATCAGGTAAGTATCTCTTATTTCCTTTGTTCAAAAACCTAGCATAGCACATGCAAATAGATTGTTTTTAATAGTGGCACAAACTGTTTGCCAACCAAACCCAATCAGTTTCTGTGTTGAAAATTAAAGTTATCATGAAAACTAACAAGTGCTCAATACAGGAAACTTGAAAACTATAGAAAAGAATAATGAAGAAAAAATAGCATCCTGATGCTGCAAACCATGAGATAATTTTAATGTTGTTTTTGTTCTTCCGCTATACATACATATTTTTTGTTCTAAAACTGTGGTCTTGTAATATTTTCTCTCTTATCTCTTGCTTTTAGTTGTTTATTTCAATATTTTCCATCTAAAGTTTAAAAATATAATGTAATGCTACCTTTAGTTACCTGTATTTCAGCTTCTTGTTTTTACTATAGCAAATTTGATTTGTTTACAATTTTTTATTATTATTAAAATGGAATTAATATCTTTACATTCTTATTACTTTCCTTTTGCTGGCTCCCTGAAATAGATTTAATGAGAATGAAACATGTGAGCACCTGTGTGTGTGTGTGTGTGTATTGAACCCAGGGCCTTGTGCATGGGAGGCAAGCACTCTACTGAGCTATATCCCAGCCCCATGTGAACATTTAAAAAATATCATTAAATGTAGGCCAATTCAGACTCTCATTAATAATATATGAGAACATTATTTTCATGATTCTTGCTGCAGTGCTAAGTGCTATTGTTTCTATTTAACCTCTTATAGGAGAAAATGGCATTGGTGGTTTTAATTGATACTTTGACTACTTATATGATTTAATAGGAACATTAGCATTTATGATAAACATTTTTAAAATTTGCTATTCACATTATTATGTTAAGCTGCAGCATTATTATGTTAAATTACATTGTTACATTAACAACTTCTGTTTGTAATTTTTTATCATACAGAAATTTTAGTTATTATGTAGTGAAAATCATTCATGAAATCATTGATGTTTTATTAATGTACTGGTTACCATTCTGAGTATTGCTCCTTGGAGCTTATGTTCCAGTGAAACATTTGTGTTTTTTTCCAATACTTTTATGCTTAGAAAGTGCTTCTGTATTTTTCCCTGGCAAAAAGATCTTCTAAATTACCTTTTTGTTGTTGAAAGAACTAATAACCTTCCTAATTATAAGGGGAATAAGATAGGTGTGGTTTCTGTGCTCATTGAGCTTATGAACTCTAGAGGGCAAATTGATGCATAGATATAGAAGTATCCACTTTCATGTAAATTATGTCATGCTTGAAGCTTAATAACTAGTTTTTAATAATGTGCATGGGATAATAATATAGAGTGATATAATTTCATTAGCCTCTATACAATTCTAAACAACACAATTCTTATTAGAAAATATAAACTCATATGAATTATTTAAACTATATTAAGAGGGAAAAAGACCTTTAGAACAAACAAAAATAGTTCTGCACTTTTTAGAATATCTAAAGTTTATTCTAAAATTATATTTCTCTATTTCACCAGCTGGTGCATTCCTTAAATGTTCTTACTAGGGTTAAATTTGCTAATCATGTATTATAATATTTGAAGTCTTTAAAGTTTAATGTGCTATTGACTCAATGTATTTTGAAATATAGTTAACAAGGTTATCCATATTAGACAATAGCTAAAAAATGAAGTACTTGAATCTTAATTCTAAATTAAATCATCAAAATATCCTTTTTAAAAATGATCTCTCATTATAATCTGCCAGCTGGAGAATTCTTTTTTCATTTTTTTCAAGCATCTCTGATATATTTATAATCCGAAAGTAATTGATACTTGACTTGCATATCTAGTTGAGAAGAAAAGAAATGACTATTTTATAGCAGTGATTTCCAGTGTGGTAAGATTATCCCCACTCTAGGACCTGCTAGATTCTGTGGGGTGGAGAGCAGTAAAATGTAGATTGAAAATGAATGCTTTCAGTAAATTGTGTACACACATATCCAGTATCAATTATTAAAAGCAAAGTTCTACAGAATTTTCTTGGCTGGTGCTAGTATGAGAAGATAGTATAAAGGGCAAGGATTTAAAATGTCAAAAACAATCCTCTGTAATTTCCTTTGTAATACATTTGTTGTGAGGGTACAGGAGATTAAAAAAAAATGATGCATTGAGCACTGTGCCCAACATGTAGAAAAGTGCTCATATTTTTATTAAATGATATATGATCCCTTTGTTTTTTCATTCGGTCATATTTTATACATAATATGGCAGCTTCCTGAGATTGTATGTTGATTCTCATTGTTGGCAGACTCTAGACTGGTAGATTTCACTACCTACTAAAATTAATTTCTAATCCCCATGTTAATGCTTATGGCACTCATATGGTCAATCACGGATCTGTATAAAGTGATGAAAAGCTGAGTCATCAATTGGCACATTTTCAACTGAGGTAGAACAAGGCTATGATCTGCCTTCTTGTGTTTACTCTCCCACAATCAACGAGAATCCTTTACATAGTCTGTTTAGTATCACATTGTTTACATTTCTGGGTCTTTTTGCTATTTATTTTGCTGTTTAAAAAGGTTCCCCAGTGTAGCCTCGTACTGCTAAAGTACTCAGTAGATTTCTAAGCCTAAGAGGTTGTGAAGTGCCTGTGGAGAAAATGTATGTGGCAGTTAAGTTTCTTTCAGGCAGGGCTAATACTGCTGTTGGCCATAAGCTAAATATGCAGAGCAAGCCCTGGGCACAAGAAGTATGTGATCCTATTCTCTGAAGCTAGGCAGGGGCTCCAAATGAGCCTGTGAAGGGCTTTGTTGACTATTTTAAGGATTTAGGTCCTTTTGTTAAGAGCAGTGGTAGTGACTGAATTATTTTAGGTATGGAAAATTTTGCAGAGATCTCTTGGAGTATAATAGGAGAATGTGTTGAGGGGAGGTAGCCTTGGGGTCAGAACTAGTGTTATCTTAGCCTGGTGTCAGAACTAGTGTCATCCTAGAAGCAGACCTGGGTTTACCACGTTGCAGGGACATGGGCTTTATGTCCTTTAATCTTTACAGCAATGATATAATAGAGATGCCCTTGTTCTCCTTATTTGCAGGGAGGAATTTACTTTATTAGACAACAAAGGAGTTGTCTAATATAACACATTAATAATTGAACTGGTATATCAGATAGCATTTCAAAGCATAGTACCTGGCACACAGTAAGCACTCAGTTAATGTTTTGTTATTCTTATATTGTTCTCATCCCCCACTAATTCAACACATTTTTGAAAAGATTCCTAAAATAAAATATGAAAAAGTATGCAGTTGAGCTTCCCTCTGACCCCTGACCCCCATCCACTCATTTCTTACTAATATTAGAAGCCTTACTGATCTGTGAAGTTAAAACAACCACTAAATGCCTTATTTCATTAAGGTGTCTCTTGTACCTGACAAATGATAGATATCACCCATCAGATCATACTGGTGGATACAGAATGGACATGAAAATTCACATTGTTGTGTTGGAGTTTAAAAGAGACTCCATAGCTCTGTTTAAAAACTACAACCCTATGAACAGAGAATCTCTTTTTATTTATGAAGAAAATAATCATTTTCACTTTACTTTTGTCTGTAGTAAGTGAATTTTCAGGGTGTTAGGGGGTACAGTGATAGAAAACAATGTTGATTGTCAGTCATCTTGGTTCTCTTGAAGACATGAATTTTCTCCTCTGCTTCATTGCCCAGGAGGTTACATGGCATATCCCATGGTTATGAGAAACGGGCAGCTATCTTAAAATCGGGTCTTTTCCAGGAAATTAACATGGATGCTCTTTAACCCTCTGTCCCTTACTATCTGCATCTAAGCTTGTGTCTGTTACACGGCATGCTAACTGCTGGCCTTAATATTGATCTTATGTAAGTTATAAATAATAGACAGTGCTCAATATTGATTTTAAGCAAGCCAGAAATACTGGTAATAAAGAAGTTAATACTCAACTATCCAGAAATGATCAACTAGAGAGAGTACTTTGTGATCTATGAGGTATCCAGGTAGATGATCTCTTCTCTGACTTAGAAACTCGAATAACAGTTGGATTTATCATTAAGAATTCGTAATGTTTTAAATGTTTTGAATGTTTTAAATCTGTAATTCAGAGACGAACAATGTAAGAAGGCACGTGTGTTGGGTTTACTTCCATCCATTGTCATTTTTGAAAATCCTTTCATATTTGAACTTTCTTCTTGTGAACAGCATGAGTTTGAAAGTAATTGTAGCATCTTCACCAAGTCTCTTCTATTCTGCAGGGTTATTGAGCAGCTCGGTGGGAAGCAGCTGGTAATGAACCACATGCATCATGAAGACCAGCAGGTCCGCTACAATGCTCTGCTGGCTGTGCAGAAGCTCATGGTGCACAACTGGTATGCCTCAGCTCTTCACTCACACTTGTATATTGACCTGCAAGTTCTGTAAATGCTCTGATAAATGCTTGTTCTTAAAGTTAGTGATTTTGATAAAAAAATAGAAATGTGTTTTACTGTTTAGAGCAATGACATGATAATTTGAAAATGAACTACACTAATACTTTTAAGAAAAATATACTCAAAGTACTAATATCTAAAACAACTTCACAAGTTTTTGAAAGGAACCTTGTGATGTAAGTGAATCAGTCTTTTTTGGAGTTGAGTGGAATCTAGTTCGGCCACTGATTCTACAGTTTAGTAAGGTCTTAACTATTCAGCATGTGGTTAACCTGAATGAATTTTATCAGTTCACATAAAAACACTAAAAGCTGATTGATTAACTCAAATTCAACTCTTAAATTTCATTCATTACATCCTATTACTTTGGAAGTAGCCAGATCATGCTTTTCTCTCATCTGTTTTTATTTTTAAAATGAAGATTATTGACCTTTTGTATCCACTTAAAATAGAGAGCAACTGCTTAGACATAATGGTAAGCCCTTTGTGTACAAGATAGAATAAATGAGGATCCTATTTTGCCTGGCTGTTTTTAGCTGTAGGTTGGTTGTTCAGCACTCTTCTGAACAGTTCAAATGCCTCTCTATTCTCAACCTTACTGAAGGATGCTCTGGTTTTGGACTGTTTTTATTAAGGCATAAGTAATAAATATGCAGTACCTATAACTGATGATACTGTTCCTAGCACTTCTAAAGGACAAAGTTATGGTGCACTTGAATGGGTGTATTTAAAGATGCAGGTGAATGTAGTACAGGAGAATACCCAGGAGTGTTGCTGTGGCCTCCTATATTGAATGCTACGGTCCTGCCACTTAAGACTTTTCTCATAAATACTGACATTTATGCATTCTCACAACTGCTTTTTGAGCACTTGCTTTCTGCTTGGCTAATAATAGGATAGAAGTCAGTGCAAATTTATGGAGAACGACTAGAGAAGGTCTCTTTTGAGTGGGCTGAGATGATGATGATGAGGAACCAGCCATATAGCTAATTTATTTGGGCTAATTCCTATTTCAGGTAGAAGGAAGGAGAGGGAAAAAGACCCAGGAAGCAGGAATGAGCTTGGCTTGTTAAAGCAATGCATAGAGACATATTTGGTTGTGACACTTGAGGGTGGTGCTGCTTTTGGCACCTAATGGGTAGAGACCAGGGATGCTGGTGAAGATCCTAGAGTGCACAGACAGCCTCCACTTTAAAGAATGTTCTGTGTCAGTACTGAGGAGGAGAAACTCTAATTTAAAGGGACAGTATAAGGGCCAACATGGCGAAGTATGTTGAGAGTTAGGCAGGAATAGGATCATGGAGTGTCCTGTTGGCTGTTGTTTGATGCTTACTTTTATAAGGTAAAATGAAAGCTATAGAAAAGGGTTATAAATAGAAGAATGACAATATTTGATTTATATTTTAAAAAGATCATTTTGACTGGAGAATGGATCATACAGGGGTAAGTCTGAAATTAAGAAGACTGTTATAGTTGGTTCTTATGGTGGTCGTTGGTAGAGGTAGTTGGAGGCCTAGACCAGACAATGAAAGTTGAGATAAGAGGTAGGTGGACTTCAGGTGGCTCCTAGAGCCAGTACCACAATCACTTAATGGACTGAAAATGTTTGTATTTTTTCATTATCTTAAGTGCAAGAAGAATGGGATCAAAGTAGAGGGCACTTGAAAATGACTTTTTATCTAAGCAGCAAGAGGACAAAACTTCAAGTGTCACTGGATTTTCTCATCTTGTTTCACTTTACCTAGAGCTAGATTTTTCAACGTAAATGAATTGTTTAACAATTTGATATCTTTTGGCTTGTTTATATCTCATCTGTGGAATTATTTTTCCAAATGTTAACATTTAATAGAGTTTAAGGCTGTGGGAACCAAGTGAGTTTATATTTGTTTGATGTTTTTCTGAAGTTTCTTTTGAAAGTCAGTTTTATTTTCCCTTTTTGTTGATACTAGGCAATGCTAACACATAATTCTTGTTGTATTAATGAAGAAATTTAACTTTATTATTTCTTTCTCTTGAATTGGATTTTGGGTTTATTGTTTTCTTTTTCTTCTAACAACTGTATAGCCCAGATGTGAAAGAAAAGATGAGTATGAAATAAGATGTTGATCTTTTCTCTTGGCCAGTAGAGAAATTTTTTTTTTCATTGATAATTTTTGTTCAAATGATAATGCATTGAAGAGGAATTAAAATTTGAATTTTTATTGAGTTTAGGAATTTAGTCTCATAGTACATTTTTTCCATGTGTGATTATATATGTGTCTTTATAAACAGAAACTAGTTTATTTGCTTTCTGTCATTGACTAGCTGAAGAGAGAGCACCCTTTATCTTCCCTAATTATGTGCCAAGCTATTTTAACTTGAGTATTTCAGTTATAAATTTCTTTTGCATTTAATGGAAAAGCTTAAGTTTAGAATCTTCCTATACTTTAATAAGAGGTAAAGGAAGATTTCATATGAAGGAAAAGTAGAATATACATGTGACTTCAACATTTTGTTTTGATTTTTACTCAACTAATAGCGATTTATTTCTACTTTGGATTTATTGAGGCTAAATTTGCAAAGTAAAAATCCCCAATGTAAAATGAACTTGGATCCATGTCTCTATGAAACCTAGTTGTCTTTATTAAACTCTTTGGTAAAGACAACCTTTCTACTTACCTAAAATAGGGTTTTTGTTGTTGTTGTATTTTTTAAAAATGCTGCTGGTGTTTGTTTATTGGGAGAATTTTATAAAGATATCTTGAAATTGTTCACTTTCACACTAAGAGCTTGAAAACAGAGTTGATCTTCACTTAGCATTTTGTTTTTAACTTAGTTAAAATTAGTTTTTTTAATGATTTATTTTAGTACCCCATAGTGAAGTAAGTTACTTGTAAATAATTAAAATACAGTTGTAGATGAAAAGCAGAAGTGTGTCTGCCAGGCAGCAGCGGCTCTTCCCCACATTCCTGGGAGCTTTCCAGAGTCCCTGTGCTCTGAACCAGGCTTTCAGCCTGACTGCTTTTACTTTTCTACCCTAGGTGATTTTTAGGTTTTCGATACTGTTTTTTTCCTAAAGTTTCTGTTTATTAGACTAAATCATAATTTTGGTGGATATAGCAATGTTAGCATTTATTTTTCTCTGAGGAAATTAAAATTTTTAAGTATGATTTAAAAATTACATTGTCAGTGTAAATTGGATTCTTATAAAATCATGAACTGGACTGGCTATGGATCTTGATTTGATTCTATTATAAGGGGTTAAATATTCAGTTTTGTTGTAATATAGAGATAAGTCTGAATTTATGTAACATGTAATATAGAGTTATATAGCATGAAAATACTTAATTTTTCACAATTTTATGATTGTTTTCAAAATCATTTCTATGATTTTGCAGGTCTTAGAATGGCCATTGTTTCTCCCCTACTCCTTGACATCTCTATTGATGTGGGCTCATGGATTACAGCTATTCCTGAGTCTACTCTGGAGTGCTGGGGGTAGAATAGAGTTGCCATAGGGTGGAAAGAATGGGACAGTAGGCACATAGTGAGTCTCCCTCCATTTAGGAGACCTTTAGCAAGGCCGTCCTCGCTGATCTCCCTCCAGATGATAAAATGCAGCTCTTTTTTCACTGTGGCTTTCCTGGTGCATCCCTTATTTTTTTTTTTAGTAGGGCTAGATTTTTTATATTCATAGATTTGACAAAAATAAATAATGACCATTTACTCTAGAGAACTTCTGTATATACATACTCCTAGTTCATATTTTATAATTCAACATCATAAAATGTCGTCATTTTTTTCCTACAGAATGATTTAAAATGTAATCAGCCTCTAATTCAGAAGCAACAGTATGTGCATATGGACAGCTCAGGACTTCAGGAAAGAAACACAGAATTTTGTAGGTAGAGAATCAATCTCATGCAGAAATTTCTATATGTGTTTCTACATTCTTTTTTAACCAGCAGAATAAGTTATAAGAATGTTACCCTCTCTAGATCTTTTATATGTAGGAAAATTAATATAACAGAAATTTAGCAAGCCAAGAATATGGATAATACTGCTTTGTTCTCTTGATGTTTATACCACTTAGGATATTTTAGTTATTTTGTAAGTATTATAAATACAGTAATTAAAAGTTTTACTTATGAAATAAAAGTATTACTTATGAACTGAATTGAAAAACAAAACCCCTCATGTGCTTTAACTTTTTATCATTAACGTTACTAAAGGATTCTATATAATTTTTAGTAAATGTATCATAACATTTCCAGATTTAATACTTTTCCAGGATTAATTTACAAAATTATGGTCTCTTTCTGGGATGCCTAGAATTTTCCACCTCATTCTTAGAATGATTTTAGTGGAGGAGCCTTTGAACATGTGTTTAGTGTCATATGTTTTGTGCATTTAAACAAAAAAGAAAAACACAGATATTAACTAGATTTAAAAAAAAAATCAGGGCTGAGGGTCTAGCTCAGTGGTACAACACTTAACTATGATTCTTGAGGCCCTGGGTTTGATCCATCCCCAGAAACACACACACACACACACACACACACACACACACACACACACACACACCAAAAAAAAAAAAAAAAGAAAAAAAAAAGAAAAAGAAAGAAAGTAAAATTAAAACCTTAGTTAGTAAAAGTGGAGGAATTGTTTAGTTGTTTCATTGTCAGTTGAAAAGTTCTGTCTCCCAGTGTCAAATTGCCTGATTTGCTTGTCAGAAGTGTTTTTTGAGGCCAGGTGCTGTGGCACATGCCTGTAATCTCAGCAGCTCGGGAGGCTGAGGTAGGAGGATCAAAATTCCAACCCAGCCTCAAGCAATGGTGAGGCTCTAGCAACTCAGTGAGACCCTGTCTTTAAATGAAATACAAAATAGGGCTGAGGATGTGACTCAGTGGTCCAGCGCCCCCTTTTTTGGTACTTGGGATTAAACTCAGGGGCACTGGACCACTGAGCCACATCTCCAGCCCTATTTTGTATTTGATACTTGGGGCTGTACTAACTTTTAATGTTTCTGGACACTGTGTATCACTGAATTATAATTGACTTGGAAGTGCCACCAAAATATAAATCTTAGATTTTTGCAAAGAACCAGTCAAAATAAACGTTTG
This sequence comes from Spermophilus citellus, assembly GCF_964194105.1. NCBI lineage: Eukaryota > Metazoa > Chordata > Mammalia > Rodentia > Sciuridae > Spermophilus > Spermophilus citellus. Next base: position 27,409,555 of record NC_138194.1, on the reverse strand, counting down.
GAAGAGATGGGCAAAGATCATTTTTGAAAATAAAAAAAATAAACGAAAATAAAACTGAAGGATAATAGAATCTGTGCATTTTATAATTAAATATAAAATAAAAAACAGATTCACAGATAGATATGTGTAGCCAAGGTGTAAAGATCTGGGGTCCAGATCTTGGTCAGATAGATCTTTGAACTGGGTTTGTGAAAATCAGTAAAAGCAGAGACCACCCAAAACTAAAACCAAAACGAAAACCAGGAAAAACCTTGTCCAGTGAGAGTAGAGAAAAATGGATTCGCTTATGATTAACATGCTCGGCTTCTAAGTGCTGTCTTTTGTCTTCCTCTGAGTGCAGCAGTTAACATTTGTGTTCACTTGGCTTATTTCATTTCATGGGGTGTGTGTGTGTGTGTGTGTGTATGTTTTAAATGAATCATCTAACAATAGAGTATGCTAAAAGGAGTTTAGTATTCACTAAGGAGCAAGCAAAATTTATATTTACTAAGAGATTTAATTAGGTTTTTGAATTATTTTCTTAGTTTCCTTTATGTATACCACCAAGATGTTACATCTTGATGGGGAAAAAACCTTCACAGATAACAGAAATGAACTGACAAGATTTTTTTTTAATCACTATATAAAACCTGAGGAATTAACCAAAAATGGCCGCGGGGGTGGGGTGGGGCGCTATGTTAAAGACTCTCATCTTATGAAAGGTAGTTTTCAATGTAAATATTCTTTAAATTTTTATCAAATTTACATTTTAAGGAAATTATACAGTAGTTACTTTTTTAATGGCCTAAACTTAACCTCCCTTAGGTGAGTTAAATAGAATTTGTCATCTGTCCTTACATTTAACAGAATGAATTCAGGAAAATAATGCCCAGTATTTGAAGGGGGCCAGATTTTTGACACCCAGGCCTTATCAAAGCTCCACAGCAGGGCTGGGGTGTAGCTCAGTGGTAGGGCACTTGCTGAATGTGAGCTGGGTTCTGTCCCCAGCCTTGAAACAAAAACAGAAACAAAAAAGCTCCACAACCCCTCCCTCTGTAGTTGTTACAAGCTGTGCTTGGCTATTTTCCTTAAGGGCCAGGTCCCTGTGGAGGCCTGAAACACAAACAATCTCTTGGATGATCCCAGAAACAGCAGAACAATTTAGTGTTTGGTTAGAACACTATCCTGTCCCCTTTGTATTCAGTTTTTTTCTCAGTTAAGGAAATTAAAGGGGTATTTACATTTATTTCTGTAATCAGTCTCTGATTGAAACATGAGCAGGAATGTTTGTTGAACGATTTGGTGTATGCTAGGTAGAGAAATACAAAGTAGAAAATAAAGGCCTAGCACACAGTAACAGTATACACAGGTGTTACAGGAGCTTGGGACCCGTATCTCAGGTGGGTGTGCTTAGATCAAGTATTAATGCAATTTAAAAAAATATGCCCCCCACCCCCCCAAAAAAAGAATCAAAGAATGAGTTAGTGAAGATATAGTTGGAGAACAGGGAGGACTTGGCAGACAGAGACACTGGGTGAGCATGCTGTATGTAAGAGCCACAGCAGTGCTGCCACAAAGGAAATTGCCAGGCTCAGAGTGGCTGGATTAAGGTCGTAGGTCAACTTTGAAGTCATGTGTTATCTTAGCATTTCAGGACAACTTAATCACAGTAATCTGAATGCCAATTTTATTTCTTTCTGAATGATTAAAATATAAGTAAGGAGTTTATCTTTATAGCACTGACAAATCCTTAGTTGGTACAGTTGTTCAAAGAGGTCAGGATCCTTCAACCTTCCTGCTTCTCTGGCCATAAGCTGTAGCTTTCACCCTTCTGGTTATGATGGAAAATGGAAGTAGGAAAGAAATTTTTTTTTCTTATGAGACCTTGTGTTCTATTATATTTTTTAAAAACTGAAAGTGGCTTCAATTGCTGAAAAATTATAAGACTAGTGCAGTGAACTTGTCTAGTATACCTGCCACCTAGATTTACTAGTTGTTGACATTTTGGTACATTTGTGTTGTGTTCTCTCTCTTTTTCTGGACTATATAAAAATGGTAGACAGTATGACCCTTGAACCCTAAATACTTGACCATGGATCTCCTCATATTAATATTTTCTTATCTATTGTTTATACTGTTGTCTAATAGCAACTATTTTTTGTCTAGTCCAAGATCCTAACTTGGATTTTGTTGTCATGTTCATTTGCCCTATTTTTGGTGGTGGTAATTTTGATCGCTGGTTACAGAAATCTGTTAGATTTGTCCATGATAAAACATGAACTTATTTGCCCTTTGTAATAAGTAAGCAAGCTGTGAGGAGGTACTTTAAGACTGTAAATACTTGTGTTTCCCAACAGATTCTCTCTCAATTATTTGGCATCCATTGTTGTTTTCTTACCTGAGTTAATTATTCCTATAAAGGTTGCAAGTTTTCTGAGGAATCTCCATATTGCTTTCCAGAATGGTTGCACTAATTTGCAGTATCACCAGCAATGTATGAGTGTGCCTTTTCCCCCTACATCCTCACCAACACCTATTGTTGTTTCTATTCTTGATAGCTGCCATTCTGACTGGATGAAATTTTAGAGTAGTTTTGATTTGCATTTCTCAATTACTAGAGGTGTTGAACATTTTTTTCATATGTTTGTTGATTGATTATATACCTTCTTCTGAGAAGTGTCTCCTTAGCCCATTTATTGATTGGGTTATTTGTTTTTTTTGGTGTTGAGTTTTATTGAGTTCTTTATATATCCTGGAGATTAGTGCTCCATCTGAAGTGCATATGGCAAAAATTAGCTCCCCAAATGTTGGCTCTCTGTTCACCTTATTGATTTTTTCTTTTGCTGAGAAGAAGCTTTCTAGTTTGAGTCTATCCAATTTATTAATTCTTGATTTTATTTCTTGCACTTTAAGAGTTGTGTTAAGGAAGTCGGGGCCTAATCTGATGTGATGAAGATTTGGGCCTACTTTTTCCTCTTTTAAGCGCAGGATCTCTGGACTAATTTCTAGGTCCTTGATCCACTTTGAGTTGAGTTTTCAGCATGATGAGAGATAGGAATTTATTTTCATTTTGCTGTGTATGATTTTCCAGTTCTCCTAGCACCATTTGTTGAAGAGGCTATCTTTTCTTCAATGTATGTTTTTGACACCTTTGTCTAGTATAAGATAACTGTATTTATGTGGGTTTGTCTCTGTGTCCTCTATTCTGTACCATTGGTCTACAAGTCTATTTTGGTGCCAATACCATTCCGTTTTTGCTGCTGTAGCTTTGTAGTTTAGTTTAAGCTCTGGTATTATGATGCCTCCTGCTTCACTTTTCTTGCTAAGAATTGTTTTGGCTATTCTGGGTCTCTTATTTTTCCAGATGAATTTTATGGTTGCTGTTACTATTTATATAAGAAATGATGATGGGATTTTAATAGGAATCGTATTGAATCTGTATAGTGCTTTGGGTTTGACAATATTAATTTTGCCTATCCAAGAACATGGGAGATCTTTCCATCTTCTAAGGTCTTCTTCAATTTCTTTCTTTCTTTCTTTCTTTTTTTTTTTTTTTTAGAGACAGAGAGAGAATTTTTAATATTTATTTTTTAGTTTTCGGCAGACCAACATCTTTGTTTGTATGTGGTGCTGAGGATCAAACCCGGGCCGCACGCCTGCCAGGCAAGCGCGCTACTGCTTGAGCCACATCCCCAGCCCCTCAATTTCTTTCTTTAGTGTTCTTTAGTTTTCATTATAGAGGTCTTTCACCTCTTTCGTTAAGTTGATTCCCAAGTATTTTTTTTTTTTTTGAGGCTATTGTGAAGATTGCAAAATGCTTTTTGGGATTTTATTTTTTTATATTCGTAGTGCCTTTAAATCAGTAGTCTATATTCAATCAGCACATAGGAAATAAAATCTTCAGCAGAGATAATGCAATGATTCAGTAAAACCTTTGTCTGGATTGCACTGGGAGAATGAGGAAGATGCTAGAGGCCATGCTAGGCTCTTGACATTCCATAGCCTACTTCCTGGGAGCCAGTGAGAATTTTATCTTATTTCCATTTTTTTCTTTCCTTTTGGCACCCAAGTACCATTTACAAGATGCTAGAGGGAAAAGAGAAATGGAAATAAGATAAAATTCTTATTTTATTTACTTCAGGTAGTTATACTGAGAAAAGTATGACTCCTTGTCAGCTTCCCATCTCAGTTATCATTTTCTGAAAATGACATGTCTTTGATCTCTTCTAGAGATATAATAAATATGATGGACATAATAAAGCTATTAGAAAAATTCTCCTAACCAAGCTTTTATTTTCTTTGTCTTTAATAACCAAACTTTTTAATACAATCATACTAGAGATTTTGTTTGGGATACCAGATTGAGTGTTCTCCCACATGAATACAATTTTAAGAAAGCCAATCTTAAGATAGATTACTGCAAACGTTCATTTTCTTTATTTTTTTAGACGTAAATGGACAAAATGTACTTGGTAGGGTTTGTGTGTTCATAGTATGTTAATGTTAGAACATTTAGTATAATTTTGAGACTACTTTTTTCATTTGTCTAATTTTGTTCTGCTTATATAAGACATTTTTGTGGTTATATTTGTGTGTATACGTGTGTAGGCATTCACATGCACCTATTTTCTAGATATCTTTTGTGTATTCTGTGTGTTTAAAATCAGATATATGCAGTTTACTGTCTTTGACAACCTATAACAATTTTGCTATTTTTGTTCTAAGGAGCATGTTATTTTCAGTAAGGATATAAGTTCTGATTTTATTAACTTACATCTTTGGTAAAAATGTGGGATGGTAACAAATGATTCTTAATGGATAATCTTAAAGTCTTTCCAGTATTTTTTTTAGCTTGTCAGAGGATTCTATACATTCAGCTAAGAAATAAAGTAAATGTTAAAGAAATGAATTTGACACTAGAGGTTCTATCAGAGTGAAACAGGAATGTAATTGATTCTACCAGTGAAAGAGTATATTAGTAAACTAAAATCTAAACATTTTTCCTTTGTTCTAAGGAATGGTTTATTTGTAAGGAACAAAAACCTACTCTAGTTAGCTTAAAAATAATAAGATACATTGTAAGGACATCAGGTAGCTTACAGAAACCATTAGGTGAAGTCATACCATCCACGGAAACTGAAAACTGGCAGGAAGTAAAGCAGTAACTTCTTCCATCTATCTTCCCCTTTGGGCCACATGATTTCTCACATTTCTAGCTCATCTGCGTTGTTCTTTTCTATAGACTGGCTTTTCTGCCTGTCTTGGTTGCAGCAGGGTAATAAACCCCAGTGTCTTTCTGATTCTCTGGTTCACCTTTCCAAGCTGGCTCATTGGGCATACCTTTCCAAATTTCTAGATGTGGGATATTCCCTTACTTCTAGCCTGGACTATTCATTGGCCAGTTTCTCTCCTTTACCTGTTAAGCTAAACCCATGTGGTGGGATGGCCTAAACAAGTAGAGTGGCTGAGGCTTGTCCCTTACAAGAGCAATGAAGAACTGGCCCCTCATTCTGTGGGACAGTTTTCCAGATGGCCAGGAATTGACCCAGTTCTCTCCCCTTTCTCACTGATAGTTCTTATGAATAACTGTAGAGTGTGTTGGGGAGCAACATCCTGCAGATTGGCAGAGTTGACTAGAACAGCCGAGGCTATTTCAGTTGCCCAACTCTAACACCAACAGGATGTCTCTTAATGCGTTAGCCCAGCATGCCATGTAAAATAAAATCCAAGGTGACTGCTTTCTGGGAACCCTCAATTGTGGGCCACTTGCAGTTGAGACGTTACCTGCTGCAGGCAACTTTCCTAAGACGTGAGGGATTTGCTTGTCATAAATTCTTGACTTCTGTCATTTCTTCCTGCCTATCTGAAGTAATAACCTGCTTTATATAATTTATCGTGTGCTTGGTGTCATAGGCTCAGCCATATTGGTGACCAGTCCACTTTGAACCTGCTTCACACTTTCTACTTCTGGTTTCTTAAAATGCTGAATACATTATTCTCTGTACTATTTTGAAGATACAAACTATAGCTTAAAAAAAAAATTGCCCTGGCTGAACAAAATATGCTGGTTTCTGGTGCTTGTGCAAGGTAGGGATTTAAAGAGAGTAGCTGCTCTGGCCCAGAGATTTTTAAGTCCCTGTTATCAAATCTCCAGTCATCATCAGAACTGAAACCACAAGTACTAATTATATGAGTTATGAGTTTGTTCATTAATCATTAATTGAACAGCCGTTTTGTGCTGGGCTTTGTTGTGGGCTCTGGTAATGAGCATTTCAGGGAATTTAGAGACTAAGTGGGGAAACTGTAAGCACAGAATATTATAGCACATGCTAAGATAGGATTGTGCTTTGTATTCCTTAGGGAAAGATGAATGAGGTATTTTACTTGGTGAAATCAGGACAGTCTTCCTGGAAGAAGAATGGTTATTCTGAGGCCTTAAGCAGGAGCTAACTCATATAAAGAGGGAAAAAGCACATAGAAGGTGTTCCAGGGTTCCCTGAGGGTGGGTCCTTATGCTTTCCTTTCTTTCATGTCAGATCTTACTCAGTGCCTGACCCAAAATAACACCTAACTAGTATTGTTGAGCAGGAGATGTTGCCAGGAAGGACAAAGCTGAAGGAACTGCACAAAATCATCCTATTAAGAGCAGCACTGCCTGGAGGAAATGTAATATGAGCCACAAACACAAACCACACAAGAAAGTAAAAACTTTCAAGTAGGCACATTTAAAAAAAATAAAAAGAACATTGAGGTTAATTTCAATAATACATTTTATTTAACTTAATGTATTTACATTATCATTTCAGTGAGATCTTTGTGTGTTATATCAGTTTTCCATCAATGTGACAAAATACCTGAGATAAACAACTTAAGGGAGGAAAGGTTTATTTTGGCTCACGGTTTCAGGTTTCAGTCTCTTGTCAGTTGGTTTTGATGTTTTAGGGCCTGTGGCAAGGCAGACCATCATGGTGGGCAAACATGGTGGAGGAGAGTGCTCACCTCACAGTGAACAGGAAGCAAAAGGGGACAGGAAGAGGTCAGAGTCCCAATATCTCCTCAGGGCATGCCCTCAAGGACCAAACTTCCTCCTAAACCCCACCTCTTAAAGCTTCCACTACCTCCCAGTAAGCACCATAGACAGGGGACCAAGCCTTCAACATATGAGCCTTTGAGGGACATTTAAGATCCAAATCATAACACAGTGTGAGGATTTTTAACAAGGTATTTTTTCATACCAGTTCTTCGAGTTCTTGTCTGAGCTTTCACTTGCTGCAACTAAGTCTTGCTTTGATCCATTTTAAAGGTCATTAGTCACACAATCCAAGTTGCTATCAGCCTCATTGAGGCTCAGAATGGACTCATGAAGGGGAGATGAAGCTGTGATATAGGGAGCCTTTCTTGTCATTTTGAGGGGTTCAGACATTTTCCTAGGAATATAGAAAGTGTTGGAGGATTTTAAAGCAGAGAGTACCATCAAAAGAATTGTGCTTCCTAATATCTCCCTTCCTGACATATGGCAAATTTAGAAGGGAGGAAACAAGTGGGGACTGTTCAGTTAATCTAGAGATGAGGTAATTGTGCTCTAAATGATAATGGTGATGGCAAAAATGGAGGATGAAAGACCATTTTTTTATGAGATACTAAGGTATAGAAGTAGCTGGATCTAGTAGTGCATACCTGTAATCCTAGCATCTTGGGAGACTGAGGAAGGAGAATTGCAAGTTTGAGGTCAGCCTTGACAATTTAGTGAGATCCTGTCTCAAAAAATGAAAAGAGGTATGAATTTAGCTCAGAGCTGGAGCAACTCTAGGTTTAAAGTATCCCTCCCCCCCATCCGCCAAAAAAAAAAGTGTCAACTTGATTATTGAATGGAGCTAGTGGTGAATGAGTCAGATCCAGCATGGCAGATAGGCTCCTGACTTAGAACTGGATGTTTCATTTATGAATACAATAATTTAGATGGAGAAACAGGATTTAAATGGCAGTGAGTTCAGTTTTTGGACAAATTGAATTTTATGTCTTTGTGTTATAGCCAAAGAAATATAGGGTTGGTGTTCAGAAGCAAGATGTGAGCAAAAATAATAGATTTAATGAGTGGAGTAAGAACTGAATTCATGGAAGGGGGCAAGCTTACCCCCCAAAAGTTAATGTAGAACAGGGGTTCTTCCCCCAGGAGGCATTTGGACAGTTTCCATGAACTAGTCTCCAGTGGGGGAAGGGTCCATGCTTTCCATCAGATTCTCAAGGAGGTATGTGACCCACAAAAGGTTAAAAAACATTGTGACAAAAAACATTCAAGGCACCCATAGAAGAAGAGTGGATTTTATATAACGGGAGAGGTGAGGAGAAAGACTTCCGTACTGTAAAGAGAAATAATGGGAACTTAGAGGGAAACCAGGCATATATGCCATTAGGGAAATGGAAGATAAAAAAGGATTAGATAAGTAGTCCTCAGTGTAAAATAAGCCAAGAGGACACACAGTGGGAAGGCTGAGAAGCATACTTCATATGTGGTAGCAAGAATGCCAGCGGTTGTCTGGACCAGGGCCCTTGGGGGCCACAGAAGGCAGATTGCAGCAGGTCAAGGGTTGTGATAGAGAACAAATGAAGCCATGTGGGCATCTTCTTCAAGACACTTCAGTGAGAGAGGGAGAAAGAGGACAGCATTTAGTGGGAGCCTGAGGTGGAGATTGGGTTTGTATTATTATAATTTTTTTTTAAGTAGAAGATGTCTAAATGCTGCCAGCAGGGAGTTAAAATGGTAGAAATGAAGATCGAAGTGCTGGGAAATTGATGGAGAGAGGCCCTGAAGAGGCAGGGTGGGATTATTATTCAGGAAAGAGTAATCAGGTGGGGATTTTGTAGCAGTAAATGAGCAGACAAACTTCCTTTCCTGATATTTCTAATGGTGAGGTTAAACAACTCTTGTCTGGACTAATTTCAGCAAATAAATATTTATTGAAATGAACTGGTAAATATTGGTAGATTGGGCAAGGTGTCCAATTTATGCTAAATAAGTTATTTTCCTCATAGCTAAACTTTTAACTTTTTGTGTTCTAAACTTGTAATTTGGGCATTGAGAATGAGATTAGGTAGTAGGTAGAAAGTATCGTGACTTTTTAATTTTATTTTATTTTTGTGGTGCTGGGGATTGAACCCAGGGCTTAGCTCTGCTAGGCCCATGATATGACTAGTTAAGAATGTTCAGAGTGTTGCCAGTCTTTTTCAATTATTGTGTGTAAAGATAACAGATGGGGACGCAGTGTGATGATTCCTATTCAAACCATGGAAGGAAAGAAATCAACGTTATTGAGGCACCAGGTGGCACCAGCCTGGGACATACTTTGTTTATTTTCATGTCTCTTCACGGTAGATGTTACTGTCCTTATGTTCATAGATACGAAGCCTGGTTAATTGCTCATATTCTCCCACTTATGGGAGTTGGATTTAGACCTCAATCTGTGTGACCCCAATTCCAATCTTGGTGTCACTTATTGAGCTTTTCAGTAAGGCATCCTTGGGGGCCTTTCAGGCATGTGGTTGCTTGTATCCCCTCCCCATCCAAAGTGCCTTTCAGGGCTTTGCTTTGCCACATAAGTGGTACTGTTGTGAAGCTTGTCCACTCTGTCTCTTCTCTCCTGGTGTCCTTGTCCATGTCTGTTGCTTACTGTCCATATTGTTCTTTTTCTTTCTTGCCCCCAAGTCCTTGCTATTTCTGTCTCAGTTCCTGCTATTTGCTGAATGATTTGACGTTTTTTTTTTTTTTTTTTTAATCTCTTCCCTTCTTTCCTTCCTCTCATACCCTGACTTTTGTGCAGAGAGGCCGGCTGTGTTCAGGTCTTACCCAGTAATCAGTCATTGCTTTCCCAAGGCCTGAAGATCAATGGGAACTAATGGATAGGCCCCAGTAGGTTGATTGTCTTGCCTTCACTTCTCTTTACTTCCTTTAATCACTGCCTGCTGCTCCTGGCTCTTTGTTGATGGAAAGAGATGCCTTTCTGTCCATTTCCCAACGTAACTTTTATATTTAGGGTGATGTTTCTGTTGCCACTGAAAGGAAAGGTGACTGGCCACCTTGGGGATAAACAAATGATTTCTAGGGAAACTGGACCTCTACCAGACTCCCATCCACTAAATATTTTTCCAGATCTTTTTAGGAGTAGACAGAATGCATAATGAGTAATTTAATCAAGCAAAGATAGGTCTTATAGTAAGTCTTCAGATTTTGCAGATTAAATGAATATGACTTGCTGCTTTTTTGAGGTATCTTGGCTTTTTAAATTACAGGGGCAATGTCTGTCTCATCTGATCACTTTTCTTGTTATGCTCATTTAATAATTAAGAAAATTAATTATATAACTATATTGTTAGAAGTTTAAGATATGTTTAAAGACCTATATTAAATTTATTTTAAATGTCCATTTCAGATTTTTTTAATAAGTAGTGATTTTAATCTGGCAATTTGACCTGTTTTTTTTTTCTCTCCCAAGTAACTGGATTTGGAATTAGCTGTATTATTTACCATGATATATTTAAAAAAAACAAACAAACATTTTTTACCACTTGCAGTCTCTTTGAAGTAATGTGACTCGTAGTCACATTACATTTTGTGGTGCTGGGGATTTTTAATACTACTTTCATAGTTTGTCTTTTTGTACTTTAGAGTTTCAAGTATACAGAAGTTTTTGCTGGTGATAAAATATTTTAGTAGTTTGTGCTTCTGTTCTTTAATATCTTTAAGTTCCTTCTGGTATCACTTCAGAATTTGATAGTACTAATATACTTCAGTCTTATTGACTTCTTACCTTGATGTAATCAAATATTTTAAGTACCTTAAATTTAAAATATCAAAAGATAGAGACTGTATAAGAATGGGCTTTTTATATTGTGCCATGTAGGGACCAGTAATTTCCTGAAAGCTTGAGGGAAAATAAAAGCTTCACATTTGGAGAAAATGGTTATTAGAAATTATTTTGCCTTCCATATTATGTTAAACGAGAGCAAATGTCATAAATTAAGGGCATACATGTGGGTTATTAAAAACACAAGAAAATGTATAGAATTGTGGTACACATAGACTCTGTACTGTTGTGGAAAGTGTTCCCATTTGTGGAATAATATTAGAAAAACTAACATTTTCAAAGAATAGATATCTTAATTTTTCAATCAGGTTTTCTTTGGATAGTTTTGAGTATAAATTGTCTTACTTATTTAAAAGAGATAATTTTACTAATTAAAATTTTCACTCATTAAATAATTTGTCATTGATCAGTACTCTGCACAGCAGCTTGCTCATATATTATTCGTTTAGAAACATCATTCATATTTTATTTGAAACTTAAAGTTTTTTTCTAAAGGGTAATATAAAGACAAGTCATCACACTCTGGCATTTTTTTCCAGTTGTTTTGTTTGTTTCTCATTCTCTCTTTGTGTATGTTATGCAACATTATTGTATAGTCATAGTTTTATGTTAACTTTACTGACCATTTTCTAGGATACTCAAGGTCTCCGGCATTGTTACTAAACTTTTGTTTTGTTTGTTTTGGCCCTGTAGCTATCTCAGTTGTCTTTCTGCTCATCTATGTGGATGAGAATTAGGAGAAGGGGGTCACAAATAATAGGTGAGCAGTCAGGTGAAAATTGGGTCAAGACTACTGCATATTGAGATAAGACTCTGAGGAAAGGTTCTGAAGTTCAGTATTTGGAAAAAAAAAAGTCTTGAGTTCTACTGCCTTGTGTTTGGATTTATTTGTGTGTGGTATGCTGTTGATGCAATATCTTTTAGATCCCCAGTTGACTGATCTAGTCATATACACTTGCCAGTGTGTATGTAGTACAGATACTAATATTTTTATTCAAGAGAAGAAATAATGGGAAGGATAGTTTCAGCTAATGATATAACAGAAACCCCAAATAACCGTATCTTAAAACAAGATGGATGTTTGTTTCTCTTACATCAAAATGTGGGAATTTGGGCAGACTAGAACTGAAAGTGCTCAAGGGTCCAGGATTATTCCAGCTCTGCATACTGTCTTCTCTAATGTGTGGCTTTCATCCTCATAGGTAGGAGTGGTGGTGGTGGTGGGTGTTCCAGGCAGTAGGAAGGCTCCCAAGAGTCACCCCTGCTACTTCTGCTAAACCTTATTGGTCTAGTACTGAGTCAGGTGGCTGCACATAGCTTCAAAGAAACTGGAAAATGAAGTTTTTGCTCTGATAGGCCACGTCTCTAGTAAAATTCAGGTGTTCTGTTCATTAGGAAAGAGAGATAAAGGATATTGGCGTAGCAGCTGGCAATCTTGTCCTAGAAATTAAACCTGATTTATACTCCTATGTGTTAAAATTATGTGCATTTTGATTTTTAGTTTTTCTAGGCCAAATAACTTGCATTCACTAGACGATTGAGGAAACTGTAGTTATTGGTGGGTTTATGCCCCTAAAAGCCCCTTCCTCCTATAAGAATTTAAAAAAAAATCATTTGTAATACCTTGAAAATTCATATTTGGCAATTCTCATGGCAATGGCATTGTCCAGAACTTTTTGTGGTTTTTTTGTTTGTTTGTTTTGGTTATGTGGGATTTAACCCAAGGGTGCCTAACCCCTGAGCTACATCCCCAGTCCTTTTTATTTTTTAATTAATTCCCCTTGAATGAGTTTTACAATTTCAATGAATATTAACAGAACAAGTAGACATAGCATCAAAAGGGTCTATAACATTCATTCTTAAAACCAGAGTCATCTAAATGACTGCCAAACCTGAAAAATAATTACCAATGCTGGAATCTATTAGATTTTTTATTCATTGGATTAGAAATACAGTTTAAAGGAAATGATTCTATAAATCATTAAGTTTAACTCTTCTGTGCATACATACCAATATAAATATAGTTGACATCCAGATAATGAAATTATGATAAAATGTTTTGTGGTAATGTTTAGACAGGTTAAGGCAATGACTTTGTCCTGAATAAATCATGTCATTATATTTCCACCATACAGGATTTAAGTAATCTGTCTAGTTTTACCAAAATAATTTGGCAGAGGTTATATCAATTTACATTTCTGCCAACATGTTATAAGAGGGTTCATTTCTCTTATGCCTTACATAACATTGGATATTATCAAATTACTTAAATCTTTGCCAATCTAGTTAGTGAAATAGCATCTTTTCAATTTCCTTTTCTTTTTTATTATATATATGTATGTGTGTGTGTGTGTGTGTGTGTGTGTGTGTGTGTGTGTGTGTATATATATATTCATTCTAATTAGTTATACATGTGATAGTAGAATGTGGGTCAGATGGTGGTTTCATTCCAAGTTTTCTAAGGAATCTCTATACTGCTTTCCAGAGTGGTTGCACCAGCAGTTTATGAGTGTACCTTTTTCTCTGCATCCTCACCAATGCTTATGCTTGTATTCTTGATAATTGCCATTCTGATTGGAGTGAGATAAAATATCAGAGTAGTTTTAATTTGCATTTCTCTAATTACTAGAGATGTTGAACATTTTCATATATATATATATATATATATATATATATATATTTTCATATATATTTGTTTGACTGTATTTCTTCTTTTGTGAAGTGTCAGTTCAGTTCCTTAGCCCATTTATTGATTGGATTATTTGTGTGTGTGTGTGTGTGTGTGTATGTGTTAAGTTTTTTGAGGTCTTTATATATCCTGGAGATTAATGCTATATCTGAGGTGCAGGTGGCAAAGACTTTCTCACATTCTGTAGGCTCTCTCTTCACATTCTTGATGGTTTTCTTTGCTGTGAAGAAGTCTTTGAGTTTGATTCCATCCCATTTATTGACTGTTGATTTTACTTCTTGCGCTTTAGTAGTCTTGTCAAGGAATTCAGTTCCTAAGCCGACATGATATAAATTTGGGCCTACTTTTTCTTCTTGTAGGTGCAGGATCTCTGTTGTAATGCCTAAGTCCTTGATCCACTTTGAGTTGAATTTAGTACAGGGTGAGAGATAGGGGTTCAGTTTCATTTTACTACCTATGAATTTCCAGTTTTCCCAGCATCATTTGTTGAAGAGGCTATCTTTTCTCCTATTTTTCTCCTATGTATGGTTTTGGCACCTTTGTCTAGTATGGGATAACTGTATTTGTGTGGGTTTGTCTCTGTGTCTTCTATTCTGTATCATTGGTCTACCTGTCTGTTTTGTGCCAATACTATGCCTTCTTTTTTTATTTTTATTTTTTTTTACTATAGCTCTGTAGTATAGTTTAAGGTCTGATGCCTCCTGCCTTACTATTCTTGCTAAGGGTTGCATTGGCTACTCTGGGTCTCTTATTTTTCCAAATGAATTTTATGACTACTTTTTCTAGTTCTATGAAGAATGTCATTGGGATTTTGTTAGAAATTGCATTAAATCTCCATGGTGCTTTTGGTGGTATGGCCATTTGACAATATTGATTCTGCCTATCCAAGAGCATGGAGATGTTTCCATCTTCTAAGATCTTTTTCAATTTCTTTCTTTAGTGTTCTGTAGTTTTCATTGTAGAGGTCTTTCACCTCTTTTGTTAGATTGATTCCCAGTTTGTTTTTTTTTTTTTTAATGCTATTGTGAATGGGGTAGTTTTCCTAATTCCTCTTAACACTTTTGATTTATGGGTATTGATTTTATATCCTGCTATTTTGCTGAATTCATTTATGAGTTCAAAAAGTTTTCTGGTGGAATTTTTTGGGTCTTATAAATCTAGAATCATGTTGTTGACAAATACATATAGTTTGAGTTCTTCTTTTTCTATGTGTTTCCCTTTAATTTCTTTCTTTTGTCTAATTGCTCTGGCTGGAGTTTCAAGGATGATGTTGAATAAAAGTGGTGAAAGAAGGCATCCCTGTCTTGTTCCAGTTTTTAGAGGGAATGCTTTCAATTTTTCTCCATTTAGAATGATGTTGGCTTTGGCTTTAGTATAGATAGCTTTTACAATGTTGAGGTATGTACCTACTATCCCTAGTCTTTCTAGTATTTTTGAACATGCAGAGGTGCTGTATTTTCACATGCTTTTTCTGTGTCTATTAAGATGATATGATTCTTGTCTATAAGTCTATCCATGTGATGAATTAACATTTATTGATTTCCGTATGTTGAACCATTCTTGCATCCCTGGAATGAACCCCATTTAATCATGTGGTACGCTATGTTTTTCATGTGTTTTTGTATGCAATTTGCCAGAATTTTATTGAGAATTTTTGCATCTATGTTCCTCAGGGATATTGGTCTGAAGTTTTCTTTCCTTGGTGTGTCTTTCTCTGGTTTTGGTATCAGGATGATATTAGCTTCATGGAATGAGTTTGGAAGGGTTCCTCCTTTTCTATTTCATGGAATAATTTGAAGAGTACTGGTATTCTTCTTTGAAGGTTTGTAGAACTTGGCTGAGAATTTGTCTAGTTTGGGGCTTTTTTTAATTGGTAGGCTTTTGATGGCATCTTTTATTTCATTGCTTGAATTTGATCTGTTTAAATTGTGTATGTCCTCCTGATTAAGTTTGGGTAGGTCATATGTCTTTATAAATTTGTCAGTGTCTTCAATATTTTCTATTTTATTGGAGTATAAATTTTCAAAATAGTTTCTGATTATTGTCTGTATTTCAGTAGTGTCTGTTATGATATTTTCTTTTTCATCATAAGTTTTAATAATTCATGTTTTCTCTTTCTGTTCATTAGCCTGGCTAAAGGTTATCAATTTATTTATGTTTTCAAAGAACCAACCATTTTTTTGTCAATTTTTGAATTATTTCTTTTGTTTCAATTTCATTGATCTTAGCTCTGATTTTATTCCCTGCCTTCTACTACTTTTGGTGTTGATCTGTTCTTCTTTTTCTGATCTTAATGTGATTGCTTTGTGGCATAAGATATGGTCTGTTTTAGAGAAGGTTCCATGTGCTGCTGAGAAGAAAGTATATTCAATCATTGATGGATGAAATAGTCTATATGTTTGTTAATTCTGTATCATTGATTGTATTACTTAGCTTTATAACTTCTTTGTATCCAGTGGTGAGAAAGATGTTTTAAAATTACTCAGTATTATTGTTGTTGAGTCTATTTGATTCTTCAAATTGAGAAAGGTTTGTTTGATGTACATTTGTTTGATGCTCTATTGCTTGGGGCATAAATATTAACAGTTGTTATGTCTCATTGATGTATAATTCCTCCTTTTTGCCCTTCTGATTAACTTTAGCTGAAGTCTACTTTGCCTGATATGAGGATAGAAACCCCTCCTTGTTTGCATGATCGATGTGAGTGATAGGTTTTTTTCCCCCACCCCTTCACCTTCATTCTGTGGATGTCTTTGTCTACAAGGTGAGTCTCTTGGAGACAGCATATTGTTGGGTCTTATTTTTTAATCCAATCTGCTAGTCTGTGCCTTTTGAATGATTAGTAAGGCCATTTATGTTCAATATTGTTATTGAGATATGATTTTTATTCTCAGTCATTTTGGTTTTTTTCCAGTTTTTAATTTGGATGAGTTTCTCCTTTGTTTGACTATTCCTTTAGTATAGTCCTTCTCTTTGCTGGTTTTCATTTTTTAAAAATTTTATTTTCATGAAATATTCTCCTAGGAATGTTCTGTAGTGTGGTCTTTCTAGTTTTGAATTCTTTTAACCTTTTTTTTTTATCCTGGAAGGTTTTTATATCATTTTGAAATCTGAAGCTTAATTTTCCTGGGTATAGAATTCTTGGTTGGCATCCATTTTCTTTCAGTGATTGGTATATATTATTCCAAAGCATCCTAGCTTTGAGGGTCTGAGTTGAGAAATCAGTTGAGATCTGAATTGTTTTTCTCCTAAACATAATCTCACATTTTTTTGTGGCAGCCTTTAAAATTCATCCTTATTTTGTATGCTAGGCATTTTCATTATAATGTGCCTTGATATGGGTCTGTTGTAATGTTGTACATTTGGGGGTCTTGTAAGCCTCTTGTTTTTGATTTTCCA
This sequence comes from Spermophilus citellus, assembly GCF_964194105.1. NCBI lineage: Eukaryota > Metazoa > Chordata > Mammalia > Rodentia > Sciuridae > Spermophilus > Spermophilus citellus. The sequence continues at coordinate 27,392,626 of NC_138194.1, read as the reverse complement.
TTTCATTCTTTAGGTTTGGGAAATTTTCTGGTATTACTTCATTGAAAAGATTTTGCATTCCATTGGTTTTTATCTCTGTGCCTTCCTCTGTCCTGATAAATCTTAAATTTGGTCTTTTCATGTTATCCCATATTTCTTGAAAGTTCTCTTCATGGTCTTCTACCATCTTCTCTCCATGGTCAACTTTATTTTTAAGATTATATATTTTGTCTTCATTGCCTTACACTCTGTCTTCCAAGTGCTCTAGTCTGTTGGTAATGCTTTCCATTGAATTTTTAATTTGGTTTATTGATCCCTTCATTTTGAGGATTTCTGCTTGATTTCTTCTCATAATCTCTCTTTATTGAAGTGATCTTTTACCTCCTGAATTTTGTCTCTGATTTCACTCCTTATACCATCCTTTACCTTGTGGATCAATTTAAGTATGTATATTCTAAACTCCTTCTCTGACATTTCTTCCACTGTGGTATGTTATTGGAGCATCTTGGTTTGTTTGGTGTGATTTATTCTTTTGCTTTTTCATGTTGTTTGTGTGCCTACCCATCTAACATTGTGGATCTGAGGCAGTATAGTTTCTACCCTGTAGACTTATAGTGTCCCTGAACATTTCCAGTACCTCATCTTTAAGGGGGAGACAAATAATAACAGCCACCAATGCAAACAAAATACAGCATTAAACCAAATAGCCCTTACCAAGACGTCTATTGTTTTATCACAATAAACAGAAATGATGTGTTCAGTTATTGCCTACAATAAAAACAGTAAGTTTGCAAAATATTTTACAATTTCCAGTGGTGGATACAAAGAGAACAGAAGTTGTAGATGTGATGTTTATGAGGAAGGAGGAGAGAAGATAGGAATAAAAAAATAAAGGAAGAGTAAATGAGGGAATAATAGAGGTGGGCTGTAGCAGGAGAGAAGAGAAAGAGAATCAGGATAACAGATAAATGGGAGAAAATATATATATAAAGTAAACATTTAAAAAATTGAAAAATAGAAAAAATTAAAAATTAATGAAAACAAACCAAAACTGAAAGATATTATTCAGATATCCAGTCCTCAATAAACTGACACATGACAAATATTTGATTCAAAAATGGTAGAAATATGAGAGAAAAAGAAGAAAAAATAAATCTCGATGAAAAATTATAAGTTGTTTCTGTTGAATTTCAAAAGTTTCTCAGCTTCCCTTCTCAGGGTGAGTGGGGTTGCTAGGGTGAGAGGATTAATCCTGGGGGTGGAACTCTGTGAGGCAGGGTATAGGCTCAGGTATACTCCAGTCTCTCTGCCGAATGCTACTTGGTCTGGAGATTTTAAGTCAGTGCACTACAGGGCCCAGCAGTTGCTAGTCCATACTGGAAGACCATACCCAGGAATCTCCTTTGGGTTCCCTCCTATGGTGTAAGGAGCCTGATCTTAGTCCACTGCGTCACCTGCAGACCCCGTGATTCCTAGTCTCTGATACAGTCTACAAACTCCATCTCTCCCACCCCTCCCTTTCAAATTCTGGTCAGGGGCTTCTTTCCCAGCTGGTCCTGCAAGCAGTTGGATTGGAAGGTGAGAAGGAAGCCAAGTGGGTTTCCGTGACCAGTATTCCCCTGTGTAAACCTCTCTCCATTCTTGATTTTCTTCTGGTCACTTAGACACACTACCTGTCACTCCATGTGAGTTTGCCTAGCTTGTTTTTTGAGCCAGCCTCAGGTCTGCTGGAAATCAGCTCTCCTGGCTGCTGGCCTCTGCTCTGTGGCGGCACAATGGTTCCTTCCGATGTCTCCTGCATGCCTCAGGGAGAGAGATGATGGCTTCTTTTCGGTACCAGGATATTGAGCAGTGCAGCTTACTATTTATTCAGGCAGTGACTCTGACCTCTAAACTTTCCATACCCCAACATGCTTCAATCCTCCGGAGAATGGGGGTTCCTTTAATTCTCTTATTGCTTTACTGCATTCATGGAGGGACCTTTCTGGCTGAATCTACAGCCACTGCAGCAACTGTGAGGCTGGGGACTTTTCCCTTTTTTATTATATTCGATCTCCTGAGTCCCCAATCTGTTTTAAGTGTCCAGTATTAACTTCCAGTAGAGTCCTCCCTAATTCTTGTTCATTCATCCACCTTGCTGAAAAGCTGCCTGTCTGCTTTTCTTGGTTTCATGCCTCAAAGCCGCCAGGGAAGCAGCCTCTTTATTCCACCATCTTCCCTTCCCTTGTTTTTTTAGAGTTTTTTTTTTTTTATTGGATGTTCACAACATTACAAAGCTCTTGACATATCATATTTCATACATTAGATTGAAGTGGGTTATGAACCCCCAATTTTACCCCAAATACAGATTGCAGAATCACATCGGTTACACATCCACATTTTTACATAATGCCCTATTAGTAATTGTTGTATTCTGCTACCTTTCCTATCCCCTACTATCCCCCCTCCCCTCCCCTCACATCTTCTCTCTCTACCCCATCTACTGTAATTCATTTCTCTCCTTGTTTATTTTCCCATTCCCCTCACAACCTCTTATATGTAATTTTGTATAACAATAAGGGTCTCCCTCCATTTCCATGCAATTTCCCTTTTTTTCTCCCTTTCCCTCCCACCTCATGTCTCTGTTTAATGTTAATATTTTCTTCCTGCTCTTCCTCCCTGTTCTGTTCTTAGTTGCTCTCATTATATCAAAGAAGACATTTGGTATTTGTTTTTTAGGGATTGGCTAGCTTCACTAAGCATAATCTGCTCTAGTGCCATCCATTTCCCTGCAAATTCCGTGATTTTGTCATTTTTTAGTGCTGCGTAATACTCCGTGGTGTATAAATGCCACATTTTTTTTTATCCATTCATCTATTGAAGGGCATCTGGGTTGATTCCACAGTCTAGCAATTGTGAATTGTGCTGCTATGAACATCGATGTGGCAGTATCCCTGTAGCATGCTCTTTTAAGGTCTTCAGGAAATAGTCCGAGAAGGGCAATAGCAGGGTCAAATGGTGGTTCCATTCCCAGCTTTCCCAGGAATCTCCATACTGCTTTCCAAATTGGCCGCACCCGTTTGCAGTCCCACCAGCAGTGTACAAGAGTACCCTTTTCCCCACATCCTCGCCAGCACTTGTTGTTGTTTGACTTCATCATGGCTGCCAATCTTACTGGGGTGAGGTGGTATCTTAGGGTGGTTTTGATTTGCATTTCCTTGACTGCTAGAGATGGTGAGCATTTTTTCATGTACTTGTTGATTGATTGTATGTCCTCCTCTGTGAAGTGTGTGTTCATGTCCTTGGCCCATTTGTTGATTGGGTTATTTGTTTTCTTATTGTCCAATTTTTTGAGTTCTTTGTATACTCTGGATATTAGGGCTCTATCTGAAGTGTGAGGAGTAAAAATTTGTTCCCAGGATGTAGGCTCCCTATTTACCTCTCTTATTGTTTCTCTTGCTGAGAAAAAACTTTTTAGTTTAAGAAAGTCCCATTTGTTGATTCTTGTTATTAACTCTTGTGCTATGGGTGTCCTATTAAGGAATTTTGAGCCCGACCCCACAATATGTAGATCGGAGCCAACTTTTTCTTCTATCAGACGGAGAGTCTCTGATTTGATATCTAGCTCCTTGATCCACTTTGAGTTGACTTTTGTCCATGGCGAGAGGAGGGGATTCAGTTTCATTTTGTTGCATATGGATTTCCAGTTTTCCCAACACCATTTGTTGAAGATGCTATCCTTTCTCCATTGCATGTTTTTAGCTCCTTTATCAAATATAAGATAGTTGTAGCTTTGTGGATTAGTCTCTGTGTCCTCTATTCTGTACCATTGGTCCACCCGCCTGTTCTGGTACCAGTACCATGCTGTTTTTATTACTATTGCTCTGTAATATAGTTTGAAATCTGGTATCTCTATACCACCTGATTCACACTTCCTGCTTAGAATTGTTTTTGCTATTCTGGGTCTTTTATTTTTCCATACGAATTTCATGATTGCTTTATCTATTTCTACAAGAAATGCCATTAGGATTTTGATTGGCATTGCATTAAACCTATAGAGAACTTTTGGTAATATCGCCATTTTGATGATGTTAGTTCTGCCTATCCATGAACAAGGTATATTTTTCCATCTTCTAAGATCCTCTTCTATTTCTCTCTTTAGGGTTCTGTAGTTTTCATTGTATAAATCTTTCACCTCTTTTGTTAGGTTGATTCCCAAGTATTTTATTTTTTTTGAGGATATTGTGAATGGAGTGTTTTTCCTCATTTCCGTTTCAGAAGTTTTGTCGCTGATATACAGAAATGCCTTTGATTTATGGGTGTTGATTTTATATTCTGCCACTTTGCTGAATTCATTTATTAGTTCTAGTAGTTTTTTTGTAAACCCTTTTGGGTCTTCTAGGTATAGAATCATGTCATCTGCAAATAGTGATAATTTAAGTTCTTCTTTTCCAGTTTTTATGCCTTTAATTTCTTTCGTCTGTCTAATTGCTCTGGCCAGTGTTTCGAGAACTGTATTGAATAGAAGTGGTGATAGGGGGCATCCCTGTCTTGTTCCAGATTTTAGAGGGAATGCCTTCAATTTTTCTCCATTCAGAATGATGCTAGCCTGAGGCTTAGCATAGATAGCTTTTACAATGTTGAGGTAAGTTCCTGTTATCCCTAGTTTTTCTAATGTTTTGAACATAAAGGGATGCTGTACTTTGTCAAATGCTTTTTCTGTGTCTATCGAGATGATCATATGGTTCTTATCTTTAAGTCTATTGATGTGGTGAATAACATTTATTGATTTCCGTATATTGAACCATCCTTGCATCCCAGGGATGAATCCTACTTGATCATGGTGCACAATTTTTTTGATGTGCCTTTGTATCCAATTCGCCAGAATTTTATTGAGGATTTTTGCATCTAGGTTCATCAGAGATATTGGTCTGTAGTTTTCTTTCTTTGAGGTGTCTTTGTCTGGTTTCGGAATCAGGGTGATGTTGGCCTCATAGAATGAACTTGGAAGAGCTCCTTCTTTTTCTATTTCCTGAAATAACTTGAAAAGTATTGGTATTTATTCTTCTTTAAAGGTTTTGTAAAACTCCGCTGTATACCCATCCGGTCCTGGGCTTTTCTTGGTTGGTATTCTTTTGATTGCTTCTTCTATTTCATCTATTGATATTGGTCTGTTTAAGTTGTGAGTATCCTCCTGACTCAGTCTGGGCAAATCATATGACTTAAGGAATTTATCGATGTCTTCACTATCTTCTATTTTATTGGAAAATAGGTTTTCAAAATAATTTCTAATTGTCTTCTGTATTTCTGAAGCATCTGTTGTAATATTGCCTTTTTCATCCCGTATGTTAGTCATTTGAGTTCTCTCTCTTCTTCTCTTCGTTAGTATGGCTAGGGGTCTGTCGATCTTATTTATTTTTTCAAAGAACCAACTTTTAGTTTTGTTAATTTTTTCAATAGTTTCATTTGTTTCAATTTCATTGATTTCTGCTCTGATTTTAATTAATTCTTGCCTTCTGCTACATTTGCTGTTGTTTTGCTCTTCCTTTTCTAGGGCTTTGAGATGAAGTGTGAGCTCATTTATTTGTTGGTTTTTCCTTTTTTTGAGGAATGACCTCCAGGCGATGAATTTCCCTCTTAAAACTGCTTTCATTGTGTCCCATAGATTGATATGTTGTGTCTGTATTTTCATTTATCTCTAAGAATTTTTTGATTTCCTCCTTTATGTCTTCTGTAACCCATTGATCATTCAGTAACGTATTGTTCATTGTCCATGTGATGTAGGATTTTTCCTTCCTTCTTTTATCATTGATTTCCAGTTTCATTCCATTATGATCTGATAAAGTGCATGGTATTATCTCTACCCCTTTATATTTACTGAGCGTTGTCCTATGGCATAATATATGATCTATTTTTGAGAAGGTTCCATTTGCTGCTGAGAAAAAAGTATATCCACTTGATGATGGTTGATATATTCTATATATGTCAGTTAAGTCTAGGTTATTGATTGTGGTATTGAGTTCTATAGTTTCTTTATTCAACTTTTGTTTGGAGGATCTGTCCAATGGTGAGAGAGGTGTGTTGAAGTCACCCATGATTATTGTGTTGTGGTCTATTTGATTCTTGAACTTGAGAGTTTGTTTTATGAATGTCGCAGTGCCATTATTTGGTGCATAAATATTGATAATTGTTATGTCTTGTTGGTGAATGGTTCCTTTTAACAGTATATAATGTCCTTCCTTATCCCTTTTGATTAACTTAGTCTTGAAGTCGATTTTATTCAATATGAGAATGGCCACCCCTGCTTGCTTACGAGGACCGTGTGCGTGGTATATTTTTTCCCAACCTTTTACCTTGAGCCTGTGTATGTCTTTTCCAATCAGATGTGTCTCCTGGAGGCAGCATATTGTTGGATTTGTTTTTTTAATCCAAGTTACCAGCCTATGTCGCTTTATTGGAGAGTTTAAGCCATTAACGTTTAGAGTTACTATTGATATATGGTTTGTACTTCCTGCCATGTTTGATTATTTATCTTTTTTTCTAATTTAGTTTGTTTCTCCATGATTAGCTTTCCCCCCGTCCTCTGTCTTTACCGAGGCACTTCCCGCTGATGGTTTTGGTTATTTTTTTCATTTCTTCCTCGTGTAGAGTTTTGCTCAAGACGCTTTGCAATGCTGGTTTTCTGGCTACAAATTCTTTTAGCTTTTGTTTATCATGAAAGATTTTTATTTCATTGTCGTATCTGAAGCTTAATTTTGCTGGATACAGAATTCTTGGTTGGCATCCATTGTCTTTCAGTGTTTGAAATACATTGTTGCAGAATCTTCTCGCTTTCAGTGTCTGTGATGAAAAATTCGTTGTTAACCTTATTGGTTTACCCCTAAATGTAATCTGCCTCTTTTCTCTTGTAGCTTTTAATATTTTCTCTTTGTTCTGTATATTGGATATCTTCATAACAATGTGTCTTGGCGTTGGTCCACTGTGATTTTGTGTGCTCGGTGTCCTGTATGCCTCTACAATTTGTATATCTGTTTCCTTTTTTATTTCTGGAAAGTTTTCTGTAATTATTTCATTCAGCAAGTTACTCATTCCCTTGGCATGAATCTCTGTGCCTTCCTCTATCCCGATGACTCGTAAGTTTGGTTTTTTTAAGTTATCCCAAATCTCTTGGATGTTTTTCTCGTGATTTTTTTACCAGCCTATCTGAGTTGGCTAGACTCTTTTCAAGATGATATATTTTGTCTTCATTATCTGACGTTCTGGCTTCTACTTGCTCCACTCTGTTAGTGATACTCTCGATTGAGTTTTTAATTTGGTTTATCATTTCCTTCATTTCTAGAATTATTGTTTGATTTTTTTTAATAATCTCTATCTCCTGATAAAGATGCTTAACTTCTTCTTTTATCTGTTTATGTAATTCATTTTCAATGTGATGTTTAAGGTTCCTTTCCGTCTGTCTAAGGTGTTCCTTGAGTTCTTTATATGGCCATTTTTCTGATGACTCCAGGTCCTCCTGAATATTTAGGCTGTCCTTCATTGTTTGTACTCCTTTTCTTCCTTGCTTTTTTATGCTCATGGTACTTCTTGTTCTGTTTGACTGCTGAGTTACTGTTTACTCTTATAAATTTATTTGATGCTTGGGAGGAAAGATATTAGAAGGGAAGGGAAGAAGTCACTAAAGAGAGTGAGTGTAGGCAGGTAGAATTCAAGAAAGGGGGAATAAGACAATTGAAAAGAAATGAAAAGACAAAAGAAAAACAGTGAAAAGAAAGAAAGAAAAAACAAAAAAATAAAAATTTAAAACCAAAAAAAATTTATAATGATAATAAACAAATGGAAATTAAAGTTTAAAAAATAATAGTATTAATAATAGAATAAAAAGAATTAAAAAAAATTGAAACCATTAATAAGAAAGTTGAAGAGCAACAACAACATCAACAACAAAAAGTGAAAATAAAATTTAAAAAAATACCAATAATAATCATTAAAAAAAAATAATAATAAATGCAGTCATAGAGCTCAATTAACTTCTCTTCCAGTAGGTGGGAACTGGGCCAGGCTTCTCTTCTTGATGGGTGGGAACCAATCACTGTGCCTCAGCTCTTCTTCCCAGACTGTGCGGGTCTCCAATCCTGAGTGCCTAGGGCCTTCTCTTGTGGTTCCTCAAGCTAGGCCCCGCTCACCTGTGACGCTCACCACAATACTGGCTACACGCCGGGTCTGCTGCTCCTGGGAGCCCTGTTTCCATGGATGCCTGGGCACACCCTTTCTGTTTGCCTCCCTCAGACCCTAAGTTGTAGGGCTTGGGGCTGAGGACCCCCAGCGAATTTGTTTGCCCTCAGGTAGCAACTCCCCTGGTAGCTGGTGCAAGGGACCTCTGTTGTCAGCAGAGGGATACCCTGGGTCTATCGTGCTCAGTTGGCTTTTACCTCTGTGAGTTCAGGTGGGCCGACTAGTTATTTCAGCGGGATCATTAGTGCTGAGTCACTAGAAGCAGGCGAACCAGAACTAGAATGCAGCCCAATCCAGGCTCGGTGTGTTCTGAGAAGGGCAGACTGTTCGCCCGGGATCCCCTTCAGCTCAATAGTGCCTAGTGGTCCTGAGCGAACAGTATTTTGACAGTTTACCTCTCCCTATGCTCGCGCAGCTGAAGGGGTTAGAGACTTGATCTCTCCGCGTCCGCCACCATGTTGGATCACTTAGATTTTAAATTGTCACTCATCTTATCAGCTGTTCCATTTAACTCGGCAGCTCACTCGCTCGGTGAAGAGTCTGCTCTATGGTGCTCCGCGGGAAGCAGCGGCGGCGGCGCGGTGGCGGCCCAGCTGTGGCCTTCGGGACCCCCGGGGAGGGGGTGCGGGCTGGGGGAGGGGAGGCAGCGCCTCGGGGCCGCGCGGGCCGGGTACCGGACACGCGGGAGAGCGGGCGGGGTGGGGGAAAGAAATTGAGATCTAGATTTAGGGACTGAGCGTGGGAGGAGAGACGGCTGGGGAGAAGCAAAGCGGAAAGGCGGAGAGGAGAAGGGGAAGGTGCCGAGGGAGCCGGGCAGCTTGGGCTGCAGCCTTACTGCTCGCGCTGAAGTCGTGATGGACTCACTCCACCTTGGCTGGAGTCGTGGTGGATTCACTCCGCCTAGGCCCCTTTCTTGACACGGTGCTGAGTCTTTGTCGACAGATCTCCTTTAATGATCTTTACTTCATCTTTTAAGACGCGGCAACATACGCTGCGGGCGCGGAGCACGGAGCGGCTTACTCACTTCCCACCGCCATCTTCCAGAGTGCTAGAGTTTTAAAGGAGATACCGTGTAAAGCTTTCAGCTCTGTGATTGTAGTTATTCAATAAAGTTACCTTTCTCCCTCATTGAATCTTACAAGAAAGATAGGAATGATTGCTATTTAGGGATGGGGAGATTATCAGAAGGCAGGAGGAAAGGAGTGGGGGTGAGAATGGCCAGTGGTAGGAATCTTATTTTTTATTTTTGAGTCAGGGCTTTGCTAAGTTGCTGAGGCTGGCTTTGAACTTTCGTTCCTTTTGCCTCAGCCTCTTGAGCAGCTGAGATTACAGGCACATGCTGCTGCATCTGCCTAATTTTTTGTTTTTAAATGTTTAAGAAATTAAAACCATTGGAAGTAGTTGTGCCATTTTTATTGATGATTTATTAACTAAAAAAATAGTTAATAATAAATTCTACTTAAATGAAATTAATTTGAATTCGATTTGAAAACTTTGACAGAAAGTTGATGAGAGAAAGAGGTAGGTCTGTTAATCACATACTATTTAATCTTATGTTTGATTTTCAAATTTGAACATATCTAACTTTTCTGAATCTCTTTTGGGGGTGAAAGCTAGATTGTTCATCCTGTGGTGGGGGCAACAAGCATAGGCTTAATTGTGATATTGTAGGAAGATCTACAAGGCTTATAAAGAGTGGGCCTTGTCCAGGCCCTGGCAGGTTCTGGGCAGAGAGTAGGTGGCAGCTGTTAGCAGCTGAGGAGATAGCTAGTAAGGGGGGAGGTGGAATCAGGAGGAAGAGGCAGGTGCTGTGAAAGAGAGCTGTGTATGCAGACACCTTGAAGTAGAGAGCACCCAGTCCATTTGGGGAGTTACCAGTGGCTTTGTATAACTAGAGTCTGGTTATGAAGCTAAAAGTAAAATTGGAGATGTATCTAATGACCAGATCATGACCAGCCATCTTTGCTCTACAGAGAAGTTTGAATTCTTTTCTGAAGGCAGGGGATAACTACCAAGTGATAATAAAAATAATAACAGTGTCATTTTAGCAAGACCATTTTAGAGAGAGTGGGGGCTGCTGTATCAGAGACGGTAACACAGGAGGAAGAATGCCAGTGAGGAGGCTGCAGGTGCATCCAAGCGATGATGGGGAGCATATGACTCAGTAAGGCAGGGTCGGGTGAAGAGGATAGGGCGGGTTCTGTGTGCTGAGGAGACGGATGGGCAAGACCTGGAGGCCAGTGGATATGGGGAAAAACAAGAGGGAGGAAGTCAGCCACTCCCCAAATTTACAGTTGATATTCTCATTACTTTGCAAAATCAGACAAGCTTTTAAAACTCTTGTTGCCTTTTATGTAGTGTATCAAAGTTGCCCTCTTTGTTCTTTATATAGCTTTGAAACTCATTGCAGGTGATTATAATTCATATTGAAGAAACAATTGGCCTACATGTTTTGATATATTTTAGTTTTTGTGTATCTCATGGGAAAATGATTCTCTAAAGGCCAATTGTGTAGGCTAGGAAATCTTTTAGGTTTAATTATAAAACATTAATCATTTTTCACAACATATCATTAAAACAGTGAACTACCCTTCTAAAATGTTGACTTTATGGTAGATTTAGTAGAATTGTCCTGTGTTATAAGCAGACTCTAAAAATAATTAGTTCATAATTCACTGGACAATTCTGTTGTAATGTACTGGTTTAGATTAGAGAGTAACTGTTAGGTATAAACTATTAATGTTTTTGTCTATTAGTGTCTCAGCACATTTCCTTTAGAAGGATATACATCTTCTTTCAGGATCTAACTTCCTCGCTAGATTCTCCAACTACTTTTTTCCTTTCTTCCCCTCCTGCCTCTTCCCTTCCTTCCATTCATCCAACCCAGGCCCTCTTTCATGCAGGGCAAGTACTTCACCATTGAGCTGTATCCCCAGCTCACTCCAATTGCTTTTCACTGGACAATCATCAAACAGACTTGCTAATCTGTTTATCTTTGGATTTAGATACTGCTATAAAATGAAGTGGCTAAATGACTATGAATATGTATATTTTAAAATATGTATTCTTAAGTTTTAAGTGGACACAATGTCTTTATTTTACATTTATATGGTGCCAAGAATCGAACCCAGTGCCTCATGCATTCTAGATGAGCACTCTACCACTGAGCCACAACCCCAGCCCCATGAAAATATATTTGAGAAAATAAATTGAGGATTCATATTGTGAAGGTTTTATGTTCTTAATTCTAACTTTTATCCAATAACATGTCTCCAAGCAGTGGGAGATAGAATAAGGTGCTAGAGGCAGTGCTTTGCTCATTGAAACTGAGGCTGAAGACACTATGATGGTGATGCTAACTTTACCTATATAATTGAAACACATGGTGATTTCAGCTATATAATTTAGTGCCTGAATAAAGGTGAATTTTCTATTGGCAAACATATTATTCAGTGAAAACTACTGTCTCTCTTATTTTCCTTTTCATTTCACAGTCCATTAAAACTGAGTTTTAAAATCTGATAGATTCGATTATAAATACAATTATCACCACTAACTAGTTATCCTAACCTTATAGCATGTCATTTATCATTGCTAACTTCTAGTTTCTATAAATTGTCTATTATCTATAAAAAGTTCATCGTTACTTTTTACAGATGTTATTGTGAAGAGTAAGAAAATGTATGTCAAAGTAATTAATGTAGTTTTTAGTAGTTCCAGGTTCTAAAACAGTAGGTTTTTGTTGTGATGTTTCCTATGCTGATTTTGAAATGTTGTGGAAAGAGTCTGACTATATAATACTTTTAGAATTTATGTGTTTCTACAAATTTGATGCAGATGAGTCAGAGCACTGTGATTTTTATACGGGTCTGTTGTTTTCATAGGAGGAACACAAATTTTGTTTTTTTTAGCTTATAAAAACAACATTTTCTTTGTGTTTAATATTCAAAATCAGAAAAGCTGTAAGGATCACTAAATTTATGATTAAATGATAGTGAATTAGCATTAAAGAAAATAAGACTAAGTGACTTGTTTCATAATTACATAATTCAAAGGTGATAGATATTTTACTGAGGTAAGAGAAAATAAGAATGACTTAGTGGTTTCCATTGATTAATATGTTTGCCAATAGAAAATTCACTTTTCTCCTGGCACAAAATTATATTGCTGAAGTTACCATGTGTTTCAGTTATATAGAAGAAGTTAGCATATTGAATACTATCATAGTGTCTTCAGTTAGATTTAAAAAAAGAATAAAAATGTTTCCCTCTTTAAACAAGTAATATATTGTGATGGTATGATGCTTCATTATAATACAGTGAAGGTTATTCTGAGGGTTAATGTAGTCTAGCTGCTGGCTTCCAGGTATACTGGCTCATTGCAGAATAGAACCTCAGTAGAACATGTCACCTTCAGACTGCCTCTGCCAAATCTCGGCTGTCTCTTGGTGTCTTATGGGAAGCAGAGAGCGGTTTTCAGTATTTCTTTGCTAGATGTAAACTCTCTTGGCACATACAGTGTGATCTCTTTTGTCCTTGGATTTTTCCAAGTGGAACAGGTCTTCAAGACTTCCACTTATTTCAACTTTAGAGATGTTGGGATCCCAAGAGATTTCAGTTATGGATGAAGTTAAAGAGAAGAAAAATATTACACTTTTCAAATTTGCTTCTTGAGTAGGAGAAGTAAAGATTTAATGTCAAGCTGTTGATTGCTGATACAAATTGGGCACTTCTTAAGTGAATTAAAAGTTGAAATTTTATTGTTATACTGATCTTCATACATAGAAAGGCAGGCTAATTCATTTAAACATCTCTTTGGAGTCCTTTTTACAGATAAGTTATAATTCTCTGAAGTAAGATCCATACTTGTTTTTCTTTTATCTGACAATAACTTTAACGGGAAGTAATTAATTATCCCCTAATTGTTTTCTGGTTGATAAATATAGGAACAGTGTCTGCACTCTGCAGCTTACCAGCTCTTCTTAGATGCTAGGCAGCCCCACAGTTTGGGGAGGATGGGATGAGAGTTCTGGTCAGCCTTGAGGTCACTTTGTTCAATTGTTGACATTTTTCTAAGATTCTGGTCCCTCCCTTATAAAATGGGGCAGGTAACCCCCACCTCACAGGGATGTTTCATGTAAGGATGGTGGAGGATGGCCTGTGGCCACCCCTGTAAGGAAGTTTCCATGAAGACTTTGTGATAAAGGGTGCAATGGTACTAGCTAGCCTGTGTTCCCAGCCTGCAGCCACTTGGTGCCAAATTCCCTGTGCTTGGGGCACATCGGTTTCAGAGCAGGCTTGACTCCCTGGGTCTTGGGAATGTTCCAGTTGACTGCATATTCTCTCTTGGGATCAGGGCAGCAGACTACAATGTTTTGTTAAGCTGAGCTAAAGGAGCAGATTCTCTCCAATATATTGTGCAGATTAGGTCTTTTCTGTAGAAGAACATCCTTTCATTTGAGCATGATTCAACTCCCTCTGTTATTTTAACAAGCCACCTGCTATAACAAACTCAGCAGTTACCCTTAGGAAGGAATTTGATGTTCTTCTTTGCACAAGCCTGTCTGCTTTTCCTTGATGGGCTTTTGGCATTTTGTGACCTATTGTACTTCAAGTTAGGCTCGCAAAGTTCTGTATGTGACTTGTGGAGTACAAGTTTTTAGTTGTACCGGCTTTATATCCATGAATCCGAAATTACATAGATTCTTGTTAGCAGATGGAAAAGGAGGTACTGATTTTACTACACATTAGGCCATAAAGAAGTAGATGCCTCTGGGCTGTGTTGTATGTATGAAAAAATGGGAGTGTAGGAGATGCCATTATCCATAATACATGCTTTTGAGTGGGAATACAAACAGGAGCAAAAGAGGGTTGGGAAGGAAGCCATGGTTGGGCATGTCTTTAAATTCTCTGCCAGGACATCTCACCTTTGCTGTGTTTTAGTGTCCTCCTATTTTGACTCTTCTTCAACAGAACCTCTCACGTGAAGGACCTTGTTGTCCCCTAGACATTAGTTCAGTCTGGAGGGGAATGAGCCACCCTTCAGGTCTCTGGAGTGGATGGAGTAATTGGAAGCCTCTGTGGGTAAAATCCACAAGGACCCTTTGTAATCACCTAGCATTTCATATTCTGAGTTCTTGGGGGTTTGCCACATGCTTTTGCCTGCTGTCTTAGAAACTTACATTTAAAATCTGAGTCCTTTTGTGAAAGAACCATAGCTTATTATGATTGAAGGATGACATGATGTTTTTGAATTCACTCTTACAATGTTTTCTAAGGAACCATACTAAAACAGTCTAATGTTCAAATTAGAATATTTGAAGCTCTCCTTAAAATGAAGCATATCTAATTTCAGGCTTAAGTTCTTAGGGATGTATAGAAATATAAATATATATATATTACAAGATCTGGGAATTTTTTTAAGATTATCCCCTTTCCCACAAGAAAATAAAACAAACCTATGCAGCCACAAATATTCCCTAATTGCAGGCCTTCCCAAAGTAGCAGCAGTAATAGTGCCCCCAAATATTATTTTTCCTGTTTGATAAAATTTTTTAAGATGGCTTCCCTTTTGGCCTTTACATAAATTAGACATTACTACTTACTCTTCTTTGGAAATAAGATCCTCATTGGAATCATAATTAAGTTGATTTTTGAACATAGATTGCAAAAATGGCGGCAGTAATAAATAGACATTTATGTGAACAAGAGAAGTAGACTTTCCCTTAGGAGTGATTACATCAGCTTATAATACCTCATTTGTATGTACAGTTACTAGTTTGTACGTGTCTTGAGTTGTTTTTGCATGAATAGGGTAGAATTTAGTATAAATACTTTTGAAATATGGAGAAGTTTAATTTTCCAGGGCTGTTTTATTAGCAATTTTTAGATCATGAAGTGATTTTATCTAAGTGAACTTCTAATATGCCATGTTGTTTTACTCTTTATTTTCTAGGGAATACCTTGGTAAGCAGCTTCAATCTGAGCAGCCTCAGACTGCTGCTGCTCGAAGCTGAACTGGCCTCTTCCACTTCCCCTTACCTGTGAAGACCACCTGGAGTGGGAGCCTCAGTATTTAGGGTCAAGAATATAGTTTTTAATTTTACTTGTGATTTTCTTCTGTTGCGTAGCTTCTCCCAGTACTGATTTCTGAAAAATGTGTTTGTTTGTTCAATTGTATAACAGTGTTTTCTGTATCTAAGGAAAATATTTCTGTTACACATACTGCTTGCAATTTCTGTATTTATTGTTCTATGAAAATTAATATAGCTATTAAAGAATTCTCACTCCAAACGTCTCATTTTTCTTTCTTATTCCTTACTTGGACCTTAAACAAAAGTCACTTGTTGTTTCTTTCAAACCAGATTGGGAGAATTGTTGCAAAGTAGTGAATGGCAAGTAAATGTTTTGAAATTGTCTTTGAATCATCTCTTATCAGTGGGTATCTACACAGACACAAACACTGTAGCTGTTAGAGTGAGCAATACATACTGTGTTGCTTAATGATGGGCGTGTTCTGAAGAACATTAGGCATTTTGGTTGTGCAAATATCACAGAGTGCACCTATACATACCTAGATGGTTTAGGTCAATCACTTGTACACTTAATGCAATCAAAGAGATGGGGTAAACACCAGGTGGATGAGCCTGCTGCTGGTGTAACTGCATGCTGTTTTACAGTAAACCTTTGCTGTTATACAATAAGCTTTAATAAACAAGTAAAAAGAATATTCTTTAAAATAGTGATAGAAACTATAGCATAATCAGTGCATAAACCAGTAACATAGTCTTTTTGGCGGGTAGGGGATCGTTGATTAAACCCAAAGGTACTTTAACCACTGAGCTATATATCCCCAGACTATTTTATTTTTGAGACTGGGTCTTGCTAAACTGCTTAGGGTCTTGCTGAGTTGCTGAAGCTGGCCTTGAACTTGCAATCCTCCTGCCTCAGCCTCCCAAACCATTGGGATTACAGGCATAGGCCACTGTGCCCAACTCATAGTTAGTTATTATCACTATCAAATGTTATGTGCTGCACGAAACTGTACTTGGTCTACTTTTATATGACTGTGTGCATATTTACAGCAGCTTCACCACACAAATGTGTAACATGTTAGGCTCAGATGTCACAATGGCTATAATGCCACTGTGTGATAGGAATTTTCTAGTTTCATTTAATCTTATGGGGCTACATTGAATATGCAGTCCACCATTAGTCAAAACATTGTTACATGGGGAATGATTATATTTAGAGAACTTTGAAATCTTAAATTTTTAACATCCTGTGGTCTAAAAGATTTGTTCATGGAGTTCCATGAAAACTTTTACCTATAGGTTAGTTTATTCCTTTGATTTCTTATACTTCAGATTTTAAGTACCTCATTTAAAAAAAATGATTATTTTTTTATACATGACATCCTTATTTGTTTTGTTTTAATAATTTTGGTTTAAATATTGCCAAAAGAAATCTTACTTCTCCCCTTCTCCTATATTTTGGGAACTACAGCCCTTTAGTAGTATATATGTGACAGGCATTTTCCCCTATCAACAACAACAACAGCAACAAAAACCATCAGCTGGTCTCTTTGACTCTCATTTTTATTTTCCCCCCCCTTCTTATTCCTAGCAGTTTTCTGAATGTTGAGTTGTTAAGTTAATTTGCTAAGGCTAATAATCCATTTGTTGTTTCTCCTATAGAAAGATACTCATAGGTTCCATCTCCTGTTTAATATTCAAAGACTGTTTCACTTTCAACATAGAGATCTTGTAGAAAAGTTAAAAAGATGTTTTTG
The DNA here is from genome assembly GCF_964194105.1 of Spermophilus citellus. Taxonomy (NCBI): domain Eukaryota; kingdom Metazoa; phylum Chordata; class Mammalia; order Rodentia; family Sciuridae; genus Spermophilus; species Spermophilus citellus. The sequence goes on along the minus strand of NC_138194.1, from coordinate 27,375,646 downwards.
TTAGTGGGTTCTTGTGACTTAGGGATTTTCCTTTAAAGGTACATATTTGCCAGAATGTCAGTGATTTGGTCAGACCAATATATATTTATATTTTTTTGACAAGTTTAAAATTTTTAAAATTGCTCAGTCCTAGATATTTTTACTTTCAGAAACCTGGAAAATACTAAATAGAGCTTTTATCTGTGGTAATTACAGGTTCTACATTCAGCAGATTAGTTTTCCTGTTAATGGTCTGTAAATTATTAAATTTTTTAAACACTCAACGTTGGAAAGTTCTGATCATAGGTTCTGATTTTGGTTTCATTATGCAAAGCCCTGTAGAAATTCTTCTAAAGTAGAAATCAGTGACAGTCATTCTGGTGGGAATTGTTAGTGCTATAATTTCCAAGAAGTACTTTTGCACATGGGAAGCTCTACTCCCATGTCATATTTTAATTATTATCCTATATATTAAAATTAAATATCTCTAGGCACCTTTTTTCTGTTCAACCTTTTCACTTTCAGTTTTTTCTTAATGCTTTTGATTAATATTCAGTAAGTAAACCCTCAAAGTTTACATATTCAATTGAATGGCAGATACATAACAGCAGAATAATAAATGTGACCAGGCAAATCTAAGTAGTAAATGCATGTAAACCTACTCAGGTGTATACGTGGTAGGACAAATGCTATTACGCATTTAAAAATCAGCCTAAACAAAGCCCAATAGTTACAAAATGTGTTATTACATCTGTATCAACAAAATTTACATAAAACCATTAATATTATAGGATTGAATTATTTTTTCATTACCCCATGTTTATGTAACCAAACACAGTGGGTTTGCCTGTTGGTAAATGCAAAGCCAATAAGCACAACCAAAAGAGAAAAGTGAAGGAAGGTTGACACTTAACAGCAAGCAAGAAGAGCATGGGGATGACTTCCAAAGCAGCATCTCTCTGAACAAGGGAATTTTGCTGGGAAGATATGCATATTTGTAGTGGGGAGACTCACCCTTGCATGTAGAGGTGGGCACATTCCTGCAAATTCATAGTTCTAGATCATGCTTTGTGCATTTTTATGTTTAAAAATAGTAGAGGGTCCAGTGCCTAAATTCTCCCGTGAAGAATTTGGCATTAGAATGATGATGAGCAAAATTTAGGTCACCTAGAGCTGGGGCTGGGTGACTTTGTTTTCTTCTCTGGAGGGCCTTATCAGAAATGAACAAAAATCAACTCGAGCTGGAGTGCAGTGGTGCATGCCTGTAACCCCAGTGGCTCGGGAGGTTGAGGTAGGAGAATCGTTCAGAGTTCAAAGCCAGCCTCAGCCAAAACAACAACAACAACAAAAAAAGCTAGGTGCTAAGCAACTCAGACTCTGTCTCTAAAGAAAATACAGAATAGGGCTGGGGATGTGGCTCAGTGGTTGAGTGCTCCTGAATTCAATCCCTGGTACCCGCCCCAGGGGGAAAAAAATAAGAAAGATGAACTTGAAGGGATGTGTATCTTCTGAGACACAAGGACAGGTGCTTAACTATAAGTTCTTGTTTGGGAGCTAACACTTTACATTTTCCCTGGTGTTATAAGTACCCAACCAGGAGGGCCAGATCTTAGCATTCCAGGCTTGCTGAGGTGACTAGTTTTTTTTTTTTTTTAAAGTGTATTATTCAGTTTTGTAAACATGTTCATAATGTTGTGCAAACATCATTGCCATCCATTGTCATCACTTTTCATCTTATAAAATGGAAACTGTATCCATTAAACATTAATTCCTTCTCCCCACATCCCACCTACCCAGTTCATAGAAAACACTGTTCTAATTTCTATCTGTATAATTTTGGGCTACTTAAGTATCTTACAAAAGTGAAACCATTCAGTATTTGTCTTTTTGTGACTGGATTAATTGTAGCCAGAATAATATCTTCAAGGTTCATTCTTATTATAGCATGTTGAAGAGTTGCCTTCCTTTTCAAGGCTGAAAAATATCCCATCATATGTACCCAACTTTATACATTTGACTAGCTTACAGCTCTCGAGTTCCTGTCACAGAGTTGTGGGGAATGCTTTGTAGGTGGATGTGTGAGTTAAGCAATATGTCTTGAAAACCAGGAGGCTGCAGGACTCCACGTGGTGATCCAGCCACTGACAATCTGTGCTGCTTTTTGTGATCAGACTTTCAGTTGAGTTTTTAAAATCCATGCTCTATAGCTGAATCCTAATCAATCACTTAAAATTCCCCTCTTTTGCAACCCAAACCCAAAAAGTTTCCTTGTTTTACAATCCCATGCAGAAAAGGGCTTTCTAGGTTCTTGGACATCACTCAGCTCCATGATATTCAGCCCCTTAGTTAAGTGTTGTATGCCCTCCTTCGTTAGTAGGTTATCTGTCCCCTTTCTCTCTTAAAATCCCATAACCATCAGTCCTTTCTCAATTTGTCAGAAATAATTTCACTATTTGAAGTTGAAATGTATTAGAAAAAACAGTTTACAATTTGGGTATTTTATTGAATTTCTTGTTGAGGGCATAACAGGTTCTACAAAGTTCAATAGGAAACCCAACTAAACCAGTTTCTAAAATATCTTTTATTAATCATTTATAATAAAATCAACCTGAGCAGGTATGAACATTAACTTTATGTGAAAAAAACTTCTGACTTAAGAGCTTAGGCACACAGTCCTATAAAATGGAAATAAAATCATATCGTTCTTCAAAAACTCCTTTTGGGTCTTGTTCTTTAATTTTTTAAAAGATACATGGAAATGGGCTTTCCCATTGGTAGTTGAAGTTTATTTCCACACCTTACACTTGAGTAACCACAAATATCAGGTAACAGAATGTCTCCAGTCCAAAAAACTTCTTTCACTTCTAGCCATATCAGAGTAATTGGTGCTGACTTCAGATAATTGAAATTTAAATACTTTCATCACCTCTAGCTGTCAAATCCTGGAAAGACAGAGCCAGGCTTTAATGCTTTTGATCTATTTGAAAATTACTTAAAAGTTTCCCTTTTCCCATGTTTTTTTTACCTTTGCTAATAGAGAGTATTTTAGACTAAATTTTGAGATCACTCAAAGTTTGTAGGTGGCAAAGTTACTTTCCAAATCTACACCTGGTGATGAAATCATTCAGATTTCAAGAAGAGATTTCTTTTTTGTTGTGCTGTATGAAATGTTCTGTTTTTAAGAGATGTGGCTTTCTTAACAAGTTGCCAATGGGAGAGTCAGCTGGAGAGAAGAAAGGGCTTTGAGTAATGTTAAGGTCCCTCAATAGTGTATGCAAAATCTGACACCAAATTCATGTTTTCTTTCAATTCTTAAAAGAGAAAGGATTAAGTGCTATTGCAAAATTAGGATAAAATTGATGAAGGAATACTTCTATGTTTGAAGTCACACTGGTCCAAGATGCTGTACTTTCCCAGCTTTGCCTTTTTCCCTTCTTGAAGAAAGAAAATATCAGGGACTAGGTTGAAGGAGCCAATGTACATAAGGCACCAAATAACAGTGTTTGTAACATATAGTATTAAAATATGTAGAGCAATGGCACAAAGGTTGCAGGGAGGAGGAAATGGGGCTATTCCCTTGTAAGGAGATCATATTAGACATTAAGTAGTATAACATAATACAAAGTAGACTGATGATTTCAGGATACATACCTAACTCCTGGAGCAACCACCACCACAATAAACTGAAAGTAAGTGGTAAGGCTGAGGGGCCATAGAGTGGAATACTCAAATACTTGCTTAACCCAAAAGAAGAGACATGGAAGGAGCATAGAAGAGAGGGGACACACAGGAAATAGATAGCAAAAATATAAACCTAAGCCCAGCAATACCATAACTACAGCAGCAGGCAGGGAGCTTCACGCATACAGAAATTTGACTCTGTGAGCGGGCCCACCTCCAGGAAGCCCACTGCTACCAGTTCCCAAGGTTCAGGGAAACGAGCTATTCTAGAATGCCAAGTGGCCTCACTCTGTCACCCTCCCTCACCTATCCCTTTGCAGACTGTAATAGAGTGGAAAAAACATAGTCCCAAGTCGATCACTACTCATCCAACTCTCCCAGCTTCCAAAATTGTCCCGCTAGCATTTGTATTATCTCATTTGTTCTTCTGATTATTGTTTTTTGTTTATTTTTTAAAAAGTTCCTTCTAGCCTTTCAAGTGGGGTTTCAGAAGAAACAGAAATAAATGTGTGTGTTCCGTTGATATGCTTACACTGAAATCCTGAAGGTATTGGTATTTTTTATTTATTTATTTATTTTTATTGGTTGTTCACAACATTACAAAGCTCTTGACATATCATACTTCATACATTAGATTGAAGTGGGTTATGAACCCCCAATTTTACCCCAAATGCAGATTGCAGAATCACGTCGGTTACACATCCACAATTTTACATAATGCCCTATTAGTAATTGTTGTATTCTGCTACCATCCTATCCCCTACTATCCCCCCTCCCCTTCCCTCACATCTTCTCTCTCTACCCCATCTACTGTAATTCATTTCTCTCCTTGTTTATTTTCCCATTCCCCTCACAACCTCTTATATGTAATTTTGTATAGCAATGAGGGTCTCCCTTCATTTCCATGCAATTTCCCTTTTCTCTCTCTTTCCCTCCCATCTCATGTCTCTGTTTAAAGTTAATCTTTTCTTCCTGCTCTTCCTCCCTACTCTGTTCATAGTTGCTCTCATTACATCAAAGAAGGCATTTGGTATTTGTTTTTTAGGGATTGGCTAGCTTCATTAAGCATATCTGCTCTAGTGCCATCCATTTCCCTGCAAATTCCATGATTTTGACATTTTTTAGTGCTGCTTAATATTCCATGGTGTATAAATGCCACATTTTTTTATCCATTCATCTATTGAAGGGCATCTGGGTTGGTTCCACAGTCTAGCTATTGTGAATTGTGCTGCTATGAACATCGATGTGGCAGTATCCCTGTAGCATGCTCTTTTAAGGTCTTCAGGGAATAGTCCGAGAAGGGCAATAGCAGGGTCAAATGGTGGTTCCATTCCCAGCTTTCCCAGGAATCTCCATACTGCTTTCCAAATTGGCTGCACCAATTTGCAGTCCCACCAACAATGTACAAGTGTACCCTTTTCTCCACATCCTCGCCAGCACTTGTTGTTGTTTGACTTTATAGTGGCTGCCAATCTTACTGGAGTGAGATGGTATCTTAGGGTGGTTTTGATTTGCATTTCTCTGACTGCTAGAGATGGAGAGCATTTTTTCATGTACTTGTTGATTGATTGTATATCCTCCTCTGAGAAGTGTCTGTTCAGGTCCTTGGCCCATTTGTTGATTGGGTTATTTGTTATCTTATTGTCTAATTTTTTGAGTTCTTTGTATACTCTGGATATTAGGGCTCTATCTGAAGTGTGAGGAGTAAAAATTTGTTCCCAGGATGTAGGCTCCCTATTTACCTCTTTTATTGTTTCTCTTGCTGAGAAAAAACTTTTTAGTTTAAGTAAGTCCCATTTGTTGATTCTTGTTATTAACTCTTGTGCTATGGGTGTCCTATTAAGGAATTTGGAGCCCGACCCCACAATGTAGATCGGAGCCAACTTTTTCTTCTATCAGACGCAGAGTCTCTGATTTGATATCAAGCTCCTTGATCCGTTTTGAGTTAACTTTTGTGCATGGCGAGAGAAAGGGATTCAGTTTCATTTGGTTGCATATGAATTTCCAGTTTTCCCAACACCATTTGTTGAAGATGCTATCCTTCCTCCATTGCATGCTTTTAGCCCCTTTATCAAATATAAGATAGTTGTAACTTTGTGGATTAGTCTCTGTGTCCTCTATTCTATACCATTGGTCCCCCCGCCTGTTTTGGTACCAGTACCATGCTGTTTTTGTCACTATTGCTCTGTAATATAGTTTGAAATCTGGTATCGCTATACCGCCTGACTCACACTTCCTGCTTAGAATTGCTTTTGCTATTCTGGGTCTTTTATTTTTCCATATGAATTTCATGATTGCTTTCTCTATTTCTACAAGAAATGCCATTGGGATTTTGATTGGCATTGCGTTAAACCTATAGAGAACTTTTGGTAATATCGCCATTTTGATAATGTTAGTTCTGCCTATCCATGAACAGGGTATATTTTTCCATCTTCTAAGATCTTCTTCTACTTCTCTCTTTAGGGTTCTGTAGGGTTCATTGTATAAATCTTTCACCTCTTTTGTTAGGTTGATTCCCAAGTATTTTATTTTTTTTGAGGATATTGTGAATGGAGTGTTTTTCCTCATTTCCGTTTCACAAGTTTTGTCGCTGATATACAGAAATGCCTTTGATTTATGCGTGTTGATTTTATATCCTGCCACTTTGCTGAATTTATTTATTAGTTCTAGTAGTTTCTTTGTAGACCCTTTTGGGTCTTCTAGGTATAGAATTATGTCTTCCGCAAATAGTGATAATTTAAGTTCTTCTTTTCCTATTTTTATGCCTTTAATTTCTTTTGTCTGTCTAATTGCTCTGGCTAGTATTTCAAGGACTAAGTTAAATAGAAGTGGTGAGAGAGGGCATCCCTGTCTTGTTCCAGATTTTAGAGGGAATGCCTTCAACTTTTCTCCATTCAGAATGATGCTAGCCTGAGGCTTAGCATAGATAGCTTTTACAATGTCAAGGTAAGTTCCTGTTATCCCTAGTTTTTCTAATGTTTTGAACATAAAGGGATGCTGTACTTTGTTGAATGCTTTCTTTGCATCTATCGAGATGATCATATGGTTCTTATCTTTAAGTCTATTGATGTGGTGAATAACATTTATTGATTTCCGTATGTTGAACCATCCTTGCATCCCAGGGATGAATCCTACTTGATCATGGTGCACAATTTTTTTGATGTATTTTTGTATTTGATTCGCCAGAATTTTATTGAGGATTTTTGCATCTAGGTTCATTAGAGATATTGGTCTGTAGTTTTCTTTCTTTGAGGTGTCTTTGTCTGGTTTCGGAATCAGGGTGATGTTGGCCTCATAGAATGAATTTGGAAGAGCTCCCTCTTTTTCTATTTCCTGAAATAACTTGAAAAGTATTGGTATTTATTCTTCTTTAAAGGTTTTGTAAAACTCCGCTGTATACCCATCCGGTCCTGGGCTTTTCTTGGTTGGTATTCTTTTGATGGCTTCTTCAATTTCATCCATTGATATTGGTCTGTTCAAATTGTGTGTATCCTCCTGACTCAGTCTGGGCAAATCATATGACTTAAGAAATTTATTGATGTCTTCACTGTCTTCTATTTTATTGGAATATAGGTTTTCAAAATAATTTCTAATTGTCTTCCGTATTTCTGTAGCATCTGTTGTGATATTGCCTTTTTCATCCCGTATGTTATTAATTTGAGTTCTCTCTCTTCTTCTCTTCGTTAGCATGGCTAAAGGTCTGTCGATCTTATTTATTTTTTCAAAGAACCAACTTTTAGTTTTGTTAATTTTTTCAATAGTTTCATTTGTTTCAATTTCATTGATTTCCGCTCTGATTTTAATTATTTCTTGCCTTCTGCTACATTTGCTGTTGTTTTGCTCTTTCTTTTCTAGGGCTTTGAGATAAAGTGTGAGCTCATTTATTTGTTGGTTTTTCCTTTTTTTTGAGGAATGACCTCCAGGCGATGAATTTCCCTCTTAAAACTGCTTTCATTGTGTCCCATAGATTCCGATATGTTGTGTCTGTATTTTCATTTATCTCTAAGAATTTTTTGATTTCCTCCTTTATGTCTTCTGTAACACATTAGTCATTCAGTAACATATTGTTCATTTTCCATGTGATGTAGGATTTTTCCTTCCTTCTTTTATCATTGATTTCCAGTTTCATTCCATTATGATCAGATAAAATGCATGGTATTATCTCCACCCCTTTATATTTACTGAGGGTTGCCCTATGGCATAATATATGGTCTATTTTTGAGAAGGATCCATGTGCTGCTGAGAAAAAAGTATATCCATTTGATGATGGTTGATATATTCTATATATGTCAGTTAAGTCTAGGTTATTGATTGTGATATTGAGTTCTATAGTTTCTTTATTCAACTTTTGTTTGGAGGATCTGTCCAATGGTGAGAGAGGTGTGTTGAAGTCACCCATAATTATTGTGTTGTGGTCTATTTGATTCTTGAACTTGAGGAGAATTTGTTTTATGAATGACGCAGCACCATTATTCGGTGCATAAATATTGATAATTGTTATGTCTTGTTGGTGAATGGTTCCTTTTAACAGTATATAATGACCTTCTTTATCCCTTTTGATTAACTTAGTCTTGAAGTCAATTTTATTCGATATGAGGATGGCCACCCCTGCTTGCTTACGAGGACCGTGTGCGTGGTATATGTTTTCCCATCCTTTCACCTTCAGCCTGTGTATGTGTTTTCCAATCAGATGTGTCTCCTGGAGGCAGCATATTGTTGGATTTGTTTTTTTAATCCATGATACCACCTGGCTGGCCTTTGTGCAGGGACTTTACCTCGGTTGCTCTGTGATGCTCTGGTTGGGTCCAGGCCAGAGCCTGGTCCATAGGCAGCAGACAGCAGGTGGCTGACAGTCTTAGGTGGCCTGCTGCAAAAGACAGTCACAGCCTGGCGTAACCCTCTCTTTTGAGGCATCAGCTTAAGAGACTTAGATGAAAGCAGCAGACAGTGAGATTGATGCAAACGAAGAGCCACCCACCAGGAGAAAAAGGCAATAAAAGCCATAAGCAAAAACCCATGAGGTCAAGAGGAGAGTGGGGATGTGGAGGAGGAGCGAGGCAGAGAGGCTCTGCCTCATCTGCCTGGTGGAACACTGGTGGCGAGTCCTGAGAACCACAGCGTGGCTCTGTTGCACCTTCTGAGGGGTGGCTGCTTCTTCAGAGGCTGTCTTCCCTTCCTGTATTCTTTAGGTGGCCTTCCATGTTCCCACTGACTGGGTGAAGCTGATCATTCCACCTGAGGGAGCCTGAAACATACTGAAGGACGCTCTTGGAGTGTCTGTGTGTGGACGTAATCTGTACCAGGCAGACAGGAAGGTGCTGTGGTTGAGTTTGCTCGATGGAAGACGGAACAAACTTGTCTGGGGAAAAGCAGACATTGCGTGTGGCCAATTGCAAGTGGAAGGGTGAGGCTGCTGTTGGGGGAGAGGGAGATTTGCAGGGCCAGAGTAGAAGGAGAGCACAATCCTTCAGGGCTATCAAGGTGGGTTTATTTCCTCGCCCAACCCATCTTTTAGTCTGTGACTGTGCACTTGTCCATTCACCCACCCATTATTCCTGGACATATAATCACATATTGTGCATGTAATGACAATTTTATTTCTTACTTTTCCATATGTATGCCCATTATTTCCTCAGAGAAATCTAGGTTAAATATAGCTTTGCTTCATACTATCAATTAGATATTATCAAATTTCCCACTTGAATCTAATGTATGAAATATGATATGTCAAGAGCTTTGTAATGTTGTGAACAACCAATAAAAAAATTTCCTTAGACTTCAAGTTTATTGTTTATAAAATTGAAAATGATGGCACCTACTTCACAGAGTTGCAAAGGTTAAGAAGAAATAATAAGGGGCTGGGGTTGTGGCTCAGTGGTAGAGTGCTCACCTGGCATGCATGTGCTGGGTTCAATCTTCAGCACTACATAGCGATAAAATAAAGATATATATAAAAAAGAAGAAATAACAAGAACTTGAAATGCTCCTTATCAGTTACTATATTGGTCTTAATTCACAGGATATTGCTACTTAATAGCACTTCCTTTGTGGGTCTCAATTTTAAAGCCCCTAGTGTTTCATTCATGTGCAAGATAGAGCTGTTAGCCAGAGACATTTATCATGTCAAGGGATATGCCTGCCCCTAGTTTACTCTACCCTAGTTTATCCCGTTCAGTGACAGATATTGAGTTTTGTCAATGCCCTGGTGATATTTACTGGAATAATCCCATGGAAGTTTATTTGACCTATTGATGTGATCTCCTAAGGTGACCCTTAAATTAATCTATGGGTTCCTAATGCTAAGAAATATTTACAGTTCTGGAATATACCATATCTAGTTATGGGAAATTATTTTCTTATGCAAATAAATTCTGTTCAAATTTTTATATCCTCCATCTGTTATTAGTTGTTATTAGCAATGCCTGTCAACTTTGGCCACTTGCATATTTATTAACTATAATTTTTATGTTTTCATCCAAGTGATTACTGAAAATTTTGATCAGACAGACTTTGGCCAGATTTAGAACCTGGAATTTATTAAATAATTCCAATTAAATTCCAATTAAAACCCAGTTCTATGATTCATGACACTTTTATTGTACCATTTAATTATAAGACCAGAGGAAATGGAATTTTGGATTTGTTTTAATAACTTTGGCTTGTTAAGTATTTAGTGTTGAGGTTATGAGGCCTAATCTTTTACACAGATGTGTATTTTAAGATGTTTTTGTCTAAGCAGTAGAAAATTTGACTTAAACTAGCTTAAAAACAATTTGCTTTGTCCTCTGTAAGAAGTCTAGGGATGCATACCTGTAATCCCAGAGGCTTGGGAGGCTGAGGCAAGAGGATTGCAAGTTAGGGAGGCCTCAGCAACTTAGGGAGGCCCTGAGCGATTCAGCAAGACCCTGCCTCTAAATAAAATATAAAAAAAGAGCTGGGGATGTGACCCAGTGGTTAAGGGCCTCTGGGTTCAATCTTAGGTATTAAAAAAAAGGGGGCGGGCATCCTGTTCTTGGGTCTCAGCACAATCTCCTTTATGCATCTGCCACCTTTGGGCTGACTGCTCCCAGCCTCTGTCCCCATGTTTCTTTCTGTGTTCCTATAGAAAGCCCTGCAGACATTATTTACTTCTCTCTGGCCAAAAGCAATGCACAGTTAATGGCAGGACAGTGGGATTCAATGGGATGACCTTGCTTGCTTGAGAACAGCTCCATCTACATGAAAGCAGGTGGAGGAAGGGAGATGCCTGAACCTAATAGGGCTCCCTCTGTCAAAGAAGTGAGGACACGCATGTTAATCTCACAAGTGCCAGTACCTACCATGCACACCAGGATCACTTGAAGTGGACTCTGTGTGTTGATGGAGTGGGTGACTTTCCAGGGACTTTGGAGGATGGGGAGGGAGTGGGGAACTTGTCAGAGTTCTGCTTACAGACCTGGATTTTAGTTTATTTGGTTGCCAGTGTAAGAACAAGTTGCCCAAACCACCACTACTTAGAATGCAAGTGTTTTCTGCAGTCCTTTCCCGACAAGGCTATGTTGTAAACCAGATGAAGTTTTCATTTCATAACAATACTGAATACTCCTTATTTGCATTAAAATTTATTCAGCATGGGCTGTACCTATCATGAGTGGGTTGTTTGGAAGGATTTCCAGAGTGAATCTGTTCATGTGGGTCCAGAACCTGGTGGCCTGGGGATTTTCCTTAGGTACTTGGTCATCAGTTTCTCTAGGGGGATGGCTTGTCAGGGAAACCAGTAAACAAGAAAGTGAGACGGTGAGCTTGCCAGAGGAGGCTCTGGGAAGGAAGACTCTTAACATGGACTTGGACCCAGCAGTACAGAGTTCTTCCTGATGACAATCGCAACATCCCAAGACTGGCCTCTGTGATACTTAGTCCTCTTGTGAGCACAGTCAGTATCTGAAGTGGATACCCTGAATCCTGCCCTTCTTTTCCTATTTGTCTCCCCACAAAAGGCACATCAGAGAGGGTCTTCCCTTAATCCTGCTGCAGGCACGGCAGGGCAGGGTGGCAGTGAGCTCCCAAGGCTGGAAGCCCTCTATTTGTGAATACCTGTGAATGTCTGGACTTCCAGTCTTTTACACAGTACCCTTGTACTGAGGAAAACCGATTCCTGAACTTTTGGGAAGGATCTTAGTGGCACATTTCAAGGTGTGGAAATGTAATCCATAAACATTAAGTCCTCTCACTGGATTTGGGCTCTTAACATCTTTCAATGCCAAAAGGACACATAATATCCTTGGCAATTATGATTTGGGTAGGTTTCCTCCAAAATGATTCTTCTCTCTGCCCAGAATTCTGTTCTGAAATGTCTTTTGCCACTCTGAACACCAGCAAGACAAGCAGGGGGAATGGGGAGGAGGTCTGTCCCCTTCTTTCAAGGGCTGTGGCCTCTCGCACCTGATTAGATGAATGAAACATAAACCTTTGGTAGTTATATGCTTATAAATGTTGTATCCATATTTTTAGATAAAATCCCATTAAATGGCATTAAAATGCCATTTTAATAAAAGTTATTCTTCTGAGAGGAAGACTTCTGAGTGAGTACATATTAAATTATTCAGTTATTATGCAATTTTTATTGGTGTATCTACATTTTTGAAATTTAGAAGTAAAACTCCTGGTTCCTGCTTATCTTGTTTTTTTCCTACCAAGTTGCTGCTAAATGTAGACAATTTTCAAGGAATTAATATTTATGACCTGCTAAGCACCATGCTCAGTCAGGACAGTAAAAACCAAAGAAAGCTGGAATGTACTTCTCAACACCCATGAACTTAGACCATGACCTTCAGCATCACACAATACTAGACACTTCTGCTGTGGTTTAAATATGAGGCATTCCCTGCCAAGCTCATGTGTGAGACAACGCAAAAATGATCAGAGGTGATGTGATCCGATTATGAGAGCTGTGACCTAATCACTGGATTAATCCACTGATTTGGATTAACTGGCCTGTAACTATAGACAGGTAGGGTGTGACTGGAGGAGGTAGGTCACTGGGGGGCGTGCCTTTGGGGTTTATATTTTGTCCCTAGAGAGCAGAGCTCTCTGCATGAACGAAGCAGCTTCCCTTTGCTATGCTCTTCTGCCAACATGTTCTGTGTCCCCTCTGTCCCAGAGCTATGGAAGTGGCTAATCCTGGAATGAATCACTGAAACAGTGAGCCCAAGGTAAACTCTTCCTGCTCTATGTTGTTCTTGTTAGGCATTTTGGTGACAGCAATGAAAAGCTAATACAAGATTTATAGCTCCTTCCCCCATATTTTCTCATTTTCTCACTGATATGATGTAGGAAGAGGGCCATAAAAGATGACTTCATGGGTACCAGTTGGTATTCAGATGGTTTCCTGCCAGAACTTCCTCACGTAAGTTCAGGGAAGTGTTAAAGCTGGCTCCTGTAGCAAAGAGAGGGGCTGCCCTGCACCATGGACCAGTGAATAAAGAGGCTATGGGGTTGGTGGACTGCTTGTCACCACCAGGGACCCTTCTCCATCCGGAATGGAGCCCCAGCATCAGAAATCTTCCCTCCTCTCTGTCAAAGATCAAGTGGTCCATCAAGAAATTCAGAAAGCACCATCATTCCTCACAAGAAAACCACGACCTCTTGGGAGGCCTGGAAGAGAAATGATATATACAAGGTTAAGAATCCTCCCAAAGGTAAGTAAGCATAGAGTGAGAGGCAGGAATCAAACAGGTCTTCAGAATTGAAGGCACCCAATCAGCTACAGGTAGAGTAAGGGTTGGGTTCAGACTTAAAACCACATTTTTTTCCTATTCGTGAAATATAATTGGTCTCCACGAAAAATTATATACACCAGTATCAAGGGTGGTTTTGTTTGTATCTCTAGTTGGTAGATGGTGGGGTCCTTTGAACTCACGTTCCACTCTGAACTTGGTGGCTCCCCTTGACCACATCATCTGGATTGTTCCTGGGCCTTCAGGGCTTGTCCTTCCTAGTCTTTGCAGGTTGGAAATATTTTTAGGCCAAATCAGAACTTTTATTTGTGCAGGTAATTGTTGCTCCTCTGGGAACCTGTTCTATTTTCTACTTCTATGAGAACAATTTTTTTAGATTCCACAAAAAAGTGAGATCATGTGGTGTTTGTCTTTCTGTGTCTGGTTCAGAGTAGAAGAAATAGAAATTGATGAGCATATAAAATCAATCTGTTATTCCAATGAGTTTATATTTTTCTATATTGCTCTTCCTGTCTGTGTGTCCTGTGTCAGGGGGTGGGGAAGGAAAAGGCTGGTCATATGTGCAGCACACAGCTCAGAACATTCCCCCTGGGTTCTGTGTGAATGTGTGTATCCAGCAGATGGATACACTACACGGTTACTTACGAAAGTTTTGGGGAAATAAATGTGCAGAAGAAATTAAATTTCAAACTGAAGATTTGGTTCAGATCTTTGCAAAAAGAAAAATAAAAGGTCTGCATTGCAGGGAAGCTGTAAAAATTCACTCCTTGTGCGATGTTCTGGATTTCAATAAATTAATGTGAGGGAAGGTTCCCCTGCAAGAATGGATTGGATAGCTGGTGGAAATGCCTCTTCCTGTATTTGCTAGCACAGGCTCAACAGATAGAAGAAATCTGAATATTCGTGAACTGGCAGAAATCTACGCTGCCATATCTGTAAAATATATACATATTTCTCTCTTTCTTTAAAAGTTCAATCTTGCTGGGTGCGGTGGTACACACCTGTCATCCCAGCAGTTCGGGAGGCTGAACAGGAGAATCATAAGTTCAAAGCCAGCCTCAGCAATTTAGTGAGGCCCTACGCAACTTAGAGAGATCCTGCCTCAAAATAAAATTTCAAAAAGGCCTGGGGATGTGGCTCAGTGGTTAAACATCCATGAGTTCAATCCCTGGTACCAAACGAAAAACAAAACCCCAAAAAACCCTTTGATCTTACCAGCTGAAGTTTTACCAACCATGGTCTTTTAGGGAACTTGTGTTCAGAGGTCAGCTGAGGGTCTTGGTGTGATCCTGTTGTGTGTGTGTGTGTATGTATGTACTGAATACATCCAGCTCCTGCAGGCAGGAACTTTATCCACTTATTTTAGGACTCAGTCCTCTCCTGGTGACCAATATGACCAAATCAATCTGTTATTCCAATGAGTTTATATTTTTCTAGTAAGCATTTTGAAAGTTTATTTTTTGATTGGCACATAATAAACATACATATTTTTAGAATCAATGTGTTGCTTTGATACATGTATACATGTGTAATGATCAAATCAGGCTAATTAATATTTCTGTGACCTCAAACATACATTATTTCTTTGCAGCAAGAACATTTAATGTCTTCTTTTCTAGCTATTCTGAAATATTCAATACATTATTGTTAACTATATTCAACCTGCTGTGCAATAGAACACTGGAATTTATTCGTCTTAACTATAACTTTGTACTTGTTGACCTTTCTCTCCACATTGCTCTCTCCCCCATTCCCGCCCCCATCTCTGGGAACCTGTTCTATTTTCTACTTCTATGGGAACAATTTTTTTTTAGATTCCACAAAAAAGTGAGATCATGTGGTGTTTGACTTTCTGTATCTGGTTCAGAGTAGAAGAAATAGGAATTGATGAACATATAAAACAAGAGGTGCTTTCTCAGGACCTGAGAGTGGAATCAGATATGGTAAGAAGTAGCTATTGGGGCTGGGGATGTGGCTCAAGCGGTAGCGCGCTCGCCTGGCATGCTTGCGGCCCGGGTTCGATCCTCAGCACCACATACCAACAAAGATGTTGTGTCCGCCGAGAACTAAAAAATAAATATTAAAAAATTATCTCTCTCTTTCTCTCTCTCTCCTCTCTCACTCTCTCTAAAAAAAAAAAAAAAAAAAAGTAGCTATTAAGTTGCGGTAGAGTTGGACAAAGCAATAGTGTTGGGAGTGATTGACAGGAGCCATGCCAGAAGCTAACCCAGAGTGCAGGCTGTGGGCAGTGGGAGGGACCTGTTGGCAAGGTTTCAAATGCCCCACCAAAGCTGGGGCTTTGTCCTGTGGGAGAGGCACAAACAACTTTCGAATGGCAAATAATCATCTAAGCATTCCGTAGAGATTGATCTGATGTTGGCAAGATCAAAATGGCTGCAAGCTTTCACTTTAGTGGTTATGCAAAATTCATGACGACTTTATTCTCTTCAGAGGGAGGAGGGAGTCATCTCATTGTGAATCATTCCTCATGCCCCGGGGGCCATCAACAATATCCTGCCTCTTTTGCATCCAGTCCCAAGCTCCTGGTATAGTCAGGTATTTTCCTCTACTTAACTTGGAAGTTAAGTTCCATAGCCCTTCCTGTTGTTGGCATTTCCCCTCCTCCTCCGCGTCTCACCCACTCTCTCTCACTGCTCTTCCACCTGTTTTCCTTGCTGTGACCAAAATATCTGATGAGAACAAGTTAGACAAAGATGTATTTTGGCTCATGGTTTTAAAGAATTTATCCCATGGTTGGCTGACTTGAATCAGAAACATCATGGTAGAAAGATGTAGAGAAGGAAATTTACTCAACTCATATCAGCCTGGAAAGCAGAGGGGGTGGGCAGAGGGAGGGGCAGCGGGGAAGAGGCTAGGGAGAGGACGGAACCTTCCAGGGCAGCCCCCAGTGACCTAGACTACATTCTCCAACTCTGTCCCACTTCCCAGTGGTTCCTTCACTGATGAGGTCAGAGCCTCAGGAGCCAATCATTGCCTAAAAGCCCCACCTCTGAACTGTTGTATGGAGGACCATATTTTCAACTCATAAGATTTGGGGGGACATTCCAGGTCAAACTATAGCACTGACCCTGGGCCATGAATTCAGTTTTCTTCTGTGAGATCTTTCTCCTTCTTCATCAACCATCCCCACCTCCACTTCTCCTGAGTTTCTCCTTTTAAGCATTTCCCATGAATGTGGACCACAAGCCTTAGAAACACAGACAGAATTGGCTCCAAGGATATTTGAGATGGAAACACCTGCTGGGATGTGGGGTGAAAATCAAACTTCCTCTGTGGTGTCATCTCACTCACCACAGAAGATCCAGGGTGTGTGTGTGTGTGTGTGTGTGTGTGTGTGTGTGTGTGTGTGTATACATATTTTTTTGGGGTGTGTGTGTGGGAAAGTAGATTTGGAGTTTTAGTGAATTGTAAGGGAACAGCAACTGAGAACTTGTAAGAGTTTTAAAATGTCAGAGAAGAGAAAGAAAAGCAAACTCCCTCCTCAGTCAGAGATATGAGGATGTATGCTGAAATCTACTTCAGGAGGATAATTTGAGCAGAATCCTTGGGATATTTCCACAGGACCAGTGGAAGCAGAAGGTGTGTCTCTTGATCTGAGCTGCAGGTGTTTCTGGAAACAGATAAGATCATGTAGAATCAGCTAGGGGAGGGGGGCATGGAAAAATCTGGGGTGTTCAGTTGGTGAGGGAGTGTCGACCAGGAAAATGGAGCATGTTTCAAATGTAGTACTACATGGGAGGCTGTTGCCTAGGATTTTAGTTTTGTGTAGCACCTGTTGCCAAAGGGATGATAATTGCAGGCAGGTGAGGAGGCTTTGGAAGCTATGGAGGTAGGATGAGTGCAGACAGGTAAGGAGGCACTGGCTGCTGTCCAGGTAGGCCATACAAGTGACTGAACCAGGGCAGAGACCTGTGGATTGAGCTTTCACCATACTCCAGGTGCCATGCCAAGTGCTTTGTGTTTGTTACCTCACTTCTTCTTCACAATAAACCCAAGATATAAAAACTATTTATACCATTTTACAGATGAGGAAAGTAAATGACTAAGTTATGCAAAGTCTATTAGTAAACAGCTAAGACTCCATGTCTATTTGAGTTATTTTTCTATTTGTTATTTTTAATTACTCCTTGAGTTCTTTCAAGCCATTGTTTAGACTCCTTAAAAAGGTTGGAAACCAACCGGATGCTTTGAGGAAGGTCTTGTCAAGATTTGAGACCCATTTCCTGGAAACACTTCCATATAGTGCTAGAATTGGAAGAGAGAGTCACTGGGACTAGTTTTAATGGAGCTGAGAGTTGAGAATCAAATGGAAGGAGTTAACCAGGACTGTCCTTGCCAAATCCAATACTGGGGAAGAAAATTTACTCACAAGGCCATGAGAAAAGGTTGCAAGACAGGAGCTACGTCCTTCTGGCTCTCAGCAGAAAGAAGCACATGAGAAGCCAGAGAAAGCATGAGGTAGATGGCTGGTAATGTAGGCTTAAAATCCATGCCTTGTGGGAATCTCATTCATGGGAGAATGCCTGCTCTTCCCAGCTTGTCATGAAGTGTGCCCAGGGCATCTGCTCATTCCAAGGGGGTGGTAATTGGCCATGTCGCTCTGTCCCTCATAGCGTTGGGAGATATGCCTCATGTACCAAGCAGCCCCCTCCAGCCTCCAGTGTCCCAGGGTGGTGCTGAAAGAGCCTGGGACCAGAGAGCAGCATTCGATGCAGTTAGTGTAGCCCAGCTCAGATCTACATACAGGAACTGTGTTCCGTATTTTCCAGGGGGACAAGGTGACCCTTCCTTTTCACTGGGATGTCCAACCTGGACCCTGCCTTCCACCCAGCAGCGCCGTTCTTGGTGCAGGACTGAGTGAATGTAGCAGCGTTCCAAGCTACCAGCTCATGTTTATTTATTTAGTCATTGAATTCAGACTTTCCTGAACCTGGAAATGTTTGGAAAGTGGTTACCACTCAGTATAGATTCGAAAATTGTGATCTGCTATTCTTCCGCTTTTACCACGGGTAAGGGAGGAAGGATTCCAGCATGTGACTGTGCACTGGGCATATTGCCTTCTCAAGGCTGAATCCTGGGGAATTATCAGAGGAGGCCTCTGGTGTTCGTGAGGGCTTTGCTCTGGAGTCAGCTGCACAGAGCTGGGGTGATCCACTTCCCCTCCACCACAGAGCAGGATGGAATCACTTTTTCTTTGTCTTCAGCAGAATGAATGGCATAAAACAAACACAAATACTTATTCTTTTATTTGTATAGTTAAGTAATTCCTGTCTCATTGACTCAGATAACTAAAGGCAAATACTTAGACCTCATCCAGGAGTGAGAAATCCTACTTAATGTCTCCCAGGTAAGCACAGAAATACTGCTATTTGAGATTATATTTAAAATTACGCCATTTCCTATATTAGCTTGATGTTAAGAGTTATGACAGAAGAGACCTCTCTCTGGCTCTGTTAAAGCCATCTGAAGCCTTCAGTGTTCACGACCCAGGTTACAGACATACAAGAATTGGCACTGACTATTGTGGAAACTCTGAGGACTGTCCCATGCTGTTTCCTTCTGGCTTTTTCTTTCTCTCCAGATATACCCAATGTCTCCTGTGTTTGAATTTAGAGCAGAGAGCCTGGTTCAAAGTTTTCACCCTCATTCCCAGGTCACAAATCGCAGCCATCACAGTAACTGCAACCAAACCCAAATTGAAACCCCAGACAAACAAAAAGCAAAACAATATTTACAGCAGAAAAAGTTGTGTGCCGTGTTCAATTCAGGGCTGCAGAAGCACCAGCATAGGTTTTCCTGATCCCCTCCCCCCCCAAAAAAAAACCTTGGAGGGACTCAACCAAGAAGGTCTGGACATTTTATTACTCACATGCTCCTCAGTGGTGGCAGACTGGGATAAAATGGCGGCCGTTCTGCACCTATAAGTGGGGGGTGGTTGGGAGGAGTGCACATAGGATAGATTGCATGCCACTTATACATCTGGATTTCTTCAGATGCTTTATAAGCACATGACTCTACTCCACAACCAAGGTTGCTCTGCTTTATCCCTACCTGAAGATTGGAGGTGAAGAATGTGGCCAATTTCCCTCCTCTTTACCCCCCAAAACATTCTTGGTAGCAGACCTTCAGAAACATCAGGTCCTTCTAGGCTCTGACTTGTGTTTCCCTGATCATGTGGAAAAACTTGAAATTGGCTTGCAGAAGGAGTTTGGAAATCTTTTGGGGAGCAGACTAGAAAAAGCCTAGAGTTCTGTAAAGCAGTGTTTAACAGCTGATCTGGCAAGGGCTCAGAAGACCAGAATATTGATAGGAATGTGGACAGTAAAGCTGATGTTGATGAGGTTTCAGGTGGAAAGGAGTCCTCTATTGGAAATTGAGCTACAGGCCATTCTTGTTACATCTTAGTCAAAAATTTAAATGCATTTTGTCTATGCTCTGAGATGTTGTAGGAGGCTGAGTTTAAAGGTAATGGGCTAGTTCATCTGGTGGAGGAAATTTCAAGGCAGCAGAGCACTCAGGCAGTAGGTTGGGTATGACTGGCTGCTTTTATCCCAATTTATAGTGAGAATCGGGAGCTCAGAGGAGCAGAGCAGAAAAATTTGGAAATCTTGCAATTTGGCCAGAAAATGAGTGTATTTTAATGTGCTGCCAAGGAAGGCACAAGTTACTAAGGACTTTGATACCATTAGAAAGAAGCCAAATTTAATAATAATAATTAAAAGAAGAAGAAGAAGCAGCCAAGTGCTCTGCAATGGGGACATCAGGAAAGAGGTCTTGAGGATATCTTTGGAATGGCAAGGCCATTACAGACTCAGTGATAGAGAAATGCAAATTTATTTCAAAGACATGGTAGGGCCGAGTATTTTAAGAAGAGAGCCCAGGGAACTTTCCTCACCAAGGATGGCCTAAGCAGGCAAGACACTCAGACTGCTGCAGTGGTTCAAGTGGGGCCAAGTACAGTTAGGGCCAGCCCCAGATCTTGGCATCATTCATGTGATGCTAGTTTTGTAGGGATGCAGAAAACGAGAGTTTTATGGGGATGTGGAGGCTTCCACTAAGATTTCAAAGGAAAGCTTGGAAGGTCATGAAAGGAACGTGGAACACCAACCAAGGGAGGCTGCAGGCAGTATGTGAAGCCAGCCTGGGAAAGTGGCCGAGTGCGCTGTAACCAGCTAAGCTGGGGTTTTCCCATGCTCTTGGGAGCCTCATCCCAAAGCATCCCAAAGTTCCGTGCTAGACACGGAACTGTGGGAGTTAAATGTTTATCCTGCTGAAGTTCAGTCTTGCTTTGGTCCAGTTCTTTCTTGCTAGTTTCCTGTTCCTTTTGGAATGGGCTATGTAACCTCTACCCTTCCCACCATCATGTCTTGGGAGTATGTATTTTACAAAACATTTTCTTATAGGACTCACAGCTGTTTGTCTTGAATCTTAGAAGAGACTTTGGATTGGAATAGTTAAGACCTTGGACAATTTGGGGGTAAACTAGATAGATTTTGACTGTGAGATGGACATGGGCCTTTGGGGGCCAGGGCTAGAGTTAGGATCTAGAGTGTCCCCAAAGGCCCATGTGTTAAAGGCATGGTCCCAAGCTTGGTGCTACTGGGAGGTAGTGGAAAGGTTAAGAGGTAGAGCTTAGGGAGAGGTTTCAGGTCTTTGGAGATGTGACCTCAAAGGGGAATCACAGGACCCCAGTCTGATCCTCTTTCACCCTCTGTTTTGTATTCTGGCCATGAAGTAAAGGATTTTTCTCTGCCATGCTCTCTCTGCCTCAATATGTTGCTTTGCCACAGGTGCAAGAGCATGGGCCAAGGGATCCTGGGCTGAAAATCACGAACCAAAATAAATCTTTCCTCTTTATAAGTTGATGATCTGCGGTTTCCATTACAATAAGGGAAAACTAACGAGCACAGCAGGCTTCTACATATATTTTAAGTTTGTCAAGAGACTACTGCCGAGACTGTGCTGCATGTAATTACACAGAGCTGTAGGGCTGCCTTAAACGGGAATGAGGTGACTCATAAATTGCTGTAGAAAGCTCTGCCAGAGTCCCAGATCCTCATGCTCTTACTAATAATAAGGGGATGTCAATGTTCCCATCAACTCAGAAATCTCAGCTTCCAATTCAGTTTGCTGTCTTCTACCTCTCTTGTTCTCTGTCTCTTATTTTCGTCCTAGGAAGACTCAACCTCACCTAACCTCTCAGGCACTAGAGCTTAAGAGTTTTACCAAAATGTAAGAGTGAGAACAATTGCTAGAAAGTCCATCATTGATGGGCTGGGTTTGGTCCATATCAAGCTATGATCACAGCATTACTAGCATCTGTTATAAACAAAGATGTGCTCTAAAGACCGGAGGTACCATCAAAGAGCTATGCCCAATTCTCTTTAGAAGCTGTTAGCATCTCTGGAAGCAACATGAGGGTGTATATTCTCTAGGCAGTGATTTCTAGGAGAAGGTTGTGGAAAAGCATGGATTAAGGAAAATAAAAAGGATTTTTTGTTTGTTTACAGTGGGTTCCTATTCTCATGGAAACTTTCAGAGAGCTATACCTGTGCATTGGGCTCACCTGACCTGAAGAAGTTACTGGAAGAAGTGCCTTGCTGACTATAAAGGTTGAAAAGGTGTCCACTATCCATACTTTATTTGTTCTGTTCATTTCTCTGGATCTCACATCTTTGTCCTTTCTGGGCCTCCCATGGTCTGCTCACTGTTTGGGGTCCTAGCCTCAAGTGGATGCCTGGGCCTTCTCATCAATGGAGGATGGGATGGTACTTACTTGTCAGGACACTGGGGACCTTCATATTGAGATGAATTACTTATAGACAAAACCAAAGAAAGTAAGCAATCTGTCTTTCTAAGAAGGATGAAATTCTATGAAACAATGTCAACATCCACCTCTAGAATCCCAGCAAGTTGTCTAGGAATATGTTGTAGAATATCAGAAATTGATTATTAGAGTTTAGGGGTACCATTAAATGCAACCTAATTTGTAACAATTTGGAACTTTTAACAGGGAGATGAGCACCCTCCTCTCTCTTTCAAGGGTCCATGAAGACTGCTCCTCTCAGCTCCCTCCCATTGGAAGAGGACAAATGGGACATTGGAAAGTGGCCTAAGGGCTGGTGAGATTTGTTACAGGCTGAGTCTGTGAAAGATCCCCGATAGAGAAGCTGAAACTTTTCTTCCTTGACCTTGGCAACCAGATGTCGTGAGCAGTATATAAACCATTGATTTGAACTACATAAACCCTGGACAGGGGACATTGCTTCTGGGAACAGTGAGACACTGCTTCGGGGGAACGCCCGTTTGCATCATGACTCCTGTTGATAGGAAAGTTCAGAGTTTGTCATGGAATTCACTAGTTCAAAAGCCTTGATCTCAAATCCCAGCTGCCCCGAGGTAGAAGAGATGGGCCATAAGCCCCAACCATATTGTTTTTCTCAACTTCATCCTGTCAGCCTTTCACACTGAAACCCTTTAGTGCTCATACTTATACAGTAAACACGTGGATTTTCATTCCCTTCGTTAGATGCAATCTCCACCAGAGCTGGATCACCCACTGTATCCTGCTGCTGCTCCATTTGTGTGTGTGTGTGTGTGTGTGTGTGTGTGTGTGTGTGTGTTTGTCTTTATTTCTTAATATTTCTTTTGACTTTTATTTTCTCAAAATCAAATACAGCTGGTGATTGGTTAACTGTTCACCTGCTTCGTGGGTGGCTGTGGACAACAAAAAATGGAGATGAAATGGTACTATAGAAGGGGACATATGGAGACAGGTGACCTTTGGGAAAGATGGTAAAGTTTATGAAAAGACTATGAACTGGCCCACAGGTTGGGTGAGAAGGTGTCTCTACTTTAACCAAGAGGGTCCCCTCTTGGTTAAGAACAGGAGTGTAGGTTCTATAGAGATCACTGCAGGGTGGAAAAGCTAAGTAGACACATAGGAGGATTTTCGCATAATGCCACTTCCAGGAGGCAGCTGAAAGACACACCAAATCTTGCAAAGTGCCACTTGTATGTCAAGGGGCTGCTTGGGATTCATTTGTCAGTGGGAATTGTTGTGGACAATAAACCAATTTCAGACAACCGAAATTAATAAAACACAGCGGCAGTCTCACGCTCACCATGTTCTTGCTCATATAATGGATTAACCGTGATAACCAACTAGGCAAACTCAACAGGAGCAGAATCATGAAGGGAAACATAATTTTTCTTTTTCTCGCTCTTTCCAAAGCAAAGGGATGGGCAGTTGAAAGGTGGTGTTTGTGTGAGAGGTAAAGCAGAATTTCTCTGTACTTTCTCCCCTCCGGCTGCAGAAGCCCTCCATCCAGCAGGAGAGAGTGCTGCAGAGGAGGTAGAGTAATTGTGAAAAATGTGTTGTTTGTTCATTTGTTATTTTTAATTGACAAATGATAATTATGTTTATAGGCTACGGTGTGTTGCTTTGATGTATGTGTACATTGTAGAAAGACTGAATCGAGCTAATTAACATACACATCACCTTATCTATTTTTTTTGTGTGAGAATGTTTAAAACCTATTCATTTAGCAATTTTGAAATAGGCAATACATATTATTAACGATGGTCACCATGCTGTGCAATAGATTCCTAAATTTTATTTACCACATCTAATTGAAACTTTGCATCAACAAAAGAGGAATTCTAATTGAGTATGAAATTGACAGGTTGACCAGTTTTTTAAAATATATTTTTTGTTTTAGTTGTTGATGGACAACTAAATTATTTCTTTATTTTTTATGTGGTGCTGAGGATTGAACCCAGGGTCTCATACATGTGAAGCAAGCGCTCTACCACTGAACTAAAACCCCAGACCTGATCAAGTTATTTTAATAATTAAAAGTGGCTGGAAAGTAGAGAATCAGACTAAAACTCCACTAAGGATACTCACTTGGAAAATGGAGGAATTTGATGGAGCAAATTAATTGATTTTTTTCTGATGGTCCCTGATGTGGAAAACCTATAAAAACTTAAATATGGGTACATAATATATAATGTAATTATATAATATATAATGTAATTAAATAATAAGAATATAGTTTTGATAATTATAATACTAATTAATATTAGCATGTAAGTTCTAGAGTAAGATTTCCAACCTATTTTAATGCATCTGTACCAATTTCATTGAAATATTTGCATAATGGAAAACTTGGGACTTACTGGGGTAATATAGAAATAGTTGCTGGAAAAATATCATCTTATTTATTTATTTCAATGATGTTTCTGGATCAAACTAATTACACTCTTATTTTATCTATCTTCTTATCTATTTGCTATCATTAATGTCCTCCACACTAGATTGTAAGGTTGGATTGTAAGTAGAATTTCTCTGTATTTTCTCCCCTTCAGACTGTTTTATTCACCAAAATATATCCAAAGTCCAGCCAATACTTGTATAAAGTGGAGCTTGATGAATATTTACTGCATGGTATTCTAGAATACTCCTCTGGATCTGTGTGGTCCTACTACTGATGACCAAAGACTAAAAAAAAAGTTATTTAATCCTACTAGTTTCATCAGAAAGAACAAAACTAGCAACCAGAATATGTTGAACTCTCACGCCGTTGGCAATGTGATAGGCACTCTCCTTGAAGTGGCCCATCTGTGGCCCACAAAGATTCTGTGAGTGGGTGTTAGCCTCACTTTACAGACAAGGGCACTGCAGAGAAGGGAGGTAATGGGTAGCCAGTCACAGGGGGCAAACTCCGGTCACTGTGTTCTTAATCTCTACCTGGTGGACCAGTCAATCATTCTCTCACATTTATTCTTATTTTAATGAGATGCTGTATGTCTTCTATGGAAAACAAGAATTTGCATAGATTTTTAGATTCTTTTTGAGGAAGTAGAAATAGAATATATTTTTTTCCTCTTAAGAGTAGATCTGGAGCTGGGTGAGGTGGTGCACACCTGTAATCCCAGCATCTCAGGAGACTGAGACAAGAGAATCATAAGTTCAGGGTCAGCCTGGGCAATTTAGCAAGACTCTTTCTTAAAATGAAAGATAAAAAGGGTCTATCTAGGGTGGATCTGGATTCAGGAGTGAGGCGGAGTGGAGTGGACTTCGGCTTCTGCCCTCAAGCATTAACCGCTTACCTCTGCATTAGTTGTCTCTTGCTGTAGAACACTATTACTACAAACTCAGCAGGTCAAAATAACATACATTTATTATATCCTTTGGGTAGGAAACCTGTGTATGACTCAGCTGAGTCTTTTGCCTTCAGGTTTGTATTCTGTTAGAAACTGAGGCACAGAGTAATTGAAAAACAAAGAGAGTTTATTTGGACTGATCAGAGACACAAATTTCAGGCTGGCTTAAATATGCTCAGAAGTCTTACAAATTTTAAGCAAGTTATAAAGGCAAAAAACACAAGTAGGGAGAGGGGTTGTATCAATTGTCAGGAATTCAGTTTGGTGCAGGTAGGCTGGCAAGCTGACTTGTAAGTAAGGGACTAGGGAACTTAGAAGATATATATAAATCAGCTTTCAAGAAGGAATCAGGGAAAAGACAAGAACAAAGAAATTTTGGGGAAAAGAACAGAGTTAGGGGCAAAATGACCCTAGTTGCTTTCTGCTGTAATGAAAACTACAGTTCTCATAAATTATAGCATGTTGCACAGGGTCAAAAGCTTATGTGAAGGTAGGTGGGAACGAAGTCTGATGTCTCAGGTTCTCTTGGTCTAATGTTTTGGGGCATCTGAATCTGCCTTTTTCCGTTTGATTTTAATTTTTCCCTGGTTGCAATCAAGTAAGTCTGGGGAGGACTACATTCTCACGCTCACATGGTTGTTGGAAAATTCCAGTTCCTTGCAGGCTGCTGGCTTGAGTGGTTCAATGCTCTGCTGGTTTTTGGCCAGAGGCCATATTTAGTCCTCTGGCTGTGGTCAGCTCACATGGCATTTTGTTTCTTCAAAGTTATCAAGGAAGAGAAGCTGTCTTCTCCCAAGGTGGGCATTGTAATTTTAAGTATTATGATCACATATAGCCTCTCACTTATCAGATTCTATTGGTTAGAAGAAAGTCCTAAGTCCTGCCCATACTCAAGGGGACAAGAGCATACATACGTGTGATCACTAGGATGCAATACCACAGGCTGTCCTTGACTCTGTCCACCAAACTCCCCCATAATAAACAACTAAAAAATCAGAAAAAATATACAAAACACCCCTTTCAGACACAGGACACCAGGCAGTGCAGGAGTATAATCCCTGAAAGAAAAATTAACATATGTCTTAGGATCATCCTGGCTGATTGCCTCTAGGCAGAGTCTAGTAATTCAGCTTAGTGGCAGAGAAGAGCATCAGTATTTGTAGAGACCAAAGCTGTCAGAATTGCGGAGTAGAATACTGGAGAGAAGGGACCTCTGAAGATTTAAAGTGGGATCCCTTCAAAATTTTGAATACTGTTTTTTGCATTCATGGAGTGGGTCTCCACAGAGCTGAACAATCTCCAGAACTCACACAGGGCTGGGAAAAAGGTGTATTCTAACCTATAGGGTGGAGAGATCTTGTAATATATGGAAAGCCAGTTTGAGTATTTAGAAGAGTCACACTTTATCTGTGACGCTAAATTACCCCTAGAGTAATGGCTGCTTGGGAGCTGCCCTAACAAGCTTAACAGCAAGCTATGAATGAATCATTGTTCCTAAGTAACCTGTGTGTGTACCAACTCACTTCAAAGGAATAAAATTAAATCCAGTATACAATACAAATTTCACAATGTCTAGCATACAATTAAAAATATCTAAAGCATGCAAAGACAAAAAAGAAAGAAAGTAAAAGAAAATGACCCAAAACAAGGAGAAAAATCATTCAAGAGAAACAAGCCCAGAAATTATAACGTGAGACTTCTAATAGACAGAAAATTTGGAAAAAAAAAACCAACCCTATTATAATAGGCTCGAATGCTTAAGAATTTAGAGGAAAACATGAATATCATGAGGATAGAGATTGAAGATACTAAGAAAGACCTAAACTCTGGGAGATAAAAGAGACATTTTTAAATATGACATACACACTTGATTGGATTAATAGTAAATTAGACATTGCAGAAGAAAAGTATAGTAATATTGAAAACAGCAAATGGAAGTACAGAGAGAAAAAAGATTGCAAAGATATCAAGGGATCTGTTTATGTGTAATAAACTATGAGGAGAGGAGAGACAGGAAGGATCGAAAATATGAAGAAATAATGGTTACAATTTTTCTACATTTGATGACAACCATAAAATCATAAATTTCAGAAACTCAGTGAATCCCACATAGAAAAAAAGGATAAAGAAAACCTTCATAGTCTTGTGGAAGAAATTAAAATAAAAGGACAAATTTTGAGGCACCACAGAAGGGCTGAGAGGACACAAGAGACCAGGCTTCTGTCATGTATCCCTGATATTTTTGAGCTTGTGCAGATAGACACCCCTTTCCCAGTGCATACAGAAACCCCACCAGGCCCAAACTCACATCATCCTGTGGTTTATGTGCAGAGACTTACAGTTTTCTTTACAGAAGAACATTCTAATGCCACAGGACTACTTGCCTCTAACTCCCTTTTTCTTAGGAATTCCTTTGCTATTTGTCCTTTCCTCCCACTCCCTCTATGAGAACTGTTCTACTTATATTTTTTAAGTTAGCCAGTCCTCATCTTATAAGACAGCTTGCCATCTTGCCTGAACCATCTCAATTCTTGATGAGCAACTGATATAACCCCTCTCTCCATGTACTCTCTCTCCCCATTTGTGTTTTTGCTTTTAAAACTTCTTTGAAAACAAAGCAAAACAGCAACAACAAAAAAACTTGTTTGAAATTGTAAGATCCTGGAGCTCATATTTAAGTCTGTTTGAATCTGTGATCAGTCCCAACAGACTTTGTTTCTTGATCAATTTATGCCTCAGTTTCTCTTACAGGTCAACAGTCCTGAAAATATGAAGGAAATTGAATGTTTAGGTAAAAACATTTCAACAAAGAACAGAAAGCTTCATATTTAAGTAGTTTCACTAATGAACTATCCCCAATTAAGAAAAAAATAGCAATTTTATAGCAATTTCTCTGACAAAGAGGAAGAGTACTTAATGTATTTTTCTAGAGACCAAAATTATCACAATACCACAAGCCAAAAATAACTAAGTAGCTAAATAAATAAAAAATTACAAGAAAGAAAATGATAGCCAATGTTTTTCATGCCTATATATGTAAAAATCTTAACAAAGTTTGAGCAAACTGAATCCAACAATATACAAAAAGGATAATACATCTTGTCCAAGTAGGGTTTATCACAGGAATTCAAGGTAGTTTTAGCATTTATAAAATCAATCAGTGTAGCTCACTAAATGTACAGACTAAATTTAAAAAGCATATAATTTCAATATATGCAAAGAAATAATTGTATAAAATTCAATATCTATTCACTATTAAGCTCCCTGAAAACCAGGAATAAAAGGAAGTTTCCTCAATTTTATAAGGGAAATTACTAAAAATCTAGAGTTGAAATATAAATTGGTAGAAGATTAAATGATTTGCCCCTAAAATAAAGAATAAGCCTGCAATGTCTGTTCTAGTTAATGTTGAAATGTAAGTTCTCATTTGTACAAAACAGCAAGAAAAGAAGGCATGCAAATCAGAAATCAAAATATAGAATTGCATTTATTCATAGATGACATCATCATCTCTGTAGAAAATCTGAAATAAGGTATAAATATTCCTAGAATTAACACATGAGATGCAAAGTCAATATATAAATATCAACTGCATTTTCTCTCTACTAGCAGCTCATAAGTACAAATTAAAATTTAAAATAGCATAAAAATATGAAATACTGTACAACATCCAATAAAATATGTGCAAAACTGTACACGGAAAGCCATAAAGGATTGCTGAGAGGAATTAAAGAAGAGGATATTAATGAAGAGCTATATCATGATTGTGGATTGGAAGATGCTGTATGATTGACATATCAATACTTCTCAATTGATCCATAGACTCAATACAATCTCAAAAGAATGCTATCTGTCTTAAGAAATCAACAAGGCAATTTAAAATCTATATGAATCACCCCCATGCGCCGCGTCACTGTGCGGGAGAAAGACGAGGTGAAACAGCTGAAGGCTGTCTTGTTGGGAAATTCCAGCGAAATTGAGGTGCTCCAGAATCTAGTAGAGGGATTTCCATCGTGCGAGGTTCAGCTGCGGGGGCTCGGACACGGGCAATTTCTCCGCATGGAGGGTTGCATTGCCTGATCCGCCGATCACCCCGTGGCTGGAGTCTACAGCGCGCACTGGGAAGCAGCGAGGTGCTGGAGCAGGGGTGCAGTGATATGGATCCTGGGGGCTCCTGCCAGCGGTGCAATGGCTGTGCTTAGTGCTGAGTTCTGGCTTTGAGACGGAGGAGAGAAGTGGTCCAGTTCAGTTCTCGACACCGGTCGGACCACGGAGGAGGACAGCGGCCGTCATCTTGGAGAGCTGATGGAATCATCCCTGTTTTCTACTGATCTCAGCTCATTCAGCTACGGAACAGGTGATTTCAGGCTGGCATTTGCCTGCGTCTTGCAGACAGATCGCTCAGGCTCAGGGATAGAGAACCTGTGGAGAATACTCCTTGAGGCTCGCTCCTAGAAAAGCGTGCACCGAGCTCTGAGCGGCCGGGTTCTGGTTCCCGCAGCTGCTTTGGCCCAGGGCTGGGGAACCCAGAGACTGCGTATTGAAGCCAGCTCCTAGTGGAGCGTGCATCGAGCTCGAAGCGGCTGGGTTCTGACCCCCGGAACAGTTTTGGCCCAGGGCTGGGGAACATGCGGGGACTGCGTCTTTGAGCCTGCTCCCAGCAGAGCGTGCACCGAGCTCAGAGAGCTTAGAGTGGACGGGCTCTGGCTCCCGGAGCTGCTTTGGCCTAGGGCTGGGGAATCTGCGGAGATTGCTCCTTGGAGCCTGCTCCTAGCGGAGCGTGCACCGGGCTCGGAGAGGCCGGGTTCTGGCTCCTGGAGCGGCTTTGGCCCAGGGACGGGGACCCTGCGGTAACTGCTTCTCGGTCCGGGTCCTGCTGGGTGCAGTGGGGGCCAGAGGGGCAGAGGGGAGCTGCCGCCTGTGCCCAGAACAGGCCAAGTGACCCACCGGCGTGGTATCACGACACCCCAACTGCAGCTGGGGCTGAAGAGACTATCCGCCTACGCCTGGAACAGGACCAGCGACCCGACAGTGCGGTAGCCAAGTCACCCCATTTGGAGTAGGGGCTGTGCAGAGCCGCCGTCTGAGCCTGCAAGGTAGGCAGACCTGCGACCCACTGGCAGGACAGGCCCGGTAGCCTGCCAGCGTGGTGGACACGTAGCACCGAGGCAGTCACGTCACACTGGTTGGAGTGGGGGTGGAGCAGAGCCCCGCCCGTGTCTGGAAAAGGCCCAGTGACCCGTTGGAGAGGCAGTCAGGTAGCCCCATTTGGAGTGGGGGCTGAGTAGAACTGCCGCCCGAGCCCGCAAGGTAGGCAGACCTGCGACCCACCAGCGGAACAGGCCTAGAGGCCTGCCAGAGTGGTAGACACATCACACCAATTGGAGTAGGGGCCGAGCAGAGCTGCCGCCCACATCCGGATCAGGACCAACGACCCGAGGGCGTGGTAGTTACATCACCACAATTGGAGTGCGGGCAGAGCAGAGCTGCTACCAGTGCCCGCAGGGTGGGCAGACCTGCAACCAACCAGCGTGGTAGATAGATCACCCTAATTAGAGGAGGAGCACAGCCACTACCCACCCTGCAAGGGAGATTTTCCAACTATACAAGAGCAATATAAATAAATAGGGGCAAAATTTCAAAAACACAACAGTTTCACCAAGCAGAAAGAAACACGAGCAGTATGAAAAGACAAGGAAAGAAAGGACCACAAGCAATGCAGGTCAACTCAACTTTAGAAGAGGTAATAGCTGCAACAGATGGAATGTCAGATAAAGAGTTCAGGGTATACATGCTTCAGATGATCTGGAGTCTCAAGGAAGACATGAGACAGCAAAATCAGACAATGAAAGATCACTTTGACAAGGAACTACATAAACAAATCCAGGAAGCAAAAGATCAATTACACAGGGAGATAGAGGTAATAAAAAACAAACAAATAGAAATCCTAGAAATGCAGGAAGCAATAAACCAACTTAAAAACTCAACTGAGAATACTATCAGCAGAGTAGATCACTTAGAAGATAGAACATCAGACAATGAAGACAAAGTATTTCAACTTGAAAAGAACATAGACAGCTCAGCAAGACTGCTAAGAAACCATGAACAGAACATCCAAGAAATATGGGATAACATTAAAAGACCAAACTTAAGAGTCATTGGGATACAGGAAGGCACAGAGCTCCAAACCAAAGGAATAAACAATCTATTCAATGAAATAATACGAGAAAACTTCCCAGACTTGAAGAATGAGACAGAATCCCAAATCCTAGAAGCCTACAGGACACCGAATGTGCAAAATCATAAGAGATCCACACCTAGACATATCATAATGAAGATGCCCAACATACAGAATAAGGAGAGAATTTTAAAAGCTACAAGAGAAAGAAAGCAGATTACATTTAGGGGCAAACCAATCAGGATAACAGCTGATCTCTCAACACAGACTCTGAAAGCTAGAAGATCCTGGAATAACATATTTCAAACACTGAAAGAAAATGGGTTCCAACCAAGAATCGTGTATCCAGCGAAATTAAGCTTCAGGATGGAAGATGAAATTAAAACCTTCCACGATAAACAAAAGTTAAAAGAATTCGCAGCTAGAAAACCATCTCTTCAAAAAATCCTTGGCAAAACATTACAGGAAGAGGAAATGGAAAATAACAATGAAAACCAACAGTGGGAGGTAGGACAGTAAAGGGGGGAAAGAAGTCAAAGAGGAAAACAAATCAGGTTTAGTAACATTAATAAACAAATATGGCTGGAAGAACAAACCATATCTCAATAATAACCCTAAATGGTAATGGCTTAAACTCACCAATTAAGAGACACAGGCTAGTTGAATGGATCACAAAAGAAGACCCAACAATATGCTGCCTACAGGAGACGCATTTGATAGGAAAAGATATACATAGACTGAAGGTGAAAGGCTGGGAAAAATCATATCACTCATATGGACTTCGGAAACAAGCAGGAGTGTCCATACTCATATCTAATAAAATAGATTTCAAGCCAAAGTTAATCAAAAGGGATAAAGAGGGACACTACATACTGCTCAAGGGAACCATACACCAACAAGACATAACAATCATAAATATATATGCCCCAAACAACGGTGCAGCTATGTCCATCAAGCAAACTCTTCTCAAGTTCAAGAGTCTAATAGACCACCATACAATAATCATGGGAGACTTCAACACACCTCTCTCACCACTGGACAGATCTTCCAAACAAAAGTTAAATAAGGAAACTATAGAACTCAATAACACAATTAATAACCTAGACTTAATTGACATATATAGAATATACCACCCAACATCAAGCAGTTACACTTTTTTCTCAGCAGCACATGGATCCTTCTCAAAAATAGATCATATATTATGTCACAGGGCAACTCTTAGACAATATAAAGGAGTGGAGATAATACCATGCATCTTATCTGATCATAATGGAATGAAACTGAAAATCAACGATAAAAGAAGGAAGGAAAAATCATGCATCACTTGGAGAATGAACAATAGGTTACTGAATGATCAATGGGTTATAGAAGACATCAAGGAGGAAATTAAAAACTTCTTAGAGTTAAATGAAAACACAGACACAACATATCAGAATCTATGGGACACATTGAAAGCAGTTCTAAGAGGAAAATTCATTGCTTGGAGTTCATTCCTTAAAAAAAGAAAAAACCAACAAATAAATGATCTCATACTTCATCTCAAAATCCTAGAAAAAGAAGAGCAAAACAACAGCAAAAGAAGTAGAAGGCAAGAAATAATTAAAATCAGAGCTGAAATTAATGAAATCGAAACAAAAGAAACAATTGAAAAAATTGACAAAACTGAAAATTGGTTCTTTGAAAAAATAAATAAAATCGACAGACCCTTAGCCATGCTAACGAAGAGAAGAAGAGAGAGAACTCAAATTACTAGCATACAGGATGAAAAAGGCAATATCACAACAGACACTTCAGAAATACAGAAGATAATCAGAAATTATTTTGAATCCTTATACTCCAATAAAATAGAAGATAGTGAAGGCATAGATAAATTTCTTAAGTCATATGATCTGCCCAGATTGAGTCAGGAGGATATTGACAACCTAAACAGACCAATAACAATAGAGGAAATAGAAGAAACCATCAAAAGACTACCAACTAAGAAAAGCCCAGGACCGGATGGGTATACAGCAGAGTTTTACAAAACCTTTAAAGAGGAACTAACACCAATACTTTTCAAGCTATTCCAGGAAATAGAAAAAGAGGGAGAACTTCCAAATACATTCTACGAGGCCAACATCACCCTGATGCCTAAATCAGACAGAGACACTTCAAAGAAAGAAAACTACAGACCAATATCTCTAATGAACCTAGATGCAAAAATCCTCAATAAAATCCTGGCGAATCAGATTCAAAAACATATCAAAAAAATTATACACCATGATCAAGTAGGATTCATCCCTGGGATGCAAGGCTGGTTCAATATACGGAAATCAATTAATGTTATTCACCACATCAATAGACTTAAAAATAAGAACCACATGATCATCTCGATAGATACAGAAAAAGCATTCGACAAAGTACAGCATCCCTTTATGTTCAAAACTCTAGAAAAATTAGGGATAACAGGATCATACCTCAACATTGTAAAAGCAATCTATGATAAGCCACAGGCCAGCATCATTCTGAATGGAGAAAAATTGAAGGCATTCCCTCTAAAATCTGGCACAAGACAGGGATGCCCTCTCTCACCACTTCTGTTCAACATAGTCCTCGAAACACTGGCCAGAGCAATTAGAGAGACGAAAGAAATTAAAGGCATAAAAATAGGAAAAGAAGAACTTAAATTATCACTATTTGCAGATGACATGATTCTATACCTAGCAGACCCAAAAGGGTCTACAAAGAAACTATTAGAGCTAATAAATGAATTCAGCAAAGTGGCAGGATATAAAATCAACACGCATAAATCAAAGGCATTTCTGTATATCAGCGACAAATCCTCTGAAACGGAAATAAGGACAACTACTCCATTCACAATATCCCCCCAAAAAATAAAATACTTGGGAATCAACCTAACAAAAGAGGTGAAAGACTTATACAATGAAAACTACAGAACCCTAAAGAGAGATATAGAAGAAGATCTTAGAAGATGGAAAAATATACCCTGTTCATGGATAGGCAGAACTAACATCATCAAAATGGCAATATTACCAAAAGTTCTCTATAAGTTCAATGCAATGCTAATCAAAATACCAACAGCATTTCTTGTAGAAATAGATAAAACAATCATGAAATTTATATGGAATGATAAAAGACCCAGAATAGCAAAAACAATGCTAAGCAGGAAGTGTGAATCAGGCGGTATAGCGATACCAGACTTCAAACTATACTACAGAGCAATAGTAACAAAAACAGCATGGTACTGGTACCAAAACAGGCAGGTGGACCAATGGTACAGAATAGAGGACACAGTAACCAATCCATAAAACTACAACTATCTTATATTTGATAAAGGGGCTAAAAGCATGCAATGGAGGAAGGATAGCATCTTCAACAAATGGTGCTGGGAAAATTGGAAATCCAGTTGCATCAAAGTGAAACTGAATCACTTTCTCTCGCCATGCACAAAAGTTAACTCAAAACGGATCAAGGAGCTTGATATTAAATCAGAGACACAGCGTCTGATAGAAAAAAAAGTTGGCTATGATATACATACTGTGGGGTCGGGCTCCAAATTCCTCAATAGGACACCCATAGCGCAAGAGTTATCAACTAGAATCAACAAATGGGACTTACTCAAACTAAAAAGTTTTTTCTCAGCAAAAGAAACAATAAGAGAGGTAAACAGGGAGCCTACATCCTGGGAACAAATCTTTACTCCACACACTTCAGATAGAGCCCTAATATCCAGAGTATACAAAGAACTCAAAAAATTAGACAATAAGATAACAAATAACCCAATCAACAAATGGGCCAAGTACCTGAACAGACACTTCTCAGAGGAGGACATACAATCAATCAATAAGTACATGAAAAAATGCTCACCATCTCTAGCAGTCAGAGAAATGCAAATCAAAACCACCCTAAGATACCATCTCGCTCCAGTAAGATTGGCAGCCATTATGAAGTCCAACAACAACAAGTGCTGGTGAGGATGCGGGGGAAAAGGGTACACTTGTTCATTGTTGGTAGGACTGCAAATTGGTGCAGCCAATTTGGAAAGCAGTATGGAGATTTCTTGGAAAGCTGGGAATGGAACCACCATTTGACCCAGCTATTCCCCTTCTCGGTCTATTCCCTAAAGACCTAATAAGAGCATGCTACAGGGACACTGCTACATCGATGTTCATAGCAGCACAATTCACAGTAGCAAGATTGTGGAACCAACCTAGATGCCCTTCAATAGATGAATGGATAAAAAAATGTGGCATTTATACACAATGGAGTATTACTCTGCATTAAAAAATGACAAAATCATAGAATTTGGAGGGAAATGGATGGTATTAGAGCAGATTATGCTAAGTGAAGCTAACCAATCCTTAAAAAACAAATGCCAAATGACTTCTTTGATATAAGGGGAGTAACCAAGGACAGGATAGGGACGAAGAGCTTGAGAAGAAGATCAACATTAAACAGGGATGAGAGGTGGGAGGGAAAGGGAGAGAGAAGGGAAATTGCATGGAAATGGAAGGTGATCCTCAGGGTTATACAAAATTACATATAAGAGGAAATTAGGGGTAAGAGAAGAATAATACAAGTGGAAGAAATGATTTACAGTAGAGGGGGTAGAGAGAGAAGAGGGGAGGGGAGGGGAGGGGAGGGGGGATAGTAGAGAATAGGATAGACAGCAGAATACATCAGACACTAGAATGGCAATATGTAAATCAATGGAAGTGTAACTGATGTGATATAGCAATCTGTATACGGGGTAAAAATGGGAGTTCATAACCCACTTGAATCAAACTGTGAAATATGATATATTAAGAACTATGTAATTTTTTGAACGACCAACAATAAAAAAAATAAAATAAAATAAAAATTAAAAAAACACCAAAATTCTCCAAGCCTCAGTTTTCCCGTCTGGGAAAAGGGGAATATAGAATCTACTTAGAGAGGGTACTGTGAGAATTTAGACGAGATACTTCATGTGAGGTGTCCACCTGCTAGGTGACTTTAAACAAACATCAGCCATTAAAAAAAATCTATATGAAAATACAAATGACCTAGAAGAGCCAAAACAATTTTGATAGAAAGAACCTGGTTGGGAGACTTAACAGTATCTGGTGTAAAGCATTCAAGTTGATGTGATATTGACATAAGGATCAACATATGAATCAGCAGACAGAGTGGAGTCCAGAAATAGAGCTTGATGAAATAAGAAAAATGAATGATAACTAATACGGGAGGATAAAATTTTAAAAATAGAACAAAAATATTGTATAGTAGTTGAACATCATCTTGAAGGATCATGTTCTGAGTTTGTGTTGTGGGTCCTCACTTTGCTCAGGAGGAGGAAAAAGACGCTGCTCAACTTCAGAGTTTGATTGTGTTATATTCGTGGTGAAATATTTAGGGTAATTCTGAAGATGAAAACCAAACAAAATCCAGCCATAGCTGTTGAGGTGAGATAGAGAGAAGTTGGAAATCTCTGTTCCCCTACCCATCAGCTTTGTGACTGTGAAAGTCGATAGCGCCAAGATGAAATTATACTTGTCAGACCCAGACAAAACTGGAACTTAGAAGTGATGAAGGGGGAAGGGACATGTCTGCCTGTCTGAGATAAGTACGTTCTCAAGGACTTTCTAAAGGTTCCAAGGAAACTTCTTCTTGTTCTACAGACGCCTTGTGCTTTGCATGCCTCCCACGTATACACAGATTTCTGTAACAATGTTTAACATTCTTTGAGTCTGCAGCTCTTCAGACAAGATGCTCTGGACAGAGCACTTACCCCGTGAAGGCACTTGAACCAATGAGCTGCTGCCAATTCCTGTCTCAGGTCTCCAAGACCAATGAACTTTTGATCTTAGTAGCCTAAATAAATATCTGCCTTTTTTTTCAACTTAAAAGTTTCCCTTGCCTCAACCTTCTTGAACATATCCATAGCTTACTGTGGCATGAATATTCTCAGTGCAATATTCTGTTATCACTGAATAATTATTGGAGGATAGGATCTCGCCCCTGCCCCTCCCCCCCCCCTCTCTCTCTCTCTCTCTCTCTCTCTCTCTCTCTCTCTCTCGTTTAGGTTGACAACAACTTAGTTTCTCACTTGGCACAGTGAGACCTATTGGGTGGATGGATGTTGGCAGGGTTCCATGAGAATGGGGAGAACAGCCCAGACCCAGGTCATGCGCAGTGAACACTGGTCTTCCTGCCAGTTCCCTGGTTTCAACTGATGGTGTTCTCGGTGTGGGCCCAAGGCTGCTTTCTGAGCTGCTAAGGCCCTCCCAGGATTCGTTAGTAATTGAAAGGGCATTGTTGCCCTTTCCTTCAAGCCTTGCAGAAATTACTCTCCAGCACATGCATGCATGCACGCGTGCACACACACACAGCACATGTATGCCCATTCCTGTCTCTCCAGGTTTGACTCTTGAAATAAGTGTTAGTCGAGAATGCTTCCCCCAGCATGTACAGCCCAGACTGTTGGTAGGCCTGCTCTTTCCAGTGCCTAACATGAGCTTCTACATGCAGTAACTGCTTAGTAAATATTGGTAGTTTGTATGAAATGCATGCCTATAAACCAACCCTCATGAAGCATTTTGGAGGATTTGAAAATAAGAAAAAAAGAATTGAAGTGCACAAAATAGTTGGATTCTATTTAAATAGGTTTAAAAAAAGGAAAACCTGACTTAGTCTTTAAATAGAGTCAGGGAAAGGTGCCTTGAGTTGCTTAGTAACTTCACACTGTTCTATTTATGCAAGCATATTGCACTGGAACTGGTGGTTCCATTTAGTTCCTTTAGGATGTAGAAAATTTCCCAGGGATTATGAGTTGATTCAGTGTGAAGAGCTTGACTGGTGCAAAAGGCTGTTAACAATCAACATGCAATTAAATTTCCCCTTAATTTCTGTTTGGCAATAATTTAAACTTTACAAAAAGTTCCAAAACAAAAAAATAGCAACAAAAACATTTATACAATTCACAATTTAAAAAAATATTTTACCCAATTTATTATCTTTTGGACATAATTGTTCTCTCTCTCTCTCTCTCTCTCTCTCTCTCTCTCTCTCTCTCTCTCTCTCCACACACACACACACACACACACACACACACAAACACATTATTTTCTTGAGCCATTTGATGGTGAGTTACATACATCATGAATTACAGAGTAGTTGAGTTCATCATGACAGATTTGTACATTCTTGGAATTCCATTTCAGTTCATATCTACCCCTAAATGTCCTCCCCATCACCCTCCTCCCATTCTCCTTTTTCTAGTCTACTGATCTTCCTTTAGCTCATCTATTTGTTTATTTTTTAACTGGGTCTCTCTACTTATACATAAAGGTGAAATTCCCTGTGGTGTATTTATATATTCACATATCACGATTTGAAAATATTTATTCTGCATTTCCTCCCCTTTCTCATCTCCCCTTTTTTTTCTCTGGATCTCCTTCTACTCTACTGATCTTCCCTGTAGCTTTATGATATCTGATCCTCCCCAATTTCTTTTATTTTGCTCTAGCTTCTACATATGAAAGAAAACATTTGATCCTGATGTTTTGAGATTGGCTTATTTCACTTAGCATGATGTTTTCCATTTCCTTCCATTTACCAGAAAATGCCATAATTTTATTCTTATTTATGGCTGAAAAACTCCATTGTGTATATATGCCACAATTTCTTAATCCATTCATCTATTAATGGGCATCTGGGTTAATTCCACAATTTGGCTATTGTGAGTTGTGCTGCTATAAACATTGATGTGGCTACATTGCTATAGTATGCTGATTTTAGTTCTTTTGGATAAATACTAAGGAGTGGAATAGCTGGGTCATAGGGTGGTTCTATTTATAGTTTTTCAAGGATTC
Source organism: Spermophilus citellus (assembly GCF_964194105.1). Taxonomy (NCBI): domain Eukaryota; kingdom Metazoa; phylum Chordata; class Mammalia; order Rodentia; family Sciuridae; genus Spermophilus; species Spermophilus citellus. Next base: position 27,336,050 of record NC_138194.1, on the reverse strand, counting down.
TTCATACTGTGTCCTAGAATGGTTGTACTAGTCTGCAATCCTACCAGCAACGTGTGAGTGTCTCTTTCCCTGAACATCCTTGCCAACATTTATTGTTATTTGTATTCTTGATAATTGCCATTCTAACTGGAGTAAGATAAAATCTTAGTGTAGTTTTGATTTGCATTTCCCTGATTGCTAGAGATGTTGAACATTTTTTCACATTTTGTGTTTCTTCTTTTGAGAAATATCTGTTTCATTTTTGCCCATTTACTGATTAGATTATTTAGGGCTTTTTGGTGATATTTTTTGAGTTCTTTATATATTCAGATATTAATCCCCTGTCAGAGAAACAACTGGCAAAGATGTTTTTCCATTCTGTAGGTTCTCTTTTCATGCTCTTAATTGTTTCCTTTGCTGAGTAGAAGCTTTTTAATATCATGGCATTTCACTTATTGATTCTTGATTTTATTCTTGAACTTTAAGGGTCTTGTTGAGGAAGAAGTTAAAGACCCTTGAACTTTAAGGGTCTTGTTGCTTGCCCCTACATGATAGAGTGGTGACCCTATGTTTTCTTCTACTAGTTGCAAGGTTTCTGGTCTAATTCCTAAGTCTTTCATCCATTTTGATTTTACTTTTGTGCAGAGTGATAGATAGGGGTCTAGTTTCATTCTTCTACATGTGGTTTACAATTTTCTAGCACCATTTGTTAAAAGGTTATCTTTTCTTCAACAAATACTTCTGTCACTTTGTCAAATATCAGATAGTTGTAGGTATGTGGTTTTGTCTCTGTGTCTTCTATTTCATTGGTCTTCATGTCTATTTTGATACCAATACCATGCTGTTTTTGTTACTATAGTTCTGTAGTATGATTTCAGATCAGATATTGTGATGCATTCTGCATCACTCTTGCTCATAATTGCTGTGGCTATTCTTGAGTTTCTTATTCTTCTTTTCCTTGAGTTTCTTATTCTTTCAAATGAATTAAAGATATGTGTTTTGCAAGTTATGTGAATAATGTCTTTACATAATGAGTCTTTAGGCTTAAATATTGCAATATGTATTTCCTAAAAATAGGAATATTCTCTTATACAACCACAGAATACTGATCAACTAAATAAGTCCATATGCAATTTTTTTTTCAATTGAATTAACATCCATCATGAAAATGTCCTTAATTTTCCTCTTCAGTATTGACTCTAGACTAGGGCTAAGTATTTCACATAGTTTTCATGTCACTGTGTAATTTTAAAAAAAGTTGTGGAGTGAACCAGATAAGTGTCTTTTTAACTTAAAAATTGAACCAATGATAATTAGAGGTTTGAGGCAGAAGGTTCTGTCTAATTTTGCTGTCTTAGCCTAAAAAGGGATGACCATAGTAGAAAACAAGTTTATAGATGAGGGAAAAACAACAACAAGAATGAATTCATATGGTTTGGTGATTTCTGCAGTTGTTTCTAAGAGATGCATTGAACTTTTAAAAATGCAGTACTAACAATCCTCAGAAATTCAGCTTTAATAGATTTGGTCTAAGGCCCAGAAATCTTTTTTTTTTTTTAAGTTTCCTAGGTTATAATGATCATTGTAAGTTCAAGAACACAAGCTGAGACATGCTACCTGGGAGCCAGGATCATGAGCATCAATCATCCTGATGGGGGCTCAATGGTATTGCAGCATCTGGAGGACAAACCTGGAGCATGAGGGAAACTGTTGGGAGATAGCCTCTGTATCTGCAAAAATTTCCTCTCTTGGAAATCTCCTTGAATCAGTTTTTGCTACGTCTGCCCCAACACAGACCTACTGCAGATGAGTTTGACAAACTCTGCCCTTATACTGGCTGTTCATGATTACTCTTAAGATTGAAGAAGACAATACATGCGGAACACCTGGCATGGAACAGGCACTCAATGTATTCTTGTGTGTGTGTGTGTGTAGTGCTGGGAGTTAAATGTAGGGCTTCTTGTATACTGTGCTTTACTTGATCCCATAGATGAATTTTGAATAAAAGAGAATTTTACTGTGCTTACACCATTTTGAGTAGCAGCACATGGACTCAGATTTTATTATCTTTTTAAATTACTCATGTCAAGCTCTTAGCAATCAATCAGTGAAACTGCATATAATATGAAAGGCAAGATTTTAGAAAAGGCTATCTTAAATTAAAAAAAAAGAGAATGTACTCACTTGAGTTGAAAATTTATACAGAAATGCAAAGGACTTAGAAGACCCAAAGCAATATTGAAAAGCAATAACAAAGTTGGAGACTTAGAGCACCTAATATAAAAACTTTCTTTAAAGACATAGTAATGGATGGGAGTGATTTTGGCAGAAGAATAAAAATATAAGTCAATGGGATTTAGAAATCTCTAGTCCAGAACAAGATCACAAATTACATGACAACTGATTTGTCAGAGTGCAAAGGCAATTTGGTATCTTTGAAAAATGATAGTCTTTTTCACAAATGTTGCTGGAGCAGTTGCATATCTATATGCTAAACAATAGGTAGGTAAATAAGTCTCTATCTGTCTCTATAGAAAAGAGCTCAAATTGGATCATCAACCTGATGAACCATAAAACCATAAAAAGACCATACTTTTTTCCACATTTTTAAATTGGTGTATTATAGTTGTACACATTGTGGAATTTAGTTGGTGCATGTACCACCTCTGTGCATGTACCTCAATATGCACAACTATATTGGTGCAATATAATTGTGCATATTGTGGTACGTGCACAGAGGCCCCCCCACCACCTTTCTTTTACTTTTTCCTCTACAACTTCTTCATATGAGGAAAAAACCCCTACAACCCTTGACCTTCTGAGTTCAGCTTATTTTGCTTAACATGATGTCCTCAAGGTCCATCCACTTTCCTGCAAATGACATAATTTCTTTTTGCTTTGTGGCCAAGTGAAACTATGTTTTCTTTATCTATGCATTCACTGAAGGACATGTAGTCTGTTTTCATAGTTTGGCTATTGTGAATGGTGCTGCTATAAAGATAGGTACACATTTATGACTGTAGTAAGATGACTTTAATTCTTTAGGATAAATATCAAGAAGTAGTAGAGCTGAGTCATAGGGTAGTTTCGTTTCTAGTCTTTTGAGGGACTTCCATACTGATTTCCATAGTGGTCATACTAATTTACAGTCCCACCAATGGTGTAAAAGTGTTCCTTCTTCTCCACATCCTCTCCAGAGGACTTTAAATTTTGACTTAAAAATATGATGGTGTTAAGAATACAGATGATGATAAATGCTGGCCAGGATGAATATTTAAAAATCTCCGTCTGGCCTCAGGTCCATTCTTGTCCTCTGTGCCTATTTAGAAACTGAAAGACATTTGCTGTTCTCCAAACAGCCCCCAACCCCACTCTAATCCCTCCTGACTGGATGGTGAATGTGAATGGAGTGAGAAATGGATAGAAAACATCTAGCATTAAGAGATTTCTGGGTGAGTCTGTGAGGGTGTTTCAAGAGACAAGTGACATGTGGGACAGCACTGAAGGGGGAGACCTGCCCTGATGGGGGCATCTCTGTTCAACAGGCTGAGGCTCCAGATGGAACGGAAGGTGGCAGAAGGAGGAAGTAGCAGTGGATGCAAATTCCACTCTTCTTGAGTGGGTGCGTCTGTTGCTGCTGCCATCACCTGTAGACACCAAGCTTCAGCGTCTTCACTCATCCAACATGGACTCTCCTCAATGATTCTCCAGGGAGCTTCCAGGCCTCTGGTCTTGGACTGGGGATGCCTCCTTGGTTCCTCTTGTTCTGAGTCTCCAGCTTCTTGGAGATGGCCATTGTGATCAACAGCTTCTGATCATGCAATCACCATAATAAATCCCCTTTTATAATTATATCCTGTTGTTTTTTTTTCCTCTGGAGAGTACTGACTAATCCTATGCTGCTGTTCTAGCTCTTCTTTTTACTTGGAATAGCCTTTGGCCCCATTCTCTCAAATGTTACTAATCTTCCAAAATCCACTTCAGTGAAATTTTTGTACGCTCCCTTGTTTCCTGTTCTCTTTTCAAAATCATAGAAGTACCTCTGCCAACTCTAGTGTCCCTCACTTCACTTTACCGTATAATATGTGTTAAACAGCTTTTTGTCACTGTGCCCAAAGAGCTGACAAGAACAACTTTGAGGAGGAAGAGTCTACTTTGGCCTGTGGTCTCAGAGGTTCAGTCTGTGGTAGGCTGACTCTTTGCTCTGGGCCTGACATGAGGCAGAACATCATGGCAGAAGTTGTGTGGTGGAGGAAAGCTGCTCAATTCATGACAGCCAGGAAACAGAAAGGGTCAAGTATAAGAAGCCAGGAATAACATAATCCCCAAGGGCATACTCCCAGTGACCTTCCTCCAACCATGCTCCATCTGCCTAAAATTACCACCATTAATCCATTCAAATTCTTAATCCGCCAAATGGATTAATTTGCTGATTAAATCACCACTCTCATAATCTGATCATTTCACCTCTAAACTTTCCTATGTTGTCTCACACATGAGCTTTGGGGGGACACATCATATCCAAACCTTAATACATGGTGTTGTGTGATGTTTCTTCTCATCTCTTTCTTGGCTGTGACTGCCTGGGCACAAGGGTCTTGAGTCTTCCTCAAGCCGTGAAGAAGGTCCTGCCTCAAACAGGTACAATCGTCTTCAGTATCCACCAAGACCTCCTGCTAGTGTGTTTTTTCTCATTTGCAGAAGCTGTACAGCCAAAGCTACCTTTTCCAGACTCCCTGCTGTAATAATCAGGTCTTTTGTTTTCTGAAATTTGATGCTTTGACATTTAGAGCCTTGTTGACCCTAGAGAGATTGATGCTCCCAGGGCTAGCCAGTTCCTCAAGAGAGTAAACAACTCGCCCATAAGTATGCTTTTCAAATATAAATGGAACAATTCAGAGCTGATATCACAAGTCCCTCATTTAATACGATCTTATACTTTGAGCTCCTAATCACCTGCCCTAATCACCCTGGGGGAACTACATCCATCCCGAGAACCTGCCGGAATTATTCAAACAAGTCAACCTTAAAATTTCCTACCACGTCTTGCCCATTCCTTATAGTGGAAACCACAGTGAAGGCTCTTGTCCCCAGTCCCTACCTCTGACCATATTTGGTGTTTTCTAGACCGATCCCTACTTCATAGAATGACATACCCATTTTCTTGGGAACTGTGATTGATAATCTATTTTTTCAATAACAATCTTTTTCTTATCTGTTGGCCTTTGTATACCTCAAAATTCCCATTAATGTACCATTATTTTAAAGCACCTGAGGCTGGTGTTCTGAATGAGAATGAGGATTTGCTATTAGATGAAATCTGGAAGGTGTAGATGAGGCAAGCTCCCTCTTCCCGATGTCCTAGCTCCACATAATCCACAGCAGGAAATGGCCAATTGCATATCAGAAACATGCTGGGCTGGGGCATAGCTCAGTGGTAGAGCTCTGGGTTTTATCCACAGCACCAAATACAGAAAAAGAAATATATATGAAGGCAACAAAGAGACTTATATTTTGGACAACAACATACAACTGAGTCCTAAAAATCAAGACCTCAAGGTATAGTCCTGGTAAATGTCTGGATCATTCTGTGCACAGCACCTGTCTGGATGGGTCAAAAAAGAGAAAAATTAACAGAATGCATGAAGAGGGATGTCTTAACACCATCCAGGGAAGAGCGGCTGCCTCAGCTGACCAGGTGCCTGGCCATCTCTCTAGTCTGTTTACAGGGGCACGCTCGTTCCAGACAGTGCTTTCTAACAGGGGTATACTCAGGTCCCATGAGTCCTAGGCCAGGAGACATTCTGATAAACACGATGGATGACTGTAAACTGCAGAAGAGTTTGCTGAGTAGACCACATGGATGTCCACATCCTGACAGCCACTCACTTTCTGAACCGATGAGGTGGCTTTGTGCTCACATGACACCATCAATGGAGCCGAGCCTCTGAAAGGCTGACTGGTTTTCAGTGTTTTGACAAAATCATGGTCCCAGGACTGAGAAGTTGAGGATCAGGTCTTGGAACATGGTGCCCGACAGAAGAGGTATCTAGGAGAGGTCAGTGCATCTCGACAAACATTGCTTCAAGCTGAGCTACGAGTGACAAACCCTCACACTGTCCACAGAACCACTGTTTGCCAAGTGTATTCAAATTTGGTTGACATCCCAGTTGAAAACTAACTCAAGCACTGAGCATGAAAAGAGTGTCATGTATATCCAGCTTCAAAAAGATGTTTAATAAGCATATGATTAACATCTGGTGTAGATTTACTCAAATTATTTTATTTTTGAGGTGAAAACCTGACGCTGAGTTGGAAATAAATCAAATGATTAAGAACAGAGTTTCTGTTTCTCCACTATGGAATGCAACAATGCATCAGTGGGGTAGAATGTTTATCTTAAAAATTGCTTTTAAGCTTTTTGGATGAAGAATACATTAATTCAATTCAAATGAATGTTGGTGAAACAAGTTGCATGCAGGAACTAATTTTAATGCTTTTCCTAGAGTGTATGTGAGTGTGTTGTGCGTGTGTGGTGTCTATGCATGCATAAGTATGTGGCATGTGTAGTGTGTGGTGTGTGTGTGTATGTGTTTGTGCTGTATGTATACATAGTGAGAGCAGTGCATTTTGTGATTTGTGATGTGTATAGTGTTTATGTGTGTGTGGTATCCATATAATGTGTGTTGTACTTGTGTGTGGTATATGTTAGGAGTGTATGTGTGATGTGTTCTGTGTATGTGTGGTATGTGTGTGGTGTGCATATGTATGCGTGTTTAGTGTTCATAATGTGTGTGTGCAGAGTGTATGTATTTGTTGTGTGTGTGATGGGTGCATTAAAGGGTACCTGAAGAGTGACTTTCTGTCCTCACAGAGTTCATAACATGGGAACAAAGATAAACCATGTCTCCACTAAAAGGCAGAATGTGATGAATATCTTAAGAAAAAATTCAGAAGATTCTTGTGCCAGGACTACTGGTTGTTTTGAGTTGGAGGAACTGGGAAACATTTTCCAAGAGAGTGATGAGATGGAGATTCTTGGGCTTCTCCAAGGAACTTTTTCTGCATCCTCGGCTCTCAGTTGGCTAACTCTGGCTGCGTTCCCCTCATCTAATGCTCTCAAATACTGTAACTGTGATGTCCTTTTGCTCAATTCAGCAGGTACTTGCCAGTCCTTATCCAACCAGACTCCTCAGCTGTGATTAGTTTCCACTGTCCCTGTTTTCCTTGGGGAATAATCCATTTTAAGTTTTGACTTAAATCCCATCTGGATGAGGCTTTTCCCACCCATGCAGGAGAGGAGTTCTGTGCTCAGTCAGAAGACCTGCCATTGGAGCTGGGCACTGACGTCCTTGGGATCCCGTGGCAAAGATGCGGCCAATAAAGATGGCACCTTGAAAGTGCATCAGTTAGATATGAACATTCCCTAGAAGTTACAAACAGTCCACCTGGGTTGAGGCTCATGGAGTCCACAGGAGTATTTAGACTAAACTAGCACCATAGTAGATGAAAGGGTACCTGAACTTTGCTGAGGAGGAAACAGAAAGTGATCTCAGCACCCAACTGTGTCCCCTGTGACAGCACCCTCCAGGTGGCCATGCTTTGGAAATCAAACTTGTCTTTCTTTCTTCTCCTTTTAATGATGACCTATTTTCCCACTTTGCAAAACAAAGGAGCATAAACCGAGGGATGACTCTGAACTAGACTGGATGAAAAGTCTCAGACCAATGGAACCTAAGATTCAGGGAAGAGCAGGGGAGCTGACTGCGCTGGTATGGCACAGGACTGAAATCCTGTGACTGTGAAGGACACAGCCGCATCCAATCAGGACCCGAGATGTTATCAGGCCCTTAGGCTCCCATAAGCCCTAAAAAACCCTTTCCCTTGGCTGATGGGGAGACAGATTTGAGCCTGCCTTCAATCTCTTTGTCTGACCTTTAATAAAATTCTTTCTTAAAAAATAAAAATTCTTTCTTTTTACAAAAACTAGTACCTTGGTATTGGCTTCCATACACATCAGTGAATTGCCCAGAGCTTGTCTATCTTTGCTCGTCTATCTCATCTTTTTAAGGGAGACAGACACAACCCAAAATATTGAAATCCAGTATGAATCTGTATGTTTTAGCTTCTAGTCAGTGCAAAAAACCTTAAAATATTGCATATTCAATTCTTTAAGTTTTTGTTTTCATCCAGTTTTAGCCTGAATTAAGTGTTTTCTAGGTTAAAAGCATAAGTATAATGAATGGTTATTTGATAAGTCTGAATAAAGCTTCCTTTTTCCTTACAAATTCTTTCTCCATGTTGAGAAGGAGAGTGACTTTGCACTAACTCATGTTAAAAATCAAGTGATATCTCCAGTTGAATTAGGACCTAAGTGAGTAGTTGATTGATAGATCCTTTAAAATAATGTTTTAATGCTCAGTAAGTATATTCTGCTTTAAGAGGCATAGAAATCTGAAGCAGTATAAAGAATTCTAGTGACAGTATATAAGACTTCCTCCTTTTCCATATGCTTATTTATATGGAGAATAATCCTTAGCACCTAGAGCTACATCAATAATAAAAAGTAAGCATATAATTAATACTTACCCCTGTCTCCACCCCTCAGTCTTCATACATAGACACATGAAAAAACTCAAGACAACCCCTTCCAGCTGATGAAATGTTTTATCTTTCATTTATTTTTTTCATGATGCTGAAGATCGAACGCAGCACCTTACACATGCTAGCCGAGGACTCACTACTGAACTATATACACCTCTAGTCCTAATGAAAATTTTACTTGTTTATGTTTAATAAATATTAAAATTTATGAAATATCAATATTGAAAATAACTAAATACAGAAGTAGCTAGGAAATTTAAAAAATTAATTGTGCCATCTGTCATCTGTCTTATAGAAAGATGAAAAGATTGTAATCACAAGAATATGGTCAAATAGGCCAAACTTTGTGGAGGAATAGATGGTAGATATGAATTTGAGAGGAAGAAAGAATGATACAATTTCTCTGTTAAATAATAGGGTTCATTTTTTCAAGATTCCCTTAGGGGGTGCTATGGTTTGGTTGCCTCTCCAAAATTCAGTTATTGAAATTTGGTAGTATTAAGTGGTGGGGCTTCAAGAAATGATTATTTCATAAGGTCTCCTTTCTTCTGAATGAAATTAGGTGCCCTTATAAAAGGGATTGACAGGAGCTCTTTGTCACTTTTGCTCTTCTGCCTTTGGCCATGTGAGAAGGCAGTGTTTCTTTCAGGAGATGAAGCTGCAAGGTACCATCTTGAATGCTGACAGCAGCCTTCATCAGACAACTTAACCTGTTGGAACCTTCATCTTGGACTTTCTCAACTCCAGAATTGTGAGAAATGAGTTTTTTGTTCTTGATAAATCACCCAGTGTGAGGTGTTTTGTTATAGCAGCACAAATAGATGAAGACAGGGAATAGGTGAGCAAAAATGTTGCAAACCACTGTCCTCTGCTTCCTTCAATATGAGCATATAAATCCTCGAGTGTGGCTCCCCAGAATATTCATGTTCCTTTATTAAGCCCTATGTCAAGAAAGTCATTTAGGGATTGATTTACATTCATACGCAGACTGTGTGGAAGCATAGATGTTTCCTGAATTTTAAAGCAAAGATTCTGGTTCCTAACCTTCCAAATAAAGAACATAGTCCATGAGAATTCTCTCTGAGTAAGCTGTAGTTTTGTCTAGCTGTCCTGTTATACTTCTTATGAGTTCTCTCATTCCATATGTTTCCAGTATATAATATTCATTGTGATCTTGTGGGTCTTATTTCTATTTCTATTTCTTATTTCTATTTCTCTTAAGAGTGGAAGTAATAAGGCTAGATATGAGAATATTCTTTTTTTTTTTTTTTTTTTTTTTACAAGTGTTGCAGAAGGAGCCTCTTGCCTGCGTCCCCTGGTGGTAGATTTGGGCTCTTTTCTTTTCTTTTTTTTTAATTGGTTGTTCAAAACATTACAAAGCTCTTGACATATCTTATTTCATACATTAGATTCAAGTGGGTTATGAACTCCCAATTTTACCCCAAATACAGATTGCAGAATCACATCGGTTACACATCCACATTTTTACCTAATGCCATATTAGTAACTGTTGTATTCTGCTACCTTTCAGAGAATATTCTTAATTATGAAAAATTTTCACCCTATTCTGAACTCTCTAACTTACATAGTGTACACAGAGTTAACTCCTAACTCTATAACAATCTTAAGAAGAGATGGTACAAATTCCAGATAAATACAGTTCCAGAAAATTACTTTCAGATAAATTATAATGAATAGAATATACAAATAATAATGTTCAATAAAATATGCAAATAAATACAAATACTAGATAAAGTTCCAGGTAAACAAATAATTTCAGATAGATTCACTTTAACAGAAAAAGTCGCTTGAATTTGAGGTTAATGTTGTAGTATGAAAGCAGAAGTGAATAGAAGACATGCAGAGACTATCATTATCCTCCCAACCCCCAGCCTGAACTTGAAGGAGGTGCTGTATTGAAAGTAGCACTAATTGTTTTCCTGTCTCTGGGGACCAGATGGCTGTATGCTCTGCTCAGCCTGATGTGGGACAATATTGGTTCCCATCTCCCGCTTTTCCTCAGCATTGCAAACCACTTCCAGCACTTCTCACTGCAAGGAGGAATAGGTGTGCTCAAGGTAATAGGTGCTTAAGCAGATCATCTCATTTTATAAATAAAATCCAAATTGAATTCTTAAAATGATTAAGATAATAAAATTTGAATATTATATCACAATTTTTAAAAACCTGTGTTAGATTTCCATTGTTTTAAAAAACTATCTGAAATAATCAATTTATAGAAGAAAAGGTTTATTTTGGTTCACAGTTTTGGGGGTTTCAGTGCATGATCCATTGGTCCATCACTTTTCAGTACATGATCCATTGGTCCATCCTATGGCAAGGAAGCACATAATGGATAGGAGCAAGTGGCAGAGTAAAATGGTCACATCAAGGCTGGGGAATAAAGAAGATAAGGAGGTGTTGGGACCCCAAAATTCCCTTAACTGGCATGCCCCCAATGACCTAAAGACCTCCCATTAGGCCCCACCTCTTACAGGTTCCACCACCTCCCAATACCTTGTAGACAGACAACTATTAACACAAGGGTCTTTGGGATACATTCTAAATCTACACTAAAACAATTTTGTTGCTAATGCTTCTTATATGATAGTTGATTACAGATTCTCCATTTCAAGCATGCAGAAACCTCAACATAGATTAGTGAAAGCTGATAACATCCAACAGGGCTGGGTTCTTGGTCTATTCATGAGGTTATAATTCCTCCCCACTAAGAATAGGGCCATGGCTCTGGGACTGAAGGCTAGTGACTGCAAGGAACCTTGCAAGTATAGTCTGTATAGTCCATGAAGCAACAGAATTAACTGTGAAGTCAGACTGGGCTTGATCATAATGTAATTTCAGATAAGACTGGGTACATTCAGGGTCGTATGGCCATAGAGCCATAATATAATTTTAAAAGCTCCAACTGGGCTGGCAGCCAGTATGGGCCTTTGGACATAGACTGGTTCAAGGCCAAGTTTCAGCTTGGCCACTCACAGGTTGTGTGGTCCTGGGCAGGCTGTCTCACTCTACAGGATGTTGATTTTCTCTCCTGTACTTGCAGGGGGGATAGGAATAATACTTCCCTTAGAGTGTGACCCCGAGGCTTCACAGAACAACAGCTATGGTGAGAGGGCTATTACTGTGATCTCAACAGTGGTGCCCTTGAGATTGTCAGCTGGTGTTCTTTCAGCTATGTATTTGGAAATCAACCACTTTTCGGTGTGGTTTGACACCCAGATGTTAATTCTATATATGGAATAAAGATCTGAGAATAGGAAAATGATCGTAAAGAAAATATTAGCTGAAATTCATTTACTTATGCGTTTAAACATTTGCTGGATGTCTGCTAACTTCCAGACACTTTGATAGACAATGGAATCACAATCCAGAGATTGGACTGGATTATTAGTGTTTTGGTTATTAGTGTGTTGATTGCACTCTGAGTAGAGACAGGAAGGTCTGCAGGCTCCTCGAAGCTCACACCAGTACAGACAGAAATAGAGGATTAAGGGCTGTTGCCAACACCTACCCATGGTATAGGGTAGGTCTCTGAATTAGTAGCTAGGGTGTTATTCGTGTGTCACAGTGAGGGTATGCATTGCCTCACAGTTGGCATGCATTAGACAGTTATTTTTTTTTTGAATGAAAGGTTTTTGCTGTGTTTTAATTTGACATTCCCAGCACTCATTTTTTTTTCTTTTGAACAATAAGAATCTTGGATTGGGGTATGGACTGTTAATTGTTTCATTCTTAGGAATGGGAAGAGGAGATCTGTACGAAGCTGGTCAGCCACAGGCCACAAACACAATGTGAAAAGCCTACCTTTTAATTTATTTTGTATTGCCTTTATTTATTTATTTGTTATTTTTTAAATGGCAAATTTTATGCTGTAGATACTTTATTTATTTATTTCCTTATTTATTTATGTCTTTCAGTGTTGGGGATGGAATCCTGGTCTTCCTACATGGTAGGCAAGTGCTCTAGCACTGAGCTATACTCCTGGCCCCAAAGTCTATAATTTTATTTATTTATTTATTTACAGGAGGATTTTATTTTATTTTTTTTAATTAGTTACACACGACAGTATAATGATCTTGTCATGTCATACATTTGAATCAAATGGGGTATAATTTCTCATTTTTCTGATTGTACAGGTTGCAGAATCACATTGGTCATACAGTCACGTATATACATACAGCAACAATAATGTCTATTTTATTCTGCTCAGTTCTGTTTCGAGACCTCTGTCTATTGCTGGCAAAACTTGAATTGAGGTCAAATCAGTTCATTTAAACCTTTCTGGGTCATTCTCCTTGGGGTTGCTTCTCCGGCAGTGCCGTGGTGTTGGCAAAAGCTCTTAGTCCTCTATTTCTGTCTCTACTGGTGTCCGCCTCGAGGAGCCTGCAGACCTTCCTGTCTCTACTCAGCATCTCAGAGCCACTCTGTGTCCTCATGATAAGGCCACCTCAGCCTTGGGACAGTCCTATTTTTGGTGTGGATTTTTTTCCTTCATTGCTTGGCACTGATTTCCCTCCCCCTATACCCTTACAGATTATTTGTTGAATAAATAAACTGTCTCTCTTGAGGGTCACAGAGAGGTAAGTAGGGAGCCTAGGTGTTTTTCTGCCATTTTTGGACTCTAAGGAACTTGGGACACCATAAGAATGGCCCTACAGCCCCTTCCTGCTGTTGCTGAGCAATGGAGCCTCCAGGAGTCTGGCTGCCTCCTCAGCCTCAGTTGCAATGAATGGCTCCGCTCTCCCTGCTCTCTAACTCGTTAAACCCACAGAGGGGTCTGCTTGTTCCTTCTGAGTCTCATCTTCCTGTTTTATTCATGTGTAAGAACTGGAGTCCTTCTCCCTCTAGATGGGTGTGAGGTAGGGACCCCTCTCTGGCTGTGACAGCCTCTTAGCTCTTTTCTGAATTCTTCTTTCCCAATGTGTGGAATTATTAAATCTATTATTAAATCTGTGTCTTCATCTCCACTGCCCAAATCTGTTGTTTATCTGCCACATCTATTTCAGGCAAATCGTCCCATTTTGTAAAGACATAGAATTTGTGGGATCTAAATCAGGTCTTCTCAACATTTTGTGGTGTCATAGACCCCTTTAAAGCTAGCATAAATTTCACGGGTACTTTTCCCAGAAAAAAAAAATCAAAGAGAACACACACTCATGAGTTCATTTACTATTTCTGGGGATTTGTGGGCTTTTTTTTTTTTTGAAGATGAAGATTTTGTGTCCCTGATGCTAATTGCTGGTCTTGGTAATGCATCACGCAGAAACTATGCTACCAGAATTTCCAGAATGAAGAAGACTCTTTAGGATAGAATATCCTAAAAATATACGTATAGCACGTTAGAATTGTAGATATTAGAACAAAGTAATAGGAGGGATTTCTAGACGTCTTTATTTCAAAGATAAAGAAAGCAAGGACCAAAGAGGAGCCCAGGTCACTCAGTCAGCTACTGGTAAAGGACACTGATTGAGTACCTCTCTTATGTCAGACACATTATCTGGTCTGCATGGTACTCTTCAGGCAGGAAGAGAACTTGGTGTCATAAACTAGGTCTGACTGTCACAAACTAGATCACCTGGGCTGGTTACTTGCTTTGGGAACTTGTAATCTCCTTCTATGAAAGAATTAAGGCACTTGCCTCCCCATGTGTGTTTTCTCCCCTCGCCTTCCCTCCCTCCCTCCTCCCTCCCTCCCTCCCTCCCTCCCTCCCTTCCTTCCTTCCTTCCTTCCTTCCTTCCTTCCTTCCTTCCTTCCTTTCTCTTACCACTCCCTTTCTTTTCTCCTTTCAGTTGCACATAGTCTGAGCATAATCCAGCATCATCTCGGGTATCTCTTATGGCTGCAAGTGTATTGTTTGCAAGTAGCCACAAAAGCAGGATTTGGGGTACAAGATACTTACTATCGATCAACAGTGGAAAAGGAAGAGGAAGGAGGTGCCACAAAGCCTGCCTAGTCCCTGGGGAGTCTGAAGCAAACACTGTAAACATGGGTGGGCCTTTACCCTTTTGCTTGGGTCAGCCTGTCCTGAGCCAGGGATGAGATAGCTCAGCCTTCTCTGCAACTGAGCCACTACTGGAGGAAAGGAGTGTTAGAGGTTATCTGCTAACCATATCCTCATAGCTGGGCTGTATGCAGTCCCCAAGGAGGACCTGGGGCTCACCCTTAGTATGCCATGGGTTTCCCTGTGCCAGTGAGATTTACTCTCACAAATGTGTGTGGGGGAGCAGTATTCTCATGGGTCTTTCTTGCTGAGGGGGAACTAGGAAGAGGGAAGTTAGTGGGACATGTGATAGCTCTGCTGCTGTAGTTGGTCTTGGAGTCTCACTTGCTACTCATCATTTCCCTCGTCCACTTCCCATCCTAGGGGCCCCTTCGTCCCAGCAACCCCCTGCTGGCCCCAGTGTGTGCCTGGTTATTATTCTGAGCAAGAACTTATTGCTCAGTGTGTACAGAGGCCAGTACCATGGTGCTGGGGTTTTGCAAAAAGAAGGAACTTTGTTGAAGGTTGACAATCAAGGAGATGGGAAGCATACTCAAGTCCGTCTTCTGGATTGGCCAACAGTGAAATAGATGTTTGATTGGTTGTAACTGGTGGTACTGGCAAATAGTCTGCACTGGGTACTCTGGTCCTGGTGACCCTTGTGGATAATCACATCCATCCTATACTGGTTGATGACACCCTTTTTCTCTTTTGTCAGGTTTTGTTCTTGTTCTTCAGGTTTCACTATGGGAGACTTAGGTCAGGTCCTAGTGTTTGACACCTTCATCCTGAAAAACAGCTTCAACAGTTTTTAGGAGAAGGGGAGCTGCTGTTTTATGGCTCAGTTTCAGTTATATGACCTGACCCTTCATCCCAGGGGAGCCAGGCCCTCCTCAGGTCCTGGTGCTCAACTTGCCCACTTGCAGTCAATTGTCCATCTCACAGAGACAGTTTGGGTCCTTCCAGGATGCAAGATCAGTTACAGCTCCCAGTGAACAAGAATGTATTTGCAAAATATCTGCCCTGGGGAATTATGTGAAGCAATGGCTTGAAGGGTTTGGTGTGGGAATATCTGGGGCACTTGAGAACAAGATAAGCCCTGGGGAGCAGTCAGCTTCAGAATCTCTTGTGTATAGTTCTGTTCTGAAGATTACAACAGTTAATGACAGTGGGTGGCTACTGGGAAGGGCCTGGCTTCTCCCAGAGTCAGAATTGTTGGGGACTTGGCCCAATTCTCATGGTGTGACCATATCATGAACTCAAAAAATCTCCCACAATTACATCAAGTAGCCTTTCTCAATTTACATTCCTCCAGTTCCCCCAAAGTACTATAGCCTTGGAATGATGCATTTGGGTTACCTCAGGAGTGCCTGTAGAGCGCTTGGAAATCACTTTTTATTCCTGTCTCAGGACATGTAATAATTTATTTCAGGCAGGTAGGAGTACTTGATATCACCTCAAGAAGGAAGCTGGAGTAGATCTCAAAAAGAGAAACCAGACTAAACTGTTTCAGTACAACTATCAGGGAGGGACCCTAGAAGGAGTGATCAGGGGTGGAGTAGCCAATCCAGGTGCTGTTGGTGAGAATAACCCACAATCCTGGGGAGGGATGATGCTATTTAGAATTTGGCTTGATTAGAGACATGGCAAAAGACACAGGATGCAGAACATGCCTTAACCTTCTTGGGATGGAAGGTCAATGCCAGCCAATACAGGAAGAAGGAGAAGGCAAGAGCAACACTGGGACATGTAGATGGCTGGGTTGAAGGGTGCAGAAGGGCTGATCAGTGCCCCTGTGTCATGAGGCAATAAAACAGAAAGCTTCAAGATCTGTAGGCATGTTGACACACTCTGATTCTGTCACTGCATTTGCAGGAGACTATTTTAAGGAAATCATAAGTGATTCTCATAGAGATTCATCATAGCTGTTGCAATCTATTGGAAAAATCTAAATGATTAATAGAGAAATTAATCTATCCTTCAGAAGACATCTATATGGTGGGGTACTCTGCCACAACTGGAAAGCCATTTGTTGAAGAATTCTTAATGATACAAAGCAAATTTATGATATTTGAAATATAAATAGAATAAAATTGGGTTATAATTTTGATTCATGGGAATTGATATATGACAGTATGTGTACATTTGTAGAAAAACGATTTCTAATTATATTTAAAGTTTGGATCTGCTATGATCACAATTCACTTAAAATTTTTAAATACAGTACTACATTGTATTTAAAGTTCGAATCTGCTATGATCACAGTGTGTTTTTACTTATATAACCTGTGTTGGGAGGAATGAAACCTTACAAACGCTTTTTCATAACTCTAAGAAATGTTTAAACTGTGCTTTAGGTCAATTAGAACAAGGTTAGTAAAATCAAAGTTGAATCAACTGCTGCATGTTTGATAAGTAACTTTAAATTCTGATAGCCCCTACCTAATAAATAAGTAAAATTTCTCACAAATTAGAACAGGCACTGTAGTCTCAAAAGCTTTTTTTATAAAAAGGTTTCCTGAAAGTTAACCATTATGATTAGATGATATGCTCACAGGGGTATTATATTATAAATAAGTTACTCCATTTCATGGTGAACAATATAGACAGATTTGAAACATCATCACAACTTGGCTTAGCTAACAGTTGTTAGGGTTGTCTGAGGTTCTGGCTGAGATTCCCTTTCCTTTTTGAAAACAGACCATGGTGGATAGATGAGCACTTTCATCTTCAACATTACAAAGCTCCAGCTTAATTGTTCTTAGACTTTGTGTCCTTTGGTTTTAATGATGATTTCCACTGAGACTGAATAAGAGTACTGAATCTCATACTTCCTCCCTCTTCCAATAATTCTGCATTCCTCCTGATTTTACCTACACAATGTATCTTGGATCAACAGCCTCTCCTGATGGCCATCTTCCATTCCTTCCTCATGCCTGGCTCCTTCTCTGATTTCCTGGCCTACTGTGGCCCTGGTGACCTTGTGAGTCACTCCTTGATTAGCTTCTCCCACTGAATGCTCCACCAGGGTCTGTTAGCAAATCAGGCCTGTTTTACCTGTTTCGCAGTATGAAACTGAGACCATGAGCTTTGTGAAAGAGTAAGGGTTTATTCTCAAGGATTCTGAGGGTGACTGTGTAAGATCCAAATCTCAAATCTTCCTCTCCAAGGAGAGGGTATTTATAGGACAAAGAAGCAGGGCATTTAAAAATGCATAGAGAGGATATGGGGGAGGGAATCAGTAATCTGTCCCTGTGTTATCAAACTTCATGGCTCCTCATGGGATGCATGAGAATGACAGTATCAATGATCTGAGGCTGGTGTCTTTGGTCTCTTGATGTCAAAAGGCCACCCATCAGGCACTTCAGCAGGTCCAAGTGAAGAGTTGGTGGTTTCTATAAAAGTCGTCTTCCAGTCCCTGAGAAGTCACCTAGGCAACTGTCATTACCCACATATCAGAGTGTCGTCTACAGTAAGCTAGCGAGAAACTAATAATATATTGCTCAGCTGTCTGACCTCCAAAATTAGTGATTTTTCAAAGTCAATTAAAAGCAAGTAACTAAAAGCAAATGAAGCAAGATCTGTATTTAGCTTTTATTTTTATTTTTTAAAATTTTCAGATCCAGTCCCCAAGCTGAGGAGCATGGCCTTCAGACATGGCTGATCCTTGGCTTCCTTTCACCAGTGTTTCATTTGGGATCTGCAGTACTTCCTATCAGGTGTTCTCTTGGAGATAACTGCTCATCACCCTGCACCCAGGACCAGACACTCTCAAAGTCTACTTCCTCCTGGAGCTCTGTCCCAAACCCCAGACTAACTATAGCAATCTCTACTTTACCTTCAGTAACTAGATGAAAATTTATGATTTTTAAATTCTGGGCTCTCAGCTTCCCAGTTTAGCTCCTCAAGGCAGTGAGCTCCTTAAAATAGAAGGTGTCTAGCCCACGACCCTATATCCTACCTCTACCATAGGAGGTGGTAAACAGTAGATGCTCAATGCATGTGTGTAAAACAACACACACAAGGAATGCAATAAAGTGTAGGAAAGAAACCCAAGTGAGGAATAGATAATAGCGTTCAACAACATTTATCTCTGGTGGATCAGGAATGATTTTAGTTTTTCTCTTTATATATTTATGTATCACTCAGGTTTTCTGTAATGAGAATGAATTTTGCAATCAACAGAAAACCCATCAAGGAAAGAATGTTTACCCCCTGAGGTTTCAGTGGCAAGCAGAGGGATTTCAGGCCTCACTCCTTGCAGAACATGAGAAAGCTTTGTGAGGAAGTGGGTCTTGGAAGGGGCGTGGGCTCTGACATGAGAGGAGAGAAGGGGACAGGCCATGCTGAGCTGCTTCATAGGGCTCTCGAGAAGAATAGACAGTGTTAAGCTGTGGCATAGCAGGGAGGCTGAGCAGCAGAAAATGAAGGGCACTTTGGGACTAAATCAACCTCATTTTTAAGAAATCAAGAGGCAGGGGATGAATTGCTTGACTCCTTCAACAATAGACATGGCAGGAGGGTCTGGGTGTCTGGGAGACAGGTTGATAGGATGTCTTTTGAGAAAGAGTGGCTATGGTTCATAGGGCAGAACACTTTTTGGAAGTGCATTTTTTTTTCCATCAATAGTGTTAATATTGCCTACTTGATAGCTTTGTTATGAAGATGGAATGAGATTGTGCGTTTTATTATCATGTATGATGTTAGAGGGGCTTTTATAGGCCCGGATTCATTGTTGCTACTGAATTACTCCAATAACGGGGAGCAAGCCTAGTGGGATCGTCTCTTTGTAAAAGAGGGGCTTCCCAAGATTGGATGGCACTCCACAAGTATGCTATCCAATTCAGGTTAGAATCAAATTTGGGAGTCATTATCACAAAGCCCTCACTGGTTGGTAATTGTCTATACTTTCTCATGGCCTAAATTTCCAAACCGAGTGTGGTTGTTTTCCTAGTTACCTGCCAACATCTGCTTTTTGAATGCCACTAAGCAATTATCATTGCTCTGCTAATTTAGGTGAACAAAACACAGATGGATCCCTGTAAAATTTCCCATCAATGCAAATGGGTTTCTGGAGTTGAACATCATGGCCTTGGTCACTGATTTGTGGGTGGACATCGTGAAATGTCATTTCCAATAGCAGGTTTGTTTTTTTTCTAGGACCTTGACCCACAAACAAAGTCTCTACTCTTCCTTTCTGCAAAGGAGACAATGAAAATGATACTTTGTGCTCCTGCTTGCTTGCTTTTATGTGCACATCTGGACAAATTGAAAGCCAAATGAAAGGCAGCACTTTCTTACAATTTTCAAAGGTGCATCGAAGATAAACATCATTTGAATTGTCAAGTCTATCTTCACAGTAGAGGAAGAAAAATTGTGAGCTGCAGCGGGAGAAAACTGGGGCAAAGAGGAAAGAACACAGCGTGGCTGAGTCCTGTCCTTGCTTCCTTCAGATTCTCATGTGAAAGTGAAGAATGGGAGGAGTGAAGACAGAAGGTTCCAGGCTGAATCACTTGTGGCTTGAGATTCTTGGTTCATGCTCTTATAATACCTGGGCATTAGTTTCATTAATAAGCAAGTAAACCATAAAGGCAAAGTATGCATTAACATACATTATATTTTGGTAACAATTTCTAATGTTAGAATAAAATGGAGCCCACAACCCTTATTCCTGGAGCTTTGTAGCACAGTCATCTCATGCAACCACCTCCCTGTTGGGAGCCCATGAGAGCCTCCTGGCCAATGCTCCACCCCAGGTGTTCTGCCTCTCCTTCCTGATGCTGAATTTTCTGTTCATGTTTCACAGGCTCTTTCTTTTGAAAACCCATTTTGAAGCCTTTCTCAGGCATTTGTGATTTCTCTTGTCATTCCTCCTGCCTGCCTCCCCCACCGCACACACACCACAACTTTACCTCTTCCCTTCATTATACCTCTGCCCCTCCCCTGGTTGGCCTGGGGTCAGCTACCCAGTTGCAGAGGAGACAACCAGAAACCACCCTCACCCATCATCCCTCACACATCATTACATTTTGTGTCAGCCCTACCAGTGTTTGGATTGTCTTAAGTATAACCACACAACCCACATTGTCACTAGCAGGAGACATTTCCTGCACTGAGGACAGAGGCTGGGCTGAGAGTCTGAGTTGCACTGGGTGAGGAAGTTCTGTTCTTTTTGCATATGGCCCCAGAACCCAGGGCTGCATTTCCATCAGTCATTTTAATTCTGTCCCCTGTTTTCAAGTCCGCCCAACTCTAACCCATTTGAAATTGGTAATTTGTCTGGATGATCTGGAGGGAGTGATCCTCGCTTCCTCCCATGATAATTTATTCTAATTGCATTGGCTTGTTTGGAGTTGTGCTGCTAAGCAACACTGAGATTCCCCTCCCCCCCCCCCCCCCCCCCGTTTTTGTTCTTTCTTTTCTCTATCCAGCTCAGAAGGAGCTCCCTTTGTGCCACACACACAACAGCTAACAAAGGCAAATGACAAAAGAGAAGGAAAGGCCAGCCAAAGGGAGTGAAATGACCCAGCCCCATTGTCTGGGGGATCCCTGAGTGGCCCAGGGTCCAGGAGCAGCCAGATAGGTGAGGACCAGGAAGCAGTTCAGTTTCTGCTGAGAGAAGGCCCCCAGGTCCTTGGTTCCTGACTGGGAGGAACTGTTGCCTTGGTGATGGAGGCAATTGGAACTTCTTACCTTCTCTGCACCTCTCCTTTTCCTTTATCATGCCATGGTGTGAATGGGAGAGAGGGATGACAGGTGGCTTGTCTAGGAGATTGTGGGGTAAAGGGTCATTTGATGAATTTCTGGAAAAGATTTTCCATCTGGGAAGTGTCATGGCCTCAATTCAAATGAATGATACAAGGCCATCAATTTATTGCTTGTTCTGCACAAACCCTGCACCAGCCAGGATGCACGCCCCAGGTTGCGGCTGGCTCAATTTACACGTACCACAGGGCGAGTCTGAACCTCCTTCTGAAACCTCTGTCTGAGACATCTTTCTCTGTGGAAAGAGGATCACAGTGTTTGCAGTTGTTTTAATACTTGGTTTGCTTAAAAGCATTAGAGGGGGTTCATATTGGGGAACCTCCAAAGGGCACTTGCATACAACACGCTTGGCAATCGGTCAAGTGACTTAGCATCTTTTCAGGTTAGCCTTGCTCTCAGCCCCTGAGCTGACCCATGTCACTTGGTCCATAAAACAAGAGACCAGAATGTCTATTGTCAAGGGAGCCAAGAAACAGGGGTGGGGGCAAGGAGAAGGCACTAGTGTTTTCTACCTTCCAAATATCTGCAAAAGTGTCAGGTGTTTCATGGAATCAACCCAGCTTCTTCCCCACTGTGGAGTCTAATGTCTCTCTGCTTTTGAAGCTAAAACATCTTTCTTTATCTAATATTGGATATCTTTAAAAAGGTATTTCCCCTTCCCCCTCCTTATCTTCAAGGTAACTACTATCCTGAATTTTGTGTTTAGCTTTCCTCACTTTCCTTTATACCTCCTTCAGTATCTACAGGGGATTGGTTCTAGGAATCCCCACCCTCCCATACTAAAGTCCTGGGATGCCCAATTCTCTTATATAAAATGGCATAGAGTTTGCAATGTAACCTGAGCTCATCTTTCTCTATACTTTAAAGCATTTCTAGATTATCTATAAAACCTAATACAGTGAAAATGCTATGGAAATAGTTGTTATACTGCATTGTTTGGGGCATAATGACAAGAAAAAAGTCTGTGCAGGCTCACTACAGGCACAATTATTGCTGGTCAGACTACAATATATACTAGTCAGCAACAATGTATCTCCCCGCCCCCCATATTTTCTCTGTTTGGTTGAATCTGTGGATGTGGAACCTGCAGATAAGAAGGGCAAATGTATTTTTAAAGATATAAATAATATTGTAATCATCTTATATACCTCCCCCTGCTCCCACCTGTTTGAGGTAATGCTCATTACCAGGCCAATAGAGGCTTCCTGGCCTCTTTGTTCCCATTTCCTCTTCTTTGTCTTCCAGGTAATCACTACCTTAAATTTTGTGGTTAGCATTCCTTGCTTTCAGCTTTGCATGCTTTAAGTTTTATATAAATAGGATTATTGTAAGTATTCCTCATTTTTCAAAATATCAATGTTATTTCTCAAAATTCATTTTATATGAATGAGTATAGCTGTTTCTTTTTTTGACCTCAGTTCTATAATCCGTGGAAGGAATACTATAATTTACTTATCTGTTCTGTTGGTGGTTACCAGGTTTGGCTGCATTTTCTTGCTTCTATAACCACTGTAGCTGTGGAATTACTTTGAGAAGTCTTGTGCCTACAGCCAGATCTTTTCTAGGGCAACAATTCTTCACCTTTTTGGCCTTCAACCTTTGAAGCTCTTAAAAATTATCTGCAAAAAGGATTTTATTGATATGAGTTCTATCTATTCATATTTACCATATTGCAAATTAACTTTAAGCATCTTTTTTAATTATTTAAAATAATAACACACTAATTACACGTTACCATGAATAACATTTTAATGAAAATACATTTTTCAAAATAAAAAATAGTGGGAAAGGTGGCACTGTTTTATATTTTATCATCGTTTGAATGTTAGTCTGAACAGCTGGATTCTCATACAGCTTCTATGTTTGGTCTACTGAAATTTTGTTATTTTAGTTGGAGTATATACAGAGACTCCAGCTTCATGTAGATGTACAGATGGAAAAGGAAGAAATATCTTAACAAACTTATTAGGGAATTGTGGATATTCTTAGGTGCACACTAAATCTAGATAAGAGCTTGTTTCTTGTCTTTCATCCGCCACCCTCTGTACTGAGGATTAAACCCAGGGGACTTTACTACTGGGCTACATCCCCAGCACTTTTTATTTTATTTATTTTTTTTTAAACGGGGTCTTACTAAATTGCTGAGGCTGGCCTTCAGTTTGAGATCTTCCTGCCTCAGTCTCCTGAGTCACTGGAATTACAGGTGTGCACCAATACACCCATCTAGATAAGAGCTTTTTTTGTTGTTGTTAGAATGAGGCATCTGAAACATTTCAAAGTATTTTTGTATTGTTATGTATGGGGAATCACTCTCGTTCACCATCAACGAGGCTGGCCTAGAGGCCACAGAACAGAAGAAGGGCCCACAGACCAGAGAAATTATACTAATCAGCCTGGTGTGGTGGCCCACGTCTGTCATCCCAGATGCTCAGGAGGTTGAGGCAGGAGGATCGAAAGTTCAAAGCCAGTCTCAACAAAAACAAGGTGCTAAGCAACTCAGTGAGACCCTGTCTCTAAAGAAAATACAAAATAGGGCTGGAGATACGGCTCATGGTTGAGTGCCCCTGAGTTCAATGCCTGGTACTCCTCAAAAACCAAACCAAACAAACAAACAAATAAAACCCACTAAGCACATGGCTTATTCCATCAATTGAAATCACAATGAGAAGCAAGGAAAAGAAAAGAGCAAGTTAACAGGTGGGGTGAACCAGATGGAAGGACCATCTGTGAGTTTTATGGAATATCACCTGTGACTGGAATGGTGTAACCAGTGGGCAGCCAAATGAAGGCCTCATGAATATCCAGCACTCTTGCATCTTTAGTAAATCTTGTATATCTAGTATCTCTTGTATATTTATTATATTATGAATATTTAGTACACAAGTGTCTCATGCATATTAAATATATTTAGAAGGTGCTTCCTTCCGTGTTCAGCAGTCTACTTACTGACTGCTTACGCATAACAAGTCTTGTGAATTGTGTTTATGTTTGAGAAACTTATTGCTTACTAGTTCTTATTTATTAAAATGTCTTTCCTATGCTTGATAAACTACATATTTATTCATCTGATGGAACTAAATATTCTAAATGCAAATAGATGTTATAGTTTGGAAAATGACAATTTCAGGAATCATTATTTCTGTCTTTTTTAACTAAGAACAACTTATTTGTATAATTAAGGCCGTTATCAGTTACAGCTAAAAACTGAATGGTTAGAGAGTCTATGTCATTATACTATATATCTTTTTAAAAAAAGTTTGTTATATGTGACAACAGAAGGCATTACAATTCATATTACAGATATAGAGCACAATTTTTCATATCTCTGGCTGTACACAAACTAGAGTCACACCATTTGTGTCTTCTTCATACATGTAGTTAGGTAATGATGTCCATCTCATTCCACCGTCTTTCCTACCCCCATGCCCCCTCCCTTCCTCTCCCTCCCACTTGCCCTATCTAGAGTTCATCTAATCCATGCCCCTCTCAACTACATTATGAATCAGCATCCTTAAATCAGAGAAAACATTCGCATTTGGTTTATAGGATTGGCTAACTTCGCTTAGCATTATCTACTCCAACTCCATCCATTTACCTGCAAATGCCATGATTTTATTCTCTTTTAATGCTGAATAGTATTTCATTGTGTATATATACCACATTTTCTTTATCCATTCATCTACTGAAGGGCATCTAGGTTGGTTCCACAGTTCAGCAATTGTGAATTTTGCTGCTATAAACATTGATGTGGCTGTGTCCCTGTAGTATGCTGTTTTTAAGTCCTTTGGATATAGACTGAGGAGTGGGATAGCTAGGTCAAATGGTGGTGCCATTCCCAGTTTTCCAAGGATTCTCCTTACTTCTTTCCATATTGGCTGCACCAATTTGCAGTCCCAGAAGCAATGATCATACTTATATACCTTAATCATCTAGTTCTATGCTAATAGATAGTCTCTGATCACATGTGGTTATTGAATACTAAACCACAGCTGGTCCAAACTGAGATGTGCTATAAATCTAAAATATGTGCCAGTTTCAAAGATTTAATATGAAAAAGAGAAAGCAAAATGTCTTTTATTAATAAGCTGTGTATTGATTACATACTGAGATAATATTTTGACTATATAGGATTAATTATAATATATTACTGAAATAATTTCTTGTGTTTCTTTTTACTTTATAAAATGTGACTACTAAGGAATTTAGAATTACACATGTGGTTTGCATTGTATTTCTACTGGAAAGTGGTTATCTAGAAAATAGTACCATTTAATTGATTATTAGGTTTTTAAATGCTCCCATTAAAATGGATAAAATCCTCTGAGTTTGTTTTCCCAGTCTTTCTTAGCTTATTGAGACATTTAAATTAAGTTTGCTCAAAGATGGCCATTCTTGAGTAAGAGATCAGTTATACATTTTCAGTTTCTACACTAGTGAGGCATCTTTTTAAAATTAAAGGCTCTGTGCTCAATTATTCCATATTCATCTAATTTTTATTTTTTGCCTTCTCTCTAAGTTTGTCATTATGAACTTGCTTAATATAGATAAAATGTAAATACTTTCTTTAGTGGTGTTAGTCGTATATGTGATTTAATCAATCTTAATTTATCTCCCTCATGTTCTCAAGAAAATGAGAAAAAAAGTTGTGGCTTCAATTCCAGCTTAAAAAAATAAAAATAAAGTTAATTATGCTGTATATGTGTTTATATTTGGGCATCCAGTAAGACTAATCCATGCTTCTTTTCAATTATATTCAAATGCCTTTTTTCTTTGCAGGAATTATCTTGAAAAAGGCAAAAACAGAAATTAAAAAAAAATACCAAGTGATGAATAAATTGGGAAGTGTATAACAGATGGGGCTGTTTCTAAAAGTTATGCCAATATAATTTGGTATTAGTATTTTGTTTTTTTTGTTGGCCAGTAAGAAGATACAACCAGTATTGCCAGTTAAATCTATGAGGCTGTTTCAAACTTGATCAGGAAAGCATAGGATGGATGAGATAGGCATATAAAATGTGGAACTCTTTGCCCTTTTACCTTATTATGCAAGTAGTTGTCTTATAACCTGTAACTGCAGAGGCTAACTAAGAAGAGGATGAGAACTGGCATTCCAAGGGTGGTGGGATGTAGGGAGACAGGACCTGGAGGTGGTAGACCAGCTGTTTGTGTGCTTTCAGCTTGTCTTTTAGTTTTCAGGACTAAATAATTCTGATACCATTTAGTAAGTCCTAATCCAGGGAGGTGAGAAGAAACACACATAAAACATTTGTATTCATCAAGAGAATCATAGGTTTAGAAATCTCAAAGCACACTCACAACGATGAGCTTGCAGGAGATATTCAGTTCTGTGTTTATTACATCTTTCATGCAAAAGCTATGTGAAACTCTTCATTACAAAAAGTCTGTGTTATGATTTGGATATGAGATGTCTTCCCAAAGCTCCTATGAAATGTGGGAAGTGAAATGATTAGGTTTAATTCGAGCTGTAATGTCACCAGTGGATTAATCCATCTGGTGGATTAACAATTTGAAAGGATTGCTGAGTGGTAACTGTGGGCAAGTGGGGTGTAGCTGAACGAGTGTGCCCTTGGGGCATGCCTTGGGGATTATATATTTTGTCCTTGGCTCCTTGCACTCTCTTGCTTCCTGTCTGTCATAAGCAGAGCAGCCTTTCTCTGCTACACCCTTCTGCCATAACGTTCTGTCTCACCTCGGGCCCAAAGCAATGGAGTCAGCCAATCATGGACTGAGACCTCTGAGACCAGGAGCCAAAGTAATCCTTACAGCCTCTGAGTTTTTCCAGTCAGGTATTTGGGTCACAGCTATGCAGAGCTGACTAACAAAGTCTGTATAAAGTAAAAACTACTGTCCTGCTCATGTCCTGCATGGGAAGTGGAAATGGAGTTCCCCTTGGTGGAATGGGCTGGCTGAGAAATAAAAGCCAAGGAAAATAGAAGGACGAAAAAATCACAGGACACAGAAAGTAGTTTCAAAAGTAAGGGCAGGGCAGTCAAGCTGATCAGATGAATTGAGCTTCTATGCTATGGCAAAATGGATCCTGTGCCTGTTTCATTTATATTGAGAATCATCAAAGGCTTTCCATAGACTGTACTTCACCTAAAAAGGTTAAAAGTGGGCTGTTCAGTTCCCAATGGGTTACACCCATATCTGGAGCTACTATGAGGGATCTTCCTAGCAAAGCGGAAATAAAGGTCACATGCATTGGGCAATCTATTGCCCCGGAGAGGCACAGATAGTTCGCAATGCCAAACCTAAATCTCCCTGGTTACTGTATGGAGAGAAGACCCTTATGTAATGCACAGATGGCTTCCTGCACTACTGGTAGCTTATAGCTGGTGCAGATGGTTCTACTGAACGTTCTCAGCAAGTCAATAGAAACCAAAATTAAATCATTATCTACACTTGTGCACCATTAGGGCAGATGTCTGCACTAGGGCAGGTCAGGAGGTGGCTCATGGAAGCCATCTAGACCCTCTGAGCTATGCTGGTCTGGTGGCTCCTCTTGGCTCCTGTCTCCAGTCTTGTCTACACAGTAAGGAAGTGGGGCACTAGGGATACTGACATGGAGAAAGGGGACTTGGTGATCTGAAGGGGTCAAATTGGAGGGCTATTTTTAGCAAGGCCTTGGACAAAGGGCTACTGATGTGTTTGCCTTAAACACAGCAGGGGTCAAGCCAGAGGACCCAGGAGGCTTGGAGCCTCAAAGGCAATATATAGAAGGCTTCAGTAGCAAATGGAAAAAACTGTGTAGTATCTTTCATTTGAAATCTGTGATCACTGCCCCTCCAATACCTTTTCCTTATTTCAAAGGCCTTTTCAAATGAAGATTTATTCCATTTCTAAAAGCAACATGGGGCTTTACAAACGACCACACAGGAACAATGAGGTGGACATTAGTCTATTTATTCAGGCATTCATGTTGCCCTCTGAAAATGCAGTTTCTTCTAATTGGGTCTCTTTTTCTCTTCTTTTTTTTCTTTTGTGCTTTAAAACCACTGAGCCTCTCACTTTAAAAGGACATTGAAGTACCCATTATTTAAATCATCTTCTCCAAGTTCAAGGCTCCATGCCTTGGGTGATTCCGAGTTGAGAGAAGATGAGACAAAAAAGTCAGTCAATTTCTTATTTGCACATGGTGTCTTGACATCTTAATAAAACACTCAAGAATGACTAACAGTCTTTTCAAGTTATAGAATATATATCTCATAACTTTAGTCATTAATGCTAAATGAAAATGATGGTTAAAAAAGGATTTCAGCCACAATCCCATTGTAGAATTCCTCAGGGATATACATTATACTTTAATAAAGCAGAAACTTAGGGGAATTTTGTTACTGCAGTGAATTTTGGCATAGTATTATTGCTTCAGGAAAAAATTCAGTTCTAAAAATCTCATTTGCCTCTCATACATCTGAAGATATGTTTAGACTCATTGCTTTTATCCTCAGGGATTGGTTATCAACTTTTAATTATTACTGTTATTAGCTTTCTTTCTGAAAACCCTCATTTTATTTTATTTTTTTTTGGTGTCTCTGTCCTTGAACTCTCCAGTCCTCAGGGGTCACCTTCAACAAAGATGAGCACTTACCTCACAGGGGCAGCATGCTGGTCCCCTCCCCAAAGATCCTGGTTTGATCTCAGCATCCCCCCACTCCCCGCCCTGTTCTTGTTTATCTCCTCTTGCTTCAAGTGGCTTCCAGTTGGTGGTCATCACCTCTGGCCAGGCACGATGCCACTGTCTCTATTTGTTCCTCTGAGTTCTTTAGTCCATTTCATCCCTGTCCCAAATGCTGTAACAGCCTTGTCCCCTTCACTGTAAAACAGAGTGAATGAACTGGGAGCTGGTATGCAAGCCTGGACGTGACAGAGCAGATCATCACTCGGAGCAGGAAACAGCTCACACCTCTGTGTTCTCATAGCCATTGCCTTTACCTGCAGAATCCTCCACATCGGCTCACCTCGCCAGCCTCCTCCTAGGTTGCTGCCTGGCATCTTCTGGGCTGCGGAGGAGGTGCGGTTAGGTGGGGGGCCCCTAACTCATGTTTTGCCTCCCCACAGAACTTCAGGATCCTGAATTCCCATATTACAAGTCTGGTGGTGGGAACCTTAAATTCCTTACCTTATAATCATCCTTATCTAGGCATATTCCATCCGCTGTAGAGGTCACTTTATTATATTTAACTATAATAGAATAGAGCCAGATGCCTTTGGATAACCTCACCAAAGTTCAAGAAAAGTGTAGACCCCTATGAGCAAGACTGAACATCAAAATGGTCCCTCCCAGGAGAAAGATAAAGTATCTTCAAGGATAAATTTCAGCTTCTAGCCTGGAATTATAACAGGTAGAGTTTTGAAAATAGCATGTGTTGAGGGTTTACCTGCTTACCTACCTATCCTTGCAGTAGAGGTGCATACGCACGTATGTATGTGTGTGTCCCCTAAAATAGTAGAGATCTTTGATTGCAGAGTGTCAATGTGCACTAGCAATTGCAAAGTGCATTTGCACATACTGAGGAGTACGGCATACGCCACAGATGACTTGGGGTCAAAACTTAAAATATTTGACATCAAAGTTAATGTGGAAATTATGCTCAATTAAAGAAAGAAACAAACAACCCAGAAATGATCCAGAAATCTAGGCTGTGGTTTACAGCCTTTGGAGATCTTTTCAGATGTGTTAAAAGAAGTCATATGGCATGGTGGTCTGATGTTTAAATTTAGGCTGCATCACTGATTTGCTTTCTAATCTTGGGACAGTGACTTAATTTCTCTAAGCTTCCTGTGTCTCAACAAAAATGATATTCTTGATCATAATGACAACATCTCTCTTATGTTGGTTGGAAGGCCTATGTGAGATAATCCCAGTAAAGCTCAAAGCACTGTGCTTGGTATGTGGCTCTCGTGAGCTCACAGTGACAACAGTTCCTCCTTCAGAAGCTTCTGGGCAAGCCTTTGGCTCAGGGGCTGGTGTTCCAAAGAAGTGGTGCTACAGGGACTTCTTTGCAGGTGTGGGTGGTAGTATGGGGACTGTCCACTCCCAAGTGCAGCCAGTATGAAGGGTGTGGTTCCTAGTGATGCATCCAAAGCCTGCTGTTGGGGATGGCAGCTGGAAAGGCAGTGGCATTGGTGAGGTCTCCCTGGGGCCAACTTGTAATTTTGAATTTTTTGCTTGGCTGTTGGTTTTGCAGGCCCTGAGAGATACTTTGAATATCTAAAACTCCTCTCCTAAATTTTTCCTGAATTAGCCAAAGTTCATTTCTGTAATTTACAACTGATTCAGAAGGTCATATGAAAATGGTTTTGAAAATCGTTTCTGAGATATTTAGCTTTCTTCCATGGGAGTCTGATGTATTGGCCAAGGCAGGCATGTCAGCAGTGGGGGACAAGAATTTGTGTCTACAGAGACAGGACCATGAGCTATTGGAAAGGTAGCTGAGGTGAGCTATGCTACAGTATCTGAGGTCATGGGGCAGACAGAACAAGCCCCTGGAAGTGATTTATGATGGAAATGTAAAGGCAGGAGTTTGGTTTCTGATTACGAATCCATGTGAGAGCTACACATCCTCTTGGCTTCTCCTCGATTCTGGAAAGATAGCCTCCTACACTGAGAGCAGATTTTGCATCCCTTTCATCAAAAGTGGAAAGGAAATTCCAGACTGTAGAATCTGCGTGCTATATTGGCTTCTGCACAAAGTCGATGTGATTTCTGACTGAAAAAGTCAAGAGAACTCTTTTTAAATATTTCAGTTGGCTTTATCCGATGCTTTTGAAGTACACAAGATAACTTACTCCTTGCAGATATATTTTTTCTTTTGATTACTCTTGTTACTGTAAGTTTTTAGCTACTTATCTACCAACATTTGTGTGGCCCTGATACACTAACTATGAACTTTTTCATCTTTTATAAATTTATCAGAGTTTTTAAGGTTAAACTTTTTTTCAGATGCTACCAAGAAGAACACAGGGACAACAACAGCAGAATAATAACCATGTTCTGGATGCCTTGGCAAATTCTATTTGCATTTAATTTTGCAAAACATTATACTTGGTCTTCCTCCCAATTTCTGTAACCAACTTTATTTTTCCATTGTAGAGTCACCCGGAGAAAGTGCTGGCTGTCCAAGCTTACAGTCAGACCTAGTAATGTGTTAAAATGCCACATTATGGTCAGTTCTGAGCTTTGATGGATGGATCTTTATTTCTTGAGTAGAACTGATAATTGACTCAAGGAGTATTTAGTTTGTTTCTGTTAGACTATGAATTTCAAGAAAAAATAGAGACAACCAGATAAGTAAGATTGAAAATGAGAAAACAAAACAAAACAAAACAGGACAATGTACCAGCAAAGACTCTGTCCATGAATAACTGCATCAGAGGAGAGTTTGAACCAGTTACTATGAAAAAAAAAAAGGAAGCATAACAGCTCTCCAAGGCAGTGTTTAGGGTCCAGGTGAGCTGAGGGCCGAGGCTGCAGGAAGTTATGTTTTCACTGAGCAGAGGTGGTGAGGAAAGGAGAAGGACAGGAGGGAGAGGGCAGAGTTACAGAAGACGGGAATAAGGACACGGATGGACAGAGAAGGAGGAGAAGCTGGCAGAAAGTGATAGAATGCATTAAGCTCAGAGGTCAGGGATCTGGAGGTTGTAATGAGGTGAAAAAGACGGTGTAATGGAAATCATGGAGTGAGCAGAGTCTACAAGGTCAGGGTGATGCGTTTAAGGTTACAGTTTCATAGGAAGATACTAACTCATGTCTCTGGGACATGAGGGTGGCAAAGGAGGCAGAACAGAGGACAAGGGAAAGGGAGAGCATTGAGAAGCCAGCTGGTGGGGTGGATTAGGGTGGAGAGAAAGGTCTCAGCTGCATGCATTTTTTTGGGGGGGGGATGGAAAGAGGAAGGTGGACATCTTTTTTTTTTTTTGATACTAGGACTGAACCCATGGGTACTTTACCACTGAACTACATCCTCAGCTCCCTTCCCCTCTTATTTTATAAAAATTTGAGACAGGGTCTTGCTAAGTTCCCTAGGCTGGTCTTGAACTTGTGATCCTCG
This sequence comes from Spermophilus citellus, assembly GCF_964194105.1. NCBI lineage: Eukaryota > Metazoa > Chordata > Mammalia > Rodentia > Sciuridae > Spermophilus > Spermophilus citellus. The sequence goes on along the minus strand of NC_138194.1, from coordinate 27,303,630 downwards.
TGGCTCAGCCTCCCCAGGAGCTGGGATTACCACTGTATGCCACTGTGCCCAGCAAAATTCAGAACTTCTGAGACTGATAGCAAATTAATGCCCAGTAAATCCTCTAGAAGAAATCTTAATAATTGTTTACCCCATACTGCGCTGTGATGGTTAATTTTGTTAAATCAGCTAGGCTGGGGTACCCAGCTTTTGGTCAAAAACATCAGTCCAGATGTTGCTGTGAATGTGTTTTTTAAAATGTCATTAACATTTAAATCGGCAGAAGAGAAAACTTGGCTGCTGGAGTTTTAAGAGCAGGGAGTAGCTGCATGCCCCAATCTTTCCCCAGGGTTTCGGTGACCAGAACAGTGTTTAGAGAGCTGCCCTTGGGAGGAGGGACAGTGGAGAAGTTCCAGTTACAATCAGACCTGTTGAAAGTGAACATCATTTCCTGGGGCTGCACCATCACAGCTCTGGAGGTCAAAGGCAGGCAAGAGAAAGCCTCCGACGTGGTTCTCGCCTTCTCTGAGTTGGAAGGGTACCTCCAAAACAGGCCTGCTTTGGAGCAGTGGTTGGAAGGGTGGCCAACCGAATTGCCAAAGGAACATTCACATTGGATGGGAAGGAGTATCACCTGGCCATTAACAATGGGCCCAACAGTCTGCATGGAGGATTCAAAAGGTTTGACAAGGTCCTCTGGATCCCTCAGGTGCTCTCACATGGTGTCCAGTTCTCCCGCACCAGTCCAGATGGTGAGGAAGGCTACCCTGGAGAGTTAAAGTCTGAGTGATACACATCCTGGATGGCGGGGAGCTCGTGGTCAACTATAGAGCACAAGACAGTTCAGACCACACCAGTCAATCTGACCAACCATCTTACTTCAACCTGGCAGGCCAGGGATCCCCAAATATATATGACCATGAAATCACCATAGAAGCTGATGCTTTCTTGCCTGTGGATGAAGCCCTGACTCCTACAGGAGATATTGCTCCAGTGCAAGGAACTGCGTTCGACCTAAGAAAGCCAGTGGAAATTGGAAAATACCTTCAGGAGTTCTGCATTGATGATTTTGACCATAATTTCTGTCTGAATGAATGCAAAGAAAAGCATTTCTGTGTAAGGGTGTATCATGCTGGAAGTGGGAGGGGACTAGAAGTATTCACTGGTGTCCTGGTGTCCAGTTTTACACGGGCAACTTCCTGAATCGCACACTGAAGGGCAAGAGTGGAGCCATCTATCCTAAGCACTCTGGCTTCTACCTTGAGACCCAGAATTGGCCTGATGCAATCAACCAGCCCCACTTCCCTCCTGTGCTACTGAGTCCTGGGGAGGAGTACAATCATACCACCTGGTTCAAGTTTTCTGTGGTTTGAGGAAGTGTGAAGATCCATCCTAGTTCATGGCCAGGCCTGGGCCTCCTCAGCAGCCTGTCTCCTGTCCAGAGACAAGGTGAAGATTTAGAGGATTTAAAAGTGATCATGTGCTAAATCACACAAATGGTAGCTGTCACAATAATTGGTCTGAATATTGATTTCCTTTTCCAGTGACTGGCTCTGGAACATGTCTAATGACAAGCTTTATTCTCTGTGCAGTTCAGAGGGCAAGTGAACCCAACCACCAATGTCATCATTTAAGGCCTGACCTTAGCCCAGAAGGGGTGTCCAGGGACTCTAATACACTGTTGTAGGTTCCATCTCTCATCTTTGTTTCTGTGATGTTGCTCTCATTGCTTTTCTGTCTCCTCCTCCTCCTCCTTTATATCAAATCACTTGACTCTTGGGTAGCACTCTGCAGTTTTCCAAGAAGGTCATATGAGCTGGTTCACCATGCCGACAGATGGAGCCTCTGTGAGGTAGCAGGTGATTGACAAGTGAGGGAGCTGAGGCACAGAGGTTGAGTGACCCACTGCAAGCTAGTAAAACGTTTAAATAGAACTTGAGTTTAGGTCATGCAAATTAAAGTCCCCTTCTTTACCTATCCCAGTTTGCCAGAGCATTCCACGAATCACTGAAGGGTTAAAAAGGGATCTGGTCCCTGCTCTGTTAGGAGCCAGCCTTTCTTCTCAGATTCCCTTTTTGTAAGAAACGGTTCAAATACCCATAAAGAATCCATCATTTAGACTCCCTGCCTTTGGGGTTAACATTTATACTGGAAGCAGTGTTGTGTTTATGTAGATGAGGCTGGAGATTCTTTTCCTGAATAATCAAATCATTAATGATGGGTGTGGGCTGGTGCTTTTTAAAGAAATATATTTTATACTATTGTTTACTATAATCAGTTGAAATAAAGTGCATCCCCAGAAGAAAAATAAATAAATCGGTAGAAGAATGAAAAATGTTACCCTCTACCACATGGGTTGGCTTCATTTAATTGGTTGAAGATCTGATGAGAAAAATGGAATAGCTTTCCCCGCCCCCCTAGGGAGGGGGAACCATTTTCGGCCTGCCCTGCAAATTCAGATTTTTATTTTTTTGTACTGGGGGTTGAACCAAAGAGCACTTAACAACTGAGCCACAATCCCCAGCCCTTTTATTTTTTTTTATTTTGAGACAGGATCCCAGTATATGGCTTAGGGCACTGCCGAATTGCTGAGTCTGGCCTTGAACTTGCAATCTTCTTGCATCAGCCTCTGGAGCTGCTGGGATTCCAGGTGTGTGCCACCATGCTCAGTTTTTGCCTTGCAATTCAGATTAGCAGCCCCCTCAATCACATAAGCCAATTTCTTGAAATGTTTCCTTCTGGGTGTATATATACTATTTTAGTTCTGGTTTTGGGGGGAGGCATGATGAATACATATGCTTACTATTTTCTAGTCATTTTTCTAAGTGATTTGTAATTATTATTTTATCTTACCTTTGCAGGGGTCTGAGACCTTCTGGGATGGATGATGAGTCGGAGGATACAAGGCCCTTTGGAAGCAGTAGAAACAGTCTGGATACATTCCTGGCCTTGGGTTTAGGCACTCAGACTAATTAGAAGTATCCAAGCTCCTTGGCAGGAATTAGTTTATGCATTCAATTACATACATCTCTAGGGTGATAATCATTTCTAGGGCGATATTGAATTCTTGCCTTTGGAAACGTGTCTCCTAGCATTAAAAGGAACTTAATAACATAAAATGGAATTTGAAAGTACAGACAACAATTGTGTTAGAAATCACTAATTCTATTAATAAGCAGTTAAGCCAGGTTATTTAGTTAGAGCACATGTGTAGATCTAAGCTCTGAAGGTTGACATATGCCTCTATAACCATAACAAAGTGTTCTTTGCTTATGGCAAGCAAAGAACCTCATTTGTTCTTCTAGGAAAAAACTCATTAATACATATTATTTGGAAATATGTAGGAGACATGAATTCATGTCAACCACAGTGGGTTGGGTTGTCCTCAGGTTGACTAGGTTTTTAACTCTTTTGTCAACTTTAATCAGTTGGTAAGGGGTTCCTGGAGTATTGTGCAATTTTTGAGATTAGGACTGTTCATTCAGCCATAAAAAATATGCATTGACCACCTACTGTGTGCAGGCAGGAGGTTAGATATTGAGGGTAGGATGGCAGGTGAGACCTTTCCCCTTCCTGCTTTCAGAGAATTGAGAACATAGCAAGGAAGACAATTAGTGTAGTACTTTCAAAAGAGGTGGCAACACTTTGTAAGGATAGATAAGGTTACAGATAAAGCATCCCACTCGGCCTGGGGGATCTTGGACAGCTTCCCTTAGAAAACTTTGTGGGGGTGGGGAGAAAACAGGCCTGTATCTGTGCTGGCATGGGAAGGGCAGTGAAATTTTGGGTTCTGTTATCTATTTTAGCTTCTTTAGAGACAGACTTCTAACACTTAAGCAAGTTTTTAAGAGGGGGAATGTGGTTTTGTGGTGTCTTGTAATTACCTCTGTAGTTAGTACAAATGGGATCTGGGGTAGTGGAAACTCAAGTAGGAGAATTAGGATCACTCACACTCAGAAAATAGTTTGGGATATTTTCAACAAATGACATAGGCAATGGTGGTCTGACCTAGGCATTTGTCCAGAAAATGAAAACATGTACACACAAAGGTGTGCACAGGAGTGTACACTGCACTCTATTGATAAGTGCCAAAATAGCAATCCAGATGTCATTCAACAGGTGAATGGATAAACCAGCCATCTGTGGTCCAGCTGTGCTATACAATACTACTTAGTACTGAAAAGGCATAAACTATATACAGTAGTCCTCTCTTATCCACAGGGGATATGTTCTAAGACCCTCAGGGGATGCCTGAAACTTCACATGGCACCAAACCTGTATACACTATATTCTTTCCTATACATGTATACATTTTCCAAAGTTTAATTTATAAATTAGGCATAGTAAGAGATAAACAACAATAACTGATAATAAAATAGAACAATTATAATAGCAGACCATAATAAAAGTTATTTAAAACTTATGAATTATTTCTGGAAATCTCATTTAATATTTTCCTAGTATGGTTGACATAGGAAAATGAATCTACAGGAAGTAAAATCATGGAAAAGGGGGAGATTATATATATATATATATGATTTTTTTTTTCCCTGCAGTACTGGTAATTGAATCCAGGGGTGCTTTAACATGAACTACATCTCCAGATCTTTTTAGTTTTTGTTTTGAGACAGTGTCTTGCTAAGTTATCCAGGATGGCCTTGAACTTGGCATTCTCTTGTCTCAGCCTTCCAAGTCACTGGGATTGCAGGTCTGCATCACTGTGTCTGGTGAGGTGGCCCTATTGATACTTGAAATAAACTGGATGAATCTATGAGGAATTTTACTCATGAATAGAACCAATCACAAAAGTTTACATACGGAATGAGTCCATGATATAATGTTTTAGATATGGAGATCAAATTTATGGTTGCTGGGGAGGGGAACTGGTTGTGGTTACAAAGGGACAAATTGCAGGATCCCTGTATAGTTGGAACAATTTGGTATCTTGGGTGTGGTTGTACATACAGGCACCTACATTGGTGACAAACCTATTTAGAAGTTAATACATACACAGAAAGCAAATAAAACTGGGAAAATCTGAACAAGATAGTGGAGTCTACCAGTATCAAGATACTGGCTATGACATTGTGTTATAGTTTTGTAAAATGTTACTACCAGGAGGAGCTGGGTAAAAATGCAGGGCGTGGGGCTGTGTTCTTTCTTATAACTGCATGTGAATTTATATTTATTTATTTGAAAAAAATAAAGAACCAAAACATTTTTTTCCATAAATTGATAACATTTTACAAAGTCCAAAGATGGGCATCAATGGAGATATGTGAACAATAAGTTATCTTTCAATGAAAATTGTTCCCTGTTCCATGAGGGAGGGGCCCAGGAAGTATTTCCTTATGTTACTGAGTTAAGAATCAAAAATACAGCTTTAGAAAGCTGGGGAACAGCATAATCACAAAACAGTCTTCATGGATGAAGCCCATCAGAAGTATAATTTTTATTCAACCTGTCAGAAATTTAGTGGTGATTAATATTGCTTAAAAAATCAGTTCTTTAGAATCAAAGGCCCTACAAATGTATTTGGCTTTAGTATGCATTGGATGGAGAGATAGACTGTGTTGGAGGTGGCTAAGACCATCTCTAGGATTGATGATTCACTAGGAGAACTCATAGAATATGCAATGGTCCTATGGCTGCGATTTATTACAGTAATAGGATGCAAAGCAAAATCAGCACAGTGAAAATATGTGTGGGGCAAAGTCTAGAGAAAAACCAGGCACAAGCCTTCAAGAATCCTCTCCTAGGGGAGTCACACAGGATGTACTCAATTCCCGTAGCAACAAGTTATGACAACTTGTGCAAAGGGTTGTCTGCCAGGGAGGCTCATTAGCAACTCAGTGCCCAGGGATTTACTGGTGGCTGCCTGACACATGCCAAAATCTCAGACTCCCAAGGGGAAAGCTGGTATTCAGCAAAAACCACATTGTTTGCACAGCGCTCCATGGTGATCCACTCTTATTAGTCAGGGTGGTGGGAACCCTTCCAAAGTCCCCATTCTCAGAATCCAGAGAAGGGCCCTCATAAGCAGATCTGTCAAAGGACAGCATCGGGCCTGCTGTGTTAAGTCTTCTGCACATCGGGCTGTATTACTTGCGTGTCTCAGATGCTGTGACATCTGGGGCCTTACTGATCGTGGGGGTGTCCCCCTCCAGGGCTAGCCGATTCCTACAGAGAGTAAAGGATTCACCTGCAAGTTCTCCTTTCATATGTAAGCCAACCAATCTGGAGCCATACCCCAATTGCATCTTTACTGAGTTTTTATATTCTGGGCCACTATTCCCCTATCTTAATAACTCCAGATTCATCTGGGTACCAATCAGCTAGGACAGCCCCTCAGTCCCAGAGCCTACTGAGATGATTCAAACCAGCTTACCCTGTCTTGTTTATTCCTTCCTCTAGAAACCACCAAAAAGGCTCTTGTCCAGTTTCTCCTTCTGCTGCCTGCTGATCAACCCTGACACTCCCTCATATGTCCCCCACGGTGGCATTTCCCTTCCTGTGAGTAATAAGCTATCTTTCAATGAAAATTGTTCCCTCATCTATTGGCCTTAACTTACATGCATAATAATAAAACCCACATTGAAAATGAGGCCAAACAAACCTTTCTATATAGTTGCAAAGAAAAAAACACATAGCAGAATAATAGTTTGAAGAATAAAATGTTTCTTTAAGTTACAAATATTGTATATTATGTAGTATAAAAACTGTTATCTGTTACTAGGTCTGGTGGTACCCGCCTATAGTTCTGGCCACTGGGGAGTCTGAGGCAGGAGGATCACAAGTTCTAGGCCCACCTCAGCAACTTAGCAATATCCTATTTCAAAATTAAAACAATAAATAAATAAGGACTGGGGATGTTGCTCAGTGGCAGAGTGCCCATGGATTCCATCTTGGTACCACAAAAAACCAAAACAAAATAAACTGTAATCTATCAATACTCAGTTTAAAGAATAATTATAAAGCAGAAATGTTGGGTTACATAAATATGTCACCTATTACACAACTTAATATTTGTTCCTAATGAATGTGGTGTGCTTATCAGCCTTTCATAATTTCACAACATTTAACAACACATACGCGTGTACATGCACAGGATAGAACATTGAAATACAATTCAAAGCCAGCCTGTCCTTCAAGTCTTCATTTGAAAAAGACATGGAGAGTGGGCAGCAGGCAGAGGGGTGGATCTAGATGCCCTGGAGAGTGGTGAGAATCCTTGGCTCCTCTCCTTTGAGCTCCTGTCCTTTGGTGTTGGAGTGGCAAAGGATTAGGGATATTGGGAGCTGAAATCCTAACTCAGGCACGGAGTAGCTATAAGACCTGGCAAACCATATACTGAACTGGAGCCTCAATGGCTTTATCTATAAATGCAGATAATCACTTCCTCACGTTACTGTTGCAAAATCAAATGAAAAGAGGGATGTGATGTGCCTGACACACCATCGGCTCTCAGTCGGTGCCTGTTCTCCCAATTCTCAGGATGAACTGTAATTGCTATAGGTAGGGGGAAGATTTAAATGTTACAAAATGTTGTGAAATTATGAAAACCTGGATGTTAGTCAGCTTTTTTTTTTTTTTCTGACAGGAGCCACTTAGAGGAGGAAGAGTTTATTTGGGCTCAGGGTTTCAGAGGTTTAGTCCATCACTTGGGCCCAAGATTAAGCAGCACATAGTGGTGGAACGGCAGTGGTAGAGGAAAGCTGCTCTGCTCAAGGTGGCCAGGAAGCAGAGAGAGAGGGAACGGGGTCTGGGAAGGATGCATCCTTCCAGGGAACACCCCCAGTGACTCACCTCTTCCAGCCACACTCCCTTATCTCCCACAGTTATCACCTGGTCATTCCATTCAAACTAGGATGAACTGATTAGAGCACCGCACTCATCATCTCATCACGTCACCTCTGAATATTCTTGCATTTGGGGGGACATCTCATATCCAGACCCCCAAAGTTGATTAGAAGACCACATTCATTATAAATAAAAAATTAAACGGTGTTAACATGTCATGTGTATGTGTAACCTGACATTTTTTTCTTTTTATTTATTCTTTAAGCTGAACATACATTATAGTTCATGTGACACATAGTATTTATAGCATAAGGAAATATTTTATTCTTTAAATTATTATTCTCTTGTGTGCTTTTTCACAAATATATTTACTAACAAAAATAACAAGAAATAAGAGGAAAAGTGTCTTACGTTGGGGGCTTATAATTAATAGTCATTATTTTCCTGTCCTGATCTTTCCCTCTTCTAGTTAGAAGCCATGGCCTATGGAATTTCAATATTTTCTGAATTTTTTTAAACCCTCCTGGCAAGCAGAGGGAAAGTAGGAGAGGTACCTGCAGTAATTACTCCACATTAGATATGTTAGTATTCTTATCAAGTTCTGGAGTAATTTGGATGCCAATCGAGTGAGCATTAAATCCAGATATCTGCGAGCAGGATGTGGCTTTCCCACAGGACTGCTTGTTTGTTAGAGTAGGTGTCAGTCCTCATCTCTGAACCCAACTGTTAATGCTGGTGGAGCAAAGGATCCAGGGCCACATGGCCTGGTGTCATGTTGGGGTGGGATGAAGTCCAGTCACATAGGACAGAATAGGAAAAGAAAAAGAAAAGTCCCAGGTCCTCTCGTCCCCTCTTTCCACAGTTAGTCTGGGTCCCTGAGGGTGTTCCACACTGGGTTTGTGTTTCAGGGGAGGGAGTTTGCCTCCTCCCCACTTTTCCTTTGTTTGGTGTGGGGATTGAACCTGGGTCCTTGTGTGTGTGCTAGGCAAGCATTCCACCACTGAGTTGATCCCCTTTGAATGTTGCCTTTTTATAGGGATAAGCCAGAGGTTTATGTATTTCCCTGTTTAATCAGGCTAAGGCACCAGCTAGGGGAAGGGCAGTCTGAATTTCTGGATGCCTAGAACCTGGGGTTCTTGGGGTCCTTGGGATAAGCCGCCCCCCCTGCTGGCAGGCCACTGATTCTGTGGTGCCTTAGTCCTGGCCTCTATAACAGAACACCATGGACGGAGTGATACTCTGACATTTTTTTTTGTCTGACAGTTCTGGAGGCTGAAAGTCAGAGATCGGGGTGGCAGGAGGGTTGGGTTCTGGTGAGGGTCCTGTTCCTGGTTCTCAGCCAGACAACTTCTCATCATTCTCTCACACTGCAGAAAGAGAGCCAGCCAACCTCTTATAAGGGAACTAATTCCCTTTTTTAGGGTACCACCCACATGACCTAATCACCTCTAATGGTTCCACCTTTGGGTACCATGATTTCAACATATGAATACTGAGGGAACACTAGCATCCAGAGGCTCAGCAGAGCCTGCAGCTCAGCCTGTTAGGAGGAGAGATCTCAGGCCCCAATAGATTGTGGTCGAGAGTGGGTTCTGAGTTGCCCCAAACAATCCTGTTCCATGTGCTATAATGGTCTTTTACCCATAATATCCAACACATTTATTTTTATTTCTCTGCCTCCAAATATACTTTCACTTATATTTTATACTATGCATGGAAAGGAGATGGGGTATAAATATGTACATAGAGTAGGTAATAAAAATCTATTTGGGTGGCTGGGATTGTGGCTCAGTGTTGGTGTACTTGTCAAGCAGGTGAAAGGCACTGGGTTCGATCCTCAGCACCACATAAAAATAAACAAATAAAATAAAGGCATTGTGTCCATTTATTTAAAAAAAATCTATTAGTGTTTAATGTCATGGTGGATTTAAAAATTCTACTGGTTGTCTTATAGCTGTTAAGATTCCACATGATAGCAGAAGGCCTATTCACGCATGGCCTTCTTTGATAATTATCATAACTTTTTACTGGTGCTGGCTGAACATGCAACGTGAGACAGGCCCATGAATATGAGGTCGTTGGGGCAAGTGAGGGAATTGAATAAGTATGCATCACTTAGAAGGTCTCCAGTTATTTCTGACCCAGTGATCTTCAGTGTGTGTTTCTACCTTCTTTCCTTCCTTTAAAAAATTGAGCTGACAGCTAGGTGTGGTGGTGCACGCCTATAATCCCAGCTGCTCCGGAGGCCGAGGCAGGAGGATTGTGAGTTCAAAGCCAGCCTCAGCAGCTTAGAGAGGCCCTAAGCAACTTAGCAAGATCCTGTCTCAAAATAAAAAAAATAAAAATAGGTTGGGGATGTGACTTAGTGGTTAAGCACTCCTGGGTTCCATCCCTGGGACACTACCCCCCCACATACATAAAAAAAAATTGTGGTGACATACGTATAACATGTGTTTAACCACGTAACCCTTTTCAAGTATACAGTTTGGTGGCATTGAGTATATTCACACTGTTGTACAGTCATCAGGACCATTCATTTTCAGAACCCTTTATTCTTCCCAAATCAAAAGTGTTTCCATTAAACACTGACTTCCTTCTCTCCCATCCCCGTCATTTTACCTACTGTCTCTATGAATTTGACTACCCTACATCTCACATATAAGTGGAATATTTGTATTTTTCTGTGTGGGTTTTATTTTTCCCATTTAATGTCTTCTTGGTTTAACCATGTTGCAGCATGTGTTAGAATTTCCTTCTTTTTAAAGGAAATTTCCTTTGTGTAGGTATCACATTTTATTACCCATTTATCTGTTGATTGACATTTGAGTTATTTCCACTTTTTTGGTTATTGTGAATAATGCTGCTATGAACACTTAAATATGTTCAAATCCCTGCTGAAAATTCTTTTGGGTACCTGCCCAGAAGTGGAAATTCTGGATACCTAGAACCTGGGGTTCTTGGGGTCCTTGGGATAAGCCGCCCCCCCCCCCCCACTGCTGGCAGGCCACTGATTCTGTGGTGCCTTAGTCCTGGGCCACATGGTAATTTTATGTTAATATTTTGGAGGAAACTTCATACTGTTTTCCGAAATGGCTGTAGCACTTTACATTTCCACCAACAATGTACAGATGTTCCAATTTCTCCCTAAGCTCAGTGCTTCTCTTTTTATTTCTTCTTTTTTTTTTTAGATTTATTGCTTTTTGAACTCAGAGGATTTTGTTATAAAGAATTTGTGAAATGATTTACAAATTCGGGTAATACTCTAGAACATACACCTGCAACTCATTCAGTTTTTTAAAAAATGTTATTCGCACTTTGTAATTACACACAATAGTGGTATTTATCATGCCATACCCATTCATACATGTAATTTGTTCGATCTTATTTTCCAGTATGTTCCCTTTCCCTGCCCTGCTACTTGAGCTGATCCACTTTTTTAGATGGCTTTTTGTTAGGGGCATCTAGGATTGATACAGGTAAATTCTTCCAGAAACTTCCAGAAGCAACTACAAGTCACAGAGAGATCTCCCTTGTCTGGGTTCTTACAGTCCTTTTAGTCATAGTACTTAATCTTCCAATATGTTATATTTGCCTTTATGTAAACTTTAATTCTTATTTTAGTGAATCCAGTTGAAACATTCTTGTCTGTTGAACTATTTATTTGAAGGTTTCTAATTTTGATTCCCAGAATTTCTAATTTGATATTTTCCATCCCCATCTGTTCTTGATCAGAACTTCCTATTTTAATTATGTTTTTTGTTCCTGTTAATATTTTTATCTTGAGAATATTAGGTATCCTTATTTAAAGGATTGTTCTACTTGCATTTTGTTAGCAATAATAAGTTTATATTATATTTGTAGATTTTCTTTCCCATCAAATCTTTTCTTATTTATTTTGGAGTTTTGATTTGCAGACTTATCCTGAGCAGGAAATTTGGTTCTTTTACTGTGTTGCTGTAAGAACTTGTTGTGTGGTTGCTTCCTTTCAGCCCCTGGACACTTGGTTTAGCACAAGCCCTTGTGTTGGCAGTTTTGGGGTACGTGTGGGGTTGATGTGGGAGAGCACACCGACTGGGAAATGATTCAGCCTGTTTTCTGGTGGCCTGGCTCTTTGTTGCCTGGAAGCTGCTGTATTCCAGCACAGTCCCAAGCAGCAATTTCTGCAGATATTTTGGTGTCCTTTCCTATGGGTGGATTCTTATATCAGCTCTTGGTTTCTTGGTGATGGGGGGAAAGTTTCTGGTCCCCTGTCATACAGGAAACTTGGTTCTAGATGACCCTGTAGAGATGAAATATCTAACCACGGCTATCTGATTCCAATTCTGGAGTTGAGTAAAACCTGTAGTTTCTGGGGCTAGTGGATCCTCTCTCTATTCCTGCTGTGTATCCCCTCTCACCAGTCTCACCAGATTGCAGTATCAACAAAAAGGACAAATGGGACTATGGTGTTTTGAACATGGTTCTATCTTTAATGTAACTTAAAAACAAACTTGGGCTGGGCACAATGGTGCACGCCTGTAATCCCAGCAATTTGGGAGGCTGATGCAGGAGGATCATCAGTTCAAGGGCAGCCTCAGCAGTTTTAGCACGGCCCTAAGGAACTTAGTAAGACCCTGTCTTAAAATTAAAAAAAAAGAACAACAACTTGGAAGGGATTGGATATTACATCATGAGTCTCAAGTGTTTCCTTATAATCTCTGGCCACACATTGTATTATAATTTCATGTTTCTGAAATATATTACAAGTTATTCCTATGATGGTATATGGTATTTTAATTTTATTTTCCAAATGATTCCTATCTCTCCAAATTGTATTACTCCAGATACTTATGCCAAACATAAAATGCCCATTGATTTCATTTATTTGGTTAATACTTGTTAATTGTTTACTATGCTTCCTAGGGAGAAAAAATGGATTAGTACTTTTGCTGAGCGCTGTGGAATGAATATGTCTGTCCTCCAAAATTCATGTGTTGCAAAGTTAATCCTCAAATTCAAATCCCCAAGTAGTATTTGGAGATGGGACTTTGGGGAGGTAATTAGGGTAAGTCCATGAGGTTGGTATCTCCATGATGGCATGAATGTATTTCTAAGAAGACAGGAACTAGCACACCTGCTCTGCCACAGCAAATGATACCCTCTCCCATGTTTTAATGCAGCAAGAAGGTCCTCACCAGATGCCAAGCAGATGCTGGTGCCATGTCCTTAGAATTCCCAGACTCTGGAATTGTGAAGTCAATATCTTTCTATTCTTTTAAATTTCCTAGTATTGGCCAGGTGTGGTGGCACATGACTGCAATCCCAGCAGTCTGGGAGGCTGAGGTAGGATGATCTCAGTGACTTAGCAAGGCCCTAAGCAACTTAGTGAGACCCCCTGTCTCTAAATAAAATTTAAAAAAGGGCTGAGGATATGACTCAGAGGTTAAATTCCCCTGAGTTTAATCCTCAGTACCAAAATAAATAAATAAATGTTCTATTCTCATACGTTTTGTTATAGCAACAGAAAACAGACCAAGGCAGTTAGTGAATATCATTTATACACAGGTCAGGACACAAGAGGAAGAGACTCAGGCTTGGTCAGAGAACTTTGGATCACACATTCCCTGGAAGCTAAGTTTGGTTTGGTCACTGAGTTTGAGTGGATGGATGTCAGTTCTGTTTCTTTACCTGGAGCACTAGAATTAATGGCTTATTAATTAAAGACAATTTTCATTCTACTGGTTTGGGGTATTTTCCTGATGGCTGATTTTTTCATAGGAATGGAGTAACATGAAGTCGCAGCATCCAACAGACACATCCTGTTTGTGCCTCTTCTCAGAGATGCCCAGAGACCCCTCCTTCCTGGAGGTACCCCTTGACAGGTCTAACAAGCATCAGTGAACAGGTGTTGAACACCATATGTTTTAGTCTCTGTTTCAACATTTTACACAATTTATTGAACACTTCTAATGATCAGACCTATGATCCCCATTTCATAGGTATGGAACTGAGAGAGTTGGGGCACTTTCTCAATGTCTATAGCTATCAAATGGCAAAGGTCCGAAGCCTGGTTCTTTGGGTTTCCTGAGCCAGACCTGGGGCCATGGCAATTTGCCTTGTCTCCAGGTTAAGCAGCCTGATGGCTTCTTTCTGTGACTTTGGGACTATCTCTTGTTTCTGTCAAGCTCATGGGGATCCAGGGACATCCCCCCGATCCAATAGGCCCCCTTTATGTTCCAGCTGATGTGGGTGATGGTCTTGGCATCATTGGACTTAGTTCAGTGTTCCTTGCATAAGGGATAACCAAAGATCCTTCATACTACATGTACCAAGGACACTTGCAGGCTTACAGTCAGGACCTTCGCCTATTTTACATGAATATTTCCATGAATATTTATAGGGTTTGAAGTCTCTTTCTGACTCAGTGGAGGAGCTTAGGGTTCTTCCCGTGGCTCTAGAATTCTCCCCATAGAGCAAAATGGTGACTTGTCCATGTGGCTGGTGCCAAACTCTCTTGGGGGACGAACACATGTGAGGGTCCAGCTCTCTGATGCATTGCTTCATCCACCCCACCAAGTGTCCTCTTTGATTGAGGTCAGAGTCTGCCAAACCCAGATTCTTCTTTGAGTTCCCACAAATCTGTTTTATTAATACTTGGGAGAGAGAAGGAGAGAGGGAGAGGGAGACAGGGGGAGAGGGGTGGGAGAGATAAAGTCCAATTATTTTCATGACATGGCATTTCTAAAGAATGGAGAAGCTTGGAAATTTTTTATGCTTGCCTTTTCAAGTACTGGCCTGGAGGGAGTTAATCCACTGTAAGTCAGTAACAGTCATATTTAAAAATGGTACAATGGGCTGATTAAATAGATAATTCAATTTCCTCCCTCTCAGGGGCTGAAACAAACCTGGGCATCATCTCCTCTCTCTCTGTCCTCTCATCTCACTGAGGTTGGGAGTAGCTAAATAAACAATTTGGATCCTGTTAGCAGCGACTTTGAAGAGTGGTTTGCATCACTTTCTAGTACATTCTGCTACTTCATTAGGGAGAGAACCTGAAGAAGACTGAAGCCTGTGATCAGAAGAGAGCTCTGGGGCCAAGTTGGCATGCAGCAGATATTCCTGAAAACAATGAATTTGTTAATAAATGAACTGGTGTCACCTGAGGATATTTTACATTAACACAAGATTTTCCTCTGATAATGGTAAACTACTAAACCACTCAGTTCTACGTGGTAATATTTGCCCGGGGAGGCTAGGTGAGTCATGTTACTGTTGTTGATTTCCTTCCCTCCTTGTGTCCCCGAGAATGACCCTTGCCCAGCTGGCTCTCACTAAGTGCTGGCTGTAAAATCCCCCCAAAGGAGGCAGGGAAGCTCTGTCTCCCTTCTTACTGTGTGGGTTTTGGGGTTTCCCAGGAGAAGGTTCTTAATAGATTAAATCAGTACTTGGGACTTTGCACATAAGCCAGCATTTCTGAGGAGAGACTGCCTTTGAGGCAAACTGGGGAAATCACAGAGTGATGAATGAAATTGACTGTAGCAGCCTTCCAAATGACTTCTTTAGGAAAGAGGTTTTAAAGCTGATTTAGCATCTAGAGTATCAGAAGTTCTTCCAGGGACAGTCAGTCCTTCACATCCACTGGTTTCACATCCTTGGATTCAAATAACTGTGCATAGGAAACATTTGGGAAAAAAAAATTTCCAGAAAGTTCCAAAAAGCAAAACTAGCTGTGTGCTGAGGACTGTGCAGAATTTATGTAAATGAAACGATAAGTAGGAATTTTATTAGGTGTAATAAGTAATCTAGAGATGATTTAAAGCATCATACAGGAGTTTGTGTGCAGATTATATACAAAATGATGCCATTTTATATAATGGGGCGTGAGTATCCAAGGATTTGGGGATCTGGATTATGGGGCTTGAGGGTAGGGTTTAGAATCAATCCCTGAGAATACCAAGGAATGACCATATTCCTAAGTACTCATAAGCTTTATTCAAACAACAGCTTTCCAACCCTGAGTTTGGTTCTGGCTACTGCTTATAATATCTTTACTGTCTTGCATTGCTTGGCCAAGGTCAGTCCACCCACCAGATGGGGCTGCTGAAGCTTCCAGACAGAAGATTCTGGAGCTGCTAGCTAGGACGCTATATGTTTGCCTAGATGTGGAAACGTAGGAGTCTGGGAGCTCACCTTCTTGCCTATGGGTTGTGGAGGTGGTAGATGGAAGGCATCCAGACCCAAGTGTGAGCTCTGGTTCTGTCAAGAACAAATTACTTCAATGGAGCTTCATTTCCTCACTGGCAAAATGGAGGCAATAAAGCTTACTCCAAAGGGAATTTACAAGGATTTTGAAGTGTTGTCTACATAAATTCAATACATCTTTTTTTTCCCCCTGGCTAAACATTTCAGCGGAAACAATGACTAAAATTGTTTTCGCATGTAAGTTACCTTAGGCTGACATCAGATACACATAAAACCCAAGTTTTGATTTCAGTTTTAGGCAGAATAACTGTTTGATTGGCTTGTCAAATCTACAAGCATTTTTCTTATGAGAAGCAGAAAGCTGGAGAGTAGATTTATAGAAATCCTCCTTTGTAAATCTCCCATCTTCTTCTGTTCCAGGAAGCAAATCCAAGACTGGGCGGAGGCGAGCTGTAAGGTTTTACTCGCTGGCCCCTGTTCTGGCTCTGAGCCTCCTGGGGGAGGCCCTGAGGATGGCTGACATGGAGAACCTAGGAGAAGAAAGGTACCAGGCCAAGAGACTCTTTACTGGGTGTGCTACCAGGATACATAAACAAGACTTTCTCTGAGATATAAGGCACTGTGTCAACATAGGACAAAGGGGACTTCGCGAGACCTCACTGGTGATACAATTAGGTCTTGTGGTCAGTAGGGGTGATAAAACGGCCAGTATAATGCCACATCTGGTATTCATGTCCCTGCATAATCCTCCTCTTGGGCGTGGGTGAGACCTATAACTTGCATCTAACCAGTAGAATTTAGCAAAGGTAATGGAATGACACTCCTGTGACTGTGTTGCCTTAGAGTGTGACTTGTGTCTTTCTAGAACACTCTTTCCCTTGCTGGCCTCTATGAAGCTTTCTGCCATGTTGGGAGTTGCCTTATTGAAGGGTCCCTGTGGCTGGGGGCTGAGGTGGCTTCTAGTTGACAGCATGCAAGAAAATGAGACCTTCCTCCAATATACCTGCTAGAAATTAATTCTGTCAACAGCCACATGATCTTGGAAGCAGATCCCTCTCCATCTGAACCTTGAGATGAGGTTGCAGCCCCAGCTGAGAGTTTGATTGCAGCCTTTGAGAGACCTTGAAGCAGCTGTGGGTTCCTGTTCCAGGGACACTAAAATCTGTGCGCGCGCTCTCTCTCTCTCTCTCTCTCTCTCTCTCTCTCTCTCTCTCTCTCTCTCTGTCTCCCTCTCTCTCTCTCTCTCTCTCTCTCTCTCTCTCTCTCTCTTTTGTTTTGGTTGGAAAGATTAAATGAGTTTTATTTGTAATATTTTTAGAAGAGTACCTATAACAGGGTAAGCACAGTATAGGCATAAAACTGTTATTATTATTTTAGTTTTCTATACCAAAGCATATCTGTTCCTTGTCCCATTGTTCTGGGGCCCTCTTGTATGACTTCTAAAAGTATTAAGATGGTGAAGTCTCCATAACCTATTTGTGGATTTAAATGGTTTAAGATTGAATTCCAGTCCAGGCAACACACCATTTTATCTCTGTTTCAACATGAGGTTTATAGAGCTGGTTGAGCAAAATAGGTGCAAATGTATTTTTGTTTGTCTGTTTGTTTTTTAGTTACCCTAGGGGAGCTTTGTGCCCTTTGGTACTTAGAGTAGGTGACCACCTCAAATTTAACATTTAGCATTTTTTAAGTTTCGAAATTTGTGGCAACTTATTTCACAGTCATGGATGGCATATACAGGTCTTAACGGAGTTGGGGGAGGTTCTAGGATGAGAATTTAGACAAGGATATTTCAGGAGGAATGTGCTAATGACATGGCCTAAGAGGGCACATGCCTTCAGAGCACCAGGTGAGGCAGTGTGGGAGGGAGATGTGACTGGAGGAGAAAATCGGTGCCATACAATATACCGAGGGATCAGGTCTGTGTCCTGCAGGTTTCAGGGAACCATCAATGTGTTTTTGCCTGGGAAGTACAAGTATCAGATTTTTATTTAGGAGAAAATTTGGCAGTGATATAGAAGATAAATGGAAGTGGGGAGGTGGGCTCAGTAGACTCTTAAAAGTAATGCAACATGTGATCCTTGTCACAGGTTCTTCACTATATAATTGGGTCCTTGAGTGTTAGATGACAAGGGATCATCACCTTATCCCCTATTGCAGGATTCATGGTTGACAAAGGAGTACTTTGTTAGTCTCCAAATAATGTTGGTGGTAGCCACATAGCACAGGGAAGCAGGCTAGTGTCTCGAGTCAATTCTGGAAACATGAATTGATGCTCCCTCCAGGGCGGAACACAAACAGTGAAACTGACCAACTAGCAGATTAATTATGGCTAGTTGGTCAATCTGCGTAAAGACTCTACTGCTGGCAGATTAAAGTCTAGATGAACAATAATAGTAGAGGCCCTGCGTCTGGGCCAGTGAATGCTCTCCTGCCACTAGGGCTGCTTTACTCAAGTGACACCTGCTGTTGTTTAGATCTTAACTACCACCCCAAGTCCCGTGTGTGGAAAGTTTAGTCCCTTGTTTGGTGCTACTAAGGAGATGGTGGAAGCTTTAAGAGGTGCAGCCTAGTAAGAGGTTTTAGGTCATTGGGGACTGTGGGACCCTGGTCCCTTCCTCCTCTGTTTTCATGCCCTGGCCATCAGGTGAGTAACTTTGCTCCCCACCACAATGTACGGCCCCACGACAGACCCAAATGCAATGGGGCCTATTGATAGTGAACTGGAGTTTTATAAACAGTGAGCCAAAATAAACCTTTTATTTTTCTGAGCTGATTATCCCAGATTTTGTTACAGTAATGGATAGCTGAAAAGTTTATAAGCACCCATGACTGAGGACAGAAGTTAACGTCTCTTGGAGGAGTTATCTTGTCTAACCTGCTGTCTCCTGTGAGACACATGCTCTCTGGTAGGAGCTGCTGTGAGACATGGGGACCCACACCTGTGTGCCCAGTAATCCTCAAGAGCTGTTATGGCTTAGACGTGAGGTGTTCCCCAAAAGCTCATGTGTGAGACAATACAAGGAAGTTTGGAGGTGAAATGATTGGATTATTAGAGCCTTAACATAATCAATGTATTAAACCATTTAAGTGGATTAACTGGGTGATTACTGCAGGCAGATAAGGTGTGCTTAGAGGAGGTAGGTCACTGTGAGTGTATATTTTGTCCATAGTGAGCAGAGCTATCTCTGTGCTTCCTGGTGCCATGTCCTGAGCTGAGTTCCTCTGCCACATCCTTCTGCTTTGATGTTCTACTTCAACTTGGGCCCAGAGTTGGCCATCTATGGACTGAGACCTCTGAAACTATGAGCACCAAATAAACTTTTTATATTCTAAAATTGTTCTTGTCAGTCTTTTGGTCACAGCAATGAAGAAGATGGCTAAATCAAGGCTCATCCTCTCTCATCTACAATTTGGATCTGTTCAAGGACCATGTGCCCATTTGGGTTTAATATGGGTATATATCAGTAAACACTCTGTGTATTCCATTTTCTTTATTTTGGATTGGGGATGCCTGTTGTGGTTTTCCTTGCCCGGTCTTGCCATTGGGTTTGGTGCATATGGAGTAGACCCCTTGTGTTTTGAGATTAGTTTCTTCTGAGAAAGCAGAGCTGCTCCGAGAACCTCCCTTGTGACTGGACCCAAGGTGATAGTGTAATTCACTATGAAACGAGACTTTTAGGTATGCTAGAAGGGGGCATTATATTTGGAATATGGATTGAGAGGGTCTTTAGAAGGCCGTTCTGCTGCCCTTTTAGTACTTTTGAGAGCCCTGAGTCTTCATGTAAGAAAATCTACCACTCTGACCTAGAGACCTATTAGCAAATATAACTGTTTTTTTTTTTAATGATGCTTACTTTGAGGGCAGTTACATGGTAATAAACAACTGAAATGTGGAAGATCAATACCCAGCTCATGATGGGAGGCTTCAGTTGGAAGTGTGGTTAGGGGCTCAGTAATGCACAGGAGCTGCTTTTTAAAGGGGCAATTAGTTCTCTGCATGTTCCAGAGGCCTATGGGTGAGTGCTACACTTCTACCAGGGTTTGCTAGGCATACCAGTGGCCTTCTGCTCTACCATGGAGACCTCTAACCCTTTGTATCTGTCATGTAATGACTTGCTTCAGAAACTTGTCCTGGAGCAGGAACTGCTATTCTCAGAACCCTCAAGTACTCTGGTAGCCTTCTGAGACACCCAACCTGGACCCTAAGGTGGAATTCCAAAGTGCAGTGTGTGCTGTCTTCAAAATCCAAGAGCCGCGTCTCTTTCTTAGTGGTAGGGGTGCAATGGTGTGTCTTTGACTTTTCTCCCAGACCACTGGACTCCTAAGAGCCACTGATGTGTTGGGCCCCTGACTCTTTTCAGGGTTTCTCTCCCAGCTGAGGAATGTATATTTCTTATCTTTGTCCTTGCAATCCTTGCCACTCCTGTGTACCAGATACACACCAACCTGTGACGTTATGTGGACTGAAACAGGTCCCTCTGAACTATTTTAGGGTGCACTGGCGAGCTTACCCAGACCTGGAACAACAAAGTGAAGACTGCAGTTATACCCCTGAGTATCAGTGATCTTTGGTTCTCTTTAGTGATGAGGACTAAAAAGAATACACTCATCTCGACCACAGCTATGTGCCAACTATCAGAGGCTGTGTTATCGGAATAAGCATCTGCTGCATGTGAGGTCTCTAGGCAGGATCAGCTATTCTCTGGGCTCTTTTCTAGCAAGAGAGAGGGGCAGCCTCAGCTGACTGGGTGGCCTCAGGACTTCAGAGACTTCAAGATCCTTGAATATACATCCCATCTGCTGTGGTTTGACTGTCCTCACCAAAACTCATGTTGAAATTTAATTCCTATGGTGAGATATTAAGAGGGAGGACCATGTGGGACCTTTAAGAGAAAATTAGGACATGAGGACCATGCCTTATTCATTCACGTATTAATGAATTAATGGGTGAGTAGCCTAATGGGGTATCTCAAGAGCCAGTCTGTTATAAAAGGTACTTTGTCTCTGTCTCTTGGATGTGCCCTTCTTGCCATATGTCGTCCTGTTGTGCCTTGAGACTTACAGAGTCCGAACCAGCAGGAAGGCCTTCACCGGATACAGTCCTTATCCTCTGTTAGGCTTGGATGGAAAATGTCCCCCAAAGACTCTTTGGGTTGCCAGCCTGCAATGCTATTTATTGGGGGCAGAGGTGGAAACTTGAAGATGTGGGACCTCATCGGAGGAAGTCATTCCTGGGGCATGACTTTGAAAAGTTTGTTTTGTTCTGGTCTCCTTTCTCTCTGTCTCTGTCTCTCTCTGTCTCTCTGTCTGTCTGTCTCTCTCTCTCCCTCTCCTCTATTCTCTTTCTTTTTGTTTCCTGGCCACCATGAAGGGAGCAGTTTGGCTCTGCCATACACTCCTTATCAGAATATTCGGCCTCATGACAGCTCTAGAAACAACAGTCACATGACTGAAACCCCTGAGACTCTGAGCCAGAATAAATCTTTTGTCCTTCAAGTTGATTTTACTTTGTCATAGTAATGAAAGGCTGACTGACACAACCACCCAGCCTTCAGAACTGTGAGCTAAATAAACTTTTATTCTGTGTGAATTAGCGTGTGAAGTTCAATTCTAGCAGCAGAAAATGAACTGACACCCGAACTGTGAGCTAAATAAACTTTTATTCTGTGTGAATTAGCGTGTGATGTTCAATTCTAGCAACAGAAAGTGAACTGACACCAACACCATCCTGAAATGTAGCATCTCCTCTTCTTTTTAAATTCAGGCCCTCAACTTGAAGGCAGAGGCCTATGGGGGCTGCTTATTCCCCTTTGTATTTGCTCACTCTTATGATCAGATCTTATATTGAATGTTCAGTACAACCCACCCTTGAACCTTCAATGGTGTCACTGGACCTTCTAAATGTCACAAAGTACTCTGACAGGTTGTTGTTTATTCCCCCATGGATTAGGATGCTTCACTTCAAACCTTAACATTGGCTCTTACAGCTTTTATGCAGCTTGAACTGCTGTTATCATGTGGCTCATGGGAAAAGGGAAAAAGAAAAAAAAATCATGTCCCAGAGATTCCAAAGTTTATTGGGAAGCTCCTTAGTAAGAGCCATTGAGAATGGGGGGAAAAAAGGCAAGTCCAGCCGGAGATAAGGCCATCGGGACCAATGTGGCTGTGGATCTAGACCCTTCTGGGATGCCCAGCAGTCTGAGGCCTAGGAGACTTGGCTGGACACAGGTAGTTGGCTTGTGTCCTGCTTCATCTCTGGAGGCCTGAATGGGCTTGGGCAGCATTCTGGGATGAGGGTGCTGGGTGCACACTGCTCAGAGGACCATTCCCTGCCCTGGAGTCCTCTCCAGGGCAGGGCTGGCAGAGCTAACAAATGGACTCTGTGTGACATGGTTATGGCCCTGATTTCTTTAGGACCTGCCCAGAAGGAAACAGGAGCTGCAGCCAGGACTGCATCTGGATTTATTATCCTCCTTGGGTTGGCTTTTTACTCTGTCATGCTCAGAATGCACTCCCCACCTGCCAGGTTGGCTTTTGTGAAGGCTCTGAGTGGGTTCAGGGAACTGAGGACAGATACCACAGCTCCAGTCTAGGAGGCACAGGGCAGCCTACGGGCATTAGCCAGGGCAATCCTTACCCGTCCCAGGGCACTTGTCACTATGTTTGCTACCGTGTGACTCCACCGAGGCCTGATTCCCGTAGCCTCATGGCAGCACTTCTGGTGGGACAACTGCTATAAGATGAACCTGTTTAATGGGACAATGGGAGCCTCATAGTCCTGGGCGAATTGAGCCATGGAGGGAAATGGAAGCTGGCAGCCTCAGGTGGGGAAAGACTGGATCCACCAGGCTCAGGGCAGGATGAAGAAGAAGAGTGTGTCTGGCTGGCACACTCTTTGTGTGCCAATTCACTTTGGCAATTCACTTCTAATTCATTCATTCAATCAGATGTTTCCTCTTGAAAATCATTCCATTTTTTTTGTTTTGATGTTATAAAAAGTCAATTACTGGATTTTGAAGTGCCCAAATCTTTTTATCCTCTTTCTTCTTTCACATTTTAAAATACAACTAAGGAAAACAGAATTTATTCTGTCCTTATGCAATAGGTTCCCCTCCAAGAAATGGTATATGTGAGAGTATGTGTGTGTGTGTGTGTGTGTGTGTGTGTGTGTGTGTGAGTGTGTGTGTGTGTGTGAGAGAGAGAGAGAGAGAGAGAGAGAGAGAGAGAGAGAGAGAGTTCATATTACTGAGCAAGCAGAATAATTCAAGTGTTTACATGACAAATTCAAGAAGCTTTATGGCTGGGCTGCAGAGCTGGTGCAGGATCTGTGGGCCAAATGGGAAGAATGAGGCCCAGAGCTCAGCCTCTTCACCCCCAAAACACATCATCATGGAAAATTAGTGCTCCAGGATTTTAAAACCAAGACAATAGTTTCAAAACCAATTATCAGCCATTTTTAAAACCACTCCAGTAGACAAAGGTCTATGGCTCTGGCTCCATTCAGTCCTCATTCTTACCTCCTCTCAGTTCCTATCCCCACCCACAAAAGAGTGAAAAATATCTGCCTATAAACATAAGAAAACATCGTGAAGATGTTCCCTGGAGCCTCCTTAGTGGAGAACGGAGCACTCCCTATTCTTTTGGCCTGTTCACAGATGGCCCATTTCTCTTCTCATCGCATTTGCCCTTCTCTTGGGGTCACCTTCTAAGGTCTTCAGATTTCATTCATTCCTGATTTCCGGAGTGAGGGCGCTCTCCAGCACACTAGGGTGACCAGGAGGAAAAATCACTGTTCTTCCTCTTCCACACCTTCTGCTAACGTTCAAGGAAAGATGCTGAAATCCAATTACCAGTTTCCGTCACCTCACTGAGAACTGAAAAGGGCAGATTTACAGTAAAATACGGCACATTTCAGGAGGCTATTAGGACATACGGTGGGGGTCTGAAAAAAATGGAAGAACAGGTGCCAACTCTTCTGGGGTCTGTTCTGATCTGTCTTTCTGAGAATTTGGCTGACCTTGACAGGTGGGGGTGATGATTGGAATCTCTTCCAGGTGCACTGTTTCTCACTGAGCTGAGCTTCATCAAAGTGAATTTAGTTTGGCAGGTATCCAGGGATTGAGTGGAACTTCCAGTTCCTGTGGTAAAGATGACAACCAAGTCCATGAAATACCTTGATTATTTTTGTGACCTTGCACAAGATCCTTTACCTCTCTGGGCCTCAGTTTCCCTACAAGTAAAGGATTTGGATGGATGCTATTTAAATTCCCTCCATACTTTCAAATGCTATGATTTTTGTATACTTTCTGCTGTAGCATCTTGTGTCCTATAGGTGCTTTGAAGAACCCACAGACATTGAAGAGCAGGTCCCTATAAAAACTCCAGTTGGGTGTCAGTTTAATTAATAAAGGACTTGGAGGAGTTAGTCAGGTAAAATTCTTTCCTGTGGATCTTTTCTTTGGCCTCATTCCCCTTTCTCTTCTTTTGCTCCTCGAGCAAAACTGTCTACAATCTTAAACTTGGATTATTCATAGCTTAAAATTGTCTCTAAATCATTATCTGATGGCATTTCCCCCATAAACTAACTCTCTGAATATTTTTTTTCCTGCACAATTCTCAAAAGTAGAGCTTTAGCTGCTTCAGACTGATTTATGGATAGAAAGCATAATGTCCGAGGCCAAGATTGGACCAGAGAAAGTGATAAGGAAGCATCTGGATGCAATTCATGAAGTTCCTTCCTGTTCTCAAGAGCTAAGAAAGGTTTTTCTGAAACAACAGATTGCCAAAGATTGAGGCCATGAACTAAATAAGATTGCATTATAAGACAAATGTTCTTGGGTGTTCTTCCAACCACTATTCAAAAATGCTAAGCAATGTGTGTTGTCTGGTCCTGTATTGGAACTGAAGAAAGAGGAAGAGTGTCAGATTCCACCTCCCTCAGCGAAGATGAGAGTAGTCAGTTGTCTCCTATCCCCACCTTATTTTTCCATGTGAGATAATAAGCCATCCCCTTTTATCCTTCTGTATCAAAGGCTTGTGATTGTGGGGTAGCTTTGAGGACTTTGTGCTAGGTTTGGAGTGGTATTCAAGAGTGGATTAAAATCTAGCTGAAGCCAGTTAACCTGAACAAAATCTTAGCATCTCTATTTCTGACTTGATCTATGGCAAACTACCTTAGAGTTGTGCCATCTTATTTGGGACTTTTTTTAAAATTTCATCTTTCCTCATCTAAAGGTGAAACTACTTTGAAAGAAGAACTCTGAGACTATTGGTTCCAGCAAAATGGAATGGGCATGAGGATTAATTCACACCACACACAAAGTCTATTATGGGAGAAAATAACACTGCCAGCTCATCTGAATTTGGGAAATGGAGGAAGAATTTGGCAATCCCCCCTTTGGCCCGCTAAGAGCTTTAAGAAATGCATCCACATTTAAAGCAATGTTTAACGGATTGAAAAAGTGCTATTGCTCACTGCTGTTTCAATGCAAGCTATTCACTTGATTTACTTATTCTTTTCATCAGAAGCATAGAACTTGATGAATAAACCACAAAGGACAAAGATGTGGAACAGGGAGCATTGGAGCATCTCCACCCTTCCAGTCTTTGATGTTCCATATAAAGTTCTCGGTTGAGAATAGTAATGTTCTTAAAATAATGAGAATGCAGACACTTGGCATGCTGCAGTGAATACTAGGACTGCAGTCTTTGTGTTGGTGTGGGCTTGGCCTGGGCAATTCTAGCTCTGTGCGCATGACCAAGCAGTGACTGCTCCAAATCTCTGAGGATTTCTATGCTGCTTCTTGCTCAGGATTGTTGAACAGGTTGTTATGTCCCATGCTATCAAAGCAAAAAAAATCACAAACATTTGTACTTTTTTATAATCTCATTAAATATGTGGGTCAATATAAGAATCATATAATTCTTAATATATGTGCATATATAAGAATTTACATATGTATGTGTATTTTATGTGTATGTACACATATATGTGCATGTGCATGTATATGTATTTCCTATCAATCTTTGCTAAAATTCTGGACATAGTGGCGGAACATTTCCTAAGAGTTATAGGGTTGCTGTTTAATAGGCAATCTCTTCACAGTCTGCTATACTTAACTCTTTACCCTCATTTTTGGATAACATAATGTATAATGAAGAATATTTCAATATTTAGTTTCCTCCCAAATTGAGAAAAATATTTCCTTCTGTTTATTTACCTTCTTTTTCTAACTACCTGATAAGGGACGTAAAATTTAACTTAAACTGTTCTATGATATTTTAAAAATTATCTCTTATTTTGGATTTTCCAAGTCATTATTTACATCCTATCAGTTGTATGTTTTTCTTTTTAAAGTTTGTTCTAATTAGTTAGACATGATAGCAGAATGCATTTTGATACATTGTACACAGAGCACAACTTTTCATTTCTCTGTTGTACACAATGTAGAGTCACACCACAGGTGCAGGCATACATGTACCTAGGGTAATGATGTTCATCTCATTCCGCCATCTTTCCTACCCCATGCTCCCTTCCCCTCCCTCCCTCCTCTTTGTCCAAAGTTCCTCCATTCTCCCCCCATTATGGGTCTTCATCCACTTATCACAGAGAACATTCAGCCTTTGTTTTTTTTTTTGGGGGGGGGATTGGCTTACTTTGCTTTGTATGATATTCTCCAACTCTGTCCATTTACCTGCAAATGCCATAATTTTACTCTCTTTTAATGCTGATTAATATTCCATGTGTATATGTACAGTTTCTTTATCCATTCATTTGTTGAAGGGCATCTAATTTGTTTTCACAGTTTAGCTATTGTGAATTGAGGTACTATGAACATTGATGTGGCTGTGTCACTATAGGATGCTGATTTTAAGGAGTTGGATAGCTGGGTCAAATGGTGGTTCCATTCCAAGTTTTCTAAAGAATCTCTTTACTGCTTTCCATAGTGGTTGCGCCAATTTGCAGTCCCACCAGCAATGTATGAGTGTGCCTTTTCCCCACATCCTCCCCAACACTTATTATTGGATTATTGAAAGTTGATTTGAAGTCACTTTTCTACTAAAAAATGAGTGTTTTCTTAATTTTCCTTCTATAAATTAGGATAAAGTATAATTTTGTAATAAATGAAGATCTTTAAACCTTTAAGTTAGGCTTACAATGATCACAATGATGATTCCTAATAATGTTTTGTCTCAAAAATGAGTTTTATTCTTCTCTCAAAAGCATTTATTTGTTTTAGTGTTTATGAACTTGAAGTGAGTTGGTGATTCTGGGCAGGTTTTTCATCTTTTAAACTTAGAGGGAGAACGACATTGAAGAATTTTAGTAGGAAGGTAACTAACGTGTACTTGTACCACCCATAAAAAGACTATGTGAGCTTGGTGTACACTGACTTTTAATTTGGATTGTTTACATAATCATTTCTTCCCTGTCATTTGTCTAGGATGAATGATTAGAAAATTAGTAGGCTTTTTTTTTTCAGTGTCTTATCCTTTAAATCCACTTTAAAATTTTGGTAAAGTCTCTTTTGCAGTTCTTCCAGAATGATCTCCCCATTCACTCTTGGGGAAAATCACTTGATGACTCAAGTAAAGCTCCCCGAAACGATTTGAAATCTATGGAATATTACCTGGGGCTTCGAAAAAGATGTCCTGTGAGATGTGAAGTTGTACCTTTCTCCCAATTCTAGGACTGTTCATCTGGCTAAAGGGAGAGAGCATCAGAGAACAACTTGCAATTTTTGAAGTCAGTTTCAATCTGAGAGCCTATTTTTCTACCACAAATACTTCCACCTTTCCACACCCATCTGGGAAAACTCAACAGCTACCCATCTTTTCCACTGTGCATCTATGGAAATCAGCGTTCAGAGAACAGGCAAAGGGCAAAGGCTCCTTAATTCAGATCACTTGAGTGCTGTCAGCCTCTTCACTGAGGGATTACTTACTTTGGAGACATCTGTGCTTCCTCCACTGCCTGTTGGGCAACAATAACTTTCTATTGTGATGGCAGAGACATAAATGTGAACTTTGCACATCCCTTTGGGTTTCCAATGAAAATTTCATGTTATCTGAAGCCCACAGGATCTGTGAAAGCCAGGACAGTTGTGCAATCTCTATTATTATGCTTTTAAGAGCCAAAGAAAATATCCCTCCCTGTAATGTAGCATTTATGAATTTTCCATTAATTCTTTAGTCTTAAATCCCCACATTTAAAAAAATTTATAGGAGGAGGGGAAATTCTGTTTTAAAAACCCAAAAAAGTTTAAAAAATTCTTTTGGACAGACTTACAGATAAAACCTTCAGGGATAGAAAGATCTTGTGACATTGTGCACTTACAAAAAGACTGCCGAGGCCAGTGACTCTAGAAAGTATTGGATTACACTGCACATAAAGGGCCAGCAGCCAGGGTGACAATGGTTATATTGACTTGACTATGAGGAGCTCCTTAATCCTGTCATCCAGTGGATCTTAAAGTGGAGTGTGCTCAGAATCACTTAGGAAATGACCCTAATCACTTATTTGGAAATGTGTGCTACCCTAGAAATTCTGAATCGGAACACCTGGATGGAATCTGGGATTCTGCTTTTTATTTTTCCCCTGTTTTTTTTTTTTTTTGAGGTGCTGCGATTCAAACCCAGAACCTCATGTGTGCTAAGCAAGCACTCTACCACTGAGCTTGCACTCTACTACTGAGTTATCCCTCTACCCTTGGCCTCCATTCTGCATTTTAATCATTCTAGATGGTTCCACAGCAGGCATTCTGAAGATCCCCCTCTGGGGAATGCCCAGCTCTAGGGAGGAATGTAACAAAGACCTTAATGGACAGCAGCAGCAGTTTGTGGTTAAGGGATTCCACACTTCCTAGAGCAGCTTTTATTTTTGTATTCATTAATTTACTCATTTTAAACAAATCTTTGGGTTACACTGAATGACCTATTCAAATTCTCTGCTCTTTAGATTTCTGAGATAATAAAGAATACTTGTAGAATTCTGAAGTGTAAGTGCAGGTTGCTGGTTTTCTACTCAGTGGTGCTCCCAACTGGTTCCTTTCCTGTCTTGAATCTCTTCACTCTCTCCACATGGGCTTGATTCCACCTGCTTTCAAACACTCACTTATCACACTGTTTTCTTTCATTTTTTGCTGTGTCTTAGATGCTTACCATCCTCTATATTTCTTTTTGCAGAGGTCTAGACATCGCTTCCAACACTATCCCAATTGAGAGAGGAAGAAACTCGGTTTGAGGTATTCAAGATAACAAAGCTTGGAAGCTGGAGTTAGAATCCTCAGCCAGGTCTGGAGCTCCAAACCAGGTCTTAGTCTGTCTGTTGCTGATATAACAGAATACCAGAGACTGGGTAATTTATGAAGTAAATGAATTTATTTTCTCACAGTTTTGGAGGCTGAAGTATTGAAGACCAAGGCACCGGAATTTGGTGAGGTCCTTCTGGCAGCGTCATAACATGGCAGAAGGCCTCACATGGGTGAGACAGAGGTGTGGTAGTGGTGGTGGTGGTGGTGGTGTGTGTGTGTGTGTGTGTGTGTGTATGTGTGTGTGTGAGGGGGGTTGGAGAAGGAGGCTGAACTTTCCGACTAAGGCCATTTTATAACCAGCCTTAATCCATTTATAAAAGTTGAGCCCTCATGACCTAATTACCTCTTATTAGGCCCCACTTCTGCGCACTGGGGACTAAACTTTTGACACATGACTTTGGGGGACCCATTCAACTATAGTATCTTGTGGCATCTCTCTCACACATAAATTTGACTTAATGTTTTAGGAGAGAATCACTGAATTCCAGTGCTGGGAAGCATCTGAGATGATCAAACCTAAGGTTTTTACACTGTAGGTGGTAAATCAAGCACAGATTGGTGAAATAATTTTTTAATTCATGTGAATGTTTCAACCTTAGACTCCGAACCAAAATTCCCACGTCTTGACTCTCAATCCGAATGCTTTCCACATTGTTGCTTTGTTGCCTCTTAAATTCTTTTTTTTTTTTAAAATTAGGAAACATAAATGAACTTTAATATTTAATTTAAAAAACTTAATAATTTGTTATATCACTATAAAGATATAATAATAATAATATATTATAATTATTTTATATATTTTTTTCAATTGATTTTTTAACAAATAAATGACAGCAGAATGCATTCCAATTCTTAGTACACATATACAGCACAGTTTTTCATATTTCTGGTTGTATATACAGTATGTTGCCTTCATACATGTACTTTGGATAATGATGTCCATCACATTCCGCCATCCTTGCTAATCCCCTGTCTCCTCCCTCCCAATCCCCCCCTCTGCCCTATCTAGAGTTCGAATATTCCTCCCATGCTCCCCCTCCCACTCCACTATGAGTCAGCTTCCTTATATTTGACATTTGTTTTTTGGGGGGATTGGCTAACTTTACTTGGCATTATCTTCTCCAACGCCAAGGATAAGCAACAACTTGTTTTCTTCATTTTTTTGATTCTCTGTATATAAGGCCAAGGAGATAAGATAATTTTGTAGATGGTAAGTATTTTGTTTTTATTTTGAAGATTGTATAAGACATGAAAATTAGTGCATCAACTGTCTTAACAAAAGAGATATTGTTGGCATTTCTATAATACTAGACAGAGAGCCGTGTTCGACAGGAAGCTATTTGTTTCCAACAATTTTAAGGAGAAAATGTTTCATTTTACTGTCAAGAGCTCAATTTCCCTCCTACAAATTTTACGTCTCTTGTTGCAAACCGTGTATTTTTATGTATTAACCTATAATTTCTGTAGATTGGGTAAATATACATACTAAATCAGTATATATAACTGGTATATCTGAAAGCTATATTTATCTGTTACTTATATTTTGGTGCATTGCTATTTGATTTAATTTAACTTATTTCATTTGTACTAATAGGATTTGAACCTATTAGTACAAGTAAATGGTAAGCAAGCACTCTACCACTGAACTATAACCCAAATCCAATATACTGCTTTACGGGCACTTTTCAATATGTGCACAACACACATGCACAGTTACTGGAGATTGCCTTTTTCTCTTGTGGACATGAAGCTCAATCTGCAGGCAAGAGACTTTTCTGGAGTAGGATTGACCCTTCATTAAAAATAATAACAGTAACAAGACCCACACAGATACCATTCAAAGTCCTATCAGTCTTAAGGTCTTTGAAGTATTTGTATACTTCAAAGTGGTTTAGCTAAAGCTGGTGGATAGTAAAATGCTTGCTGGGAGCTTGCTGTCCCCCAGAACGCTGGAGGCTTATGACATACTTTGTCCTAGATTGTTTGTATTAGTCCCCAGACTCAAAACTTTAACATCTTCCACAATATATGTCAGTGTTGTATCAGCTGTAAGTCGAGTGATGTGTGTGTTTGCATGTGTGCATGTGTGTCTTTGAACTTGTATATTTTGTGTGCATATTGTGTGTGTATGTGTGTGTGTGTACATATCATTGAAAACAGGTAAAAGTGCCTAAAGCAGTTCTTCTCCAAAATTCTGCAGTTCTCCAAAAACCAGGAACACTCTTTAAAATGTAGCTTTGCCTGGGGGCTATCACCGATTGCCTTTTTATGTACACATAAACTGAATCTACTGGAGAGGCCATGCTGGCTGGTATTATGGACTTGGGCTCTAAACAATTGGAATAAAATACTTGTTTTACTATTCTCTTGTAATATGAGATTGAAAAAATGGCTTTACCTCTCAGTTCCTCACTTTACCCAGCTGTAAGATGGGGGATATTATAGTACCTACTCAGGAGGATTATTATGAGAACAAATTGAATAAAAAATTAATGATTAAAAAATACTCAGAACAGTGTGTAGCAAATAGTAACAGCTTAAAAATAAAAGCTAACTATTATTTCTTACTGAGAAATATCAAAGGATTGATGTAACCAGTCAGCCGCTGAGAGATAAAACTTAAACCATATAACCAATCTAACACACAGGGAAATGTCATGTATTCTTCTGGGCACCTATTATCTCATCATCACACCATTGTGGGATGAGACCGGGCATAGAAAATGACAATGTTGGGGATACTTACCTCAGAGCAAAGGAAGGAGGAAGAGGAGCTGGTGACGTGAGAATGAGGTCACCCTGAGAAGGGTCAAAGAATCTTCCCTATCTCTGTGTGAATGGAGATGGGTATTTAAGTTTGAAGTGCAGCTGGTGTGAATGAAGCAGAGAATTGACTGTGAAGCTCTGGGGATGACTTATGGACCCAAGGACAAGAATCCCCTAGGCTCAGCAAAGGCAGGAACGGAGAGCAGGAAGGCTGCTGGGATTCCTGGCATGCTCTCTTCTTCCTTTACCTATTTTTGTCTCAGGGATCTTACTCTGCAGAATAACCCTTCCTGCTTCTTAGTTGACTTGATGGGTTGAAGGCAGCCATCAGCAGCTCCCAAATCCACGTTGTTGCTGTGCCTTGTGATGAGTTCCTGTTCTTATCCTCAGTCAGGGTCAAGGAAGTTAGTAGTCACACCATATAAACATGGGACCTACTAGACTTCTTGGAAGAGTCCTAAAGGGAGCATTATCCACAGGGTCCACAGTGACTTTCTGAACAGTAATACCCACCTCTTTATAAATTGGTACACCACACCTATTAAGTACATTATATACATTTACTTGGTGCAGTGGTGCATGCCTTTAATCCCAGGGACTTGGGAGGCTGAGGCAGGAGGGCCACAAGTTTGAGTCCAGCCTCAGCAACTTAGTGAGACCTCATCTCAAAAAAAAAAAAAAGAAAAAAAAAAGCTGAGGATGTAGCTCAGTAGTAAAGTACCCTGGATTCAAATCCCAATAACCCCCATTCCCCCAAGTTTATTATATACTTCAAAGTATGTTTATTATGTACTTTGATTTTCTCAGGAAACACTCACTGCATGAGTAAGCTGGTCAATCTTATGGAAGACCAATTTCAGTGTCTTGCCAGCATGTCCTTTTCTTTTTATCACTTTGCTAAAAGTAGATAAACAAAAAACCAAACCAAAAATAGCAAGTTTCAGGTGTGGGAGTTACCTGATCTTTAACACTAGGTTCCTGAGCATGTCCATCCTGCCTGTGACTTGAGACAATGAGACAAGGTGGATTGAGGCACTCACTTCTCCTCTATCTGCCTTGCTGTGTCTTAGACTTAGCAACTTCCTCTTCATCCAGCAGATATTGCAAATTTTCTCAGCTTACTGTCACTTGGGGACTTCAATTTTCAAGTGAATGAGATTTCTGGTGGAATAGCTCCATAATTTACAATCACTATGGCAACAGTGGGACTATTTTTTTCTAGCTGGTTGTTGCTTCCATAAAGAGATAATATCATATATGTTTCCCTTCCCACCTTTTATGAGAATAGGTGTTAATAGAAAAAAGTAAGCAAGTTAAAAATATAGTTCAGATAGGCCTCATGTGACACAGCCAGGTGGTCCACTTGAGTTTAAATTATAATAACATCTGCACTCCTTGCCCTTTTAAATTTCTTTAATACTTGTGCTAAGAATATATGGGAAACAATTAAATCAAAAGGTTTTAATGGTAGGGTAAATATTTTATTCTGTCTAGGATTATAGAAGAAAAATTTAATGCACAAAAATATCACCAGTAGATCTTATAAAGATTTAGTTGGCTGGTGTTGATTTCGCCTTATTTGGTGCTCTTTGGGGCTACAAGGCTCTATCTTCTTGTTCCTCCTCGGTGGTTATCCATTGGGAATTTGCTCACAGGGGAAAGAAGAGACAAGGTCTAAGTTTGAAGCAACAAATTAGAAAAGATGTGAGGCTAGGAAGAAAGAAGATCAACTTTGTATCCAGCTGGGTCACTGTGCCTTTGTCTGTGGTCCCTCTTTTATACTAAGAGGATTAGTAAGGGGTATCCCTTGAGGGTCTTTCTAAAATTCCCTCTCAATATCTGTTTAATATTTCTGTCAATGGTGAAGTCAAAGGGTGAGACATGATTCTGCTCATGCTCAGTTATTCCGGGGACACATTATATAGCTGCTTTCCTGGCCCCATTTTGTTTGGAAAGTTGTTTTCTTTCTCTTTTTCTTTCCTATTTTGATTTGTATTCTATGGTTGAATTTTATGTGTCCTTTTAGGTTATCTTAAATCCTTTCTGGGGTAAGAAAGGAATATATCTTAAAATGTATGATATTATAGGGTTTTGATTGATCATCTAATGTCTCTGTGCTAAAACACAAGTCTTATTTCTTATTTTCTGAACTAGACTTTCATTGTGTGGCCACATGTTATTGATGCTATTGGATATTTATATCACTGACAAAGGAATTTATGGTTTTATAAATGTTCTTCCCAAAGTCTCTTGGAGAAATGCAACTTGATTTATTAAGATGATTTCTTTCTAAAAGGATACAGTTTTAAAAAATGCTGCTTTGAAATGTAATTTTTTAAAATTTTGTTTATTTGAGCAGAATGTTGACCATTTCTTTTCTTTGTTTATTTTCTAAGTTTTAGAAGTTTCTAAAAAAATTTTTTTTTTAAAGAGAGAGTGAGAGAGGAGAGAGAGAGAGAATTTTTTTTTAATTTTTTTTATTTTTTTATTTTTATTTTTGTTTTACATTTTTTTTATTGGTTGTTCACAACATTACAAAGCTCTTGACATATTATATTTCATACATTAGATTGAAGTGGGTTATGAACTCCCAATTTTACCCCAAATGCAGATTGCAGAATCACGTCAGTTACACATCCACAATTTTACATAATGCACTAATAGTAATTGTTGTATTCTGCTACCTTTCCTATCCCCTACTATCCCCCCTCCCCTCCCCTCCCATCTTCTCTCTCTACCCCCTCTACTGTAATTCATTTCTCTCTTTGTTTATTTTCCCATTCCCCTCACAACCTCTTATATGTAATTTTGTTTAGCAATGAGGGTCTCCCTTCATTTCCATGCAATTTCCCTTTTCTCTCCCTTTCCCTCCCATCTCAAGTCTCTGTTTAATGTTACTCTTTTCTTCCTACTCTTCCTCCCTGCTCTGTTCATACTTGCTCTCATTATATCAAAGAAGACATTTGGTATCTGTTTTTTAGGGTTTGGCTAGCTTCACTAAGCATAATCTGCTCTAATGCCATCCATTTCCCTGAAAATTCTATGATTTTGTCATTTTTTATTGCTGCATAGTACTCCATTGTGTATAGATGCCACATTTTTTTTATCCATTCATCTATTGAAGGGCATCTGGGTTGGTTCCACAGTCTAGCTATTGTGAATTGTGCTGCTATGAACATCGATGTGGCAGTGTCCCTGTAGCATGCTCTTTTAAGGTCTTCAGGGAATAGTCCCAGAAGGGCAATAGCCGGGTCAAATGGTGGTTCCATTTCCAGCTTTCCCAGGAATCTCCAAACTGCTTTCCAAATTGGCCGCACCAATTTGCAGTCCCACCAGCAATGTACAAGTGTACGCTTTTCTCCACATCCTCGCCAGCACTTGTTGTTGTTTGACTTCATAGTGGCTGCCAATCTTACTGGAGTGAGATGGTATCTTAGGGTGGTTTTGATTTGCATTTCTCTGACTGCTAGAGATGGAGAGCATTTTTTCATGTACTTGTTGATTGATTGTATATCCTCCTCTGAGAAGTGTCTGTTCAGGTCCTTGGCCCATTTGTTGATTGGGTTATTTGTTATCTTATTGTCTAATTTTTTGAGTTCTTTGTATACTCTGGATATTAGGGCTCTATCTGAAGTGTGAGGCGTAAAAATTAGTTCCCAGGATGTAGGCTCCCTATTTACCTCTCTTATTGTTTCTTTTGCTGAAAAAAAACTTTTAAGTTTAATTAAGTCCCATTTGTTGATTCTAGTTGTTAACTCTTGTGCTATGGGTGTCCTATTAAGGAATTTGGAGCCCGACCCCACAATCTGTAGATCGGAGCCAACTTTATCTTCTATCAGACGCAGAGTTTCTGATTTGATATCAAGCTCCTTGATCCATTTTGAGTTAACTTTTGTGCATGGCGAGAGAAAGGGATTCAGTTTCACAATATCCTCAAAAAAAAATAAGATACTTGGGAATCAACCTAACAAAAGAGGTGAAAGATTTATACAATGAAAACTACAGAACCCTAAAGAGAGAAGTAGAAGAAGATCTTAGAAGATGGAAAAATATACCCTGTTCATGGATAGGCAGAACTAACATCATCAAAATGGCAATATTACCAAAAGTTCTCTATAGATTTAATGCAATGCCAATCAAAATCCCAACGGCATTTCTTGTGGAAATAGATAAAGCAATCATGAAATTCATATGGAAAAATAAAAGACCCAGAATAGCAAAAGCAATTCTAAGCAGAAAGAGTGAATCAGGCGGTATAGCGATACCAGATTTCAAACTATATTACAGAGCAATAGTGACAAAAACAGCATGGTACTGGTACCAAAACAGGCGGGTGGACCAATGGTATAAAATAGAGGACACAGAGACTAATCCACAAAGTTACAACTATCTTATATTTGATAAAGGGGCTATAAGCATGCAGTGGAGGAAGGATAGCATCTTCAACAAATGGTGTTGGGAAAACTGGAAATCCATATGCAACAAAGAGAGAGAATTTTTAATATTTATTTTTTAGTTCTCAGCGGACACAACATCTTTGTTGGTATGTGGTGCTGAGGATCGAACCCGGGCCGCACGCATGCTAGGCGAGCGCGCTACCGCTTGAGCCACATCCCCAGCCCCTCTAAAAAAATTTTTAACGTGCAAAATGATGCCTGAATAATTAAAATGTAGTAAACTCTTGGCTTTGGACACCGTTGATGGGCTAAATGCTCTTGAATGATTTTATTTTTCCCCATGAGTTTTTTAAAATATAAACTTCATCAAGGCATGGTGACATAAGCCTGAATCTTAGCGGCTTGGAAGGCTGAGGCAGGAGGATTGTGAGTTCAAAGCTGGCCTCAGCAACTTAGTGAAGCCCTAAGCAAGTTGGCAACACAACACCTTGTCTCAAAATTTAAAAAAAAATGTAAAAAAGAGCTGGGGGTGTGGCTTAGTGGTTAGTGCTCCTGGGTTAAATCCCAAATAAATCCCTAAATAAATAAATAAATAAATAAATAATGAACAAGTAAATAAATAAATAAAGTAAACTTCAAGTAACAGGGACCCTCAGTGTCTGCAGTTTAACAGACGGGCATTAACCGTTTCACGGCTTGTGGGGAAGTTCTGTTAGCTTGACCCATCTGTTCCAACAACTTGTATATAGGACACTTTTAAAATCTTGAACTGAGCAATTATATAGGCATTGCTCTTTCTTCTTGATAGAGTGCTTTCTCCCCATTTATTTATTTTTTGGGGGGTACTGGTGCTTGAACGCAGGGGGCCCTTGACCACTGAGCTACATTCCTAGTTATTTTTATTTATTTAAAAAAATTAGAACCGTTTTCTTATAAAATTTTGTAGGTCTTTATATGTGTCCTGTATGTAGGACAGAGGAGCATAGTGGGTTAGGTGGGGAAAAAGCACTCTTTGGATAAAGAAGTTGAGAAGTTAGTTGTTTAACAAGAGGGAAAATTAGTTGTCATCCACAGCTAAGTGCTGTTAGCGCTGGGCTACTTCCTGGCCTCCATTTCAGAAAAATTCTGAGTTTGACTGGGTAACTGGAACATAGCAGCCAAAGCTATGTCATTGAGATATATCCCACTTTAATGCAATATTTGAAAATCGGACAGTGGATGATCCAGTTGTGACTTATGGATGGATGAACTAGGGGTGGGGTGGGCTGCTATGTAAAGAAATCCATGATAAAATGAGATATCACATTTGTAAATAAAGACAGGATAATTCCTTGCCAAACACCAGATTCATGGTTTTATATTTGGGGAAGAAACCTGCATTAGAAGTAATTTTTCTTAATATGGAGTCAACATGTATTAGTAGGAAAATCTTCGAGAATACTGCGTTGTACATTATTTATCCTCCAACTATTTTCTTGTTTCTTTTCTCTGGAGTTGAGCAGGCAGCTGACTTTGTATTCTGTACATTGCCTGAGGGAAATTACTTGGTGTGGTAGAGATCAGAAATAACAGCAAATTCTTTTTTCTTTTAGTTTTTCAAACATTAGTTCTTGATGCGAATGCGGAGGGCTTCCAGAGGAGGTAAAGTAGTTGGAGAATTCCATGTTATAGACAAAATAGCTTGGGTGAAAATATGAAAGGGAATCATTTTCTTTTGGACTTGGAGAAATTGTTTTGGCCGAGGTCAGGTCGGAAGAGAAGCTATGAGCTGTGGTTGGTGTGTCCTGAACTCACAGTGCTCAGCCAGGTGTCTGGTGCAGCACTTTGGACAGGACCCATGAAAGATTGCCAGAGATTTCCATGTCTCTGGGATGCAGTGGCAAAACTATCATTGACCTAAGGGGGGATGTAAACAGGAAATGAGTGTTCTGGTTGTGACTTATATGGGTGGATGTGTGAGGAGGGCCCTGCAATGGGCTGGAACAGCATCACACCTGAGAATTCTGATGTGAGCCTTCAGAATGGGAGGAAACTCCCTTCATGGCTGAGGTTAATTTCTTTTGCATGTTTGGTGGAAATGGGGACTCAAAATAGAAACTATGCACATTTATTGGCAAATGAATTTGTGTAGTGATTTTTGCATATTTTAGTTTGTGAATATGGTTCATATGAATATGGTTGTCAATTTGCATTTTGCCAGTATTGAATTCAACATAATTATTTCTATTCTTATCACCAGAATACAGAATGTAGGAGAGCAAGGGACTTTGTAGGTCTAAGGACTGCTCTTTCTTTTTGCACAGAGTGCATTTTTAGGGGATGGGGTATTGGTATTTGAACCCAGGGGCACTTGAGCACTGAGCTACATTCCCAGTCCTTTTTATTTATTTATTTTTACATTTTGAGACAGTGTTTCTCTAAGTTGCTGAGGGTCTTGTTAAGTTGCTGAAGCGGGCCTTGAACCTGTGATCCTCCTGCCTCAGCCTCCTGAGTTGCTGGGATTACAGATAAGCACCTCTGTAACCAGCAAGTGCATCCTTAATCAATGATGTGATGAATAAAGGAATAATTATGTAAGATGGTGGCTTAGACTCTTCTATGTAGTAGAAGAAATGACACAGGTACAGTTTATGTTTTTGACAATTAAATAGTGCCTAATATTTATATATTCCTCTGTGTGTGTATGTACCATAATACTAGTGATAATCGTATCTGATATTATTTATTCAATGAGACAGGTACTTTGAAACTTATGAAGTTCTCTATATGAGTAAGATGCTTGTAACATGTTAATATTACCAAAATGTATCATTAGATAAGGTATTTCAGTGTTGTATTCTTGCAGAAAGCTTATCTGCTTCTGGAGAAAACTTGAACTCTGGAGAAGTAGATGCATCTTTGGAAACACGGTGACAATTTTACCAAGGTAGGGTAACTTCAGTGTATATGAAAAGTAGGTGGTGATGGAGGCAAAGAATAAATCAGTCTGGAAAATACCGAATGGGACTAGGAAGACTTTGTCAGCTTTATCCAATATCAAACTGAGCGGAACACCCTAGGACATGACCAGAGTTTCTGGAACACGTTGGAAGATTGCTGCAGTCTAGCTGGGCACAGAATCATGAGCCACTCAAGCAGGAACAAAACTTTATTTTTGAAAATGCCGCCAATCCTCCGTATGCGCCCGGCAAGCCGGTCCACCCACGCAGATCGCCTCTACCGGAACGGGGGCCCAGGACCTCCCCCGGAATTCCTTCCTACTATCCTTCCCCAACCAATGGGAACTCTCCAGGAGTCCCGTAACATGAGTCCCGTAGCAGGCCAAGGTGAACAGCAGGAGTCCAATTTCCATATGAATGTAAATCTTAACATAATCATATCATCTCAATGGCTAGCTGGCGTCACCTTACAACCAAAAGTGCCATGCATCATATTATTTGGTTGTGGCTCCTAGCATCTGCCCCCTTCTATTTAATTAAGCAACAGACAATGTGGCTAGGGACCGTGCCTGTTAGGTATGTCCAATTCAACATATGGTTCTTACCCGTCATCGGAAAACTGACCTCTAGGCGTCAGCCTCCTGTCTTAGGTTGATACCACTGCAACTGAATCATACCCGTCACTGACTACCGGTCCAGTATATAGCCATACCTGTGGATAGGCCTATGACCAGTGGGGGGGTGAGGTTCTTTGCCTCACCTCAGTTGGCCCCCCAAATTAGACCATCACTAGTAGAAGGGAGGAGGATACAGAAATGCCACGACAACAAGTCAATAGACGGCTCTTTAGGAAAAATTGCATCACTGGTGACACATCAGCAAAGATACGCCAGCACTGCCATAGTTCGCTGCATCAACAAATAGAGCACAATGCATACAAGTGATACATAGTCCAGGCAAGTTTTGTAAGCAGTTCAAAGTGGAGGAATGTATCAATATGTCCATTTCCTCCCAAAATAAATCGACTCAGTGATTGAGCATTACTTGTTGAGTTATTATTCATTGATGCATCAGTTTATACAGTTTGTTGTGATAATTATTGAAGAAGTTGTAGTTTGGTTTCATCTTTGTCTTCACTGGCACTGGGATGAAAATAGGGATTGACAATGATGTTAAGAAAAGAAAAAAATGTAACATTTCAACAGGTATTAAAAAAACAATTTTTAGAACAATTTACATTATCCTGAACAGAATTATTAAATATAATGAAAAGGAAAGGTGAAAGTAGATAAACAGATCTGTTAACCTGCTTATTTGTACACATATTAAAACAGTCTTCAACAGCTGTTTACCCAAATTAAATTAAACCATTAAAATCATGTGAATAATAAAAAAAAATCTGGGATCCATATTTTTATGAGCGCTCCTCATATATGATATATGGACATACGCACATACAGACATACAACATAAAACAGAAATGTGCACACGTGACATACAACATATAAGACAATAGTAAAGGCCTTGTAGATTTACCTAGGTGAAATCTCCATTGCAATGTTTAAAAACTCCATAGTCAAAAAATAAAACTGATCAGAAAAACATTAATTTATGTCTGTATGAGCTCAAAAATAAAATGGAACTTTATGATGTGGGAAAAAGCAATAATAAAATAGATATTGAAAAAAGCACCCTGGTTGATCACTGTCGCAGATGTAAGAATAGCCAAGCTGGAGTTCTGGATATCAGCTGTTATGGATTTGAGTCAAATCATCTTCTTTTTCTGTAGAAATTGCTTTAGTTAATCTCTCTGGAATCCAAATCGGCTGCTGTTCCTCCTGTGGAAAAACACAGACAGAGCCCCGACTCCAGACAATCACTGGATCCGGACCTTTCCATTGTCCTGTTAGAATATCTTTCCAAAGTACCTTAGGCTTATGTACATTTTTTGGATACAAATGTCTTTCTGCAGCACTAAGTCCCGATGAATCCAAATTTAAAAAGTTTAGAGTAAAAAGGGTTATTTTAAGTTTATCTTTGGGGGATATATACCCCTTTCCAGAAGATGCAAACATACAATATGCTGCTTTCATTTGCCATTTTTTTCCCACGTGGGCAGTGTAGTCCCACTGGATCATTGTCCTCATATCACACATTGGGGCTGAGACTCCCAGAGGACTTACTTGTCAACATCTTCCATGGTCCACAGATTCATGAGGAGTCCGGAGCACATAATTGTTGGCTACATTTTAAAGCATTGATTCAATGATATCTGACATTTTGTATGTCTCTGTGGAGGGAGATGAGATTTCCTACCTGCCTTTTGAGAAAGTGGAGAGGGCTAATGAACACTTTGGAAGAAAAGCTGTCATATAAAACCAACTCAGGACCAAGACAAATTGCCTTAAACAGTACCAATAAACATAATGTGACATTTTGACTTTGTCTATGGCAGTTTTTCAAATCTGCATGAAAGTTGAGCCCACTTTTATGATTTTAAGTGTAACTGGGTATCATGTGTACTATTATTAGCAGATTTTGTGTGTGTGTGTATGTGTGTGTGTGTGTGTGTGTGTGTGTGTGTGTGTGTGTGAGAGAGAGAGAGAGAGAGAGAGAGAGAGAGAGAGAGAGAGAGAGAGAGGTGCTGGGGGGATCAAATCTGGACCACTTGCATGATAGGCAATCACTCTACCACTGAGCTACAACCCAGCCCATTAGCAGATCGTTTTTAAAAGGACTCAACTCACGGTAGAATGTGAGAGGTAAAGTGATTGGATTTTGAGAGATGCATCTTAACCTCTCCGTCCTAGAGGATGGACTGATGTGGTAACTATAGGCAGGTGGCCTGGTCTGGAGCAGATGGGTCACTGGGAGCATGCCCTGCAAGGGTGAACCTTCCCTGCAGCCCTCCCCACTCTATCCTGCTTCCTGGCCTCCGTGGAGTGAGTGGCTCTCCTCCATTATGCCCTTCCACCATGATGCTGCCTCACCTTGGGCCCAGAACAAGGCACTCAGTAGCCTATAGACTGAGTCCTCTGAAACACTGAGCCCCAAATAAACTTCTTCTTCTTGAAGTTGTTCTTGTTGGGTATTTTTGTTACAGTGATGCAAAGCTGACAAAAGCACTATCATAAAATGAAAAACAAATATTCCTTATTATGTCTATATGCAAATGTAAAAATATATAGAATGAAAATGAGATATTTAAATTTAATTCTCATCTGTTACTGTTGCCTGTTAATACATTCAGATATATTGATAATTTTTGAGGGGAGGGGAGGGTCTAGGAAATTGAGATTAACAAATGATTTTGTTAAAAACGAGATGGAGGAAGAACAGTGGAATGAACCTGACCTAAATTTCCTACGTACATACACGAATACATCAGAGTGAATCTCACCATCATGTATGTCCACAAGGCACTCATTAAAAAAAAAAAACTGTAAGTAAATAACAGAAAGATTAGTAGAGTATAGTGAAGGGAATA
Source organism: Spermophilus citellus (assembly GCF_964194105.1). Taxonomy (NCBI): domain Eukaryota; kingdom Metazoa; phylum Chordata; class Mammalia; order Rodentia; family Sciuridae; genus Spermophilus; species Spermophilus citellus. The sequence goes on along the minus strand of NC_138194.1, from coordinate 27,260,765 downwards.
GGGGGAGGGAGGTGAGGAGGGGAAGGGGAAGTACTGGGGGCTGAATTAGAGCCAAAAGTTCCATACTTTTGTGGTTATGTCAAAAAGAACCAATAAAAAATGAATGGAGACTTTCTTTCTGATGTGATTGTAAAATTAAAAGAGCACGGGACAGGGAATAACTCTGGTAGTATGTGGGTCCCTAGTGGCATTGGGCAAAAGGAGTGCGAAAGACAATAGATGACGTGTACTGAGTGTGCCATCTCCATGATGCTCCTCGCAATTGACAAGGTAGAGACTTTTATTATTCACATTAAACAAGCAAGGAAATCAAGTTTCATTATTCTAAATTCCTATACTCATAAGTGGAGATTTGGGCTGGACCAGAGTCTGCTAACACTAAACCCATCCTCACAGATACTGTGCTGCTCAGCCTCTCTGAGCCTTGTTCTGTTGTCCCTCTGGGTCTTCAGGGCAGAATAGTGAGTTGTGATGCAGACAGAACTGATGGTGGGAGTTTGAGAATTTCTGCTGCATACATCCTATATGCCTTTATTTTAGATGTTTATATTTATTCCTTGCTTATTCAGTCAGGCAGTGTTCAGCACACACTCCTTGCCAGATGCGGCCCTGTGAGTGATGGATGAAACACGATCAGGAGTCTGACTGAAAGGCGTTCCAGCATAATAATGACTAGAAAGCATTAGTTTTGGAATGGGAAAGACATGAATTGACATCCTGGTCCTGCCACTTTTGTATTTGAACTTGGACAAATTCCCGGAACCTACCTTATTTTTAAATTTTCTGCATATAACATAAATACAGTGATATTTAAACTTATATGGGATATTGTGTGGTTGTTAAGTGAGCTAGTGATTCTGCGGCCTAACCAATAATATACAGTTTTGTAGAGTATATAGGATATTTAAACAAAATATGAAAAAATGAAAGAAGCACAAATGTGTCTGAAAATGTCTGCCACAATGTTGTGGTGATAAATTTTAAAAATCAGTTTATGTACCATTGCCAAATTAAGATTCATAGTAATTATAAGTGTACCAGCAGAAGTCCATAATTAAGAAACCCTGGAGAAATTAAGCATCATGAATCTCTTCCTGAATGATTAAGTTTCAAACCCATACAAAATTTAATTTGGTGATTCTGTAATACTCTGACTCCATGGGACGGATTCTTAATTTGTTAAAGCTCAGAGTAATTTATAAATGTCCTCCTAAGAATCTGGCCTCTGTAACACTCTTAATTAAGTTCATTAGATGATATATTTCAGATGAAAAACAATCTTTACCCACATTATTAACAGCTCTTCAAGAAATGTACAATGAACTCTAGAAAATGCAGACACACAAGTGGAATGAAATTAGGATATTTTATTCTAGAGACCTAGTGTGTGGTGAGAGTCAATCTGTTTAACCACATTTCTTATTCATTCAAAGAAAATTAACTGTTCCAGAGCAAGAAGGCAGTATAAAATGAATTTTATAAAATTCAGATCCTAGGAGAACTTGTGATTTATATCATCTAATAGAGCAGTTGATTTAAAAACTGGTTTGCTTACTGAAAAATTAGCTATTTTTAGAGAAGAAGCATAACTCAGTAGATTTATTTTCAAAGGCGAGTTTTGATTAAGGTATGTTTATTCATTTTCAGATTTATTTCTCTATTATTGTGTCTATTACTATTCTAATCCTGGAAAATAAGTATGATGCAACAGAGCTTAGAAAATTCTAAGGATGTCTGATTAAAGAGAAAAGAAAGATAAAGGGGCCAGGGTCCAAGATTCCCTTCAAGGGAACACCACTGACTAAACTTCCTCCCACTAGGTACCACCTCTTAGAGGTTCCAATACCTCCCAGGAGCACCAGGAACTGGGGAACAAGCCTTCAAAATATTGGTCTTTGGACGATATTCAAGATCCAAACTATAGCAGGGAGAGTATACTACACTATACTATATTTAGGGAGAGTCGGGTAGGCTCAGAAGAGACAAACACATGTCCTTCATCATGAAACCACCAAAAGATAAGAGCAATTTCATGTGATTGAAAAAGTTTGGGTGTGTCCACTGTGTTTTTTCCTAAAGTGGAAGAAATGAAAATAGAAACGGATGATCTATGACACTGGGGAAATTGACAAGGAATATATTACCAATCTGGATTTTTATCCTTAGGACAAAAGGCAACCATTTAGGGTATGTCATCAGGAGTGACATGATCAGATTTTCATTTTAGTGGATATTTGTGTCAGCCATGGGAGGTGGTAGACTGGGGGGCGGTGTTTGGAGCCCCATTTGAGAGCCTGACATCACCTTACATGATTTTGTCTAGGACCAGATGTTGTAACATGAAGTCTAATCTTCAAGGTCTTCTCCTTTACTCTTTCCTTTGGGCACATTGCCCATTAGTCCTCTTGGAGGAGTGTTTCAAAGTTCATTGTTCCCATTTTCTACTCACTATTAAAAATAATGAAACGAACTTAAGTGTTGCAATGTGTATAAAACAATAATACAAACATCTGCATGTCCAGCACACAAACTTAAGAAAGTTAACATGTAGTTGTATTTGATTCAAATTTTTCAAAATGAAAAAATTTCATATACAACTAAAATATTATCTTCTCATGTCTTTCCTCTTCCTCTCGAGGTAATCACTGCTTTGTAGTTGATATGGATGCTTTGTGTGACTGTTTATAGTTCTCTATGCAAGTGTACACGCATAAAACTATCCCTTGCCGTCTACTAACATTTGCTAAGGTCACCTGCCAATTCCAATGAAGGGTTTCCTTTAGTTCTTGTTTTCTCAGTTCTTTCTGTAATTGAATTCTCTTGATTTTATTGAAATTGAAGTCACCAGATTGTCCTTTTAATTCCAAACACTCTTTTCTTTCCTGGTAGTCCATCAAATATTAGATTCCTTTTTGAATGATAAGACTACTTTCAGTCAGGACTCTGGACAGCGACATGACCACACAGTCCCTCCCTTCTCCAAAATTATTTGCTATTGACATTCAGTTCATTTCCTTCATCTTGGTTTTTAGTTGCATTCACTTTCTCCTTTCTTAGTCCCCATGACAATTTACTTCTAAATTGTCCTCATCCTTAATTTCCCTTCCTATGAAAGCCTTCAATACTCCCAGGCACGAGTGACATTAAACACTCTGATGTCACTGAGAAGCAGAATAATAATAATCAGTCAAAACTCCATATATTTTTGACATTTTTAAAGTTATTCAGCTCTTCTTTAATTATTAACAGGATACTGATGGTTTCAAAGAGAATTATGGGAAAGAGGACTCTATTAAGTCTATATCTCTTAAGATGAACTTGTTGATCTTAATACTAACACCATGGACTTAGTTACTGAAATTTTATGATCAGCCTGGATAGAAGATAGAATTAATCCTCCGTTATGGTTTGGATATGAAAGTGTCATCCAAAACTTCCCGTGTTATCGCATCAATGTTCAGAGGTGAGATGATTAGATTTTGAGAGACCCAACCTAATCCGTTCATCCTCATGGGCTGACTGGGTGGTAACTGCAGGCAGGTGGGAGGAGGTGGGTCACCAGCAGCCTGCCCCAGAAGTGTTTATCTTCCCAGAAGCCCCCTTCCCTGCTCCTTCCTCCTTTCCTTTTTCTACTTCCTGGTTGCCATGAGTAGAGCAGAGCTCTTCTGCCAGGCCCTTCCTCCATGATGTTATGCCTCATTTTGTGCCCAGAGCAATTGATTAGGCTGACCATCAAATGAACCTCTGAAACTATGAGCCAAAATAATCTTTTACTTCTTGAAGCTGCTCTAGTTGGTCACAGTGACACAAATCTGACCGACTCCTTCACTAATTTTGTTCTTTTTCAAAGTCATTTTGGTTATTGTAGGTCCTTGGAATTTCCATGTAAGTTTTAGTGACAGTCAATTTCTAAACAAAATCCTGCTGAGATATTGACTGATTACATGGAATCTATGGATCTTTGGGAAAGGAGAACTGACTTTTTAACAGTCTCAATTCTTCTGAACTGTGAAGGAAACTGGTAAGCATTCATTTAAGTCTTATTTAATTTTTTTCAGATATTTTCTATCTTTCCATGCAAATTTACTCATTTTCTATGTTGCATATAAAATTACCACAAATTTAGCAGCTTAAAACAGCACACATTTATGATCTGGGACTAGGACCCTGTACACAATCGAGCTGGGGAGTCTGCTAAGGATTTCCCAAAGTTGCAGTTGAGGTGTGTTTAGGCAGGTATTGAGGCTCAAGTTCCTCTTCCAAGTTTAGTTGGTCTTTTTCAGTATTTGTTTCCTTGCAACTAATTTACTTCTCAAGGCCAAGAGGGTAGGGCTATGGAGATATAGGGGAAAGATAAAGAAATGAGAAAAGGGAGGAGGGAGTCTTTATTGCTGTGTCTAGACCATATATTAAACCATTCTCCTAATTAGATCAGGCCCACCTAGGAAAACCTTTCATTTAATTAACTTAGTCATTTGTTTGGTGGCTTTTGATCTGTTTGAAAAATCCTTTCATCTTTGTCATACTCTATGTGTTAAAATCCAGTTGAATATCTTATCCACACTCAAGAAGAGGGGACTGACTATCCAAAGGCATCATTGGGGTCATTTTAGAAATATACCTGCTGCAACAGGTCTTTCACATCTTTTGCCATCTTTAGCCTAAAGTTGTTCATTTTTTGATGCTATTATACATGACATTTAATAATTTCTGATTGTTGGTTGCTAGTATGTAGAAACATAATTGATATTTATATATTGCTCTCTTTTTCTGCAACTTTACTAAATTTATTTATCTCAGTCTCAGTGAATTCATATACAGAGTGATAATAACAATACTTAGTTATCAGGGCCATTTGGATAATTTAATATAATTGAGTTTGGCACATTATAAACACTTAATTTTAAGTATCATGATGACCATTATAATGATGGAGTTTATTTTTTTGCATCTTCTTTGAATATAGGGTCTGTATTTCATTCAGTTTTGGATATTGTCTACCCATTGCAATTAATACTTGCTTAGTAAATACTTGGTATTTTCTGATTGAATAGTAGTACCAATGGGGAGAAAGATATTGAATGAAGAGATAGTAAGGGGAAAGGATAAACAAAAATATTTGGCTTTTAGAATGAAATTGATGTGAAATGATGAAGGAGAGGCTGATTCCTGGGTTTGGGGCTTGAGTGGTTGGCAGATAAGATCTTAGTTAACTATCAGGGAGATAAACTAAAGGTTTTGAGGAAAATGTAAATCATTTAATTAGAACTCATGAGTTGAAATTGATGATAATGCATCTCAGTGCTTATTGGAAGTATTTTGGCCAAATTTATATATTATATAGATATACACACATATATACATATATATAATATATATATAAATGTCATGTATACATGATATATACACACTATACACACATATAATATATGCGTAGTATATACACATATTAAAAACACACATGCATAATATATACACATATGCATATTATATACACATAATATATACCCAGTATTACACCCATATACACATAAAATATATACATATTATATATGCACATATACATAATATATATACTATATATACTATAGGTACATACACATATTATATACATGCATACTATATATACATATATTTATAATTGAATTTTAATTTGTATTCACTTTGAGAACTTTTTTAAAAATTGATTTTATTTTTTTAAATACACAACAGCAGAATGCATTACAATTCTTATTACACATATAGAGCACAATTCTTCTTTGTATATAAAGTATGTTCATGCCAATTCATGTCTTTATACATGTACTTTGTGGGTTTTTTTTGCATTACAATTCTTATTACACATATATACCACAATTTTTCATATCTCTGTTTGTATATAAAATATGTTGACACCCAATTCGTGTCTTCATACATGTACGTTGGATAATGATGTGCACTTTGAGAATTTTCATAGAAGCTGTTTTTGGAAAGTTAGATTAGTGAAATATAGTAAAAAGTTTTGTTTACAGATCACATAATTTTAATGAATAAACTTTAACAAATAGTAATATCATAAGGGTTGAAAATGATTTGTGGTCTTTGCTCAAGGCTTTATTACTGGGGTTATTTTTTCAGCCAAATATTTAGTCATCTGTTTATGCTGGTGCAGGTCATGACAAGTAATTACAACCTGTTCTCTCTGGAAAGGCAGGGAGTGAGATGACATCTCAGGGGTTTATATATTATTATTTTTTCTTTTTTTTCTGGAAATAATACTCATTGTGCTCTTTTAGTGTCAAGAGATCCCCGTCCCCAAAACCTGGTCTTGGAATGTCAGGTCCTGGGCATTTCAGATAAATGCTTCTGTTGTATATAGAAGCATTGAGGCCTGCCACAGCCCTGGGTGAACGAAAAGAGCTCATTGGCTGGGACTCTACACAGACTTGAGGTTCGGAAAGGATGAGAATCCAGTGTTGGTTGCAGTCAGATCTCTCCACATAGCTGATGTGGAATGTGCTCATTCAATTTTAAAAGTCTGTGCTCATTTAATTTTGTAAATGGGATCTTCTCTAAGGTATTTTTCCCTGGACTTCTGAGGGGAATTTCAGGCAGATAATAGTGATCCTCCCTCACAAATGTGGGTCCTCTGGGTTTTAGGAGCCTCTGGTGGCAGGACCACACATGGTGGTGACTGCATGTGGTACAGCGACACACGAGAGGCTGCAAAGTACTTTGGTCCAGACTCTATTTAGGGATGCTACAAATGTCATTGTTGTAATACATGTACTTTGTGGGTTTTTTTTTTTGCATTACAATTAAATGAACCAAGATTGCAATGTCTCTGCATTCTGGCTGGGACTGCACCTGGCTGGGACTCCATATGTCTTCAGCTATTTCTGGTGATGAATGATTCAGAGGACAGCTTCATTGGAGAGAAAGAGAGAGAGAGAGAGAGAGAGAGAGAGAGAGAGAGAGAGAGAGAGAGAGAGAGAGACACAAAAAATGATTTTAGCATATACAGATGATTATGATCCTTCTTAAATCAGTGCTCTCCCAAATCCCAGTTTTACTTGTAAAAAGAAAAATGTCTAACAATATATGCCTTTTTTTTTTTAATTTGACAAGGTTACCCTGTACAAACATGGCAGAGGGGCCTGTCATATCTTTCTGTTTATAGATCTGTGATCACTGAAGTTATAGGTCAAATTGAAAGCAAAGCCATCATTGTGTTATTTCACCCATGCATATGAACAAGTCAGTCTTCACAATAAAGCATGTGTTCTTGCACAGATGAAACTTGTCTTTAAAAGAGTCACTTAGGGATTTTGAATTATGTATTAATTTTGAAGTGTTTCTGATGTGCTGTACTAGTAGTTAGCATTAGCTGCTGTAGTAGTGAGACCCCAGTCCTAGTTCATTTACATATCTCACAATGGGGGTGGGGGGGGCAAGAAAGATACTCCGTGCAGCCAGGATCCAGGTTCTCAGACTGATGGAGGATCTGACATGATTGATATCCAATGTGGAAATGGGGGAAGAGAGAGAACCTAAGAAGACCAACCATATAGGAGGTTAATTTGTGCCTTCACTTACACCATGTACCATAAACATGAACTCAGTCCTTAGATACCTCGACACTGGTGTTCATAGGTGATGTTACTTTAAAGCAACATCTCCAGAAGGTGAAGAGTTAGCCATGTCTATCTAGGAATATGCCTCCGGAGTTATGTAAGAAAAAACAACTACAGTATATAGTTTGATTAAACATGATTAAAAATTTGTGTGTAAAACTATTACAATTTTTTCTAAATTTTAAGTTTGGTTGCAAATAAACAATGGGTAAAGCATTTGTTATATTTTAAGGCATTTCTCAAATTGTCTTTAACAAGTACTTGCTATATTTATAGTAAAAAAAATAACAAATGTCAGCTGGCCTGGTGGCATATATCCATAATCTCAGTGACTTGGGAGGTTAAGTCAGGAGGATTGCAAGTTGAAAGGCAGCCTCAGCAACTTCATGAGACCCTAAGCATCTTAGCAAAACTCTGTCTCAAAATAAAAAATAAAAAGGGCCGAGGATGTTTCAGTGGTTGAATCCTGATTGAATCTCTAGTACTAGAAACCAAAACCCCAAAACCCAAACTAAAACTAAGAAAACAAATGTCTTTAAAAGGCTACTTCTTTTCTTATAAACCAAAGTTTTCTTTATTGACCAAAGTCTTCATTTTATTTTAATTTTTAAATATTTATTTTTTAGTTATAGTTGGACACAATACCTTTATTTCACTTATTTATTTTTATGTGGTGCTGAGGATCGAACCCAGGGCCTCATGTGTGTGAGGCGAGTGCTCTACAGCTGAGCCACAACTCCAGCCCCTGACCAAAGTCTTTAATTGGACATTCTTGCATAAAAATAATTTGCTGGGAAAATTGACCTAAAAGGGAATAAAATTTTCTAAAATTTTATATTTAGGAGTAGTATATAAAATGTCTCTTCTAATGTGCCATCTATAGATAGTTGTATAAATATTTAGTTCCATTATATTAGTTTGCCTTAGATCACTGGGAAGAGACAGTGCCTGAAATCTATAATCCCAGAAGTTAAGGTGAGAGATATTTTAAGTTTGTGTTGAAACATAATTTGATGATTTTCTAAATAAGCCCTATCTGAGTTGGGATAGCTCCCCACATTTCTCTCTCTCTCTCTCTCTCTCTCTCTCTCTCTCTCTCTCTCTCTCTCTCTCTCTCTCACACACACACACACACACACACACACACACACACATGTTGTTTCTACACCATATTGTTTCCAGAGTTGCAAGACAGTGTGGTACTTGATGTGGGTTTGCTTGGAAAATGAGGGAACTTTTCTTCTGTGCTAATGCTACAGCTGCAGTGTGAGTAGAGTGGGAGTAGAGGGGGTCCAAACTTGTTTAATAGTACCTGAGATGTCTTTTAATCAGGTACGATAAGGCATTCAGACATGCAGATGATAGTCATGTAGGAAGACATTTTCATCTTATTCACAGCCTCCTAAAATGAGCAGGTAAGACATGCCAAGCAGGGAACAGGCAGAAGCACCAAGGCAGGGGGAGAGGGCAGGGGGAGGAACCACAGATGGGAACCTGCAGAATTGGTTTTCCCTGGAGGGAATGGGCAAGCAGTAAGCAGGTAAGTGGGAAGGAAGGGGTGAGCAGGCTTAGGGGTGGCTGGTTCGAATAATTTCGGTGGACTAGCTGCCAGGGGCTATCCTTAGTTGTCTGGTCTCTGATCCTAGGGTGACTAAGGCAAAGGATAGTGGTCCAGAGTGAGAAAGCCCTGAGGAGGAGGTGTGGGGGTGCCCAGGCTGGTGACTGATTTGCATATCCAAGGTGCAAGCCAGGAAGTTGGCTTACTGTCTTTGGGAATTGGATCACTCTGGGAAGGACATTCTCTCCAGGATCAGCAAGGCTCCAGACGTTAGAGCACCATGAACACAGAAAATAAGAAAATATAATTAATACAAAACCCAATACTTGAAACCCTAGTACATTGACTTCACTAGCTTAGATATAAGAATGTAGAACCAATCAGACTTAGCCTTTTCAAATCATTCATATTTATAATATAATTGCTTGACATGCAAAGGTTCATCTAATATAAAGTTATCTAAGATATCTCAAATAGGCCTTCCTGCAGATATATATCTCACCCACACTCTTATATACACATACATTTCTATGCAAGAGACATAGGATGCAGAGCCCATTCTCTGGGAGAGAATTTGCCTCAGTGGGTCCTGATTGCCCTGTGAGTATGGAGACCTTCCTTCCTGGGTGATCACCCATATTATCAAGAGGGTCCAGTGCCTATCCAGTGAGTGCCAGAGCATCCAACCAGAGATTTGACCTCAAGTGTGAGAAGAGCCCAGTGACCTCAGCATTTTTGCACCATGTGAATCCATTATGTTGACCCCTGATATTATTAATGTATTGGCTGTTCCTGCTTATACATGTGTGATGGTGGGTTTCAAAGGTATGTAAGTCAGCCAACCCTGTCATACAAATCCTGGTAAGATGAGGCAATAGTCACTGGACTCTGACTGCTCTTATGTATTGGGATGATAAAACCCTGGGATTTAGAAACATATCTCATAAGCATCCACACTGTATGTTTGCTTCATGATTGTAGTGAAGGGGCTTGAAGAATACTCTGTTCAAGAAACACTTCTGACTTTTTGGAGTACCTTTCATGTTCTTTTATCACCAGTGAAAGAGGGTGTCACCACATTGGCAGCTAACTGTCCTCTGAATTGTTTTTGTTGTTTCAATTTCATTGATTTCAGCTTCGATTTTTAATAATTTCCTGTTTTCTACTACTTTTGGTGTTGATTTGTTCTTTTCTTTTCTAGGGCTTTGAGGTGTAATGTTAGGTTATTTATTTGGTGACTTTCTATTCTTTTAAGGAATGAGCTCAATGCAATGAACTTTCCTCTTAGCACTGCCTTCATAGTGTCCCAGAGATTTTGATATGTTGTATTGCTATTATCATTTACCTCTAAGTATTTTTTATATTTTATCTCTGATTTCTTCTGCTTCCATAAAAAATAACTGATTCAAAAATGCTAGAAATGAGAAAAAAACACAAATTTGAATATGTATAAATGTCCATGAAACATTAAGATCACAATTAAACAGAGAAAAAAAACTCAATGAAAAATTAAAGAATTGTTTCTGTTGGAGTTCAAAAGATTCTCAGCTTCTCTTCTCAGCAGTGTTATATAGGGTTGCTGGTGTGAGAGAAGTAATTTCGTAGCAGAATTGCTGGAGGTAGGGTTTAGTTTTAGGTGGGCTCCAGGCTCTTCAGTGAATGCCAATTGGTGTGGAAACTTTAAATCAGTGCACCTTCAGGGTCTAGCAAACTCCAGTCTATACTGGAAGACTACACCCCAGAGATCTCCCCTGGGTTCCACCTATGTGGGTGAGAATTCAATTCTTACTCTTATTCTTACATTACCGGTAGACCCCATGTTTCCTGGTCTCAGTCTTAGTCTTCAAACTCAATCTCTCCCACTCCCACCCACCCTTTTGAATTCCTGTCCTACAAGCAGTTGAATTGGAGACGGAGGGGCAGAGCTGGGTGGGTTTCCACAACCAGTTGTTCCCTGTCTAAACCTCTCTCCACATTTGATTTTCTCATGGTCATATAGGCACATTCTATATCGTACAGGTTGGATTTTTCAAGGCCTGTGTTTTGGGCCAAACTTGGGTTTGCCAGGAATCTGCTCCCCCAGCTGCCAGCCCCTATACTGTGGCTGCACAATGGTTTCTTTCTCTGTCCTTCACAAGCAGCCTGGAGAGATGGGGATTCTTTCCCACACAAGGATATTGTGCAGCATGCCTTTCAGTTTAGTTGGGGTGTCTTTGATCTCTAAACTCTTGGTACCCAGGCATGTCTCAGGCCCCTCTTGAAACTGTATGAGAAATAGTGTATGTGAGCATTTGGGGTATGAAGAGGAGAGTTTTCATAGCTCCTCAGGTTCCCCAAGTTCCTCCCCAATGGAAGGAAATCTGCTGAGAAGGCAGCAGAGGTAGCATGATGTGGATGGGGAAACATGATTGATCTCTGTTGGCAAAAGCCAGGTCTGGCCAGAGCAGCATGGGGGATGGTCCTCCTAATAAGGATTAGCCAAATCCCAAATGCCCTTTGACTCATCCAACAACAAATGCAACTGACACCTGGATGAAGTTTAATGCCATCTGGTAACAATGTCCTGTTGCTCTCCATTATCCTTTTGTGCCAAGGGAACACGGTAGCTAGTCTTCAACTGGATAGTTGAGATTTGGGACCAAGATATAACTGACTTTAATACTCAAACAATCAATACTTAATTTTCCAAGTTGATTAAGGACAATCTTAGATTTTTTCACTGTAAAGGTCTCGTGGATCAAAGTAACCAGTTAGTTCTCCATGTAATTTTTAAACAGTATCATGTGGACATATTCTAACCTTTGTATTTTCTGCCAATCTTCTAGTTCAATGACTGTAAAGTACTGTCTTTCGTGACCAGATTTTTTTTTTAAGCCTCCAGTCAAAACATTTTCTGCTTCTTTGAGCTTTAGAAATACATGGTGGTGTTTCTATGCCTCTTTCTTATTTCTCTTTTCTTTTTTCTATTTATATTGGTCTCAGGAGAGTGATCTCAGATAACATATTTTCCAAGGCTTTTGAGTTCCTGATCTAGGTGACTTCAAGAAATATGGCTATTTGGCTTACTAACTGTCTGGAATTTCAATGTCACATCCACCCAACCAACTAATTCAGATTCTGTTAATTCAGACAAAAAAAATGGTGTTGAGAAAAACAGAAGTGGTTTATAATCCAATGAGAGATTGTGTCCGAAAAGGAAACAATCCTAAAGAAGATATTCCTATTTTCAGATATGGTATATTTAAAGACTTGATAGATTCTTATGGATGAGGTGGTGTGGAAGGAGAAAATTACTCAGGAAATGAAACATTTGCAAGAGGCTCTTTTCAACCTTTCATGAAACAATCTCAACATTTCAGAGATAGCTGAGTTTAAGCTGTTAAAAGCATCAATTGATTTTTGTAGTTTTCCTTAAATTGCCTTAAATCTCCTATTTGTAAAGGTTGATTTTGTGCATTATTTGATTTTGACGGAGGGACTGTCATCTTAGCATCACCAAAGACCTCTTTCTTAAACGGAAGGGAGGAAAGTGATTGACACACTGAAAGTTTTCTCCAGATCTATCAGGAGAAGTTAGGAAAACAATAGGAACGGTGCTATACAGTGACAAGATTGTCACAGGCACAGGGCAGGCTGCTTGCTCCTTTTTGCATGAAGTCTTTTTTTGTTTTCTTTAATTCTTTTTTTTTTTTTTGCAAAAAATTCAGCATGAATTTAATAAATCTTACCTTGGATTCCATAGGACACTGCAAAAATTTTTATGTAAGAGTGGGATTTGTTTTACATATGTGTGCATGCACATGATATAGCAGTATAATCTGTTCAATTTTGTCCCTCAGTTCCTCCATTTTCCCTCCCCTCCTCCCTTACCCTAGTCCTCTTTTTTTACTGGTCTCTCTTGCGTAAGGACATTCTTGTGGACACCGCTCTTGAATCTGAGTTGGAAAAACGCGGCCTTAGTCTTGCAGCGTCTGGGCTGAGCAATTCTCTCTGGCCACACAGATCCTCAGGCTGCGCCAGAGTTCTGGATGTGATTACTGCTAAGTTCACAAGCGGGTCAAGTGAGCTGTGGACACTCTGGGATACTTCAATCAAGATGCCAGCGGCAAGGGGTAAAAGGAGAGAGGGAAGAATGGGAGCCAAAAGATTAATCAGAGGGCAATGCTTTTTATTTTTGTTTTCAAGCAGTGACTATATGAGTCTGAAGCCACAAAAAGAGTGATTTAAAGAGATACTAAGGATGTGCACTTAGGGAGTAAAACACAGCAGTGTGATCCATTGAGCATCATCCCCCCCTTTTTTTTTCGTTAAAACAAATATCAAGAATAATCCCCAAAATGTGACTACAGGTGTGTACTGTTTATTTGAAGATAGAGAAAGTCATGGCAGGGTGCCCACATGACTGTATTGGTCACCTCCCTGGGGGTACCCGGGTAGTGGTCGTGATTGTGCAGTCTAAAGGGATCAGTGAAGGTGTGCTACTCTCAAATGTTTAGAAGGAAAATGTAAAAAAGAAATAAGATTACAGGGTAAAAATGGGAGTTCATAACCCACTTGAATCAATCTGTGAAATATGGTATATTAAGAACTATGTAATGTTTTGAACAACCAACAATAAAATAATTTAAAAAAAAAAAGAAAAAAAATCACCTATTGCTCAAATAATGCCAGAGTGACAGTGATGAGTGATTTGAAAGGGGAAATGGTATCACATCTGGAGTATCATTCCTGTAACCTACAAGCTCTCGGTTTTCCGTCCCTTCCCCTTGCTCTTGTCCTTATTGTTATGGAATGTTTTGTAACTAAACTCATAGCATAACTAAAATATTTACTCTGAGTTTTGATTACCTTAGCATTAGGCAGTAATTCCACATTTCTAAACTCTTTAAGATTATAATTCTTGACATTTTAATAGAATTCCACGGAGAGGCTGCGCTGTAATTTACTTAGCTATAATTTAATTGCGGTAGATTTCCATGTTTGTGTTTTTCCTTTTTAAAAATATTAAAGTAATGAAAAGATTTTGGTATAATGCTTTTTCCATTTTTAAATCAAATAAGTCCTTAAATTAAATCTCCAGATTTGGCATATTAGGAATGGCTATCTTCATCAAAAGACACTGTAAACACTTACTAATAATTTCCTACATACATTTCACATCCCCTGAAGCACATATTACCTTTCAAAACATTTCATGAGCAGTGTAGAAGTATGTTCATGGTTTAGATTTATGTAGAGGTCATAGGCTTAGTTCTGTGACATTCCCAAACTTGCAGGAAAATAACTACAAATCATAGCCCTCAGTGCTTTTAAAGAGATCTAGAATGGGCATTGATTTTGCTTCTTCCTGATGGATTAGCCCCTGAAATTCTGGCAGCTAAACTCAAGAATACAGAAGCAGAAATATGTTTTCTACATAGTTAACTATCAAGAAATTATCTTCACCATCAGTTTTGGTGTGAACAAAACTGTAACAGAGAAATGCTTTAAAATGTTGTTTCGATAACCTAGAAGTTTCTTTCTCCTTCACATCACAGAGCAAATGAAGGGGCACTGCTCCATGAGGCCATCTTGAGACCCAGGTTTCTTAGTTGGCTCTGTTGTTCTTGGTAGTTAGATATCATTTCAGGGTCTAATCAGGCTTCTCCATTGGGTTGCCATTTTCTGGCCAGTGAAAAGTGGGAAAGAGAAAGTGAATGTAAGTAGCTTCCGGCAGTGGTGTAGGAGTTTCATAAGGCATTGCTGCCTTCCTTCAGTGGTGTGCCCTGGCCACAACCACATGGGAAAGCTGGGGATCATAGCCTCTGGATCTACATCCAGCAGCCCAGAGAGATGGAGAATGAATACTGGAGACTGTCACCTGGCTCTGCCCCAGTGTAGGACCATCTCTCCAGAGTTTGATCAAGACAGTATGTTTGAATCCTCATATCTATTGTCCAGTTAGTATAGGAGCCAGACAGAATGATACACCTTAGTGGTCTTGATAAAGAAGCTGGACTTTCTTTGCCACTTAGCAAAATGGCTGTGGGTGAAAAGAAGCTCAGCAAGGAAGAGTTAGCAGGCAGGATTAGTTGAGAGCAGGCAGGATTAGTTAAGAAGCCAGCCAGGTGCAGTGGGGCACACCTGCCTGTAATTCCACTGGCTTGGGAGGCTGAGGCAGGAGGGCTGCAAGTTCAAAGCCAGCCTCAGCAATTTACTGACAACGAGCAACCTAGTGAGAACCTGTCTGAAAATAGAAAATAATAATAATAAAAAGGGGGGCTGGGGATGTGGCTCAGTGATTAAGCATCGTTGGGTTCAATTTCTGGTATAAAAACCCCTGCAAACTATCAAGCTATCCACTTTATTGAGCTTTCTTCAGTTTGTGCGTGTGGTACCGGCAGTGTATGGGGACAGAGGCTCTTCAGTTTGGCTGGTAGCTTCTGGATGGAAAGACACAGGTCTACTTATAAACGGGCTCAAAGCAGTTGCTTAATAAATATTTTTAAATTGGATAAAGATATATATACCACCTTGTTCATTATAAAATGTGGGGAGATCAAAGACCAGGACTGGATATTAAAGAATGACGGATTAGAATCCTTTCAGGTAAAGAAATAGAATGCAAAATCCACACTGTGTCAGGCTAAGGGAGAAGGGCATCAGAAGGGGAGTGGCCAAGAGCAATGAAATCAGCAAGGAGGTCAAGCAGAATAGACTAAATGCTTTGTCCTTTCCTGCAACGTTTCATTGTCTGCCACTCTTAGTTTTCTCATCTTCCACTAACTCTGCTCTTTCATGTGTGTTCTTTGGGGGAAAGGGAAGACCGTGAGGGATGAGAACAGATTTTCTATAACACACAAAGAACTTTGGTTGATGCTTCCAGAATCAAATGATGCTAGAAGACTTCATGTTTTATGCTTTATGTGGAAACAGGAACCCAGAAAATCATATCAGTTAAATTTGGCAGTAGAATAGCATCTATAAAGGAGAATGTTAATAGTCAGGTTTAATATTCCAATCTGCTAGGCAAGATGCTATTCATTGGTGATTTCTCTATACTGGTTTTTGCACATATGATTTCATGAACAACAACAAAAATAACCTTGTGAGATTATTTTACTGATAAGGACATAGGCCTAGAGAAGTTAGGGACTTGTTCAAAGTCCAAGAGTGTGAAAAATCAAAGTCCTAATTGTTCTATAGTTGTTGTGTTAGGAAGGTGGACAGGGAATGTGGAATGGTAGGATATATTTTAATTTGAAATATTACTTTTGACTCTAAAGTGCAACAATTATATTTAATTACTGGGAAAATTAAGAATTTCTCTCTGTAAATAATAGTTAGCAATGACCTTTGGGCTCATTTCACTAGTCTCTAGGGAATACATTATCTACCTTTTAGAGGTGGATGAGTAGTCTCAGGATATTAGACTGCTATTAGCTAATTGCTTTTTGATGTATGAAATTGTTATTTATTCTAAAAGGTGAGCAGTTCACTTCATACAGAACAGTTAGATCAAACATAATACCTGCGATAATAATTGTTATGAAATGTACATTTGCACTACAGAGGAGCTTGTGGTAAGTGTGAAATGAAGCTCCTAGGAAGGTGAGTTGAAAGACAATTCAAGAATCAACTGAACATGAATCTTTCAAGAAACCTACCTACCAATTAAACAACAGAGGTAATTGAGTTGTTGAATGGATATTTAATTTTTTACAAGGTATGAGATTGTAGTTTGAAAAATTATCTCTTGAATTAATAATGTGCACAAAATTAATTTACTGAGTTATCATAGAAATCACCTTCAGGGCTATTAGCACTACTAATTAGGTTGCACTGCTGCTAATGTGTTTCATAAGTATAGATGTTTCCTGGTAACTACAGACATCCAAGTTACTTCATAATTTAAGAACTGACTCTTTTTCTGTTTCTTTGACAAAGTAAGTTCTCTGCAAGACATTAAGCTTATAAATTTAAACATGAAACAAAACAGAATTCATGTTTTCTGGTTCTAGCAAATGTCTAATTAGAATTCATCACTTGGGTTCCATTTTTCATCTTATTTCTCTAGTGACTCCTTGAATCCATTGTCCATCCATCCATCCACCCATCATCCATCTGTTCTTTAGTCTTTACATGAATTAAGCACCAAATGTATGCAACCACTTGTTCAATTGACTCTACACTGTTTATAAAAATAAATTATACACTAGAAATCCTATTATCAAGTTTGCAATAGAGGAGTAAAAATTAGATATGCATGTACACTAAACATATAAGAAAGTTCTTGGTAAATATCAGAAGTGTACACATGTAAAAATATTGGGAGAAATATTATAAGTAACTTAATATTAAATTATAAAAATATAAAATTCTACTGGTTTTCCTGTCCCTTGCTTTGTGTTTTGCAAATCCTTATTTTACACAATAGCCAGAGTTATATACCTAAATAAAATCTGAAATGACTTAATCAGAACTCTTCAGTGGCTTCCCATACTTTCCTTAGTATGTCCTGTAAGGTAATATTGATGTATCCTCTATGTATCTCTCTAGCCTTATCTCCTCAAGAATCAGGCTTTAGGATCTCAGAATTAACTGCAGTTCTTCTCATGTACCTGCTGTTTCTAGATTCTCTGCTTTATACATACTCTTCAAATAACATTTCTGCCATGGCTTCCTCTACCTAATTTCTTATATCTTTCCTTAACCACCCCAAAACAAAAGAATAGGAACCCCTCTTCTGTGCTTCCATTTATCCCACGTACAGACTTTTCAAGCCCTCAAAAGGTATTAAAATGACTCTTGGAAACTTTTGGGCAAATTTGTAGAATCTCTATCACTTGGCAACGAATGAAATGGTCAAAAATTATAAAGAAATTTCTAAATGTTCAAACTCTCTAAATATCCCCCCACCACTGCCAAAATCTACTACCAGAAGTCAAACAATAAAAAGAATAAAAACTAATGCTGTTGACTTCAAAAAGGGATCAATAAAAGAGGAAAACAGATTCAGAAGTAGAGAGGAATGAATGCTGTCTACCCTGCCCCCCAAACTGGGAAGTCGTACCATCTGAACATTCTCACTAACATCTTGGAGATATGTGGCTGAGGTGGCAGAACCTTTGGACCCAGCTAGGATGGAGCCTGACAGCACAGATCTTGAAGCCAGTTTGCTCCTACCTCTAGTTATAGGGGTACATCACCTAACTTCTCAGTGACTTGCCTTCCTCATCTGTAAAATGGGGATAAAAATAACATCCAACTGAAAAAAAGGATGTTGTAAGGATTAACATAGGCTGATATAGTTAATGTGATTAGCTTCAAACAGCGTGTGGATGTGGTAACCCTAGGAAGTTTATTGCTTTTATCCAAAATTCAGAGTGAAGGTGAACTAAGTGTACATCCTTGCCTTGACTCTCCTCTGGTGGGCAGCAGAAATTTTGTTGGGGAAATTGAAAAAGTGCATCCCTGGGTCTTTCCCTGAGCTGGGTGAATGATCCTGTGACTGCCATTATCTTTTGCAGAGTGAAGATTCGAACAGCCTGCCTGGGACCATACTGTGCCTTCAAAAGCAGAGGGAAGTGCATAAAAGGAAGTCTTTTCTAGGCTTCAGATGATAACTCTTCAGGAGAAATAAGAAGAATCCTCCCTCCAACACTATATGTCAGCCTGTGGAGCAGTGGTCAGAGCTGCCCAACCATGAGCGCAATGGGACAAAATACCTGACAGGGAGGAAAATGCATGAGAAAAATGAGGGTGCCACCATGCCTGGCAAATCCAAGAACCGGGGGGGCAATTCCGCTCAAGTAATTCACACTCCAGAAAACTAGAAAAAGCATGAGTACAATAAATCAAGCCCCTCAAGAAAAGTTGAAAAGATTATGATAAATACCACAGAGCTGCAGAAACAGATTAAGGGCCCAGAAAATATCAGTACAGAGAAAATATTGATGATAAGGTAGGCCAAGTAAGTGAGAGGCCTGGAGGAACACAGTTCACCAAGTAGGATAGAAAAAAAAAATCCTAGGAATATAATATGAAATGAAATATTCTTAAATGAAGAGTCGCCTCATGTTCGGGTTCAAAGTACACCACCTGCTCAAAGTAAAACAGATAAAGGAGTCCATGGTTATCAACCTAGGGGAAATGAGGGGATTCTTCAGGCATCCAGGAAGACACAGCAGAGACTACCAGGGCGTTGACTCCTACACTCCCACGTTCAAGGACAGGATACAAAAGAACCGGTTCCACAGGTTTCTATGGCAACGAAACTGAGACCAAAATATATGTTCATCAAAACTGCCAATTCCACACAGGTACTCAGGGGCCAGCAGAGCCAGGTAGGGGACTCACAAACAGAATGGAACTAGGCATTTGGATTGAGGCTTGGCAGTGAGCTGGCCTCTTTTTGTAACACTTGTTCTTTTATCTTCCCTTGGGCAGACATGCTCCAGCCATGCTTCAAGCTTCCTAAAGCCTTGCCCACTTGGAGCTCCTTCCCCCGTTGGGGTTTTCGGATGTGTTCTTTTCTTGAGCACAGTCTCCTGACTCTGGTTTCTTTGGCCTCTAAATTGCACCTCTTATCTTGCTTTCTTATGCACAAATGCCCAGCCCCCTCAATTCCGGCCCCCATCACCCCCTTACAGTATCATGTTCATTTTCTTTGTATTCCTGCTTTTTACTGTCTCCCTGTTACAGAGTGAATCCCATGAGTTCAGGGGTCTTGCTTACCACAGGGCCTGGCACCTACCGGTTGCTAGGTAATTGTTAGTTGAAATTACAGGGGTAGGAAGAAAGGGAGGAAAGATGAAAGAAAATTCTTGAGTTTAGTCTTCATTGATGGATAGAATGTTGGATGGATTCAAATGATTCTGGGTTTATAGTGTGTTGACCAGAAAGAGAAGAGGAAGATAATGTATCTGAAAACCAGTTCAGGGTCCCACCAAGAAGACACCTCACCAATTATTGCTCTTTACTTGGGCTGTGTATTAAATTCCATCTTCTGATTCCATTACCTTTTGAGATTATGGTAAACTACCAATCATGCTCCACAAATACTTTATTATGTAAGTACTGAGGGCTCTGAGTACTTGTAAAACAGAAAACCTTCTGATAGGCATCAGCAACAGACCACTTGTTTTGTGAGTGGCTTGGGGGCTGATGAAATCAATCTTGGGTCAAATTATGACTTGAGGGTTTGATGCTTGAAATAATAGATTTTCTCAGAAAAGACTCCTTGGTAGCTAATGTGCTTTAAAAAATACATGTTTTCTGTTTTGTGATTATTCCCTTAAAATATTATTGATGGCAGTTATACTATACAAGATCTCTGGAAACTTGGGAGTTAGTGAATACAGAAGTATTGCTCTAAGGGAAAATATAGGATTAGGTCCCTGTAAGCTTCCGGTCAAAATGTTTTTGTCCACTGATCAATACAAGAGCTTGTTTTATGTGCATTTCTATTTAAAGACACTTTTTAAATATATACTGTTGATTCACTAACAGAAATCACGGACAATAGCAGTGTAACTCATATCTCAAATAAGCTTATCTAACCCACACATCCTACCCTTTAAAGAACATAAAGCCTCCTTTGCATGTAGGCACACTGCACAGCACTTCAGCACTATGCTTCAGGTGCTATTTTAAACAGTGGAATCATCAATTAAAAGCATGAAAATGTGAAAAATCATAGCCCTAGGAAAGGACCCTTGTTTATAGTGTGAGATGCTTAAACAAGAAGGCAGAGTATTGCCATATTGACATCATCTGGAAATGAGTGTTGGGTGTCTCAATTTTTTTGTCTCTTTGTGTATGTCTGCAAGCACTCTATAAGCATTGTAAATACTGATTTTGGAGTGACAAACTTTAGAAAGTAGGCAATTCACAAATCTGCAGTCAGCAAAAAATGAAGATTGTATTTTGTGATTTCTCAAGGTGTTTATGTGATAAATTTCAGTGAAGATAGGTAGTCTAAAATGACCAAAGTGCCTTAGATTAGAACTCTGTCACTGCCACACAAACCCCGGATTCGGATTCAGATTCTGAGAATGTTCCGAAATGAGCAGTTTCAGCTCATGGTGAATATCTATTTGATTCATTACTTAATAAATGTTTGTTTTGAGCACTTATATGCTTTGTATCACTCTGGAGGCTTATTAAACCTATAAAACTTTCATAGCATGTAATTGCTTTGTGATTTACATATTTTTAACCACTTTCACTAATGTATCTCATTTAATTCTTCTATTTGAAAGGTGTTTGGGAACTGCTGTTCCTATGGGCTTGGCAGGGTCAGAAGGACAGCTCTCTAGATTCTGAGGGAGAATAGCTATAAGGCAAAGTACCCAACCTAGAGAAACTGGTACAAGATCAAGTCAGAGGCCTGGAGCTGGAGTATATTATGAGGTCAGGATGAAAAGACAGGTTTTAACCACTGTACGTGGGCTTTTGAACCAGTCACCAGCAGTGTGAGCCTAGAACTTGCTGGTGGACCAGTTGACCCAGGCACCAACAGTGCAATAGACAAGTGGGTCAAGTGTCTGCATGAGGCAGTGAAGACTCTGAAGGTGAAAATAAACAAAGCAAACCAAGGCACAGTGAAGTTGACCAGCTGCTGATCAGTTTATGTCACTTGACACTGTGTTAAGGGCACAGTCCCTAGAGCCAAATAACATGGATCACAGACCAACTTTTTTTTTTTAATTAAAACAAACAAACATATTTTGGGGGTGGAGTATTTGACCTCCTATGTATCAGTTTGTGAAATTAGGATGGTAATAATACAACATAGTCATTGTAATAATGAAAGCAGTTACATATATAATGTGCTCTGTGAACACAGACTATTCATATTGAGTTAATATTGTCTGTCAATAGCTTAATATACTGAGTGATAAAAATATCTTCAGGAAATATATATATATATATATATATATATATATATATATATATTCAACATTCTTGCTATATTAATATGTTTAAAGTCATGGCATAATTATAGGCACATCAGAAAGGGAAAACTGACAATTGAGCTTCATGCCCTGTAGGGCATGACTTGCTGCCCACTTCCTGATCTTAGGGCCGCACATGTGACTGGGATGGTGCCTGATCAGCCAGGAGGCGGTGCTGTGGGTGGTGATGGAAAAGGCGGACCACCTCCAGGGTAGGTCCGGGACTCTTCCGCCCTCGTGGACAGCTCATGCCTTCCTTTACAGACCGTGGGATGGGTGTACACATGAACTCGCTCCACCCCTCTGACCTTTATTCTGATTGGCTCCTGTGCAGTATATAAGTTGTGTGTACCTATATATACTTTGTGTCTATAAGTGTGTACTTCCTCAATAAACGAGTTCCTGCTTCGACTCTTCTCCCTGGCGCGTCTGAAAACCTCAACACTGCCCAAGAGAACTTAAAGGGATGTTCTCTGCTTGTACCTTCAAGATGGTGGCCACGAGCTACATGTGGCTATTGAACACTTGAAATGTAGCTAGTGTGACTGAGGAACTGACTTTTACATTTTGTTTGTTATTAATTCATTTAAATTTCCTGCAAAAGGAAAGAGGGGAAGATATAGAATTTGGTCCCTGTATCCTGGCAGGTCACTGAAGTTGCTCTAGCTGGAGGGGTTAATCTTTATTTCTTCAGTAGAAGTACCTATGTAGTCAGTAAACATGCACGAAGCAATCAGAGCTTGGAAACATTCCACCAGGCTCCTATAATATTCCTTTGTTTTGATTTTAACCCACAACCTTGTCCTTCTGATGGTCATTTTGCCTCCCACGGAGCTCATCACAAGGTGAATGTGCCCAGCAAGGGCTGCACCTCTGTGTGCCCCAGGGCTGTTATGGCTCTCATGGTTTCTGCACATTGGGCTCTGCTATAATTAGGATCTTGTGTCCCCCAGTGGCCTGTGTGTTGAAGGTCTGGTCCCTAGTTTGGCACTACTGGGAGATGGTGACTCTTTAAGAGGTGGAGCCTAGTAGAAGGTCTTAGGCCACTAGGAGTGTACACTTGAAGGAGACAGTGGGACCCCAGCCCCTTCTCTCTTTTACATGTCCTCACCCTGAGGTAACTGACTTCACTTTGCCACATGCTTTTGCTGCAGTGTGCCACCACAGTCCTTAAACAACATGGACAATCAATCATGGACTGGAACCTCCGAAACCATGAGCCAAGATAACCTTTTTCTCTTCCTAAGTTTATTATCTCAGGTATTTGTTACCTTAAAAAAAAATAAAGTCGACTAACATGGTCTTCAAAGCTCAGGTAACACAGTCTGTTCCTAGATTGCTGACCAAACGTCATGGGCAAGGCCCTGGAACATGTATTCTAAGACAGCCTGCTGGTAGTGGCTCCCCTGGAGCAAGTAGTGGTGACCTTTGGTGGCATGGCTCCCTTAGCTTATCAAATGCAAATGTGAGCCATCCTCACGGTACATACAAGGAAACTAAAACCTTTGGAGACTCTGGGACTTGTCCAAGCTGACATCATCAATAGTGAGTGTCTGAGCTGGGATCAAGCCTCTCATCATCTGTGTTTAATCCCACTACTTGTTCACCAGGCCCTATCTGTTATGGGATGAATTGTATCCTCCCCAGTTTATATGTTGAAACCCTAAATTCCAGTGCCTCAGATATGACTGTATTTAGATATGGGGCCTTTCTAGAGGAAATTAATGTAAAATGAGACCATAAAGAAGGAACTAACCCAGTATGTTTGTGTCCTTTTAAGAAGAGGAGATGAGGACACAGAGACACAGAAGGAAGACTGTGTGAAGACACAAGGAAAAGATGGATATCTACAAGCCAAGGACAGAGGCATCAGAAAAAAATAAACAAACAAAAAACCCTGTTGACACAGGGATAATTTAGGAATAATTTAAACAACATGGACTTCTAACCCCTGGAGTGTGAGTTTAAGCTCTCCAGTTGGTGGTACTTTTTATGGCCATCCTAAAACACGAATGTAGCATCTAACCTCCAGAGACAACTCAAGCTAAAGAAAACACTGAAATAATTCTGCTAAGTTGCTTATGTGTTGTTAACCAAATTCAGTAGCATGAATGGCATTCAGCACTGTCACGCAATAAATGTAAAGAATTTGAACACTTGCAGATCCATCTGAAGTTCTTTGGCTTGCAAATGACAAGAAGTAATGAGATGTTGTCAGTTACTTTTCCAGAAATAGTAACACATTCAGATAAGCAAGAAACCTAATCATGGTTTTCTTTAATCTTATATATATATATATATATATATATATATATATATATATATATATATATATATTTGGTATTGGGGATTGAACCCCAGCTTTACTGCTGAGCTATATCTCCAATCCTTTTTGTTTTTTGTTTTGAGACAGGGTCTCACTAAATTTCTGTGAGCCTCACTAAATTACTGAAGCTAACCTGGGACTTGCCTTCCTCCTGCCTCAGCCTCCCAAGTCTCTGGGATTACAGATGTATGACACTGTGCCGGGCCATATCATAATTTTTTTGAGAGAGAGAAGGAAAATGATGTAGATGGATACATCCCAGTATTTGAAGTGCTGACCCTATTTAGTTTTTTTTTTTTATGAATTGTACTGTATAAGGAAATTTATAACTGTACTTGAGAATGTTTCTAAAAATATATGTGCAAAAACTCCTTACATTTAGAATTGTCTGTGCTTTATTTTTATAACTTCTGGATTTCTTTGTTCAAATCTCGATAAGTTGGAGGTCCTAAAATCCTATCAATGTGGGGATTTCTTCTCTTCAGTAAATCTCCTAAGCAAAGAATGCAGATGAAGTGAAGCCTAATCTGTGATATTTTAGATGGTGGGATATTAGACCTTTAGGAATCTACACTACATTGTCATAAATATTGAGAGAAAAAATAAATCAAAAAGTGAACCAAGATAAACAAAACCAATTTACACAATAAAGTCTTAAAGAGAAGAAGCTGAAAATTTGGCTTTTCTGATAACAGACCTATTCTTAAGTAAAAATGAATGAAGGCATCAGTGGTATTTTTAAAATTTCAGATTATCTGTGAATTAAGACATGCCTTTCAAAAACTATAACTTGCATATTTAATATCAGTCTAAGCTTATGGCCGCTAACTAGGCAGAAATTATTCCTAACCTTAAACCAAGCCTTTAGTGGAATATTTATTTAGCATTTATTTGTTTTGTGGTGCAAGGTATTCAAACTAGGGCCTTCAGTATTCTAGCACTGTGATATATCTCAATTCATAGTGGGGTATTTTATGTTATTTGTATTCAACATGTAGCCACATCATCACACACAAATGGAAAAATATTGTAACTATCGATTTGTGACTTAAACCATCATGACTTCCAGTGCAATATGATGAATTCTTTTCATGGCAAGTTTCTTTCTCATTATCATCTTACCACCACACTGTTCCTTACAGTAATACTTTTCAAATAAAAGCATAATATCTTTTAAGTTAAAATCTGTCAAAAATGTGAGTAGATTCCCCATGAAAAAAAATGTTCTAAGTCTGGGAAATGTTGATCTAAACCAAGGTGAACAATTTCTTGTACTGTAGGAATTCTGTCTTTAATGTATCATGTGGATCTAAAGAGGCAGGAAGATATAGCATACAGTTTCCCAAACATATTTCTTGTGAAACCCCTTTATCACAGAGTACCTGTATAAGTCTGTTTTTCACTACTCTAATGAAATACTGGAGTCAGGCTACTTTATAATGAAAAGAGTCCCATTTTGGTGTATGTTTCTGAAGTTGTAAGGTCCTCCTCTGGTGATGTCTCCTTACTGGCTGAGTCCCAAGGAGGCACAGAGCATCAAATGACGAGAGACAGGGAGTTACTGTGTTATGTATATATGTCTGGTCTCTCTCCTTCTTATAAAGCCACCAGGATTCATTGATAGGGGCTCCACTCTAATGACATTCTCTAATTTTGATTATTTACAAAGGTCCCAACTGTGAACATCATAGTCTAATTAAGTTCCCACTCTTGTACTACCGCACGATGGAAATTAAACCTCAACATGCAAGATTTGGTGGATTATCAAACCCTGTCCTAACCACAGCAGTACCTATGAATATTTCTGAGGCCATATTTAAATACAAAACAGATATTCACAAAGCAGTGAGATATCTACCCCCTTCCAAATTCTTACCACTTTTTTAAGATCCTAGTCTCCTTCTACCCTGTGGTTTGACTAGGTGTTTTAATTCCCTGAATGTACCGTGCATTCTCTTATTTGCATATGATGTTTCTTCTATCTAAATGTCCTTTTGCCATTTCTTTGATTTCTAATTTTGATTATTGACATTATCCTTTTGAACCCCTTGTAAGTTTTATTCTTTTATGAAGACTTCCCTTGCCTATAGATGAAGCTTCTCCCTCTAAATTCACCTGGTACAGTGATCCTCAGACTCAAGCCTCATTATCAGCTGAATACTTGAGGGAGTACACACTGCTGGACCCCACTGCCAGGACCTCTAACTCTGTAGATCTGAGGTGAGATCTGAGAACTTCAATCAAATCCAGCTCACCCTAGATAGGGAAAGAGACCTAGAGAAGTTCACAGAGCATAGCAGCCCAGGCAGGGAATCTCATCTGGGTTCTCATGCACCTGACCCTCTCTCTAGTTGTGTGATCTTGAGAAACTGCTTTGATCTTCTTGCCTCCTCTGATCTCCCTCTGTACAATGGAAAAAAATAACAACTTCACTTCATGAGGATCAGTGAAGATCTGTGAAAGCATGTTTCCAACTCTATTAATTCCATGCTTTATGATTAGCAGGATGGGGGTATTAGTGTCTTAGGGCTGCCATAACAAACTATCACAATCCAGCAGCTAAAAACATCCTCTCATAGCCCTGGAGGTCAGAAGTTGAAATCAAGGTATTGTCAAGGCCTTGCTTTTTCTCCTGGTTTTAGTAGATCTTGGTGTTTCTTGGCTTGATATGTTCTGTTTCCCTCATCACAGGGCCCACTTCTCTGTGTGTGTCTGTCTCTGTGTCTCTTCTTTCATAAAGACATCAATCATTCTGATTCAGGGCCACCTCTCATCCAGAGTATCATCTTAACTTGATTTTATCAGCAAAAAAAAACCTGTTTTCAAATCTCACATTCATAGAAACAAGGGTTAGGAACTCATATTTGAACTTATCTTTGCAGGGAATCAAATTCAACTCACAACTGGGGATAATGGTCACACCGTGTTTTAGTCGGCTTTATGTTGCTGTGACCAAAATACCCAACAAGAACAACTTAGAGGAGGAAAAGTTTATTTGGGACTCCAGGTTTCAGAGGTCTCAGTCCACAGATGTCCCAACTCCATTGCTGTGGAATCAGGTGAGGCAGCACATGATGGGGAAGGGCCCAGCAGAGGAAAGCTGCTCAGCTCATGGTGGGGTCAGGAAACAGAAAAATAAAAGATCCACCTGCCTGTAATTACCACCATCAGTCCATTCAAACTGAAATTGACTGATTAAGTCACAGCTTTTATAATCTAAGTTTTTAAACCTATGAACACTCTTGCATTAACACAGGAGATTCTGGGGGATACCTCATATCCAAACCATAGCACAGCTTACTGGGGTAGAGCTGACCTGAGAGTCCATCTGGGTCCCCTTCTATTAGACAACACTGGATTTCACTTTCAAAATGATTTAATGCTTACAGTTTTCCATTCTTTCTCTCTCTGCTTGAAAGCCTGGTGAGTTAAGTTCAAGGTCTTTCATGATCACCTAAAATAGAATGCTCTCAATGCTGATACGAGACCTGGAGCCAACCTGACTGTAGCACAGAGCTGCACAGAGCAAGGTGAGGGGCAGAGAGTCCCCTCAGCCTAGGAGCAGAGTTAGGATAAAATCACAAAGGAAAAGAAATGAGCTTGTATCAGGTGCTCATATGTTTGGGACAAGGCCTGTGGCAACAATAAGATGTTAGGTGACGACCTGCAGATGTGAGACTTGTCTATGCATAAGCCACAGGGAGGATTTGATCTCTGGGAAGTCATTAGAGAGAAGGAAGAGCAGAGTTTGAAGGCAGAGCATGTGTCTTTCACACTCTTCCTCTGATATTCTAATATGTTATCTGCAGTGCTTGCAATTGTAAATTTAAGAAAAACACAAGGTTTTAGGATAAACAGTGCATTAATTTGTTTGAGATATTTGTTGAGTAAATATTTGGCTGTGAATGCACAGTGCTATACTAAGCACTTGGGATTCCAGGGATGGAATAAGATGTGTTCTCCATCCTCAAGGCATTTGCAATTGGAGGTCGGAGACAAATGATCAAACTACCAAAGCAGAGGGGAGAGCCCAGTTATTTCTGACTTGGCCTAAGGGAGTGTCTTAGATCATTTTGTATTACCATGACAAAAATGTCTCTGACCAAATAAAATAAAAATAATAGAAATTTATTTCTCATGGTCTGGGGCCTAAGAAACCTAGGAGATTCTGGGGGACACCTCATATCTAAACCAAAGCACAGCTTACTGAGGTAGAGCTGACCTGAGAGTCCATCTGGGTCCCCTTCTATTAGACAACACTGGATTTTACTTTCAAAATGTTTTAATGCTTACGATTTTCCATTCTTTCTCTCTCTGCTTGAAAATCTGGTGAGTCAAGGGGCTGACATTTGGAAAGGGCCTTCTTGTTGTTATCCCATGTAGAAGACGAGAGAGAGAGAGAGAGAGAGAGAGAGAGAGAGAGAGAGAGAGAGAGAGAGAGAGAGAGAGAGAGAGGCAAAAAGGGGTGGATTTATTTTTGAAACAAGAAACTCATTCCTGGGATGACAGCATTCACCTGTTCATGAAGGAGTGACCAACCTCCTTTGTGACTTCATCTACTCTCATTTGGCCCCTTTCCCAACCCTGCTGCATTGGGGATTTAGTTTCCAGCAAAGGCTTTTTAGGAGACACACTCAAGCGACAGCAGAGGGTCATCAGTGGGCAAGTGGCCCCTGAGATACACCTTGATGGATCAACAGACATGAGTACGCTAAGGAAGAGGGTGGGAGAGAGAAGAGGGATGAAGTCTCCTCTTCCTTTGCCTCTGCCTCTTACTGTGCTGTGGGCCTGAAGTCAACTCGAGAGAAAGATACAGGAAACATATCTGGGACCACAGCACTGGATGAGATGACTGGTTGATATTGCTAGGTCTGTTAAATAGCAGAGCAGCAATGTAAACCAGTCAGAGAGAAGATGAAGAGGGATCCTTGCTTGGCCATATTTTACCCCTTTGGGGGGGAAATTTTTGATAAAGAATTTTAGGGATGGAATAACATTTCCATCCCTAAAATTCTTTATCAAAAATTTCCAAGTCCATGGGTTGATCTTTATGTTAGTCGTTTTGGGTTGTTATAGCAGAATACCATAGACTGGGTGGCTTAAACAACATATATATATATATATATATATATATATTTTTTTTTTTTTTTTTTTTCATAGCTCTGGAGGCTGAAAATATAAGAACAGGATGCTGGAAGATCTTGTGTCTAGTGAGAGCCATTTTCCTGGTTTGCAGGAGACTGTTTAGTCTTTGGGGAGAGAGAGAGAGAGAGAGAGAGAGAGAGAGAGAGAGAGAGAGAGACACCTCACCTAACGTCTTACTGTTGCCACAGGCCTTGTCCCAAACATATTAGCACCTGATACAAGCTCATTTCTTCTCCTCATTAGGGCACTAATTCCCTTTATGAGATCTCCAGCCTTAAGATATAATGACCTCTTAACAGTTCCACCTCCCGATGCCATTACATCGAAGTTTAGTATTTCTTTTTTTTTTTTTTGTTGGCCGTTCAAAACATTACAAAGTTCTTAATATATCATATTTCACAGTTTGATTCAAGTGGGTTATGAACTCCCATTTTTACCCCGTATACAGATTGCTGTATCACATCAGTTACACTTCCATTGATTTACATATTGCCATTCTAGTGTCTGATGTATTCTGCTGTCTATCCTATTCTCTACTATCCCCCCTCCCCTCCCCTCCCCTCCCCTCTTCTCTCTCTACCCCCTCTACTATAAATCATTTCTTCCACTTGTATTATTCTTCTCTTACCCCTCATTTCCTCTTATATGTAATTTTGTATAACCCTGAGGATCACCTTCCATTTCCATGCAATTTCCCTTCTCTCTCCCTTTCCCTCCCACCTCTCATCCCTGTTTAATGTTGATCTTCTTCTCAAGCTCTTCGTCCCTACCCTGTCCTTGGTTACTCCCCTTATATCAAAGAAGTCATTTGGCATTTGTTTTTTAAGGGTTGGCTAGCTTCACTTAGCATAATCTGCTCTAATGCCATCCATTTCCCTCCAAATTCTAAGATTTTGTCATTTTTTAATGCAGAGTAATACTCCCTTGTGTATAAATGCCACATTTTTTTATCCATTCATCTATTGAAGGGCATCTAGGTTGGTTCCACAATCTTGCTATTGTGAATTGTGCTGCTATGAACATTGATGTAGCAGTGTCCCTGTAGCTTGCTCTTATTAGGTCTTTAGGGAATAGACCGAGAAGGGGAATAGCTGGGTCAAATGGTGGTTCCATTCCCAGCTTTCCAAGAAATCTCCATACTGCTTTCCAAATTGGCTGCACCAATTTGCAGTCCCACCAACAATGAACAAGTGTACCCTTTTCCCCGCATCCTCACCAGCACTTGTTGTTGTTGGACTTCTTAATGGCTGCCAATCTTACTGGAGTGAGATGGTATCTTAGGGTGGTTTTGATTTGCATTTCTCTGACTGCTAGCGATGGAGAGCATTTTTTCATGTACTTGTTGATTGATTGTATGTCCTCCTCTGAGAAGTGTCTGTTCAGGTCCTTGGCCCATTTGTTGATTGGGTTGTTTGTTATCTTATTATCTAATTTTTTGAGTTCTTTGTATACTCTGGATATTAGGGCTCTATCTGAAGGATGTAGGCTCCCTGTTTATCTCTCTTATTGTTTCTTTTGTTGAGAGAAAACTTTTTAGTTTGAGTAAGTTCCATTTGTTGAATCTAGTTGTTAACTCTTGCGCTATGGGTGTCCTATTGAGGAATTTGGAGCCCGACCACACAGTATGTAGATCATAGCCAACTTTTTCTTCTATCAGACGCCGTGTCTCTGATTTAATATCGAACTCCTTAATCCATTTTGAGTTAACTTTTGTGCATGGCGAGAGAAAGGGATTCAGTTTCATTTTGATGCAAATGGATTTCCAGTTTTCCCAGCACCATTTGTTGAAGATGCTATCCTTCCTCCATTGTATGCTTTTAGCCCCTTTATCAAATATAAGATAGTTGTAGTTTTGTGGATTGGTTACTGTGTCCTCTATTCTGTACCATTGGTCCACCCGCCTGTTTTGGTACCAGTACCATGCTGTTTTTGTTACTATTGCTCTGTAGTATAGTTTGAAATCTGGTATCGCTATACCACCTGATTTACACTTCCTGCTTAGCATTGTTTTTGCTATTCTGGGTCTTTTATTATTCCATATGAATTTCCTGATTGTTTTATCTATTTCTACAAGAAATGCTGTTGGGATTTTGATTGAGATAGCATTGAACTTATAGAGAACTTTTAGTAATATCACCATTTTGATGATGTTAGTTCTGCCTATCCATGAACAGGGAATATTTTTCCATCTTCTGAGGTCTTCTTCTATATCTCTCTTTAGGGTTCTGTAGTTTTCATTGTATAAGTCTTTCACCTCTTTTGTTAGGTTAATTCCCAAGTATTTTATTTTTTGGGGGGATATTGTGAATGGAGTAGTTGTCCTCATTTCCATTTCAGAGGATTTGTCGCTGATATACAAGAATGCATTTGATTTATGCGTGTTGATTTTATATCCTGCCACTTTGCTGAATTCATTTATTAGCTCTAATAGTTTCTTTGTAGACCCTTTTGGGTCTGTTAGGTATAGAATCATATCATCTGCAAATAGTGATAATTTAAGTTCTTCTTTTCCTATTTTTATGCCTTTAATTTCTTTCGTCTGTCTAATTGCTCTGGCCAGTGTTTCGAGGACTATGTTGAACAGAAGTGGTGAGAGAGGGCATCCCTGTCTTATACCAGATCTTAGAGGGAATGCCTTCAATTTTTCTCCATTCAGAATGATGCTGGCCTGTGGCTTATCATAGATTGCTTTTACAATGTTGAGGTATGATCCTGTTATCCCTAATTTTTCTAGAGTTTTGAACATAAAGGGATGCTGTACTTTGTCGAATGCTTTTTCTGCATCTATCCAGATGATCATATGGTTCTTATTTTTAAGTCTATTGATGTGGTGAATAACATTTATTGATTTCCGTATATTGAACCAGCCTTGCATCCCAGGGATGAATCCTACTTGATCATGGTATATAATTTTTTTGATATGATTTTGAATCCGATTCGCCAGAATTTTATTGAGGATTTTTGCATCTACCTTCATTAGAGATATTGGTCTGTAGTTTTCTTTCTTTGAAGTGTCTCTGTCTGGTTTAGGCATCAGGGTGATGTTGGCCCCGTAGAATGTATTTGGAAGTTCTCCCTCTTTTTCTATTTCCTGGAATAGCTTGAAAAGTATTGGTGTTAGTTCCTCTTTAAAGGTTTTGTAAAACTCTGCTGTATACCCATCCGGTCCTGGGCTTTTCTTAGTTGGTAGTCTCTTGATGGTTTCTTCTATTTCCTCTATTGTTATTGGTCTGTTTAGGTCGTCTATATCTTCCTGACTCAATCTGGGCAGATCATATGACTTAAGAAATTTATCGATGCCTTCACTATCTTCTATTTTATTGGAGTATAAGGATTCAAAATAATTTCTGATTATCTTCTGTATTTCTGAAGTGTCTGTTGTGATATTGCCTTTTTCATCCAGTATGCTAGTAATTTGGGTTCTCTCTATTCTTCTCTTCGTTAGCATGGCTAAGGGTCTGTCGATTTTATTTATTTTTTCAAAGAACCAACTTTTGGTTTTGTCAATTTTTTCAATTGTTTCTTTTGTTTCGATTTCGTTAATTTCAGCTCTGATTTTAATTATTTCTTGCCTTCTACTTCTTTTGCTATTGTTTTGCTCTTCTTTTTCTAGGATTTTGAGATGAAATATGAGATCATTTATTTGTTGGTTTTTTCTTTTTTTTAAGGAATGAGCTCCAAGCAATGAATTTTCCTCTTAGAACTGCTTTCAATGTGTCCCATAGATTCCGATATGTTGTGTCTGTGTTTTCATTTAACTCTAAGAAGTTTTTAATTTCCTCCTTAATGTCTTCTATAACCCATTGATCATTCAGTAACCTATTGTTCATTCTCCAAGTGATGCATGATTTTTCCTTCCTTCTTTTATCGTTGATTTTCAGTTTCATTCCATTATGATCAGATAAGATGCATGGTATTATCTCTACTCCTTTATATTGTCTAAGAGTTGCCCTGTGACATAATATATGATCTATTTTTGAGAAGGATCCATGTGCTGCTGAGAAAAAAGTGTAACTACTTGATGTTGGGTGGTATATTCTATATATGTCAATTAAGTCTAGGTTGTTAATTGTGTTATTGAGTTCTATAGTTTCCTTATTTAACTTTTGTTTGGAAGATCTGTCCAGTGGTGAGAGAGGTGTGTTGAAGTCTCCCATGATTATTGTATGGTGGTCTATTAGACTCTTGAACTTGAGAAGAGTTTGCTTGATGAACGTAGCTGCACCATTGTTTGGGGCATATATATTTATGATTGTTATGTCTTGTTGGTGTATGGTTCCCTTGAGCAGTATGCAGTGTCCCTCTTTATCCCTTTTGATTAACTTTGGCTTGAAATCTATTTTGTTTGATATGAGTATGGACACTCCTGCTTGTTTCCGCAGTCCATAGGAGTGGAATGATTTTTCCCAGCCTTTCACCTTCAGTCTATGTATATCTTTTCCTATCAAATGCGTCTCCTTTAGGCAACATATTGTTGGGTCTTGTTTTGTGATCCATTCAACTAGCCTGTGTCTCTTAATTGGTGAGTTTAAGCCATTAACATTTAGGGTTATTATTGAGATATGGTTTGTTCTTCCAGCCATATTTGTTTATTAATGTTACTAAACCTGATTTGTTTTCCTCTCTGATTACTTTCCCCCCTTTACTGTCCTACCTCCCACTGATAGTTTTCAATGTTGTTTTCGATTTCCTCTTCCTGTAATATTTTGCCAAGGATTTTTTGAAGAGATGGTTTTCTAGCTGCAAATTCTTTTAACTTTTGTTTATCGTGGAAGGTTTTAATTTCATCTTCCATCCTGAAGCTTAATTTCGCCGGATACACGATTCTTGGTTGGAACCCATTTTCTTTCAGTGTTTGAAATATGTTATTCCAGGATCTTCTAGCTTTCAGAGTTTGTGTTGAGAGATCAGCTGTTATCCTGATTGGTTTACCCCTAAATGTAATCTGCTTTCTTTCTCTTGTAACTTTTAAAATTCTCTCCTTATTCTGTATGTTGGGCATCTTCATTATAATGTGTCTAGGTGTGGATCTCTTATGATTTTGCACTTTCGGCGTCCTGTAGACTTCTAGGATTTCGGATTCTGTTTCATTCTTCATGTCTGGGAAGTTTTCTCGTATTATTTCATTGAATAGATTGTTTATTCCTTTGGTTTGGAGCTCTGTGCCTTCCTGTATCCCAATGACTCTTAAGTTTGGTCTTTTAATGTTATCCCATATTTCTTGGATGTTCTGTTCATGGTTTCTTAGCAGACTTGCTGAGCTGTCTATGTTCTTTTCAAGTTGAAATACTTTGTCTTCATTGTCTGATGTTCTATCTTCTAAGTGATCTACTCTGCTGGTAGTATTGTCAATTGAGGTTTTAAGTTGGTTTATTGCTTCCTGCATTTCTAGGATTTCTATTTGTTTGTTTTTTATTACCTCTATCTCCCTGTGAAATTGGTCTTTTACTTCCTGGATTTGTTTGTGTAGTTTCTTGTCAAAGTGATCTTTCATTGTCTGATTTTGCTGTCTCATGTCTTCCTTGAGACTCCAGATCATCTGAAGCATGTATATCCTGAACTCTTTATCTGACATTCCATCTGTTGCAGCTATTACCTCTTCTAGAGTTGAGTTGACCTGCATTGCTTGTGGTCCTTTCTTTCCTTGTCTTTTCATACTGCTCGCGTTTCTTTCTGCTTGGTGAAACTGTTGTGTTTTTGAAATTTTCCCCCTATTTATTTATATTGCTCTTGTATAGTTGGGAAATCTCCCTTGCAGGGCGGGTAGTGGCTGTGCTCCTCCTCTAATTAGGGTGATCTGTCTACCACGCTGGTCGGTCGTAGGTCTTCCCACCCTGTGGGCGCGGGTGGTGGCTCTGCTCTGCCCCCACTCCAATTGTGGTGACGTAACTACCACGTCCTCGGGTCATTGGTCCTGATCTGGATGTGGGCGGCGGCTCTGCTCGGCCCCTACTCCAATTGGTGTGATGTGTCTACCACGCTGGCAGGCCTCTAGGCCTGTTCCGCCGGTGGGTCGCAGGTCTGCCTAACTTGCGGGCTCGGGCGGCAGTTCTGCTCAGCCCCCACTCCCAGTGGGGGTACCTGACTGCCTCTCCAACGGGTCGCTGGGCCTTTTCTAGACATGGGCGGTGGCTCTGCTCCACCCCCACTCCAACCAGTGTGATGTGACTGCCTCGGTGCTACTTGTCCACCATGCTGGCAGGCTACTGGGCCTGTCCTGCCAGTGGGTCGCAGGTCTGCCTACCTTGCAGGCTCAGACGGCGGCTCTGCACAGCCCCTACTCCAAATGGGGTGACTTGGCTACCACGCCGTCAGGTAGCTGGTCCTGTTCTAGGCGTGGGCGGCTACTCTCTTCGCCCCCAGCTGCAGTTGGGTTGTCGTGATACCATGCCGGTGGGTCACTTGGCCTGCTCTGGGCGCAGGCGGCAGCTCCACTCTGCCCCCCTGGCCCCCACAGCACCCAGCAGGACCCGGACCGAGTAGCAGTCACTGCAGGTTCCGCAGCCCTGGGCCAAAGCAGCTTCGGGAGCCAGAACCTGGCCTCTCCAATCCTGGCCACGCTCCGCTAGGAGCAGGCTCAACGGAGCAACCCCCGCGGGTTCCCCCAGGCTCAAAGACACAGTCCCCGTGGGCTCCCCAGCCCCAGGCCAAAACTGTTCCGGGAGTCAGAGCCCAGCCGCCCCGAGCTCAGCGCCCGCTCCACTTGGAGCTGGCCTCAACACGCAGTCTCCACAGGTTCCCCAGCCCTGGGCCCATCAGGCGGCTCAAAGCCCGGTGCACGCCTTGCCAGGAGCGAGCCCCAAGGAGTATTCTCCACAGGTTCTCCCACCCCGAGCCTGAGCGATCTGTCTGCGAGATGCAGGCAAGTACCAGCCTGAAATCACCTGTTCTGTATCTGAATGAGCTGAGATCAGTAGAAAACTGGGATGATTCCATCAGCTCTCCAAGATGGCGGCTGCTGTCCTCCTCCGTGGTCCGACTGGTGTTGAGAATCGAACTGGACCGTTTCTCTCCTCTGTCTCAAAGCCGGAGCTCAGCACTAAGCATGGCCATTGCACCACTGGCAGGAGCCCCCAGAATCCGCATCGCTGCACTCCCGCTCCAGCACCTCGCCTCTTCCCAGCGTGCGCCTCAGACTCCAGCTGCGGGGTGGTCCGCCGATCAGGCACTGTGACACTCCGTGCGGAGAAATCGCCCGAGACCGATCCCCCGCAGCTGAACCTCGCGCGATGGAAATCCGTCCACTAGATTCTGGAGCACCTCACTTTCACTGGAAATTCCCAACAAGATAGCCTTCAGCTGTTTCACCTTGTCTTTCTCCCGCACAGTGACGCGGCGCACTGGGGTGATACACTCCCTTCGCCGCCATCTTCCCCTCCCTCAGTTTAGTATTTCCATATAAAAATTTTGGCAGGTAAAGGAAAACTATTTCTCTACTCAGAACACTTGTGACACCAAATGTGTTGGGTTTCCACAACAAGCAATTCCCAACTTCTCTGCAGATACCAACCAGATGTCTTACGATTTAATTCTGTTCTGACTCTACCAGAGCTAGTGAACCTCGCAGAGGATAAGGGTTCAGTCCCTGAAAACTGTACCCCACTTCAGAAGCCAATCACAAGTAATGGGTCTCCAGGGTATCCACAGTGTAGCTACCTCCTTGGTAGGTTTGGTAATTTGCTATAATGGCTCACAGAACTCAGGAAAGCACTTTAATTACATTTACCCATTTATGACAAAGGGTATTACAAGGAATGTTGATAAACAGCCAGGTGAAGAGGTAAACAGGGTGAAGTCCAGAAGGGTCCCAAGTGAGAAGCTACCGTTTACATGGAGTTGGGGTACCCTCCCTGCACATTGATGTATTTACCAACCTGGAAGTTCGCTGAACCCCATAGTTCAGGGATTTTATGGAGGATTCCTCATGTGGGCATGATCAATTGTTAATTCCATCTCCAGCCCCCATCCCACCTGTAGAGGGGGTGAAGCTGGAAGTTTCAAACTTCAAATCATGGCTTGGTTTTTATTGGTGACCAGTGCCCATCCTGCAACTATTCAGTAGCCCACCAAGCGTTATCTCATTAGAATAAAAGGCACTTCTATTACTCAGGAAATTCCAAGAGTTTTAGGAGCTCCAAGAGTTCAGGAAACAATAGTAGAGATCAAATATATATCTCTTGGGTCACAGGAACATAACATTCATTAAAAAACAATCTTCTTGCAGGATTGTGTATTGACTGAATGAAAACATAGCTTTGTGGAAAATATATATGGTATATTTATTTATTTTTATATAATTTTTCTCTCTTAGAGCATTGTGATTATATATAGCTTTTGGGTACATTTTGACTAAATAATACATTCAAGAAATTTTATTTCAATCCCCATTCCCCACCTTCCCATTTCCTTCCCTCCTCCCTTCCCTGTTCTCTCTCCTCTCTTTTATTTATCTTCCTTCCTGTTTCACAACAATCCTGTTGTGAAAATATATAGTTTTTGCTCTACACTGGTCTTTGACTATGTCCTAGAGACTCTTCTTACTCTATCCCACTACCCTTAAGTCACACGTCCCCCTTATTTATTTGCTTGACCCGTCCTCCTTTTTCTCGAAAAAACAGAAATCACCAGACATGAGCTCCCTTTAAAGAAAAATGTCTTCTACTTTCAGGCTTAACTATTTCTCCATTATTCCCTTCTCTTCTTTTTCAAAGAAATAATTATTCCTTTTATTTTGAGACCTTTTGTTAAAAGATGGGGCCTTGCTGTGTTGCCTAAGCTGCTCTTAAACTGGTGGGCTCCTCCCACCTTAGCCACTCTAGTAGTTGGGATACAGCCATGGCCACCATGCCCAGCTGGTCCAGATTATTTTTGTGTGGTAAGGGCATTTAGCATTAGAACTGTCCTCCAGGTACAATGTTGTACAGCCAAGACTGAAATGGTGGTTACCAAGGACTGGGTAATGTCAGTAGGGAGTTGCCAATCAATGGGCATAAAGTTTCAGCGAGTCAAGAATTAAAAACCCAAAAGATCAGCTATCCAACATGGGGTCCTTTTATTTCTAACCCTATCTGAGTTTATCCTTTGAGACAGACCTTCTCAAGCCTCCTCCAGGCTTGTTGCATGGATAATTTTGCCTGTTTTGTTCTTTATCCACAGGCTCCTTTTCTGAGATCAATAGTCATATTCGTATTCTCCATCCAAAAGCATGAGCTCTCAAATTTGCTTTCATCTCAAGTTACCATTTGATTTATTTTCTTTACATACCAAACCTTCTTTAAAGAATTGCTACAAAAGCAATCTTCCCTCATATTACCAACAATTTGGCTTTTAGAATAACTGGTATATTTATGGGGCCCAATAGATGGTTTTGGTTGTTAATTATGGGATTTTGAATGTACAGAGAGTGGACTTTGACTTTGCTATATGGAGCTATGCTTTGGGCATGGTGCAATTTTAAGCTATCAAAGGAGCTCTGCTCTCCTCTACTTGAGTCATTTCTTGAATAATATGCTCTTTGAAAGTGCAAATAACTCCCCAAAGTAGCACTTTGAGCTTTATCACTTACACATACCTTACTGAGATGAGTATATGGAGCACTCTTACTCCAAAAATCTGAAGTCAGAGATGTTCCAAAATCTCAAGCTTTTTGAGAGCCAACATGATGTCACAAGTGGAAACCACTTGACCTATGTGGTGGGTCATAGTCAATATGCCAGTACACTAAGAATATTGTATGAGATCACCTTTAGGGGCAACTACAAATAATTAGGTAATGTCTATTATTAAAGTTAGAAGAAAGATTTTGAATGTTTTCATCCCAAATAAATGATAAGTAAGATAGATATGTTTAACTGGATTTAAATATTACATTATATATACATGTATTGAAACATATATACATGACACTTTATAAATATTTACAATAAGTACATTTAAAATAAATAGAATAAAATAGTAAAATTATTACTTTCAGGCTATATGGAAAAGCTGTATAGGAAACATAAACCTTGTGTTTAGGCTTGGATCTGGTCTACAAGATATATCATTCTTCCAAAATCTGAAAAAGTCTGAAATCCAAAACACTTCTGGTCCCAAGAATTTAGGATAAAAGATGGTCAACCTGTATTCTTTCCCATAATTTAAAATAGAAATAACATGATAATTTCTCCCTTTATTTCTGCTTCCTCTTTCTGGAAATTATCATGTCCAAACTGACCTTCATACTAAATTTCAAAACATCAAAACATTTCCCAGTTTATTTAATATGTAATATAAAATAGCATTTTTCCTTTTCATTCACAAGCTACAAACATTAACACATTGAAATCAATTTTATACTGCCACGTTTCAGCATTCGTTCACTCAATATACACTTTCCCTTTCTATTAGCTAATAAGTAGTTTATAAACCCTCTACTTTTATCTTTGATAGAGATGTCTGGATTGCTTATGATTATAATAAAATGTTTGATAATAAAATTTAATGGGGGATATATGTAGAGGCACAAAATAAAGTTAAGAAGCAAGAAGGAGTTCAATTCTCTCCCCTTCCCCCCCCCTTGCCCCTCATAACCTCTTATAATTTTGTGTATCATTGAAGGTCTCCTACCATTTCCATATGCTTTCCCTTCTCTCTCCCTTTCTCTCCCCCCATTCGTCTTTGTTTACTGTTAGTCTTTTCCTCATGCTCTTCCTTCCTGTTCTGTTCTTAGTTGCTCTCTTTATATCAAAGAAGACATTTGGCATTTGGTTTTTAGGGCTTGGCTAGCTTCACTTAGCATAATCTGCTCTAATGCCATCCATTTCCCTGCAAATTCTATGATTTTGTCATTTCTTAGTGCTGCATAATATTCCATTGTGTATAGATGCCACATTATTTTTATCCATTCATCTATTGAAGGGCATCTATTGTGAATTGTGTCACTATAATCATTGATGTGGCCGTATCCCTATAGTGCGCTCTTTTAAGGTCCTCAGGGAATAGTCCGAGAAGGGCGATAGCTGGGTCAAATGGTGGATTCATTCCCAGCTTTCCCAGGAATCTCCATACTGCTTTCCAAATTGGCCTCACCATTTTGCAGTCCCACCAGCAGTGTACAAGTGTACCCTTTTCCCCACATCCCCGCCAATTCTTATTGTTGTTTGACTTCATAGTGGCTGCCAATCTTACTGGAGTGAGATGGTATCTTAGGGTGGTTTTGATTTGCATTTCTCTGATTGCTAGAGATGGTGAGCATTTTTTCATGTACTTGTTGATTGATTGTATGCCCTCCTCTGGGGAGGGGAGGGGGGTTAGTAGGGGATAGGAAAGGTAGCAGAATACAATAGTCACTAATATGCCATTATGTAATAATGTGAGTATGTAACAGTTGTGATTCTGCAATCTGTATTTGGGGTAAAAATGAGAGTTCAAAACCCAATTGAGTCTGATGTATGAAAGATGATATATCATGAGCTCTGTAATGTTTTGAACAATCAATAAAAAAAAAGAAGCAAGAAGGAATCCGTCTTGATATGAAAAGTGAGCCTAAGTAAAAAACCAAGACTAGGTTTTTATACTGATTAAAAAGTGTGGAGGTTTACTACTCAGTGCCTACAAAGCCACAAAATGTGTTTCGTTATCTTACTATTGGAACCCACCACTGAGTAGTCAAATGTACAGATACAGTGCTAAAAGAATAAGAATACATTTAACAGGAACAGTATAAATGAACATACTTTTTCTGTTTGATGTGTACTTTGCAATTCTACTTCTACATGAACATAACAGATAAATTATTGGGAAATTGTAAAAAAAACTAGTGTACAAGAGTGTTTCTTACTGTACAGTAAATTATGGGGACAAAGAGGAACCATACTAATGCAAATCAGCAGAGAATGGATTAACCAACTCATTGTGTGTCTATATAAGCAAATACACTGGCTATTAAAATTTGATGGTAGAAATTATAGTTGCAGACTGATAAAAAATGAAAAGTGGGTTATAGAATTACTTAGTAGTAGAAGACAGTACATAGACAATAGCATGCTTGTTTATTTTATAAAAGTTTTATGTACATAAATTGCATATTTACATGCCCATATGCACACTATGCACAGGAAATATTTGAATGAATGCATATCAAATAAGAACAGAGCTTATTTGTGACTGCTGGGAGTTTTGCAGGTGCCTTTTACCTTATACCTTTATGGATTTCCTATCGTTGTGTTAAGAGTCTGTGTTATTTTCATTTCTGAAAGAAAAAGGGCCCCCAAATCAGGTGCTGTTTTCCTAGCACACAGAAACTGAGTCTCTGATGAAGTAGACTAGATATGGTGAGGGCGTGAGCTGTGGTAAGAGTTCTGTATTGATGAAAACTTTGTCCTGCAGTCCCAGCCTTCCGGTTTGCCAGCTCAGACTAGATTTTTTAACTAAGGGCAGAGTTTTGAGGCAATAGGCTATTTATTTTCCTTGGGATTAGTTGGCAGGTCCAGAAACTTCAGATCTCCTAGCCTCAAGCTTCTTTGAGGGCAGTGCTAAGTTGGTTGATGCTGAAACCAACTGGGAAATTGTAAATTTTTTTTTTCTGAAGCCTGGGGTGGGCAAAATTTCCCTATGGATAAAAAGCATTTCTAGCTTGTACTTCTTTACTAAATTGTTGATTAGCACAGCAGAGAAGGGAAATAAACTACTGGCCAATTTGACCTTGGAATAGGTTCCACTGAAGGTTATTAACTCATTCTTGTAGGGAATCAGTTGTTTATTTTTCCCCCCCCTTTTGCTCCTAAAGGACAATTTATTCATGTCCTTCTCATTTTGAGAGTCAAATCCTGCACTGCCATCTTTCAGTAAGTCTATCTTTGGAATGAATATGAACTAATTAGAGATCTATCTAGGTATCTATTCAGGTAAGAGATTTTAAAACTCTGACCCCCTTCACAGTTAAAAGTTTTTAATTGATAAGATGATATATGCTAATGTAAAAATTCAGTAATAGAGATGTATTTAAAGTTAAAAGTTCTGCGTTTTGATGTCATCCTTTCACTCCTTGGAGGAAATCACATTGAACTACTCTGTGTCTCTTCACATGCACATTTACACCAGAATTTTCCATCCACAAAAATATGCAACATGCTTTAAAGAATACCTCAATATTTAAGAACATACATTTATGAATACATAATAAGGCATAGTGTAGCAATGCCACCATTTAACTATCATATGACAACTAACATATAAGTTGTCTTCATTTATTCTTTCTGTATAAATACTACTTAGATCTTGCACATGTGATGATTATGTAAGTATAGAACCTGGACAGAGAAAGGATTGGGGAGCCAAAGGTGCATGTGCTTTGGTGGACACGCTGATATTGTGTCTAATAAGTATCAGTCAAATTGATGAAGGACTTCAGAGCACTTCACAAAGCTAAGTGAGAACATTTCATTCTGCCAATCACCCACTTCTCTGCCTCCTCGGCATGCACTTCTGTGATAAATGAGAACAACAGGTTCAAATTGACTCTAGGCTGGGGTTTCAACTGAGCTGAAAGCATAGTCTGGATATTCAGTCCCTAGTCAGGGAGCTCCTGGGGCACAGCCAGGCCCTCTGAGAGGCACACATGTTCTTTTAAGGACATGGAGATCCAGATAGTGTTGAGTAACTTAGCATGATATATCCAGAGTGAATATGCTGTCAAAAATAGGAACAAAGGAAAAGGGAGCTCAATGGACCTGTAGCTTCCCCTAAAACTCTGTAATACTTGAGTTTCTGATAAATATCTTACAGCTCCACATGAAAATTTTACTTTAAAATAGAGAACACTTTATCATTCATTGGGAGTCTTTCCTAGGGGTATTAGTCCATTTTTCCATTGCTGTGATAAAATACCCAAGACTGGGTACATATAAAGAAAAAAGGTTTATTTGGCTCAATTTTGGAAGTTAAAAGTCCAAGATTAGGTGGTTACAGCTGTTCAGTGCCTAAGAAGAGTCCCTTGGGCTGGGTTACAACATAATGAATGGAACCATTGCAGGAAAATGTGTGAGAGGGAGAGACCACATGATGAGACAGAAAATCTGAGAGCACTGAGGTATTGAACTCTCTCTTTTTATAACAGCCCACTCTTGTGGGAACTACCTTACACTGAGAGACTGACATTAATCCCTTCCGAAGGCAGTGCCCCTGGTGACGTAATTACCTGTCACTAAGCTCCATCTTTTAAAGGTTCCATCACCTTCTAATATCACCAAACTGGGTACAAAGCTTCCAAAACATGCACCCTTGGTAGACAAACCATATCTAAACCATAACACTGGGTATGGCACACCATGGTGACACTGGCTTATCCCACAGCATGTATTCTTGTTGTCACCAAGCACTCATGTTGTGGACATTTAGGTCGACAATCTCCCTGGTAGCTCTATCACTAAGATGAGTTGAGCTTTATGGAATGTAGAGTTTTATAAATAATCTCATATGCTGTGACTAATGAGGAACTGTTGATTTCTGTCTTCCCATTCTCTGGAATTGTCACCATATTTTGTTAATGAGAATTTCAATGCTTGGCAGTGGGCTGAAATGAAATGGTAGACTTGGGTCATCTAATATAGCAATGGATCCCAAGAGATAATTGTATAAATTGTTTTGGAATAGCAACATTATGGAGTTAAACCAAGAGTAGAGAAATTGTGCTGGTTGTGGTGGCCCACGCCTATAATCTCAGTGGCTTGGGAGG
Organism: Spermophilus citellus; assembly: GCF_964194105.1. NCBI lineage: Eukaryota > Metazoa > Chordata > Mammalia > Rodentia > Sciuridae > Spermophilus > Spermophilus citellus. Next base: position 27,216,469 of record NC_138194.1, on the reverse strand, counting down.
CTGAGGCAGGAAGATTGTGAGTTCAAAGTCAGCCTCAGCAAAAGCAAGTTGCTTAGCAACTCAGTGAGACCCTGTCTCTAAATAAAAAACAAAACAGGGCTGGGGATGCGGCTCAGTGATCAAGTGCCCCCCAGTTCAATCTCTGGTATCACACTTCCACAAAAAGAGAGAGAGAGAGAGAGAGAGAGAGAGATTGTTATAAATAGGTCATTTCCATAAAGAACCAGAGTCCCAAATGCTGGTGAAGCAAATTCATTCATGTATAAATTGATTCATTCAAAATATATTTGAGACACTATTCTACAAGCTGGAGATAAAGGATAGAATCCTTGCTCTCGGGAGAAGTCAAAGTCAAAGCAGAGAATCATTTCTTTGATGACCCTTCCTGAGGGGTACTCCCAACTGTGGAAATTGAGCCGAGACTAGCGAGTTGTGGAGACAATGGAACAGAACATTGATAAGTTTGGGTAACTTTGGCTGTTTCCTCAGTGTTTAGGGGATTATGAAGCTTTTCCAATCCAATCAACCTTGTCTTGAATTTCTTTAGAGACATGGCAGCCCAGAAGAAGTGGCATTTCAGATGGCTTACTTTAATGTAAATCCTAGCCATAGCTGAGATATTAAAAGCCAAATATTCAAGACATTGATTTTCTGAGTTCTCCTCTTACTGTCTCAAGTTCTGATGGAGCCATCAACTGGAAAATCCTTTTTCTGAACCCAGTCCTTGAGATGTTTTCTTTTCTGCACATTTTCCTAAACACTCATGGATATGGATCCTAACTGATTATTTTAATTTTTAAGACTTAGTGGTCTGACTTCACTGGGAACCAAAACTCCTCTGGAGTGTGCATGCTGCTCTCCTACCACGGTCAAAACTGAATAGAGAATATTAGTTTGCCAATGGAAGAGGACTGGATCCTCTACTGGCCAAGGTCAACAAAATACTCTGTTTTGGAAAATCATTGTGTGGATGAAGCTTTTGCTTCCCAAAGCATGAGAGTTGTGCTGCTTGGAAGAAGACCTGTTTTCCCTCCAATGCTTCAACTTCCAATTATTCCAAACAATTAGGTGGAATTAGGATATGGTAAATATATATGTATTTAATTAAACTGACACGTTGTCTATTGACTCCTTTGTTCAAGAGCTGGGATCAAGTAAGGAATGATCCCTGTATAAGGAGTTTACCATCCAATGGGATTAGGCATGTTGTTGTGAGAAGAGTTACATGTAAATCTGAAGGGTCCATCCAGTTTCTAACTTTAAGCTCTTCCTGCTCCCAATGTGTATGTCATCAGTGTCTTCATTTATATTTAAAGCTGTTGTGATAATAGATGTGAAAGGGTACTTTCCTAGAAATAACAAAATCAGCACCCAGGTCTAGAACTTACTAGTTTGATTAATGTATGTGTGAGAAAAGGTTAGCTGCTGTAACAAACAATCCCAACAGCTCACTGGGCTAACAATAAATGGAAGATTTATTTTCCATTCAGTTCATAAACAAATCCTTCAGAGAAGATTTGGTTTGTATATGTTAGACCATGTTCTTTCCATCTCTACCAACTTTTAAGGCCTTGGGGTTCATGCTTAAATTCCCCGAATCTCACTGGATAAAACAAGAGGAAGAGTATATAGCAGAAGAGGAGTTTTAGGGGCCTTCCCTAAGAGATTGAGTAAATCCTTTGCTCACATTCTCTCCAGAACCCAGGCACATGGGTTCTTATGTCTAAGGAGGTAAGGAAGTATATTTAGCTATATGCCCAGGAAGATAAGGAAATGGATTTGGTGAGCATACAGGCCGTGGTTACTAGAGGAATATTGGACATGTTGCCTAGATTAAGAATCTGCTACTTGTGCTAGCCTTTGTGGTAGTTAGGTCTTATAGGAGATATGAAAATAATTATCTCCTATTACTCTCATCACCAACATACAGACTAGTTCAAAGAATAAGACCCACATAGAGATCATTATCAAATGAGGTAGTGTATGATAATTATCTGTGGAGAAATGGCTTTTAAAGGTATTTCAGGAGTTGGTGGGTAGTAAAATATCTTCTGGACAGGTTGACACCTTGAATTAAGTATGTCTCAGGCACCTCAGATTCCACGTGATGAGCTATACGATGTCAAAGGATTTTTGTAAGAATGCTTTCAACACATATTTATGGGCCAGCAACAAGATATTTATTTCTATTTTAGGCACTGGAGATAACAATACAGAAGAAAATAGACAAAAATTTCTGCTTTCGTGGAGTTTGGTGGCGTATACAGGGGATTAGTTTAAGCTGTAAAATTCAATGAACGTGTTCATTTGCAAGTGTTCAGCAGCCCTGGGATGGTTTTTCCAGTTTATATGTACTCAACAAATTTTATATGTACTCAACAAATATTTATTAAATAATTTATAAGTGCAGGGAGTCAGGAGCCCTGGAAGCCCAGGCATTCAAAAAAGTTTATATGTACTCAACAAATATTATATTATATTATATTATATTATATTATATTATATGTACTCAACAAATATTTATTAAATAATTTATAAGTGCAGGGAGTCAGGAGCCCTGGAAGCCCAGGCATTCCTTAAAAATCAGCTTCTTAGGAGGCATATTCAGTCTCCAGCAAACATCTGTGGAAACCGTCAGAGTTCCAGGCGCCCCTTCAGGATCTGGATGGAGTTGAGAATGAAATGTCAAAGCTCTCAAATGAAAGCCCCACAGCAACTGGTCACTGAAGAACAACCCCAACAAGGCAGAGAATTAAACTAGGGGCCTCTCATCTTAGATTTGCGGTCAGGATGGAAGTCTCTGGAGTGATATTTAAATTGATGTTGAAATAATGAGAGGGAAGACAGTCAAATAAACTTGCACAAAAGCCCAGGAGAATCACATTTTCTCTTGCAAGTCTCATTTGCATAGTGCTTTGTCTGTCTGTAAGTGCTCCTTCATTGGAGAGAGCCTCTAAGGGTTAGGTGTTTTGTTACCACAGTATCTGGCTTATTCTAAAGGGCTCTAAAGTTAGCCTCTAGTTTAGGAGATGATTTTCCTGTTTGTCTGAATAGAGAATAGGAATACCAGCCTTGGGGATTTGGGTTTTAATTTGCATGAGAAGCTAGAACTCTAATGAGTAGCAACAAATGAGAGTGAATTGATAATGCGGGCGTGTGTGTATGTCCCATCTCTTCAGTATATGGTTAGAAAATGTCGTTTATAATCTATATTAACTGTGCTGATGCTGGAAGAGGGGTGCATGGGTTAGATCTTGTAGGTTTAAAATTAATCTAGGTTAATAATGGCATCTCTCAAAGTTTTAAATATCTATTCCATCTGTAGAGAAAGAAAGAGAGACGCTAAATTGATGTTAATGAAAATGTCAGCAAGTGGTTGAATGAGTTGACACATAAATGAGATAATCACTGAAAAAAATGTTAAAAGAAACTTCAGGATAATAGGAGTGCTCATTTTAAAAGCCCTTTTGATTAGTGTCAAGCTGGAACAGAATAACTTACCTTTAAAAAGGCCACACCTTAGTTTCTGCCTACATATTTGCTACATATAAATTTGGACACTTTAATAACTTTAATAAACACTAAAATATTTTAATGAATACAGCAAAACAAGATACCTGTAGAATCTCTCTGTAGCCACTGACAGGTCTGGACATTGATTTCTAAGTTATTTTGCAATGATGACTCTAAGCCATTGTAAGAAAAGTCGTTTCATTCATTCAGATATTTATTGGTACTTCTTTTGAACCTGGCAATGTGCTTGAGGCAAGGGGGTATAGAAAGAAACTTCTCCCCCTTTCCCCAGGTAAAGCCCAGTTCAAGTTAGCAAATAGCATATAACTTAAGTGCTATCAAAAAATAATTTGGAGTTATATTTATTCACACATTTTCCAAATTGATGTGCAAATAGATTGTACTATGAGAATGTCAAAACAATGGTGTAGGTAAATATCACTCTCCATGCTGGTTTCTTGAACACCATTGTTTCACCTACCAGGGCAACCCTTTTGGCAGACCAGGCCAGAGTCATTTTCTTAAGCCACTCCTGGGTTTGCAGAGGAAACAAAATGAACTGATACCATGTATAAGGCTGCTATCCATGACATCAAAACCAGAAAGGATTTAAGGGAACTCCTAAAAATAAAAAAAAGTTAAAATATTTTTTAACATTGAGATGTTTGGTTTATGACAAACAAGTGTCTGTGACTATAGGGGAATGCTATGTTTTAAAAGCATATGTTTTTAATTTTTCTTAGTATTTTTGCATAATTTAGGCCCTTTATGGAGTTTGGGTGACATTTGTGGTGACAAATTTTCTACATCCTGCAAAGGAAAAAAAAAAAAAAACAAACCAAACCCAAAAATGTGCACACAAAGCACTAAGCCCTGGGAATTTGTGGTCTCCTGTTTTCTGGTGCCTGCTTCAGTGAGCATATTATAGACTAAAGTCTCAAATAAATAAAGTCAATATTTATGAGATGAGACCATGTCAGAAGATGTGCTTGCATATCTGTGATCATCTGCCAGTGAACTCTGACAGACACTATTTTCATAAAGACAGTTTCTAGTGGAGATGAAACAAATATCGAGGAGTTGAGAGTCTTTCTTTGTTATGTCAGATTAAAATGTAATGCGGGTTGGATTCAACTTTAAACAAGTTTTACTAAAAATCTAGACTTCCAAGACAGATGCATTAGGTTTGAATGCTTATCTGAAAGTTTATATTTGCTTTCTCCTGCTTATAATCTGTGACCCATATTGTTTCTTGAAGTGATCTTTTAAAACCAGGATCTAATCCTATCATCTCTGATGCTTAAAATCCTTCCAAACTGCCTCATTACTTACCAACCAAACCCTTTAACATAATAGAAAAGGTCCTTTCCACCCAGGCCCAGCCTGTTCTTCAACTGAATTTCCTCTTACCTCATCTGATGTCCACTGTTTCAGGCACCAGCCACATTGATCTGATCAGTGGTTTGCATACATGCCCACCTGCCACTTGTGTGTTGCCCCTCATCACAAGGCCACACTGCTTCATAGTTTCCAGATTACTAAGGGTGCCATCTCTGGACCATTGTGTGTTTCCTTCTCCCAGATGGGCCATAGAAACCGTGAATGAAGTCAGTCCTTTGCCCTATAAAGTTTGGAATGAGGATTTACTGTCACCAGATGTGGTTTTATGACACCAGGAATAAGCCCTGGGAGACTGTGCAACCCCCACAGTCTCTTACCACACCTTGGGATGACTTAGGTTGAAGCCAAATACCCAATTTGTTGTGTGAGATCCCATGTTATCAGTCTCTCCTGGGAAGTGCAGCACGCTCAGTCATACCCTGGACTTACCCAATCCACATCTCTGGCTTGGACCCCATCATTGCTTTTGAGCCACTGGGTGATTCTTATGCATGCTTGAGCTTGAGAACCACCACTTTGGATGAGCACAGGCTGGCTCTTCCATGTCACGCCGACTTACTGGAACAGAATGTACGTTTTGACAGGAAGCTCAGTTTAGAACCAGCTTCCTGGATTATGCATATTCCATTCCATTGACTGAGTTCCTCTAGTAGATGGGGAAAAGTGACAAATAATACGGACAGAATTTCTGCTTTTATACAATCTGCATTTCAGATGGGAGGGTGGGATAGAGGGATGGATGATAAAACATGTAGAAAAAAATCCACTTAAATTGTTTCAGAGTAATGGGTGAATTAAAGCAAACAGCATGAGAAAGAGACAGTGGGAGGGGCCATGTGAAGACAGCATGGCCAGTCTGGCCTCTCTCAGAGGATGCGGCCCAGGACTTGAGCACCTGGAGCTGTCTTACCTGCAGGTATTGGGAAATTGCCAGGGTCCATCATATAGTATTATGGCTTGCATCTGGAATGGCCCCAAAACCTCATGTGTGGAAACATGGTTGTCAATATAGCAAGGTTCAGAGGTGGCGCTTTTTAGGCAATGAATAGATCTTAAGGTCTTTCACCCCATTGTGGATTAATTTGCTTGATGGATTAATCCATTGATAGTTGAATGGATTACTGGGAGGTGGAACCCAGTTAGAGGAAGTAGGTCACTGGGAACATACCCTGGAAGGGTGTACCTTTTCCATTTTGCTTTTTCCCTGCTTCCAGCCTGCCATGAACTCCATAGCTTTCCTTCACTGTGCCCTTCCACCATGTTGTTCTGCCTCACCCTAGTCCCAGAATAATGGAGTTGATATGTCATGGACTAAGACCTCTAAAACCAGGAGCTAAAGTAAACTTTTTCTCCTGTAAGTTGTTCTTGCAAATTTTTATTGTCTTTGTAGTGCTGGAAATTGAATCCAGGGTGTATTGCATGCTAGCTAAATACTACCACTGAGCTAAATCTCCAGTCCCTTCTAAGTTGCTTTGTTAGATACTTTGGTTCACAGCCACACAAAGCTGACTAACACACATGGTTTTCTACTTGTAGATCCAGCTGGAGACTTAGCATGTTGCCTTGTCAACAAGCTCTTAGGAGCTTATTGCTGCTGGTATGAGAACCTCAGATCCAGGTAGAACATTCTGGAAAGAAGGCAGGGTGTATGTCAAAACCTTAGGGCTTGAGATGTGAGAAAAGTCAGACAGGCCATGTGTTGGAGATGGAAAGGAAGAGGAGGGGGGCATCAGAAATTTGGAGCCTGGCAAGTCACCACATGCTTTATGGACTATGGGATTTTGTTCTCTGGGCAAAGGGAAGCTCTTGGTATATGTGGCAGGAGAGGGACATGGTCTGATTTGATTTGTCAAAGGTCACTGGTCTTCTGTGAGAGAATGGATTGGGATAGAAACAGATGGGTGGGTAAGAGGCTACAGCAGTGGTGGGTCCCCTTGAGAGTTGATGGTGTCAGGGACCTGGGTGACAGTGGTGGAGAGCTGGAGAAAGGTGGGTGGATTTGGGATATTTGGTGGAGGTGGAGCTGGATCACTTACAGATGGGCTGGTTGGGGGTGGTGGGAGGAACCAAGGATGGCTCCTAACTCTGTAGGGGGTAGAGGGTGATGTGGATGGCTGAAATGGGAGCAGGTTGGAGGGGGGTGGTAAAACAAGTGTTCTTTTTCAGATGTGTCATGATTAAGGATGAGGATGAGACATCCCAGTGGGAATGTCAAGTTGGCATTTGGCTATGTAAGTCTGAAACCCTGGGAGGTAGTCAGGGCTACAGATAAAATTTGGGGAGTCATCAAGTAAAAGGTGCTATTTAAGTCACCAAACTGGCTTGGGATGCCGAGCATCTCCTCGATTCCCTTGAACTCTGCAGAGCCTTCCTTGCTTTGGTTGCTTCCTCCTGAAGTAGGGCAGCCTGTTCCCCTTGCCCTTAGCCCAGCTGACATCCTACTAAGAAAGAAGAAATCCTCTGAAACCAGCATGCTTCTCCTTATTCCAGGCTGTGCTGATTTCTGACACCAGCAACCTCTATCTGAGTTCCCCATCCACTTAACTTAATCCCTCTCTATACTTAGTCTTTGGAAGCTTGGCTAGATCAGCCTCTGCACCCTGGTCATGTGTAATTATCACACTGAACCAGATTCCCTGGCTTTGGTTCACATGCAACCCTTCCCTTTAGTACCACAGTGCAAGAGTGACCCCCTAGCGTCCCACTTGCTCAAATTATGCAAACATTTTTTTATCACCTGGTTTCTGCTTGGATGCTTTTCTAAAGCAGTTCAAGTCATCAGGATTTGCAATAGGGTGAGCCTTTTTCACTTACAAAACATTCTCCAAATACAATTTTCAGATGAGCTCTCTTGACTTGATTTTTTTTCTTTTCTTCTTTTTCTTTTTTCTCCAGTTGGCGGTACTCATAGGTCTTCCAAGTAGCTTTGTGTGATGGGGCTTGTTTCTTTGGCCTGAGCATGATGTCCTTTAGGATCAATTTAGTGACTGCGGAGTCATGCTGAAGTTGATGAGTTTCATGTTCCACTCATTGACTTCCTCTGGCAAACCAATGAGGAGTCTTCGATTTAAATGACTATACATTTTGTGCCAAAGTATTCATTCATGGGATTTGTGTTCCTGCCATCCCTAGGAAGCACCTTTGGTTTGCTTTCCCATGCTAGCTATTTTCCCTATTTAATAAATTCAGCTCAATTCGTCATAATCAGCTAAGCACGGTTCCAAATTTAAATGAGGCTCACTCCACCTAAGTGAGCCTGATGGAACACGAGTTGGTCAATATGTGCTTTCTGCAAAATCTAAATTAAACCTTGAGGTGAATTTGAACACAGAAAACTCAGCCAGTAGCAAATATTTTAAAGACCAAGCTGGTCTTAGTTATCCACACATGATAAAGCAGGTTTTCTCAGTTGGCAGACTCATCCCAAAGAATACCAGTGTTTTGGGGGGAAGCAGCATTACATTCCTCAGGCACAGAGAAGCACTCAGCAATACAAAAGGACTAAATGCTATCTTAGTAGACTGAAAAACCCTAAACTATTTCCTAAGTGCTTCAGTAATTATGCTTTGGAAGTACCCTGTGTGTTGGGAGAGATTTGTTTGTTTTATGCTAATCAGGAGACATATGGTACTAAATCTGGAAGTGGCAGTGGGACCTTGAGTATTTTTAGGCTGCATATGGTAAGATTACTAGCTGCCTGGCACAGGGATAATAGAGTGTCATTATTTGGGTTGGTCCTTCATTGGAAATATAAGTTCGATTTTACTGAGAAGTCATGAAGTAGGTATCACCTCTTCTGCTTGCTATCTCTAAGATATCACTTCCCTATTCTTTCAGAGAATAGAAGCAAATAATTATCCCCCCTCCATTTAATTACCATTTGTGAGGGATCGCTATGCAGTGAGCCCTGTTCCAGCCCTTTCCATCTTTAGGGATACAAATGTGAGTTACATTGTGCCCCTCGATGGGCCAGAAGCTAAGAGTTTGGTGGTGGCAAGTGACGTGTGATCAATGTCCTGAGATCAGGATAGAAGCATCTTGCAAGGAATTGGAAGTGACGACTGAGGGCACTAGTTCCTCGAAGCTGAAACTTGAATGGAGCATGATCAAGCATGAGGCCAGGGACAGAGGTGGGCTAGCGGAGATAAAAATTCTTCCTATGTCAAACTTGGACTTGGGATTTTGTCTCTTAGGCAATGGGTGGCTGTCAAAAGATTTTAAGCAGAAGTAAAACAATCATCAAATTTTGCATTTGGAAAAATAACTCTTACAATAGGGTGAAGGGTGAATTAGAAAAGTGCTATACAGACCTGAAAGAAGAGATGGGAGGGTCCCATTACTGTGGCAGACCCCAGGAAAGAGGTGCTGAGGGATGGTTAGAGAGAGTGTGGAGAGCCACGGAGGAACCAGTCATTGGAGAGATGAGTGGTGACTTGGGAAGAAGTGGGGATGAAGATACAGCCGGAGGTGGCAGCTGAGTAGAGTTGACACAATTGGTGGAATCGAACAGCTACTCACTGGAAGAAAGTTTAGGAGAGAGAAGAAGTCAGTAACTAAGCTAGAGGGATTAAGAGGGATAAGAAACAATACTCAGAAAAAAGGAAAACAGTCCACTGTCTTAAGCGATACATTGCAATGAGTTTGCTCTATGTGATCTTATTTAAAGTCTCAAAATTTTTCTGTGAAGTAGGAGATGTCCCCATCCAAAAGAAAGGGAAATGGAATTACAAGGTGTGTTAGTCAGATTTTCAGCACTATAATGAAATACCTGAGATAATCAACTTATTTTGGCTCACAGGTTTATATGTCCATGGTCTCTCAGACCCATTCCTTTGGGGCTCTGGTAGGAGTGCTGGGTTTCAATGGTGGGGAGCACATGGCAGAGTAAACTGGCCTTATGATCAGGAAACAAAAGAGGAAGAAGTTCCACTATCCTTTTGAGGTCGTTTCCCCAGTTGCCTAAACTTTCCTACTAGGCCCTACCTCTTAAAGGTTCTACCATCTCTCAGCAGCAGCATCCTGGGGACCAAGGAGTCAACATGTGGGCTTTTGGGAGACACCAACATCCAAACTATAGCTATTCTCTGAGATGACTGTGATCCGTCAACATCTTGGAAGAAGATGGTGCCCTTCCCAGGAACGGCAGAGTCTATTTCTCTACCCTGGAATCCGGTCTCATAACTTCCAGCCCTGCTGATTGCTAGAGTGTGGTGGAGATGCTATCGGGAGGGGGGTACATAAGAGGGATCTCAATTTCAGAATGGAGCCCTGCACTGGGGTTGCTCACACCAGATGGAGACCACATGGAGGTGTCCCGTGATGGCTCCAGTGAGCTCTTATTGACAGCCAACCCTGCTGCTATCCAGAAGCCTGAGCCATTTGATACCTGAGTTCAGGCTTCTTATTGTTCGGAATGCTTCATCCGTGGATTCAGGGTACCCGTGCATTCCTGTAACCAGCATTCCTGTTCTATAAAAAACTGTGATCATGCAACCAGCACATTTTCCATGTACAAATGTCTCCCTAAATATTCAGAATAGAATACATTCCATGGGTGGAATCTAACAGTGATTTTTTAAAAATTTTAAAAATCCCCCCAACCTATTCCTTTTTTTTAATAGTGAGGAAACAAAAGATCCCATTAGATGCCTGTAATGTCCCAGGTTGTTTATTAATGTGTGTTAATTTACTGGGGCCGAAATGACAAAAGTACCTTAGACTGAGCTGTTTAAACCACAGAAATTGGTGGTTTTAATGCTCTGGAGGCTGGAAGTCTGCAGTTAAAGGGTCAGCAGTTCTGGTCTGTATGTGGGAGATTCTGGTCTATGCCTATCTCCTAGGTTTGGGGGGCTTGCTGGCAAGCTTGGTCTTACTTGACTTCTAAGAGCATCACTCAATCTTGACATTCACTTTTTCTTCCTGTCTGTGTGTCCAAACTTCCCTTTTTTTAATAAGGATACAATCATATTGGATTAGGGTTCACATTAACCGTACCTTAACGAATCATATCTTCAGGGACTCTACTTCCAAATAAGGCCACATTCTGAGGTGCTAGGAGCTTAAGACTTCAACATATGGGTTTTGGGGGATATAATTCAATCCATAACAAATAACATTTCTTTTTTTAAAATTTTATTTTTTATTGGTTGTTCAAAACATTACAAAGCTCTTGACATATCATATTTCATGCATTAGATTCAAGTGAGTTATGAACTCCCATTTTTACCCCAAATACAGATTGCAGAATCACATCGGTTACACATCCACATTTTTACATACTGCCATATTAGTAACTGTTGTATTCTGCTACCTTTCCTATCCTCTTCTATCAAATAACATTTCTTAAGTGTTCCTTGTGGAAGATTTTTACTTGGTTATCATTCAAAGCACCATAGACCACTGTCTTCACTGTTGAACTGGTACTAAGAAAGACCAGGTTATGACACCTGAAAACATCACAGATTACTTGTGGAGATAGAAGCATCAACACATAGTTAAAATTTATGAAGCAATTATTGTAAGAAAGTGTTAAAGTCTGTAAACAACTCAGGATGGCGCCTGGCATTTTGCTAGAGAGAGAGGTTTGTGAAGTGACGCCAGCGAGCCATTAAGTGTGGAGATTCCTTATTGGTTGACTGCTGTATCTAGTTTATGCTAATTAAGATAAGCTGTGTGGAATTATATATACCCCTCCTGTCCTACAATAAACAGCTCCCACTCCTGCTGTATCAATCTACACAAGTTGCTCGTCACCCCCCGGTTAGTTTGCCCAGCCAGCCGGGCTGTGGCAGATGGTGGCCTATACCAGGAGCCCCGGGACACTCAGGGGTAAGTGACGAAAAAAAGCTGCCCATCCCTAAATAGGACAGGAGCAAATCTGCTCGTCCCTAGGCAGATAGGGCGAGAGGAAAAATGGCCATTTCGAGAAAATGGAGAGGATTGATGCAGTATGTTTGTGTCTTGTTTTGTCTCAGTGTATTGTATTGTCTTTGTGATGAAAACATGGAAGGGGTGTTAAGTAAATTGATAAGGGAAAGAAGAACTTAAATTATCACTATTTGCGGACTACATGATTCTATACCTAGAAGACCCAAAAGGATCTACAAAGAAATTACTAGAACTAATAAATGAATTCAGCAAAGTGGCAGGATATAAAATCAACACGCATAAATCAAAGGCATTTCTGTATATCAGCGACAAAACTTCTGAAACGAAAATGAGGAAAAACACTCCATTCACAATATCCTCAAAAAAAAAAAAATACTTGGGAATCAACCTAACAAAAGAGGTGAAAGATTTATACAATGAAAACTACAGAACCCTAAAGAGAGAGATAGAAGAAGATCTTAGAAGATGGAAAAATATACCCTGTTCATGGATAGGCAGAACTAACATCATCAAAATGGCTATATTACCAAAAGTTCTCTATAAGTTCAATGCAATGCCAATCAAAATCCCAACAGCATTTCTTGTAGAAATAGATAAAACAATCATGAAATTCATATGGAATAATAAAATACCCAGAATAGCAAAAGCAATTCTAAGCAGGAAGTGTGAATCAGGCGGTATAGTGATACCAGATTTCAAACAATATTACAGAGCAATAGTAATAAAAACAGCATGGTACTTGTACCAAAACAGGCGGGTGGACCAATGGTACAGAATAGAGGACACAGAGACTAATCCACAAAGTTACAACTATCTTATATTTGATAAAGGGGCTAAAAGCATCCAATGGAGGAAGGATAGCATCTTCAACAAATGGTGTTGGGAAAACTGGAAATCCATATGCAACAAAATGAAACTGAATCCCTTTCTCTCACCATGCACAAAAGTTAACTCAAAATGGATCAAGGAGCTTGATATCAAATCAGAGACAAGGTATCTGATAGAAGAAAAAGTTGGCTCCGATCTACATATTGTGGGGTCGGGCTCCAAATTCCTTAATAGGACACCCATAGCACAAGAGTTAATAACAAAAATCAACAAATGGGACTTACTTAAACTAAAAAGTTTTTTTCTCAGCAAGAGAAACAATAAGAGAGGTAAATAGGGAGCCTACATCCTGGGAACAAATTTTTACTCCTCACACTTCAGATAGACCCCTAATATCCAGAGTATACAAAGAACTCAAAAAATTAGACAATAAGATAACAAATAACCCAATCAACAAATGGGCCAAGGACCTGAACAGACACTTCTCAGAGGAGGACATACAATCAATCAACAAGTACATGAAAAAATGCTCTCCATCTCTAGCAGTCAGAGAAATGCAAATCAAAACCACCCTAAGATACCATCTCACTCCAGTAAGATTGGCAGCCACTATGAAGTCAAACAACAACAAGTGCTGGCAAGGATGTGGAGAAAAGGGTACACTTGTACATTGCTGGTGGGACTGCAAAGTGGTGCGGCCAATTTGGAAAGCAGTATGGAGATTTCTTGGAAAGCTGGGAATGGAACCACCATTTGACCCTGCTATTGCCCTTCTCGGACTATTCCCTGAAGACCTTAAAAGAGCATGCTACAGGGATACTGCCACATCGATGTTCATAGCAGCACAATTCACAATAGCTAGACTGTGGAACCAACCCAGATGCCCTTCAATAGATGAATGGATAAAAAAATGTGGTATTTATACATCATGGAATATTACACAGCACTAAAAAATGTCAAAATCATGGAATTTGCAGGGAAATGGATGGCAGTAGAGCAGATTATGCTTAATGAAGCTAGACAATCCCTAAAAAACAAATACCAAATGCCTTCTTTGATGTAATGAGAGCAACTATGAACAGAGTATGGAGGAAGAGCAGGAAGAAAAGATTAACATTAAACAGAGACATGAGATGGGAGGGAAAGGGAGAGAAAAGGGAAATTGCATGGAAATGAAGGGAGACCCTCATTGCTATACAAAATTACATATAAGAGGTTGTGAGGGGAATGGGAAAATAAACAAGGAGAGAAATGAATTACAGTAGATGGGGTAGAGAGAGAAGATGGGAGGGGAGGGGAGGGGGGATAGTAGGGGATAGGATGGTAGCAGAATACAACAATTACTAATAGGGCATTATGTAAAATTGTGGATGTGTAACCGACGTGATTCTGCAATCTGCATTTGGGGTAAAATTGGGGATTCATAACCCACTTCAATCTAATGTATGAAATATGATATGTCAAGAGCTTTGTAATGTTGTGAACAACCAATAAAAAAAAAAGAAAGAGGAACCAAGAATAGTTAGTTGATAAAAGCCCAGGAACTCTAGTCAGAAAGAAAAAGAAAGTTCAGAGGAGGAAGGATTATCAGGAAAAAAGTTGCAGCAAAAGGCTATTACTGATTACTTTTCGTTACCAGGGGGTGCGTGAATCGCAGGCGGCTGCCACGAGCGTGAGCCGGTCACAGTGCAGCAAGGACTTTCCAAGCGGCCGCAGCCGGCTCTTCCACTGCCGGGAGCCCAAATCTAGACCTGACCTGGAGGCACAGTGTTGCAGGCTCTTACTCCCTGTGCCCAGTGGCAGTTTGAGTCCAGAACACTCCCCGGACTCTCTCTGGGGCCATCTGAGGCTGCCCGGGACGCTGCAGGTGGAAGATGGCCCATGTCCCTGAAGTTTGATCATTTCCAAGGCCAGTAACTACAATGGTTCTCCCACACCTGGAAGCTAACGAGTAATGAGAGCCATTAAGGCCTATTTCAAATGTAAAAAACCTTGAGATAATGTACTAAATTGTTCAGAAGGTTGTTTTCTTAGCACCTGCTGGAATACTACAGGATTTTCTTTAGCATCATTGCCCGAGTTCCTGCCTTCGTCCCAGTGAGGACGAGGGTGGAAGAATTTCCAGTGTTGCTGAGAACCGGACGAGACTTCGGATTAAGCTAGCTGCCTGCAGAACTTACCTGGACTGTGATTTAAGCTAGCTGCCTGCAGAACTTACCTGGACTGTGACTTACCTGGACTGTGAGTTAATCTATTGAGACACTGCTTTACCTGGACTGAGACAACAAACTGTAATCTACAACAAATTGTAACTCGGTATCTTTGCTAACGGTGTCATTGCTGGTATAATTTTTCCAAGGGCTTCTTGCATGGAGCCATCAATTGGCTTGGTATTGTGGCATTTTGTATCCTCCCCTTCTGCTTGTAGCAGATTGTTTGTGGTATTTGTGTAAAAACCACTATGGTCGTTATTTAAATTAAACAAAAAGGGGAAATGTTAAGAGTCTGTAAACAAGTCAAGATGGCACCTGGCATTTTGCCAGAGGGAGTGGTTTGTGAAGTGACGCCAGCGAGCCATTAAGTGTGGAGATTCTTTATTGGTTGCCTGCTGTATCTAGTTTATGTTAATTAAGATAAGCTGTGTGGAATGTATATATACCCCTCCTGTCCTACAATAAACAGCTCCCACTCCTGCTGTATCAATGTACACAAGTTGCTCATCACCCCCCACCCCCTGGTTATTTTGCTGCAGCTGGACTGTGGCAAGAAATACAGGTGCAAAGTGCCCAAGGGTAGAGAAGGGATTAATGTCCTTTCCTTGGGAGAATCAGGGAGGATTTCTAGCAAGAGGTGCAGGAGGAGGAATTTATTTGGTGTACATTCATTCCAAAATGAAGAAATCACTGTACAAAAGCCAGGAGCAGAGAGTCCTTGGCAGTGGGGACATCATGAGAGCCTGAGGGGGCACTACAGTCTGGAGGGCTATTTTGTATCTTGGCTAGGGAATGGGTTTGAACTTCAATTTCTAACAAAAAAGATGGGGATTCATGTATACTTTTTCCTTTCTTTTCTTAGATCTTTCATTATTATTTTTAAAGGAATCTTTACATGTATATGCTTGCATTTTACCCTTAAGAAAAACCAGATTTGATTTACTTCACATTATATAGGGCTGTCTTTTGCTCCCTCTATTAAGGGGACACCAAGACCCCAGCGGTCGGCTCCTGGATGGGACTGGCTCACCAGGCATGGAGCCTACCCACCTGTATATTCCCATGGACCCCACACCTGCCTTCTTCTATGACTCTGAAGAATGCAAGTATAGGGGGATATCACGTCCCCTAACTTACCTTCATCATAAGATCATGCTATGGTTTCATGGATTATGCTATGTTTCCTTTGATACCCTCAGGAAGAAGATGCTGAGACTCTCCGTTTTACCAACAGGGAAACTGAGGCATGGAAAGTCAGAGCAGTACCTCAAGAATCCTTGCAAATGCCACCTTAGGCTCTGTCATTACCCAGAGAGGAAGATGAGGCCATGCAGGGCAAAGGGACTTGCTGAGGTCCCTATAGCCTGACCACAGAACAAAAGTCTTGACCTAAGTTCTCCAGCCTCCTGGGCTGCATCTAAAAGGTCTATGACTTTTGAGCTTCATCTCATTCTCCACGACTTGCCAAAATGGTGTCGGGGAAATGCACAGCTTTTTACTTGAGAGTTGACATTTGTTTTCTTTCAAGACTTGCACCTTATGGCACAAAGATTTGGGTTATTAAGTTTGCAAAGTAAAAAGCCAGGTTTGTGCATTGATGCCCCAGATCGTGGAGCTGGAAGGGCACGTGGAGATCTCCAACATACCTCCTTGGAGAAGAGGTACTCAGTGTTGATGTACTGAGTCTTTCCAAGTGGGAAGTACTTGCCACTCATACCTTATTCACCCAGGAGGAACTGAAGCTTCCAAGAGAGGGTGACAACTTGCTCCAAGTCATGCAAGCATGTGACAGTTCCTAATGCCTAAGGGCACTTTTCCTCCCTTCTTCCTCCCTCCTTCCTACCCTCCCTCCCTCAGATCACTGCCCTTACCTGCTTTCACATCCAAATCAGTTACAACTGTTCTAGTCCCTTGTAGCCCCCTCATGTGTCCTTTATAACATTTATCCAGTTTGCAACTCAGCACAGACAAGATAGTCCCATCTTTTGATGGCTGATGATGTGAAAGCAATTATGCATTCAGTAGAAGCCATAGTTTGAATTTCAAATTTAGATTTTTCCCTAGGCTAGTCATAGGCAGATATGATGATCTTCTCTCCTGATACTGGGCAGCCCAGGAGCCACAGCTCATCCATAGTCACAAAGATGAATGACCACGATCTATAGGGTACTGTGTTGCTCAGCTAGGATGTTTGAAGATTAAGTTTGTTACATGCATTTTCAACCTATAATGGGTTTATCAGGATATAACCCGATCATAAGTCATGGAGTGTCTCTATGTACATCCCGTGATTTCTTTAAGTATCTGTCTCCTGCATTCCCTTCCATGAAGATGCCAAAAGTTATGTGCTTGTTTTGTTCACCATTATAATCTTCAAGGCTCAGTACAGCTACACCGAGATTGCATAGCTATTTGCAGAATGCATGAATCCAACGGCCCTTCAGAGTCCCTAGCTGCTAGTTTCTCAGTACCTCAGTGGGTCATGGCTGATAAGTGAGGGTGCGTGCAACCTGAACTTCTGGGTGTGTGAGAACTGGTGCCCATCTGCACTCTCTGGGCTGTCTGCTACTTTTCCCATGCACATTGCTGCCATGTCAGCTTAAAGTGCATTAGAGTGATGAGTGCTGGTCACTAAATGAATGTGTTGAGGATTTTTCCAGCTATGAGTGTAAAAGTCATTAGTAGTTTCTCTCTAGCAAAAACTCAAACCAGGGCCTGGTGGGCCAGACACATGAAGACTCTGTAATGTTTGTCTTTCGTTGACACCAAAGGATAAGCAGATCCAGATCCAGGCCTCTCTGCGATTAACTTCAGAATCTTTTGGGTTTCTATGGAAACAGTTGCTGGCTTGGCAAAAACATAGTGTACTATTTTTTTTTTCAAATGGAAAGACTGTGAAGCCTTGACCTTGACAGTTTTCTTGGCAAAAAGGACATGAGATGCCGCCGGCAGTCAAGGTAAGGAGCTGCCTTTGGGTCACCTTTTGGTGGGAACTTGCTTTGTACTTTCAATCTGCTACCAGATTATATGTTTTCATCCTTGTTTCAAAAAGCCAATGACAAGCAAATAAATACCATCTATTCAGTTGGCTTTTTGGGCAAATTTTGCTTTCACTTTGCTGACTTCTGGATGATTTTTAAAAATGATTATTTTCTTGGTTCTCCTCCCTTTTCATTTTTTTTTCTTTTCCTTCTTTGGTCTTTAATTTTCTTAACAGTCCAGAATCATTTTCTTTCTTCTGACGACACTCTGGTTTCCTTTTGGGAATTATATCTTGCCCATGGTTTGCAGTCTTAACTGTCAGTCCATGAGTCAATGTCCTCCTGTCCCTCTTAGTCTTTTCACTAAGGGATGAATACTTGAGCCAACCAGATGTTCTTGCCCCAAATTTGCTCTCTACTGTCATGTATATCCAAAAAGAACAAACAAATAATTCATCCCATAGGAGAATGTGGTAAACCACGGATGAGTTCCTTTTACTGGTTCTTGATCCTTGCATCCCCAGGCTCTTTTCTGAGCAAACATTTGCAGTCACTGTAATCCACTCATATCCTTCTAAGTCCTTCTTTGTTTTTCAAAATTGCCATTGGCAGCCTTTGTTTTGGCAACTTGAAGATGACTGATTGATGCACATCTATTTTTTTTAAGATCTACATGAAAGTAGGGTGTTTGACATAGTGTGCCTACATGGAGTGTAACCCATTCTAATTTTGATGTTGTTCTTGTGGCTGCACGTGATGTGGAGTTACACTGGTCATGTATTCAGACATGAACAAAGCAAAGTCATGTTTGATTCATTCTACTGTCTTTCCTATTCCCATCCCCACTCCCTTCCCTTCTCATTTCTTTTTAATTCTGCTTTCTCAATAGATGCCAAGTCTCACAGGTTGGAGGGCTCTGCTTCTGTCTCCCTTTCTACTATGGTTTGGTTAGTGCCCCCGAAAGACCCCTGTGCAAAAACCTTGGTGCTGATGGTTGATGTTAGAATTTTTAAGAGGTAGGACCTAGTGGGAGGAAGTTAGGTCACTGGGGATATGCTCATGATGGGGATCCTGGGACCCCAAGATTCCTTCCTCTTTCTCTTTTGTTTTGCGGCTGCCCTAAGATGATAGCTTCGTTTGTCACAGGCTGTCACCATACTATGTTGTGCCACCAGAGGTCTAAATAGCAATGAACCAACCAATCATTGACTGAAACCTCAAAAACTGTGAGCCAAAATAAACCTTTCCTCTTTTTAAATCGATTTATCTCAGGTACTTTTCAGTGATGGAAAGCTGACCAACAAACTCTCCTACTAATTCTCTACCTGCCAATTCTTATCTCTCTTCTTCAGCCCTGCTAGAGATTCTGCCACAATGAAGAACAAATTAGTTTAGAATAGCCTTATCTGAAAGGTTCGAATGCTTTTCTTATACTAAGTCATTTTTATTCCCCAAGAGAAGTTTATTTAACTTTCTTTACACAGGATACATACACAAATTATCATGTCCCATAATGAATCTTCTCTCTTTTCCTGAATGGAATTACAAAGTCAAAGACAGATGGAGAAAGGAGGTACTGTGTGGGTTGTTCCCACAGGACTCTGATGTGTCAGTTGGCCAACAATAGGTAGAAGATGTTCTTTAATGGACAGAGAATCTCAGAGAAAAGGCTAAAATAGAAAGTGGCATGGAATATTCCAGATGGTGGCATAGCTTCCATAGAAGCAAGTGTACCTCAGTTGGTGACTGCTGTGTTTTGGATCAGGTCATGGCTCAGACACAAGAGGCACATCATGAAATTCTCCACTGTAGTAGAGGCTGCCAGAGGTTTGCACTGTCTATCTTATCTTTCTTTGTGGGTGAAGGCCCTGATATGTATCTGTACCCCCCTAGGGGACAAATAAAGAGTGGAAAGCAACCCAAAGCCTTGAGGCTGTGGGAGGTGCGTCAGTTTCAGCAGGCCCAGTCCAGAGTCCATTCCTGCAGCATCAAAGACATTACTTTATCCATTCAGTTACTGTCATTGTGTTTTTCATTGTATCTCTAGTCATCAACTTATAATATCTTAACCTAAAATATTGGAAGTTCACCCAGAAAGAAGACTGCTTGCTCAAGTTCATGGTAAACAGCAGAGCCAGTTCAGCCTTCCCATCCTCTAGACCTTCCTATGCTGTAATGTCAGACTTTTCCCCTCTGCCCACTGACCTGTCCATCAGAGCTGCTCTGTGAGTATCATCCTTAGATCACAGCATAGTGTTCCAACCACTAGAAGAGATGGGTAAGGCCACCTTCCTGAACCCCAGGTTGCTCTGCTGCCCAACTCAAGTGCTTGACTGAATGTTGCCTTACCATCTGGACGTATGTACGTGTGTGTGTGTGTGTGTGTGTGTGTGTGTGTGTGTGTGTTACTGGGGACTGAACCCAGGGCCTTGCTCATGCTAGCTAAGTGCTCTACCCCTGAGCTATATCCTTAACCCTTCTGAAGTTCTACCGAGTTTGCAGATTCCTATAATTTTGGTTAAAGGACTAATACAAACTCAGTATTAAACTGAGCTCTTACCAAGATACACTCTGGAATTGGAGATCAGGTACAGCTTCTTGTTTCTTCTTAAATTCTCTCAATTTATTGCTCCTGCTAAAATGGGCTTATATACCAATGTCAGCATGATATAATTGATTGAGTACAAAAGTATTAAAAACACTAATGGGCAGAATACTAGATGCTGTGCAATTGTAATATAAAGTTTCTGTGCTTCTATAGAAGAAAAGCTCTGTGCTTCTTTCTACAGGAGACAACCTTTGACTGTAGACAAATGATTTACTTATGGATAATAAATCAGCAGCTATAGATGAAAGCAAAACTAGGAAGTCAAATATTCTGAACATATCAGCAGTCAATTGTAGTCTGTATAAAGACAGAGTGACTGTCATCTTTAAGTTACGTTTTTCTCTTAATCTTTAGCTACTTGACCTGGTTCCTGTCAATTCTAATTTTCTAGATCTCATCTCAGATGAAGAAGTGACTCTCTGCTGGATGATGCTCAGACCTTTCTAGCTCTAGCATTCTGTGTGTCACTATGTAATAATATAGAAAACTGGGTGAAAAGCAGCTGGGATGGGAGGGCTAGCAATGAGGAACAGGGAAAGAACTTTCTTTAGCAGCATAGAGTCTTACTGTAGCTTTTTTATTCAGAAAGCAGGGTTGATCTTTCTTAGATTGGAATGAAAAATAAATTTCTACATCTGTCAGATTCTATCATTCACCCTTTCTGACACCCACTTGCTGAATCATGAAGGTGGAGTTCTTCAAGTTCAGCTTTTCTAGGGTTAACAGATGTCAGTTTTTACATCTTGCCATTTAAGAGACATTTCGTATCAGCAGGATTTTACAAGATGTTAAAAAATACTCTCCTTGGCATTATCCAGAGCTGCAGATCCTTTTCTTATTTTATCTCCTCATATCAGGGAGAGGTTCCTATTTCAAATTATGTCACCATCTTAAAGTTACCCAAAGGACAAATTAAAGGAGAAGAAGGATGAGCCACCCACAGTGTCACTATGTCAATTTGATTAAAACACAGCAAGTAAGATCCAAAGAACTCTGGAACCCAGGGAGCTCAAATATTGTTCATGATATACCCCAAACAAATGCAAGTAATCAATCAAATAAGATGTCACTACTTTGGGGATTCATATTTTTTTAATCATTTAAATGTTAGCTCAACAGGTTGTAAATATTGTTTCTGAGATAGCTTTTGGAAAGTAGAAGCAGATATGTGATTGAGAAGCCAAAGGTTGCTTCGCTTTGAATGCAGAGCTAAACATTTCAGAGGTCAATATGGGTGCTTGGGCAGCATCACTCAGACTGGCTGCTTACTTGTTCTTACAAGAACACATATTTTAAATTTGTGTGATAGTTAAAGTTTTCAAAAGTCTTTCTAGGAGTATCTGCCATGATTCCCTACATCAATAGGTGGGTTGTTTAACTATTGCAGCATCAGTAAACTTGATGCTCTAACACTAGCCCTACCTGTATAAACTGCCTTCCCGTTCACTCTCTATTCCCACAGGGATGAGACCTCCTCCTTAGGGAGTATTTTTTGATTAGACAAAGTAATCCAGATTCCACATCCTCAACCACCTCCTTTATTAGGCCCTTACACTCTGACCCACTATCACCCTTAGCTAGTCACCAGAGCCCTGATGCTCCCCCAGAGTCAGCTGAAATTGCCAATCCTGAGCCTAGTCCTGTGTCACCTCTTGGTTGCCTTAGAAACCATGAGAAAATCTTTTGCCCACAGTCCCTTCCTCCTGCCTGTGGCCCCTGTTGCAGGATGCCACTCCTTCTCTTGGATTCTGTAAGTATCATGAACTCTCTTTTCAGGGACAGCTGCCTCCTGATCTTTTGAGCTCATCTTATTGAAAGAGTAATGAAACCCATTGAAACCCCAGGTAGGAGGTTAAGTATCTGATGCTTGCAAAGTGAGGGAGGTTCTGACATCTGACAGGTTTCTTAGCGCTAGCCTCTGTTCTGAAGGGTTCTAGTGGGATGTGGGGTGGAATGAGCAACAGAAATCTAACTGGGGTATGTGGGTGTACCCTACCTAGCTTGCTTGGGCATTTCCAGTTTTTCACCTGGATAACTCTGATAACTGCAGTTGAAAGCCCTGTATTTCAGAGAATATGTCACATTACTTCATTTCCCAGTTACAAGTAGACCCTTCACTACTGGTCTGCCATTTGTGATGGCCACAACTGTATGTGTTCTAACTTCAAATTTATTTCTCAAAAACTGGGGACATGTTTGTTTCACTGCTGTTTTCCCAGGCTTAGAACATCTGACTCATAGTTAGCACTGGATAGATATTAGTTGAACAAATGAATGAATAGATAATAAATAATATGGGCTGGAGATGTAGCTCAGTGGTAGAGCACTTATCTAGTGTGTGTAAAGCCCTGGGTTCAATCCCCAGAACCTCAATAACAATGATAATGATGATGATTCATGATGATGGTGATGATATTGATAATAATCCTATGCTATTCTCTGAGAAACATTGAAAATAATAAAATTTAAAAAAATAACTACTAAATTAGGTTGTTTCAAACCATCCAAAAATTTATATGGGTTGGGTGCAAAGACTTCATGGGTTTCTGTGGCAGATTGAATCATGAACCACCCGCCCCAACCATCCCTGAAGATACTTATGTTCAATCTGCTAGAACCTGGGAATATGATCTTACATGGCAAAAAAAAAAGTGTCCTTGCAGATGTGATTAAGTTAAGAATCTTGAGAGGGGAGGGACCCTAAATCCAATCACAACTATTGAGAGAGGCAGAGAGAGATAACAATCATAGAAAAGGAGGAGGCATGGGACCAGGAGGCACAGATTGGAGGATGTGCCCACAACCAGGAAATACTAAGGAAGCTGGATGGAGAATCCAAGTAGGATTTTCCCCCAGAGCCTCCAGAGGGAGCAGGTCCTGACAACACCTAGGTTTTGGGTTTCTGACCTTGACAACTCCGAGAGAATACAGTTCTTTTGTTTCCAGCCCCTAGATTTGTTATAATTTGTTAGAGTTGACTCAGGAAACTAATACGGTTTCAGAGGAAAATTGTCGGATGTTTTTCTCTGGAGAATTCTAAAAAGAGAGATTTGATGGTCACATGCTGGAGTGACCCAGTAATGGGAACTAGACTTAGTGGTCTATTGAAGTTCCTTTCCAAGAATTTTTCTTTGATCCTGAGAGAAGCATGGTTTCTTGGCTTCATTTTCTTTCCTCATGTAAATAACTTAGGTGAGGTGAGATGAAAGGAAGAGTGCAAACATGTTTAAGTGAACCTGGAACTCGTAGAGAATTAGGAGACTTTAGCTCCTGTCATTTTCAGTCCATTCTCCACTTGCCAATCTATGTCATTTAGATAAAAGGGAAGAAACTCTTTGAGGTTCATTTTCCATCATTATGTTGGGATTTTATATATAATATATAATTTTTTTTCTACTGAGACAGTATTGGGAAGGATATTTCCAGAGAACTTGTTGATTTCTGCGAGATGATCTTTTAAAGCAAAGAAACTGTGATGTGGATTTCTAATGATATCATTCTCAATCCCAATATTTTGTTTTGTGTGATATTTTTCTCGATTTTTTTGGCAATTAACTTGTTAAGAGGACACTTACACTGTTTTTGTTTTTATATCAACCAAGGAAGAAGTTTCTAAAATCTTAAATAAAATCTAAAATCTTAATAAAAATACTGATCCTTATGTCAAGATCATTGTATTGCCATGTGCTACTAATAAAAAAAAATACTGATCCTTACATATGAAACAAACTTAGTAAAAGGATACCAGTATACATTGTCTATTTGAATATGAAAAGTTAGAATACTTGGAGTTGGATTCACAAATATATTTAAATCATGTCCTGTGTTTTCTTGTCTCCTAGGTAACTACTAGAGCATTTTTGAGTTTTCTTTGAAAAAAATCAATGTCTTATAAACAACCTGGCAGTCAAGAAGGCAGAACCTATGATATTTACTTTCTTTTGAAACAACATGATTTGGTCCTAAATTACATCAAATGTAAAAATTGACAGAGAAGTATAGTTTTAAGAGATATCATACCAATATGAAATGCTTTAGTGAAAGAAACTAACATAATTCTGACATATTACATTTCTTCTCTTAATTTAGAATTATGGAGTCATGTTTTCCAGGACTTTCCTTAACTAGAGAGTTGGCCGTTGTTTGGTGTCTTTGTAGTATTTAACCTAAATTCAGTGTTCAGGCTGTATCCAGTGTCAATTCAGGCAATATATCTAATAGGAGTTCAATCTACCTGCAACAATGAGTCATTTTATCCCAACCAAAAAATTCAAAATACCTCTTCTCTCTGAAGGTAGATTTCTCCCTCATCCTGAAGCCCAGAGAACATGTTTTTTACCCATTTACTTGGTAATGACCTCCAGCCTGAATCCAGTTTACTTTTTCCCCTCCTAGTCAGCTCCAGTGGTAACTTGCTGTTTCAGAACATGCTTCTCATAAGCTCTGGTTTACCTTTCCAGAATTCCCTAAGGAAGCTATCCTGTGTTTAACAAGCTTAAGTAAATGGTCAATGCATGCATGCATCTTCACAACCAACAGAACAGATTTCTTTAATACCCTTCCTATCAATGTTATTGGTACAAATGTTCTTAGTGAGAAGAGTGATGGGAGTCAAAGCAGCTTCTAGGTTTCTGGCTAAGACATCTGTTGAATGTCTGTGCTTTGTTTCAGAGAAGAGAGCCCAAGGTAGAGCAGGTTTATTGGGGAAGTGTTGATTTAGTGTTCTTAAAAACAGGTTTATTTTTAGAGAAGGTTTAGATTCACAGAAATATTGAACAGAAGGCACAGATTTTCCATATATCTTGTCCCTACACATATATATTCTCCTCCATTGTCAACATCCCTCACAAGAGTAGTCAGTATATTTGTTACACTTGACAAACCTACATTAAATGTCTTTATTATCCATAGCCAATAGTTTGTATTAGGCTTCACTCTTGGTTTTGTATTCTTTGGGTTTGGGTATGCAAGGCTTTAGTGAATATATATAATGGTGTGTATTTATCATTATAGCAGCAAACAAGAGTAGTTTCACTATTCTGAAAATCATGTTGTTTCTACCCACTCATCCTATAATTTAAGTTTTACTACTCTGAGTTTGTATAAAGGAAATAAATGGAGGAGATTACCCAGGGATAGTGTAAAATGAGAAGAGATTGCCTATCACTGAATCTTGAGAAACATCCACAGGCAGAAAAGAGATGGGCCAAGAAAAAGACACTTACTTTAGAAAGAGAGGGACAAAAAGAGGAGTGAAATCATCCCTTCACTCTACCCACAATCTTGCGTGCCTACTATGTGCCAGGCACTATGTTAGTAGCTAAGTATTTGAAGAGTGGCATCATAAAGCACAAAACTGAAAATATATTAAAGGGAGAAAATGGACAAGCATGCATTTTGGAGGTTATGGACTTTGTAAGGAAGTTTCAATAGAATAGTGGGGATATTAAACATATGTAGAAGCTTGAAAATGGAGTGGCAGATAACAAGTAGGCAATGAATGTAAGTAGTCTTGAAAGTAATTTGATTATGACCAAAGAGAACAGGGTTCTCATAGTAAATGGGAGGGCTGAAGAAATAAAGGGAAGTATTATGTCAATAAAAATGGTGAAGTAAGGAAGTTTGACAGTCCACCCTCCACAAAAGCAATGAAAACTCAAAACAAAACAAAACCCTGACAGAATCAACATTTTGGGTATTCTGGAAATAATTAAATGCTTGTAGCAACCTAGGGAATGCTTGGAGAAAAATGCATAGTCTTGCTAATAACTGCAAACTTTGTGATGTTTAATTTAGCTCAGTTCTAGTTCCTGCTCAGGAGTCTTGAAAATAAAACCTATAATCCTAGGACTAGAGAGAGAAGAAAGAACCTCCTTCAGGAAGAATTTTATTTGTTTTCGTTTGTGTGTTAGCTTCTTGGAAGATATGCTCAAAAGGCTTATCTTCATTCCCTTGACTCAAAAGTAGCCTAGTGTTGAAGATGCTAGGAGGGAATGCTTGCTGAGAATATGTACAGGCAAATATTTTAGCTGCTGCTGCCTGATACATAGACAGCACATAGACGGTATATAGGTAGCAGGTGGAGGAAAGAAAAAGTGTAGGGGGTGGGGGGAGCCGGATGAATGAGACACTCGTAAGAGGCATGAAAAATTTCTTTGTGCTTTTGAGACTCTAGAAGGACATGCACATACCCAAAGACTGTGACTGTGTTTAGAAAACACCAAAAAGGGCCATAAGTTTTCATTTCTGGATGCTCTTGAGGCTTTATGGAAGTGAAAGCTAAGTCAGAGTTGTGAACTGACTGGCTGAGTGTTACAGTTGTCCTCAGTTGTCCCACACACGCATACAGACCCTCTCAGCTAAGGGTAGGAGACTTTTTAGTTGCAGGATTTTAAGAAAATCTATGTCAATCATTACCACTAAATCTATGCCAATAATTAGCTGCCCACTAGCGCTGAGAAATGACTTTATAGAATTGGTTCATAAATATCAATAACCAATTAACCAGCCAAATTATTGCAATATGCAAAAACAAAACCCTGGAGAGAGGTGAACCTATGATTCCTAGTTACCATATCATAATATCAAAATATCTGTTTTTCAGATGAGATGGGATGTGTTCAGGGTGGTATGGCTATAGACTAAAATGTCCGTTTTTCAACAAAAAGATTCTGATATATTCAAAGACACAAAAATTTATGGCCTAGGGCTGGGGTTGTGGCTCAGTGGTAGAGCACTTGCCTTGCACTTATGAGGCACTGGGTTCAATCCTCAGCACCACATAAACATAAATAAACAAAATAAAGTTCTAAAAAAATTATGGCCTATACACAGTAAAGAGCAATCAATAGAGGCTGTTCTTGAGGAACTCCAGATGTTGAGCTCTGTGCATAAAAATTTTAAATTTATTGTCTTACTATATTCAAAGAGACCAAGGAAACTGCTTAGAGAGCTAAAGAAAAGATGAAAAATAATGTCTTACCAAACCAAACATCAATAAAGAGATCAAAATTATAAAAGGGTAGAAAATAGAAATTCTGAAGTTGAAAATATCATAACATTCACTACAAGTGCTCAGCAACAGATTTGAACAGGCAGATAAAAATATCAATGAATATGAAGATAGGTCAATTGAGATTGTTGGGTATTCATAAGGGAAAAATAACTGAAGAAAAAGGAACAGTTGTAGGGATTCATCATATACTATTAAGCATAACAACCCTTGCATGCTAGGAGTCTCAGAAGGAGAAATGAGAGAGAAAGTATAGAAAGACTATTTTAAGAAATAATGGCCAAAACATTTCCAAAGTTGAGGAAAAATATCAGTGTGAACATTATTCTAAGCTCAAGTAACTAAGTAGAATAAACTCAAGAAGTCTACACCTAGCAAAACTCTCAAAGACAAAGACAGAATCTTGAAACCAGTAAGTAGCAATTCACTCATCACATTCCAGGGATGTCAATAAGATTAATAGTCCATTTCTATCTCAAGCCAGTGAGGCCAGAAGTCAGTGGAATGGCCTGTTCAAAGTTACTGAGATCAAAAAAGAAATTTTCCACCAAAAATTCTAAATATGCCACAGATGGTCCTTGTATATTATCCCTAAGTTTTTGACATTTTTGGAGCAGAATGGGACCTGTTAGCTCAAAATCCTGTTGACACCAGATTCAAATATTTACACATTCATTGTTTTAAATATAGCCCCAAGTAAGAGGAGTTTTAACCATTGAGAGCCTACCTGCTTTGTATGACCTGGTGTTCTTTATTGTTAACTCTACTAACTGTAGGTTAGGTAAATACCATAGCTATAGAAGACCTCAAGCTACTGCTGCCTCAGGAGATCACCGACCTGGAGACTCACTGCTGTGTTGCTGAATGACACACAATCACCTCTCTACTCTCTTCCTTCAGAATTCTCTTTCCTTCCTCCCATTCTGGCGGATGACCCTTGAGCCGTAGCCTTTGGGAAGTCTTATGCTGCAAAGGACATTCCCCCTGAATGCAATCTTATCAAAGGGTCACTCAAATAAATATTCTGGTGTGCTGCTGCTACATGTGGTCAAAGCACTTTCTTTGATCAGCTCCTAAATCCCTACATATATTCGGCAAAGCTATCTTCTAGAAATAAAGAAGAAATAAGAACATTGTCAGATAATCAAAAACTGAAAGACATTTTTTCTTGGTGGGGTCAGTAAACCTGCCCTACAATAAATGCTAAAGGGATACTTTCAGGTTAAAATGAAGGCATGCTAGATAAGTCAAATCCGCACAGAGAAATAAGGAATACTGGTGAAGTTTACTACCTAGATAAATATAAAAACAGCATACATCTTTTCTGTATTTGTAATTCATATTCCCTATTACATTTAAAAGGTAAATAATAAAGTAATAATCATAAATATATGTTGAATGGCATAGAGTATGTACAGATATCGTGATATACGGATATTTGTGATAATGACTGTGTCAGTGGAAGACAGCTATATAGAAACAAAGTTTTTGAAAATTATTGAAATTAAGTTGATATGAATTCAAACTAGATTTTTTTTTATATAATTAAGGGGGTTGACTGTAATTTCCAGAGAAAATAGTCCAAGAATAATAGTAAAATCAAGCTGCCATCACCACCACCACCACCACCTAAAGGTCACCTGGGGATCTTTACTTTGGGTGCCGCTGCCCCTGCCACCACGGCTGCTGCCGCCAACTCACAGCCAACGCTGCCATTGACTTGCCACCTGCTGCCAACACGGCTGACTCACTGAAGTTGCTGCTGATCCTCTGCCACCAACTCCCTTCCCCACTCTCACTGCCACTACCGTGCAGAGGTCCATTGCCAGAGAGACTGGCAACAGGGTTGATTCCATGTGGCCCCATCCATCTTGGGACAATGGCCAGGGCCAGGGGAGCCAGGGTGCCAGATGGATTGCCACCGCTACTATATCAGGGCATAGCTACTTATGTCTTGGGCTGCCGGCCAGGATCTGGAGGTCCAGTGTGGGGATGCCTGTGGGTTTAACTGTGCCTGAGGGCTTTCTGCCAGGAGTGCTGGTGGCCGCCGTCTTGCGGCTGCTTCTCAGGGTTGCTCCCTTGTGTGAGCGAATTCCTGGTGGTCTCTCTGCAAATCGGAGCAGCATTGAGATCTTGGGACTGCAATGTGTCCGAACCGATGGTATCTGAAGCCTATCTGTGGGATAGTGACAGGGTCTGCGAGGATCGGTCTGGTCCGGGCAATCCCATGAGAAATGAGAGACAGGGCTGAGAAACTTTGGAATGCTGATGGAGACAGTGTTCAATTTTCCATCAAGATTTATTGTATTTTTTTCTTCTCTAGCATCTGAACCATATTTGGAGCAAGATATTTTATGTGCATCAGTGTGTTGAGGACGGTGATATACGAATGATGTTTTGCAGTTTTGTTGTACATTCTTATATTTAATTTTCTTTTTCTTTGTATGTATTCTTCCTCTTATTTGTCTGTTTTCCTGGATTGTCTTTCTACCTTTTCCCCAGCCAGCAACCAATCTCTGTTGATTCCTCTTTCACTCTTCCCATTGAGTTTTACTTCTAGCTTCTCTCCTCCTCTCTCCTGAACATCATGTCCTACCCTACTTCTGTTCTCTCTTTGTCTACCATTTGAAATTGTAAACCCTTTTAGCAAATTTTTTGTTTATATTGTAGATAGTGATTGAACACATAATTTCTGTTTATTGCAATAAAACACTAGATGCCTTAGTGAGAGCTATTAGGTTTAAGGCTTTATATTGTTTACACTGGGTGCTGTTGATATTGGTCTCAAGGACAGTGTAAGACAGGGTGAATTCTGTACAGCCTAAAATCCATACTTCTAGATGGGAAAACACACAACATGAAAAAAACAAGGGAAAAAAGCACCCCAGATAAACCAAGATGCTCCAATAACAGAATCCATTAACAATAAAGCAGGAGAAATGTCCAAGAAGGAGTTTAGAGTATACATAGTTAAACTAATCTGCAAAGTAAACAATGCTATAAAGAGAGAGATCAAAGAAAATCAATACTTAGCAGTTCTGAAAAAAAAACAAGGAGAAAACATCAAAATGAAATAATCAATAAACCAAATTATAAATTCAATAGAAAGCATCACCAACAGACTACATCACTTGGAAGACAAAACTTCAGGCAATGAAGACAAAATATATAATCTTGCAAATAAATTTGACCATGCAGAGAAGATAGTATGAATCCATGAACAGAGCTTCCAAGAATTTTGCAATAACATGAGAAGACCAAATTTAAGAGTAATCAGGATATATGAAGGAGCAGAGATACAAACTAAAGGAATGCACAATCTTTTCAGTGACATAATATCAGAAAATTTCTCAAACCTAAAGAATCAACTACAAGAGACTTACAAGGACCCCAAATAAACAAAATTACAGCAGACCTACACCAAGACATTATATGATTAAATTACAGAATAAGGATAAAATCTTAAAGGCCATGAGAGAAAAAAAAATCAAATTATGTATAGGGAGAAAACAATTTGGATCTCAACTGATTTCTCAATGCAGACCCTCAAAGCTAGGAGGTCTTGGAGTAACATACTTCAAGTTCTGAAAAAAAAAATGGATGCCAACCAAGAATTTTATATCCAGAAAAACTAAGCTTTAGATTTGAAGATGAAATAAAAACCTTCCATGATAAACAAAAGTTAAAAAAAATTAGAACTAGAAAGTCTGCACTGCAGAATATTCTAAATAAAAATTCCATGAGGATGAAGTGAAAACCAACAAAGCAAGGAACTCCATTAAATGTATAGTCAATCAAAGGAGAAACTAAGTCAAGTTAAAAACCAGAAATAAACCAAAATAACCAGGAATATAAATTATATCTCAATAATAACCTTAAATGTTAACCACGTAAACTCATTGATCAGAAGACATAGACTGGCAGATTGGAGGGAAAAACAAGACCCAACAATATGCTGTCTCCAAGAGACTCATATCATGGGCAAAGACATTCACAGACTGAAGGTGAAAGGATGGGAAAAAAGTTATCACTCACATGGATCATGTAAACAAGCAGGGGTTTCCATCCTCATTTCAGATAAAGGGAACTTCAAGCCAAAGTTAATCAGAAGCAACAAAGAAGGACATTTCATACAACAACAAGACATAACGATTGTAAATATTTATGCCCCAAACAATGAAGCATCTATGTACATAAAACAAACACTTCTCAATTTCAGGAATCATATAGAACACAACACAAAAATACTGGGTGGTGTAACATGCCTCTCTTACTATTAAACTCCCAAACAAAAATTAAACAAAGAAACTATAGAACTAAATAATACAATCAATAATTTAGACGTAACAGATGTATATTGATTATTTTATCCATCAATGAGTGAATACACTTTCTTCCCAGCAGCACATGGATCCTTCGCTAAAACAGACCACCTCTTATGACACAAAGCAACTATTAGCAAATACAAAAATGCAGAGATAATATCCTGAATTCTATCAGATCATAATGGAATGAAATTAGAAATCAATGATAAAATAAAAAATAGAAGCTACTGTAACACATGAAGACTATATAATACACTAGAAGAATATATAATAAACTAGAAGAAATCAAGGATGAAATAAAAAAATAGAATTACATGATAATACCAGTACAACATATCAAAATCTCTGGGACACTATGAAAGCAGTACTGAGAGTTCATTGATTGCATTGAGCTCATTAATTAAAAGAATAAAAAGTCAACAAACGAATGACCTGACATTACATCTCAAAGCCCTAGAAAAAGAAGAACAAATTAATACCCAA
This sequence comes from Spermophilus citellus, assembly GCF_964194105.1. Classification (NCBI taxonomy): domain Eukaryota; kingdom Metazoa; phylum Chordata; class Mammalia; order Rodentia; family Sciuridae; genus Spermophilus; species Spermophilus citellus. Next base: position 27,184,217 of record NC_138194.1, on the reverse strand, counting down.
AACAGTAGAAGCAGGAAACAATTGGAACAAGACAAGGATGTCCTCTTTCACCACTTTTATTCAACATTGTCTTTGAAATTGTAGCCAAACCAATTAGATAGAAGAAAGAAATTAAAGTGATACAAATAGATAAAGACGAATTCAAACTGTTACTATTTGCCAATTACATGATTCTTTATTTAGAAGATCCAAAAAATTCCACCAGAAAACTTCTAGAACTAATAAATTAATTCAGTAAAGTGGCAGAATATAAAATTGACACCCACAAATCAAACACATTCCTAAACATCAGTGATAAATCTACCACAAGAGAAATTAGGAAAACTACCCCATTCACAATAACCTCAAAAAAGATGAAACTCTTGGGAATAAAGAGGTGAAAGACCTCTACAATGAAAACTACAGAACAACAAAGAAAGAAATTGAAGAAGACCTTAGAAGATGGAAAGACCTCCCATGGTCCTGTATAGGCAGAATTAGCATGTCGTATGGTCATACTACTAAGAGTGTTATAAAGATTTAATGCAATTCCTATTAAAATTCCAATGACATTGTTCAAAGAACTAGAAAAAGCAAACATGAAACTCATTTGGAAAAATAAGAGACCCAGAATAGCCAAAGCAATCCTTAGCAAGAAAAGTGAAATAGGAGGCATTACAATACCAGACTCTAAACTATACTACAGAGCTATAGTAACAAAAACAGCATTGTACTAAACTATACTACAGAGCTATAGTAACAAAAATAGCATTGAATTGGCACCAAAACAGACACAGACCAATGGTACACAAATAGAAGATACAGAGACAAACCCACACAAATACAGTTATCTCATACTAGACAAAGGTGCCAAAAACATACATTGAAGAAAACATAGCCTCTTCAACAAATGGTGATGGGAAATTTGGAAATTCACATGTAACAAAATGAAATTAAACCTCTCTCTCATCCTGCACAAAATTCAACTCACAGTGGATCAATGACTTAGGCACTAGAACATAGACCTTGCATCTAATAGAGGAAAATGGCCCAAATCCTCACTATGTTGGCTTAGGATCTGACTTCCTTAACAAGATTTCTAAAGCACAATAAGTAAAATAAAGAACCAATAAGTGGGATGCATTCAAACTAAAAGGCTTCTTCTCAGCAAAAGAAACAATCAATCATGTGAAGAGAGAACCTACAGATTGGGAGAAAATCTTTACCACATGTACCCCAGATAATGCTCTAATCTCCAGGATATATAAAGAACTCAAAAAACACCAATCAATAAATGGGCAAAGAAACTGAACAGACACTACACAGAAGAAGTATAATCAATCAAAAATGTATAAAAATGTTCAACATCTCTAGCAATTAGAGAAATGCATATCAAAAGTACTCTAATATTTCATTTCACTCCAGTCAGAGTGGCAATTATCAAGAATACAAGCAACAATAAATGTTGAAGAGGATGTGGGTAAAAGGTGCACTCATACATTGCTGGTAGGACTGCAAATTGGTGCAACCACCATGGAAAGCAGTATGGAAATTCCTCAGAAAATTTTGAATGGAGCCACCATTTGACCCAGCTATCCCACTTCTCAGTTTATACCCAAAGAACTTAAAATTAGCATATTGCAGGGATGCAGCTGCATCAATGTTTATAGCAGCTCAATTCAAAATAGCTAAACTATGGAACCAACTTAGGTGCCCTTCAACAGATGAATGGATAAAAAAAATGTGGTGCATATACACAATAGAATATTACTCAGTTTTAGAGAAGAATAAAATTATGGCATTTGCTGGTAAATGGATGAAATTGGAGAATATCATGCTAAATGAAATAAACCAATCCCTAAAACCAAATGCTGAATATTTTCTCTGGTATTAGGATGCTAATTCACAATAAGTGGGGTGGTTGGGAAGAATAGAGTTACTTTAGATTTGGTAGAGGGTAGTGAAGGGAGGGGAGATATTTTGGGGGTAGTAAGGACAGTAGAATGAAACAGACATTATTATCTTATGTACATATATGACTGCATGACTGATGTGATTCTACATCATGTACAATCAGAGAAATGAGAAATTATACTCTACTTATGTATGATATATCAAAGTGCCTAAATGCATTCTACTGTCATCTGTAACTAATTAGAATAAATTTTTTAAAATTTAATATATAGTAAAATAAATTACAAGGGAATTAAAATTCTACACTAGAAAATATCTTCTTAACTCAAAGAGGGCAGTAAGGTAGAAATTGAGCAACAAAAAGACATTGAACATTGAAAGAAAAAACCATTAGATAGCAAAAGTAAGTCCTTATTTTTAATTATATTAAACGTATGTGGATTACACTCTTTAATTAAGAGAAAGAGACCACCAAAATGGATGGAGTGAGGAGAAAAGGAGAGAGAGATGTGGGGAAGAGAAGGAGGAGGAGGAGTAAGAGAAGGATGAAGAGGAGGGGGAGAGAAGAGAAAGAATAGGAGATAATGCTGGTTATGTAACAATATGCTGTCTATAAGAGTCACCTTAGATTCAAAGACAAATAGACTGAAAATAAAAGGATAGGAAAAGATATTCCATGCAAATATTAACCAAAATATAGTGTAATGCTTATATTAATATTAGAAAATATTAGAAAATATTTACTTTAATAAAAAATATTTCCAGAGAAACAGAATGATATTATACATGAAAAGGGGGTGAATACATTAAAATTCCATAAAAATTAAAGCAGATGGATAATAAAGGACCTTCCAGACACAGAAAGAAAAAATTGACAAATATGAGAAGCTCATTAAATCTTATTAAAAATTTTTACAGAATTTAATAGAGTTTAATCTCCAGTTCCTCCATCTCACTGCCCAGAGTTTGGCAGGTAGCGCTGAAAATCCCAAGTCTCGAGTCAGTCTGTTTCTGTGACCAGCAACTCCATCTATTATCTAGGAGGCCCACCCTCTGTCACCTCCTTGCAATAAACTCAGATCCAAAGGGGTTTATTAGGAATAACAGAAATTCACGAATTGGTGTGAACATACTTTATATACAACTAGAGATATAAAAAATTGTGCTGTATATGTGTAATAAGAATTGTAAAGCATTCCACTGTCATTTATTTTTTTTAAAATCAATTAAAAATTCTAAAAAAACAACAATGAGTAACAGAAATTCCCCTGTCAATCAGAAAAATCCCAGAGTTTTTAGAAGCTCTATGATAAGAACCTGGGACAAAATTTGTTTCATATTATATCTAATCTTCTATTCTGTTTAGAATAGTCCTGTACCACATTTTTTTCACACAATAATGTAGGAGCCTCTTTGAATGAAGGAATAGAAGGAAGTAGGGCCAGGAGATAGGAAATAATGAGATTATCTATTTTTTTCTGGTATTGGCCTTTATTGTGGTAGGAGAAAAGCTCTGCAATCTACATACGACAGGAGCTACATTTTAGATTCATTTCATTCACCAGCAAATATTTTTCATTACATTTTCACCAGAAAAAAATCAGGGCAAAAGTGTATTTATGAATGTTCCAGCTAGATTTTAGTTCTTTCCTACTCTTTCTAAAACTTTCTTTCTTGCTGTTTTTCCTCAGAAATATTTGGATCTGTCTCACATGGCCAAGTTTCACTTAATTTGTGTCTGATCTTTATCTCTTTATATAATTTATTGATGTTTACCTCTATTTGTTTTAAATTTGTTTATGTAGTTGTAGATGGACAGAATGCCTGTATTGTATCTGTTTATTTTTATGGGGTGCTAAGGATCGAACCCAGTGCCTCACACAAGCTAGGCAAGTACTCTGCCACTGAGCCCCAGACCCCCGATCTGTACCTCTTTACATAATTCATGACAATAATCACCGATTTAGGATTTGTGAAAAGTCTAGTTTATTCAGCAAGAGAAAAAATAAACTCATGAGATAAAATCTGGGGAATTCAAACAAATTGTAATCAATGAATAAGCAATACCAATTTTGCTAAAATTTAATTTTATCACATATCAAAATCATATGAACATATCTATTTCCTTAATAATCAGAGATTAAAACTTATCCTTCATCTTTATTTTTCTTATCTTCACTTCATTATAATATGATTAAACAAAATTATTCTTTAAACTTTAATCTGTCCAATTTAAGCCACTGCTGGCTAAGCAAATGTCACCCCTTTTTCTTTCACAGGATCATCTTTACCTGGACTCTATAGGTGCAGGCTGAAACAGAAGTAGAAAGGTTGTTTTGATTCCTGCAAGTCTGTGTACTCTTTGGTGATCTTCTCTTTCTTATTTTCAGTAGATTGTCTTCTGCCTAAACTCCTTCATAAAACACAGTGGGGCTGGGGATGTAGTTCAGAGATATAGTATTTGCCTAGCATGTTGAAGGTTTTGGGTTTCATGCCTAGCACCAAGGTGCCTAAAAACACTATGGCTGGGCTCATATGCCAAAAAGTCTTTTAGGATTAATAAACATATTGCTTCTGATTTATTTTAAAATATAAAGTGTATAATCTTTGGCAAGTTCAGATTAAGGATTTGCTGCTCCAGCCCCTGGCTAAATATGAACTTGTTTTTTTATCCTGGCACTGAAATAAAGGAATATTGACCATTTCTCACTTTGCTTAGCCTTCTATTTTGTGCTTACTGTTCTTTTCTTGAATAATCTCTAAGCTTAGTTCATAAGAAGATTACTCTTGGCAAACGTAGTTATTAAAATTAAATTGTGAGAACTTGTATTGGAGTAAAAAAATAGCTTGCATGGAAAAATGTGATTCCTTTGTTCACTCTGAAAGTCTAGGTGCCAAGTTAGGAACAAAAAGAATAAATAACTCATAGCTGGAACTTTTATACATTTATTTCTTAATTTAAAAATTTTGCACAATGAAGAATATGTAAATTTGGGGTACATACCACATATGAACATCTACAGACATATGTGAATTTTTTACACCAAATTTTCTTTAAATCATTATTCAAATATATTGTTTTAATACATAAGGTAAAAAAATTTGGAAATATAAGGGGTTATCATGTGTTCTGATGGAAAGATTGCTATTTCACAGCCCTACAGATTAGAATAGAGCATTTCATTCAGAATATGTTCCAGTCAGTGCACTGCAATTGAAATTTGACAAAAGGTTATAAAAGTACTTGTTAACAGCTACTTAAAATGGTCATCACTGGTATACGGCTTTTAATCCGAATTCCATGGACTGTATTCTGTGATGTTAAGATGTATACAGTACTATTGAGAACTTAAAAAAAAAGTTTGAACTTAAAATACTGTGGAATCTAGTTTTAACCCCAGCATAGTACATAACCATAAACAGGTCCTTACTCTCTTGGAATTTCATCAGTAACATAAGGTTAATTGTACTCATTTTTCAAAATTATTATAATTGGTTGAAAATTTAAAGAAGATATTTTTGTATTTAAAACAATGTTTGGTTACTAATAGAAATTTAGTAAATGCTTAGAAAAAAATGGCTTCCTTTATTTCTTCAATAAATATTTATTGAAGGAAAACTTGTGCTAGGATCTTATCTAGTAACTTGAGATAAGTCAGTAAATAAATCAACAAAAATCTCCTCTTTGTTGTTGTGTGTGCGAGTATGTGTGTGTGTGATTTTGCTACACACAATTAACAAGTAAACACATAAGTGTTAGGTAGTGGTTTGTGTAACATGAGACATCTAGTACGAATAGGGAGTGGTAACAGCGAGGTGTGCTTTATAAGATACCTAAGATTTTGATAGCTATCTGAATGAAATGAGCCATATGTATACCTTAAGCATACTTGGTTGAAGAAAGGAAAGTTCAATGGGTCCTTATTTGGAAGAAAAAGTGATCAAGGAGGAAGTAAGTGGGTGGGGTTGGTGCAAATTATACAGAAAACCATGGGTGGTTCTAAGACTTAAGTTTTTACTTTGAATTAAAATCTTAAAAATGATTGAAAGTGATGTGACTTGATTTAAAAGATGCATTCTTGCTGCTAAAGAATAGGTCATATGAGGGCAGGACTTAAATTTCAAAAGACCAGTAAGGAGGTTATTGTAATCGTGAAAGTAACATCTGATTGTGGCTTGGACCAGGCTGGTAGCAGGATCAATGATGACTAGTATTTAGATTAAGATAAATTTTCTAAGAGAAATCAAGGATGACACCCATGTTTTTAGCTTTGAGTAACTATAGGAATGCCAATTCCTTCACTGACATGAAAAAGATATAGAATGATCAAACTTCGGAGGGACAATAATTGAATTGATCTTGTTAAGAGGAGTATTCAAGACTGAATATACAAGATAAGGAATTGTAAACACATGAATAGATTCATTAATCTAAGAAATGCTCATAGGCAGACCAGAAAAGAGGTCAGATTCCTGTGGTGATATACCTTTCAGGATCAGAAAGGGAAGATGAGAGGAGTCTGACAAAGGAAGCTGAGATGGTGTGGCCATGAGATAGGCAGAGAACTATGAAATATTCAGGTCCTGAATGCTGAGTGAAGAAAGTGATTCAAGGAGAGAGTGATTGACTGTGTTGAGAATTACTGATTGGTTAAGTCAGATGATGGCCAATAACTGACCAGAAAATTAGGTAACATGATAGTTTTGATCCAGAATAGTTTTGTTGAAGTGGTGGAGTAGGTTCAAAAAAGAATTTAGGCTAAGAGAAATGTTGCTGGTCCCTCTCTGCAACAACTAATTACAAAATTGTGAAAAGCAATTATTTCAAGGCATTGGAAATCAATCAAAGGCAGATGCACACACACATTCATAATTTTATATTTACCCATTTACTTAGAATTTCTAGTAGCAAACTGCAAATTCATTACTATCTGGAATGATTTCCTTTCTGGTTGAAGGACTTACTTTAGCATATCTTGCATGGTAGGTCTGCTAGTTAGGAATTCTTTCATTATTTGCTTATCAGAAAATTCCTTTATTTCACCTTCAGTTAGATGGGATAGTTGCACTGGATGTAAAATTCTTTATTGACTTTCTTTTCACACTTGAATATGTCATTCCACTTCCTGGTGGCCACTCTCTCCCTGTTGAGAAGTCAGCAGTCAATCATACTATGTTTACCTTATCCATAAACACTTAGTTCTAGAATTTTCATTTGGCCTTCACCAGTTTTATTAAATGTGACTAAATGTTCTTGTCTGTGTTTATCTTGTGTTCTGCTGAGATTCTCATTTTTAAATATTAATGTTTTTCATCAACTTTGGAAAGTTTTGAGTCCTTAAAATTCTTGAAATTTTTTTTCTGTTCATTTCTTTCCTTCCTCTCTTGTGACATCAGTTACACAAATATTGATGCATTTGAAATTATCCATAGGTTTCTGAGTCTCTGTTAATTATTCTTTTGTTCATTCTTTCTTTCTATTCTTCTTATTGAATATTTCTATTGCTCTAGGCACATTTCACTGATTCAAACTTCTGCTAACTCAAATTTGTTACTGAGTCAAGAGAATGATTTTTCAATTGTTTTTTGTGATTTTTAATTCTAGAATTTCAACTTGGCTTTCTTTTATAATTTCTAGTTCTCTCTTGAGAATTACTGTTTTAAATTATTACTATTCTATTTCTTTTTAATTCTTTAAATTTTTTATAATAGTTTCTCTGAGGATTTTATTTGCCAAATCAAATACCTGGAGAAGTTCAAACTAAGTTTATTGATTGCTGCTTTTCCTGAGTTTATTTCTAGTATCTTTGCATGGCTCATAATTTTGGTTGAAATATGAATATTTTACATGATATATTGAAGGAACACTGGAATCTGTTTTATTAATAAATCAAATCCAGTAACTAAAAATATGGTATGCTCTGACAAAATAGTTTATCCCAAGAATGCAAAGTTGGCTTTCTTTATAAAAAAATCAATTAAAAAACAATAATTTAAAATGAAATAAATATAAACATTAAATTAAAATCAAGAATTTAAATCAAGTAATCATTAAAAAAATCAATGACCATAAAAACAGAAGACAGCTTTCTTGATAAAATAGCCACTGAAAAGCTAGAGCTATGGTAATAGGAGATGTTGAAAGATAAATGTTTTCCCCCCCTAAGACTGGGAATAAGACAAAGATGTCTGCTTTTACCATATTTCTTAACAGTGTGCAGTTATTTTTTGGTATCCATAGGAGATTTTTTCTAGGCTGCTCACTGATACCAAAATCCAAGGATGCTCAAGTTCCTTATATAAAATGACAGTATTTGTGTATAACCTACACACATCCTCTCCTATGCTTTAAATCATCTCTAGATTACTTATAATATATAATACAATGTAAATGCTATGTAAGCGGTTGTTATACTGTATTAAGGAATAATGACAAGAAAAAAGTCTGTATTTGTTCACTACAGATGAAATTTTAACAAAAAATATATATTTTTTGACCAGAGGTTGATTGAATCCATAGATGTGGAACTTGTGAATACAAAGGGCCAACTATTCTAGGATTTTGCCAGTGCAAGGAGGTAAGAAAAATGAATTTTTAGGTTGAAAAAGAATAGCTGCTGCTTAGCAACTATTGCTAACTGCTTCTTAGCAAATAGTATTACTTTTTTCCTATATTATTGAAAGACTAGTATATTAGTGAGACTATCATAACTGAAATTTTGGATATTGGAAATATAAAAAACAAGGCTGGGTGTTGTATGTGGGGTGTGTGTGTGTGTGTGTGTGTGCGCGCGTGCGTGTATGTGTTTACTTAGTTATTTCACCTAATATATTTGTTACAGCTTATTTAAATCTCTTTAGGAGTTTGTTTTGTTTTGTTTTCAGTTTGGTAGCATGAAATAAGGGTAAAAAGGGGAAGAAAGGAGGATTATTGATAATTATTGTTTGGGAGACAAGGGAAAGGACCTAACCAAAGAGTTTCACTTGATTGATTGATTTCCATAGTCATGAATGAATGAGAAGAACAGAGCAGATAGCCTTGTTTTTCTACTTCTAGAATCAGACCACATTATCTTGGATGTATGAAATCCTAAGGAATTTACAACTACAAAAACCTTACTAGATCTAATAAACAAGTTTATCTAGGATGTGGGTTATAAGACCTGCATGGGAAATCAATTGCATTTGTATGTACTAGCAAAAAATAATCTTCAAATGGAAGTAAGAAGACAGTTTCATTTACAATAGTATCAAAAACAATAGAATATTTAGGACTAAATTTAAACAAATAAATGTAAGACTTGTACATTTAAAAACTATGAAACACTAATCATAAAAAATAAAAATATCCAAATAAATATTTTGTAGCATGGATTAAAAGCCTTAATATTTATAAGATGATAATTCTTTCCAAATTGATCTATAGATTTAATGCAATCCCTGCCAAAATCACAGCATGCCCTTTTGGAATTTGAAGCCTAATTCCAAAACGTATTTGGAAATGTAGAAGACCCAGAACATCCAAAAATTTTAACAAAAGCAACCAAGTTGTATTTTTTATATGACTTGATTTTAAAACTTACTATAAAGCTAAGAAAAAAAAAAATGTGTGTAGTCATAAGTGTAAGGGCAGAGATAAAGATCAATGAACCAGAATAGAGAACATAAAAATAGACTCATGAATTTATGGTCAGTAGATTTCTGATCCAAATTGCCAAGGTGGTTCTTTTTTCACAAGTGGTCTCATTCCAAGTGGACAGCTACAGACAAAAAAAAATTATTTTAGAGCCTTACTTCATTCCATACATAAAGCTTCATAAAAAGAATCATAGGCCTAAATGTAAGAGCAAATCCTCTAAATTTTCTAGAAGAAAACTGATTTTTGATTGATTTTGTTTCACATATATTTCTTAGGCATGACTACAACAATAGCAAAAGACACAAAAAGATGAAATGGACTTTGTTAAAATTAAAAAAAATTATTCTTTTTTTTAAAAGAGAGTGAGAGAGGAGAGAGAGAGAGAGAGACAGAGAGAGAGACAGAGAGAGAGAGAGAGAGAGAGAGAGAGAGAGAGAGAGAGAATTTTTTTAATATTTATTATTTTTTAGTTCTCGGCGGACACAACATCTTTGTTTGTATGTGGTGCTGAGGATCGAACCCGGGCCGCACACATGCCAGGCGAGCGCGCTACCGCTTGAGCCACATCCCCAGCCCCCCCCCCAAAAAAAATTATTCTTAAAAAGGTATTAATGAGAAAGTGAGTTATGAATCAAAAGCTAGGAGGAAATATTTATAAATCATATCTGGTATAAAACCACTACCTTAAGTCAATAAACAACTCATAAAATTCATTAATATGAAGACAACTTGCAAAAATGGGATAAGAATCACACATAGGTAAATAAAAGATGCTCAATGTCATTACTAACTAGGGAAATAATATGAAATGCATATGCCACTACAAAAAAAATAACATTAAACAGAATAGTATCAAGTTTTTTCCAAGGTCTTGGAGAAATTAGTAGTTTTCTTTATATTTGAACATATAATAATCATTTCATCCAGAAACTCTACTGCTAGATGTTTACCAGAGAAATAAAAACATATTGCTATAAAAACAGTCTATATATAAATATTCATACTATCCTTATTCATATCTCCAAATTGGTAATAACAAAGATGGCCATTCACAGGTGATGTATAAGAAGATTGTAGTATATGCAAAACACCAGGAAAATAATTAGGGATAAAAAAAGAATAAGTTATTGGTGTATGTAACCATGGATAAATCCCTAACATATGTTAAATGGAAGAAATAAGACCCGAAAATACATTTTACATAATTTCTTTATATAAAATTTTAGAAAAATATCAACAAATCTATAGTGACAGAAAAGTCAATGGTTGCCTATGGCCAGAGGTGGGAGTGAGGGATTGTTTATAAAGAATAAGAGGAAATGTGTGTGTGTTGGGGGGGAGTGACAGAAATGTTTTGTATTTTCTTTCAGGTGATGGTTATATAGGCATGTACATTTGTCTAGATTCATTGAATTGGACCTTTAAAATAGGTGCATTTTATTGACCGTAAATTATACCTTCATAACATTACTTTTAAGAGTAAAAGTTGACCTGGGATACATAGTTATTACGTGTTTATTTTTCCATTTTGTTTCCAGTGGTTCATTGATGTAGAACTCCAGAAATGGGATTGGTGAAACAATGAGTTTCTATGTGCTTTTTTCTAGATAATGCTAAAATTTTCTCTTTGTGTTACACCATTTAACCTCTCTAGAAGAAAGATTAGAGAAGGTCCTTACCCCAGCCTTGACAACAGCATATAAAGCAAAAGTGAAGTGTTCGTCAATCTAAGAGGAAGATATGAAAATGTAGTGTATTTTTAATTAACCTTTTAAAAAACATATGAGCAACTTGGAACATTGTTTTTTTCTAAAATGGACTTCTTTTTTATAGCATTCTTTCTTTTGGTAGGACTTTTAACATTTTAAACTATTTAAAAATCTATTTAAAAGGTTCCTCATACAACATATATATTAACCCTTGATCAGTGGTATAAGCTGTAAATATTTTCCATGGTTTTTCACTCTGCTTATGGTGCTTTTTGTTATTGGTTTTTTAAAAAATGTCTATAAAGTCAGGGCTCAGGGTATAAAGCTCAATGCTTAGCATGCTTCACATATTCAAGGCCCTAGGTTGTTCCCCAGCATTAAGAAAGATTATTATAAAATCGAAGAGCCAGGCGTGGAGGTTCATGCCAGTCATCTCAGTGACTTGGGAGGCTGAGGCAGGAGAATCATAAATTGGAGTTTGGCTTTAGCAATATAGAGAGGTCTTAAGCCACTTAGCAAGATCCTGTCTCAAAAAAATAAAATAAAAAGGTCTGGGGATGTTGCTCAGTGGTAAAGCACCCCTGAGTAAAATCTCCAGTACCAAAAGTAAATAAATAAAAGGAAACATATTTCATTAACCCATTTTGCCTCATGGTTACAAAAATTTTCTCCAATTCTAGGTTACCCAAGAATTCAATAGGAAGATTATTTTTCCTTTGTTTATTTCATTTTTAAAATGAGGAATATAACACTATTTTTATTTTTAGAGGAAAGATACTACAGTAAGTGTAGTAGTGATGGTAACTGTTGTGTAGAAAGAGAAATATCAATAATACAGAAAAAAGAATGAGTACTGTACAGAAATACAAGATTAGTGAGATGGAATAGGACCTAGCCAGATGGAGGGAATTGTAATGTTACCGTAGATGTTTCTAAAGCTTAGCAGAAAAAGGTAGAGGGGGAAAAAAGGAGTCCTATAAGAAAGAACTTATGGTATTTTTATCATAGGAAAAGAACAAGTGTTACCTTCAGTTTTCCCATACAAATTTTCTATATTTTTTATTAGTTGTTGAAGACAATACAATGATCTTGACATATCATACATTTGATTCAAATAGGGTATGAATTCTCATTTTTCCACGTGTACAGATTGCAGGATCACATTGGTTGTACATCCATGTGTATACATACAGCAATCCTAGTGTCAGTTGTATTCTGCTGCCCTCCCTATTTCCTCTCCCCTCCCCTCCCCTTCCATCCCTATTGTCTACCCATACTACTGTGACACTTATCTCTCTCTTTTTTTCCCTTCCCTTTCCCCTCACACCATCGTATATGTATTTTGTGAACCCATGAGGGTCTCCTTCCATCTTCCGTGCATTTCCCCTTCTCCCTCCCTTTTCCTCTCTCCTCTTTTCCTTATTTCATGGTAATCTTCTTCTCATGCTCTTCCTTCCTACTCTGTTTTGAGTCACCTCCTTTATATCAGCGAAGACATTTGGCATTTGTTTTTTAGGGATTGGCTAACTTCGCTTAGCATAATTTGCTCTAGTGCCATCCATTTCCCTGCAAATGCCATGATTTTGTTATTTTTTAATGCCGAGTAATATTCCATTGTGTATAAATGCCACATTTTTAATCCATTCATCTGTTGAAGGGCATCTGAGTTGGTTCCATAGTCTAGCTATTGTGAATTGTGCTGCTATGAACATTGATGTAGCTGTGTCCCTGTAGTATGCTCTTTTTAGGTCTTTTGGGTATAGTCCAAGAAGGGGAATAGCTGGGTCAAATGGTGGTTCCATTCCCAGCTTTCCAAGGAGTCTCCATACTGCTTTCCAAATTGGCCGCACCAATTTGCAGTCCCACCAGCAGTGTACAAGAGTACCCTTTTCCCCACATCCTCGCCAGCACTTGTTGTTGTTTGACTTCCTAATGGCTGCCAATCTTACTGGAGTGAGATGGTATCTTAGGGTGGTTTTGATTTGCATTTCTCTGACTGCTAGAGATGGTGAGCATTTTTTCATGTACTTGTTGATTATCCTCCTCTGAGAAGTGTCTGTTTAGATCTTTGGCCCATTTGTTGATTGGGTTATTTGTTTTCTTATTGTTTAATTTTTTGAGTTCTTTGTACATTCTGGATATTAGGGCTCTATCTGAAGTGTGAGGAGTAAAAATTTGTTCCCAGGATGTAGGCTCCCTATTTACCTCACTTATTACTTCTCTTGCTGAGAAAAAACTTTTTAGTTTAAGTAAGTCCCATTTGTTGATTCTTGCTTTTAACTCTTGTGCTATAGGTGTCCTATTAAGGAATTTGGAGTACGATCCCACCAGATGGAGATTAGGGCCAACTTTTTCTTCTATTAGATGCAGAGTCTCTGGTTTGATTCCTAGTTCTTTGATCCATTTTGAGTTAGCTTTTGTGCATGGTGAGAGAAAGGGATTCAATTTCATTTTGTTGCATATGGATTTCCAAATTTCCCAGCACCATTTGTTAAAGATGCTATCCTTTCTCCATTGCATGCTTTTGGCACCTTTGCCTAATACAAGATAGTTGGCTCTTCATCTTTATTCTTATTGAATTGAGAAGTTTCTTTATATATTATGGATACTATATTCATATCTAATCTATAATCAGAAAAATTTGCTTCCATTCTATAGTTTATCTTTTCACTTTCTTGGCCCTGTCTTTCACAACATGTTTTCACTTTGATCAAGTCCAATTTGTTTTTCCATTTTCTTTTGCTGCTCACGTTTTTTGATATCACATTGAGGAATCCATTGTCAAATCCAAGGTTTTAAAGATTTACCTGTATGTTTTCTTCCAACACTTTTGTGGTTAGTGCTTAAATTTAGGTCACTTTTTCCTCGTGAGTTAAATTTTATGATTTAGGTGTTGATAAAGATAACAAAGTTAAAACAAGAGTAACCCTTAATAAAAGTTCAGATTAAATGCAAAACTAAATCTGTAAAGGCATTGCAATTAAAATCAGAAACTAAAAATGGCTCCTATCATCATCATTATTTAAGCATTAGCTTGGAAGTTTTATCTTTTACAATATGGCATAAATTTTGGAGAGGAAGAAAATCAATAATTTTATAGGTGAAAATATTTTATGACTAAAACCCTGAAAATAGTCAATTGAAAATGAAAAAAAAAAAACTAATATGGGAGGTGAGCAATGTGATTAATGTAAAAATATGAAATGCACTACCATGTGTCAGAAATGAGTAATTAGAAAATATAGTAGAAATTAAGACCAGTACACTTTAGAGGTAAGCAAAGTGAGTAATGCATGAAAATGAGATGCATTACCTTATGTCAGGAATGACTAATTAGAAGATATAGTAGATAATAATAAGAGGCGATTGATTCTACCTTGACATAATCTTGCCACCCTGGATGGCTTGGATGGTGCTCTGGGCAGGATGTGCTTTCTATCTTTTCTGCCAGGAATAGTGCAACACAGAGACATTTTTTTTCTGGAAAATGGTTTTGCAATTTGTATCAAGAACAATTAAAATATTCCTGCCCATTATCACACTAGTTTTACCTCTGAGAATTTATCTTTTTTTTTTTTAAGTACACAATTCAGAGGCATTTATTATATTCTCAGAGTTGTGCAACCATCACTACGATCAATTTTAGAACATTTTCTCCACTCCAGAAGAAAGCCTAGATCTATTAACAACCCTTCTCCATTCTCCCCCTCCTACCCCCAACACTTGGCAACCACTAACTTAATTTCTTTTTCACAGATTTGCCTATTTTGGACATCTTGTGTAATTGAAATCATATAATATGTTGCATTTGTATCTGGATTACTTAGCACAGTGTTCTCAAGGTTTATTCATGTGGTACTGAGAATTTATCTTGAGGTAATAATCCAAAGTGCAGGAAAAGTGATACCTAGAAAGCAAATAGGAAACTATCAAAATATCTAATAGTAATGGAATAATAGAGCCACTCCCGATGATGTAGTGTTATTATTAAACATGATGCTAGTGTTATATTAAAATGATCCTCTGTGTAATGTGACAAGAATACTATAAAACTTTATGATGGCATTGCTAAAGCTATATAAACTATTATTGGGAAAGCACAATATGGGAAGAAAAACCTTGAGATTGCTAATAGTGATTATTCTAGTATGCTTAACATGACAGTGGTTTTCTTCTAATTACATTTTCCAAAGTATCTGTAATTACTTTTATATTAAAAATCAAAACATTCATATGTTTTATTTATTGATCTAAAATTCATGGTTTAAAATAATGAGTGAAAAGACAATTTGAAATGTAAGCTTTCCTTCTTTTCCTTTTTACTATTTATGTTCCCTATAACCTATTTCTACCTTAGTATTTTTTATCTGAATCTGTTAATTCTTTTTGTATGTGCATGTATGACATCTGTTCATTATGTTTTACACAAGAAATAGAATAAGATAATCTGCTTGTACATTATATCAACTAGCATATAAGTACATAGTCGTTGAGATTCAATTTTTCTTTATCATCTCCTCCTACCATTACAAGCCATTTTCTGTCTCAGAGCTGAAAAGATTGGTGTCTATCATTCCAAACATTTCTGTGAATTTATATAAAGTATATAAGTGCATTTAAAAATCAACTGAAGCTGGCATAGTGGCACACACCTGTAATCCTGGTGACTGTGGCTACTGAGACAAGGAGGATCACAAGTTTGAGGTCAGCCTCAGTAACTTAGCATGACCCTCAGCAACTTAGTGAGATTTTACCTAAAAAATAAATAAATAAAATAAAAATAAAAAAGAATGTAGTTAAGTAGTAAAGCATCCCTGGGTTCAATCCTCAATATCAAAAAATAAAGATAAATAAAAAGATAAACACATAAATGGGATTGTCCTCTGTACCTGAATAATTTTCACTAGCAATATGGCAACGTTTTTTTTTTTTTTTTGACAACCTTCTCTTTTAACATCAATAGTTCTACCTCATTCCCCCACTGGGATTGAAAACCAAACTTCATCTAAATTCTAGTTGATGAACTTCTGATAAAGTAATTAATGTCTCCTTACCAGTATAATTACAATTATAGATTTTCTTTAAAATTTCTCCCTGAGTTTCTACCAGTTTCTCTGTCACATTTTAGGTGGCCTGATTCTATTGTCTTGTTATTATTAAACATGATGCTAATGTTATATTAAAAATGATCCGGGGCTGGGGATGTGGCTCAAGCGGTAGCGCGCTCGCCTGGCATGCGTGCGGCCTGGGTTCGATCCTCAGCACCACATACCAACAAAGATGTTGTGTCCGCCGAGAACTAAAAAATAAATATTAAAAATTTTCTCTCTCTCTCTCCTCTCTCACTCTCTTAAAAAAAATGATCCTCTGTGCAATGTGACAAGAATACTATAAAACTATAGTATTTGAATGATCCCTTTTAAGTTTACATTTTACTCGTGTGTTTGCTGATTATTCTCCTATCCCACACTGTTCTCTTTCCTGACCTCTCCTTGCTCCCCCATCACCTCCTCCGTTGCTCCAAACACCTGACAAGAAAAACCTAGAGGTGGAAAAGCTTGTTTTGGCTCACAGTTCTAGAGATTCAGTCCATGTCAGCCTGTTCTATTTCTCTGGGCCTGAGGCGAGATAGAGCATCATGGGTGAGGGGACGGGGGGAGTGTGGTAGTAGAGCAAGACTCCACTCCTGCTGGCATCCAGGAAGCTGGGGAAAGGAGCTCAGGGAAGCTGTACCCTTCCAGGACACATGGCCTCAGTGACTCACCTCCTCTAGCCCTGACCCATCTGCCTACAGTTACCACCCACACCGTTTATTCAAACTAGGCTGCCCCAGTTAGTTAGGTTTCAGTTCCATAATCTAATCATTTCACCCCTGAATATTCCTGAAGCAGCATAAGGAGCTTTTGGGGGACACCTAATATCCAAATCATAACACTAGATAAGGAAGTTGACTTTATTACATAGTTTTTTTTTAAATTTATAACATCATTTGGAGGGTATTTAGAACCCCTTTCAATTGTTCTTCTAATCTCTTGAAAATGGAATTAAGGTCACAGCCAAATTAAATACTTGTCCCTTGGAAGAGGCAGGCCAAGTTGGTTGGGGAGGAGAATGCAAGACAAGGCTCCCCCCACTAATTCTTCAGCATCGGGCACTTGTTAGTTTGATTCACTAATCAGTTGTCTCCTCTTCCACTTTGTGAGGTGTGGAAGAGTCCATGTAAATGACAAGGAAACACCACGTTTCACTGGTCACCCAGTAGGAGTGTTCTTTCTGAAACAAGGCCCAATAGCTAGAGGGATCCAAGATGGTACTGAGTCAGATACACTTTCCACATACACTCAGCGTGAATCATGTCAGTGTCGGAAGGCCACCTCCATGTTTGGTCTTGACTTTCTCCATTTCCTTTCAATTTTCCTATTTCCTAGTTCAAACATAATACTTCCCATTAATAAACAAGGAGAGAAATGAATTACAGTAGATGGGGTAGAGAGAAAAGCTGGGAGGGGAGGGGAGGGGGGATAGTAGGGGATAGGAAAGGTAGCAGAATACAACAATTACTAATAGGGCATTATGTAAAATTGTGGATGTGTAACCGGCGTGATTCTGCAATCTGCATTTGGGGTAAAATTGGGGGTTCATAACCCACTTCAATCTAATGTATGAAATATGATATGTCAAGAGCTTTGTAATGTTGTGAACAACCAATAAAAAAATAATAATACTTCCCATCAAATTTCAAGGTACTTTGCAAATTGCTGCTGTGCTTTGATCTTCTTAATTGCTCTGTGATGATGGTTAAATAGAGGCCTGGAAAGAAAGAAGAAAGCATTTACTTTTTTTTTTTTTAAGGAATCTCTTCTTCTTTCTCTCTCCCTCTCTCCCTCTCCTCCCCCATATATGTAAACACACATATATACACACATATATGTAACCACACCCACACACATATATGTATGTGTGTGCATATATATTAATATATATTATATATATTAATAGTAATAAATGACCATTATGATTTATATATATATAATTTTTATTAGAAGTGATGGAGGAACCAGGAAGATAAGAAAATTGCTCAAAAATACCGTGATTATCTTGTGGATGTGGTTGTGGATGTGGGCAATCTGGTTACTTCCTCCACCTTTTAGTTGAAATTACTTTCTTTAAAAATATCCTCTTTAGATATAGGAATGGTTCCAGTCATGTTCCTGGACAGGAGGAAGCTGTCAGTCAAGAATATATAAAGAGAACAACAATCAAAAGAGGTTTCTGAGCAGCTAATAAGAAAATAAACAAACAAAAATGACCTTTAGATAATGGCTGAGTTCTGTGCATCAAACTCAGAGCACCGCTATGCGCTTGTAGTAGTTAGGGAGGAGCCAAAATGTTTCCTGTGCTTAGTGGGATACTTTAATGGCAGGATCCTACACCCAACCAGGCAGGTACTGAGACCTGAATCTGTGCTATGCATTTATCAGATGCTTTGCCTATAAGACCTTATTTCAGTTCTGACAACAACTGTGTGAATGAAGTCATGACCAATGTAAAAATGTTTTGGTCGATGACAGACCATATACGTGACAGTGATCCCATAAGATCATAATTGAAGGCTAGGGGTATGGTTCAGGGCTAGAGCTCTTGTCTGTCTAATGATCTTCCTCTTCTAATCATTTGAAAATGTTTCTGTTAGAATTGTAACTAAAGCCCCAATACTCACAGTCAAATTGCATCAGGCACCCTGAGTTTGATCCTTCACAGTATACACAGTTATGCATGCACACAAAGTATACAATTATCTATTTTACATAATACTTGATAATGGTAATAAATGACCATTATGATTTATGCATTTACTATACTACACTTTGTGTTGTTATTTTAGAGTGTACTCCTTCAACTTACTAACAAACAGTTTGCATGTTTTGCTGGCAGCAACCTCCCACATCTCATGTTTACTATGTTTCTTGACTTACATCAAGAGGCCACTTGGAGCGATTGGCCTAGACTGTCTAGGTTTAAGTTCATCCTTTAATGTTTGTACAATGTCAAGGTCCCATAACTGATGCATTTCTCAGATTATAAGTGTGTTTTGAGGTGACACATAACAGTTCTATTAAAGGTCTGATTAGCTGTATTATGCAGATTGAAAATCTATGTCAAGGAGGGTGACTACTGAAAGCTGTACAAGTAATAAATAGTATAGGTTAGAGGTAATCCAGATCTGTCCACCTCCAATCCTTTACTGACGTCTCGTGAATATGGTTATTTTCCTGGGACATGGAAGTTTGGTTTATTTTCAGCTATTTTGATGTAGTCTCAATATCACTCTATCTTTAATATCCAGGTGCTTTTAACTCCCCTAGAGTACTTGGTAAAACATGGCATTAAAGTATCTTCTTGGCTTACTCAATTGTAAAGCTAGACCTACACAATGACTTACATTAACTCTGCTCTCTTTCCCATTCTGAGGCCTCAGTGCGCTCTGTTTTCGGAAATTTGCGATTTTCTTGTGTGTGGCTGTAGTTGACATTTGTTAACTTCCCAACATTAATTCCATTTTCATGTCCCTCCCTATAGTCCTAATGTCCCATTTCAACTCCAGTTCCAAGGCTGGTCTGAGATTGGCTTACACCTAATAGATACTCAGTCCCTCTGGCCACAGAGACTGACTCAGAGATAGGCATCAGATCCAATCAGAATCCTATAGAACTGTGTTGAGATATTGACCTCAGGGAAAGACAAACTTTCCTATTTTTGGGGGGAGCCACTGGAAGAGACGTTCTTTCTTGTTCTGGATGGTCTGATACAAAAATATGAGGTTCAAAGCTGTTGCAGCCATTCATAAGCAACAGGGGTTCCCTAGAGTTACTGGGCAAGCACCATGAGGACTAACTGACAAGAGGGCACGAGAGAAATGGAGAAGCCCCCCACAGGCAGGGGCAATTGGTGGTATCATTTCAGCTGCAAGGATAAAACTAACCCGAAGCAGCATATTTGCTTCCAGACTTTTGTTCTTATGGCTTAACCAGTTTGAATTGGGATATCACTTGTACCTCACTGATAAAATCATCTTCTGGATTTATCTAGAAAGGTAGTCATTATCAAAGATACTTTTGTTACTACAGTTTGTATTAGAGTTCTCCAGAGAGACTGATAGGATAGAGATTGAGATCTGTCTGTCTGTCTATCTATCTATCTAACTATCTATCTATCTCACTTATAGATAGACACAGAAATAGATATTTCTTGCAAGGGATTGGATCATGTAACTATGGAGACTAGAAAGTCCTATGACTTGCCATCTGCAAGTTGAAGGCCCAGGAAAACCCAGAGTTTCAGTTTAAATCTGAGAATGAAAAAGCAAATATGGTGAGTTCTAGTCCAAGCCTAAGGGCAGGAGGAGATGGATCCAGCTATTTTATCTCTTCCTTTTTATTCTACTAGCCCTCTTAATGGGTGGATTGTGACCACTTGCTTGCTGAAGCTGATCTTCTTTACTCAATCTACCAATTCATATGCTAATATAAAGTTTACCAGCTATCAGGACTCCCTGCCATTCAAGTTGGTGCACAATGTTAACCAGTTAACTAGCACACTGTTTTTCACTTGAAAGGAATTCATTATTGCTATTAGTCAGAAGGATAACTAGCTAGAAAAGTAATAATTGTTAATTTAAATGTATGGCTATCTTAGGAGTAGTTAAAAAGCAGTGGGGGTGCTTCACATTCCATCATTTCTAACCCCTTGCCCCCTCCATTCCTCCCACCCCTCTGCCCTATCTAGAGTTTTGTCTATTCCTCCCATGCTCTCCCTCCCTACCCCACTATGAATCAGCCTCCTTATATCAGAGAAAACATTTGGCATTTGTTTTTTTGGGGATTGGCTAACTTCACTTAGCATTATCTTCTCTAACTCCATCCATTTACGTGCAAATGCCATGATTTTATTCTCTTTTATTGCTGAGTAATATTCCATTGTGTATATAGGCCACCTTTTTTTTATCCATTCATCTACTGAAGGGCATCTAGATTGGTTCCACAGTTTAGCTATTATGAATTGTGCTGCTACAAACATTGATGTGGCTGTGTCCCTGTAGTATGCTGTTTTTAAGTCCTTTAGGTATAGACTGAGGAGTGGGATAGCTGGGTCAAATGGTGGTTCCATTCCCAGCTTTCCAAGAAATCTCCATACTGTTTTCCATATTGGCTGCACCAATTTGCAGTCCCACCAGCAATGAATGAGTGTACCTTTTTCCCCCACATCCTTGCCAACACTTATTGTTTCTTGTATACATAGTAACTGCCATTCTGACTGGAGTGAGATGAAATCTTAGAGTAGTTTTGATTTGCATTTCTCTAATTGCTAGCGATGAAGTGAAGACACGAATTGGTGTGAATATACTTTGTATATAACCAGAGATATGAAAAACTTGTGTTCTATATGTGTAATATGAATTGTAATGCATGCCACTGTCATATATAAATTTTAAAAAATTAATTTAAAAAGTATATTTCTTATGGACAGCAAAAAAAAAAAAAAAAAAAAAAAAGCAGTGGTGCTTTTTAAACTGCAGTGGCAATTCCCACAACTTGTAGGCTGAGGCTGAAGGAGTCCAAGTTCAAGGCCAGCTTCAGAAACTTGGCAAGGCCCTAAGCAACTTAGTGAGACTGTCTCAAAATAAAAAATAAAAAGGCTGAGGACTTAGCTTAGTGGTAAAATGCCCCTGGGTTCAATCCCCAGTATCAAAAAAAGAAAGAAAAAAAGCAGTTTTTATTTAAATGGTTACTACTGAAAAATATTTTCTCCCTATGGATAGTAGAGTTGGCATATATCTACAATTATTTAAAGACTTCAGATTCTGGTTAACTGAGGTTGATTATAAACAGTAATTTCAAATCTTTCATTGTTAAGAGCCTCATGGAACCACATAATTCGAAACCTCTTATTTCGTCCAGATATTCTTCTCTCATCTAGCAGTTGTATTTGCTGATACTGGTGGTGAATTGTTTAACCTTTTGAAACCATTTTCTGTAATTCTAGGGTGATATTTGCACATGTACTTGGCTTTCTTTATAAATAAACTATATAAAGCTTATTCCAGAATGTTAGTGAATGTGGAAAGCTAGGAGCTGAGGACAGACTGACATTTTTGCAAAATTTCTGGACCATTTAAAATAATGGTTTAGTCTATAAACTTCAAACCATTTGCTTATAAGCATTATAACAAAAATATCGTGAGTTTAGCATTGCTTTTTAAATATCTTACTGCCATATTAGGAATGGTATTTAAGAGATTAATTTTACTGACTTTCTGGAGCAGGATGAGAGGAACTGAAGCCAACTGGGGAAAACAGTTTCCATTAACAGCAACAAGGAAGACATCAAGGAGCACACTGCAGTGTTGAAGCGATTAAGATTTGTAGACAATTAAGATCCTATGAGTTACTCCCAAGATTCAATAGATTTCCTGGAGAAGAAAAATTGGACTTTAAGCCTCCCTTAGGAATCCTTCCCGGGTCTAATAGGAATACTATTCTGTTTTCTATCCTTTTTGGGGATTGGGGAATAGAACATATCATTTATACTTTTATGAAAACTGACAATGAAACCTGGAACATCCTGACCCAAAATATTATTTTAAATAAATTGCTTCAAAAAGAAATTGGAAATCAAGCTGAGGGGAAAGAATAGCTGAGCATCGATAATATAAACAACATCTGCAAAGTCAGTGCCAGGCTTGAGCAGACCGAGGGCTTAGGAAATCAGCTCTGGCGGAGGCAGAGAATACTGCAGAGGCAGCTGGTCTTGGAAAATGAATTCACAGAAGGTTTGTCTGCTGCCTCAGTGCAGATGGGATCATGCGGCCGGCCCATGCACATGAGGAAGAGGAGAATGGTATGTTTGGAACATATGTTTGTTGGATTACTGTAAAAAAAAACCAACAAAACAAGAAAACAAAATCAAAACACAAGGCTCTCCTTTAGTGTTTTTTAACAATGGGTAATTCCATATCTGGTTTCAAAATGGCCATATTGAAATGAGAGGAAAGTGCTAGTTAGAACATCTGCAAACTAGGCAAGGAGGAACACGAGGGCACTGTGGGAAGGGGAGATGTGACCTATGGGGCACAGGGAGGTGTATACAGAGCCCTGTAGCACTGGCTCATTGTTTAATCTAAGCCCATCTTGGTTGTGCTGATAAACTACAGTAAGACAGGACATGGTGCATTCATGGGTGGGTGGAGGCCAGTGTAAGTGAGGTCATGGAGAGCTGGTGGGGGAGGGTGGAGACGGAGATTCAGAAGCAGGTGTGACCCTGTTGGTGAAGGGCCTAAGAAACATTTGAAGGTACATATTGAAACATATTGAAGTTATTGGAGAGTTTCAAGTGAGGGAACTACACAGACAAATTTAATAAACATGTTTTAGAGTGGTTTTGGGTTTCCAAAAATGAGTTGTAAAGACAGTACAGAGAGTTCTCATAGACCCTGCACCTAGTTTTCCATTTTATTAATATCTTGCATTACTGTGCTAGATTTGTAGCAAACTAATGAACTAGAATAGATATTTTATTTTTTATTAATTTGTTACTTGTCCTTTTTAGATATACCTGACAGTAGAATGTATTTTTCTTTCTTTCTTTCTTCCTTCCTTCCTTCCTTCCTTCCTTCCTTCCTTCCTTCCTTCCTTCCTTTCTTTCTTTCTTTCTTTCTTTCTTTCTTTCTTTCTTTCATCTATCTATCTATCTATCTATCTATCTATCTATCTATCTATCTATCGGTACCAGGGATTGAACTCAGGGACACTCTACCACTGAGCCCACATGTATTTTGACATATTGGAATAGCCAGCCTCCACGCCCAACAAACGGCAGGTCCAGAGTACAGTTTGAACTGCCGAGAGCCATCACTCAGGGGAAATCTGGTCTAGCAGGAGAAACCAGGACTAGCAGGAGAAACCAGGGGACTAGAGGCCAGGCCCGCATGACTGGGCGGCTGGAGTCCGTCCCCCGCCCAGACCGACCACAGGACTGGGCAGCTAGACCGACCACAGGACTGGGCAGCTAGAGATCGCTTGCCCACCAGCGACAGCCGGCCCATTGCCCCTGCGACTGAGCAGCTGCAAACCGCATGCCCGCCGGCAACCAATCGCCCGCCGGTTGCCAGTGTGTCTAGGCGGCTGGAGACCGCTCGGCCGCCTGGCGTCCGGGAGCTGAAACCAACCAGAGACAGTCCAGTCCCACCCCTCCATTTGGACACCCCAGTAAGGAGCCTGGGGCCCGCCATAGCAGAGAGGTGACATCACTGGAGCTCGGCCGACGGAATTCCTTCCCAGCAGAATCCACTTTAGCAAGCATAGTGTACCAACACAAAGGAGAGACAACAGAGATATAAAAAACCAAAACAAATTTACAGAAGAGAGCAGAAACACAGCAATCAAATAGAGATGGAAAGTAGCATGAACATCATGAAAAAACAAGGGAAAAAAGGAGTACAAACAATGCAGGACAACTTAATTCTACAGGAGGACCTAGAAGCATCAGAAACAGGGATAGGGAAAGAACTCAAGGCATACCTAACTCAGATGGAAAGGAATATTAGAGAAGACATGAGACAGCAAGTCCAAGCAATAAAAGTATATTTTGAAAATGAATTAAACAAACAAATTCAAATGGCAAAGAACAAGCTTTACCAGGAGATAGAGGTCTTAAAAAAAAAAATCAAACAGTAATCCTAGAAATGCAGGAAACTATAAACCAAATTAAGATCTCAAACGAGAATATTACAAATAGACTAGATCAAGTAGAAGTCAGAACATCAGATAATGAAGACAAAGTTTATCAACTTGAAAAGAATATAGTCAACACAGAAAAGATGCTTAAATCCCACGAGCAATCTATTCAAGAAATATGGGATGTCATAAAAAAACCAAATTTGACATATTGTACATACATGGAGTATAACTTCCCATTCTTATGGTTGTACATGATGTGGCATGACACTGGTCATGTGTTCATATATGAACGTAGGAAAGTTATGTCTGATTCATTTTACTGTTTTTCCCATTGTTAACTAAAGTCCATAGATGGTTCAGAGTTTCTTAGTTCTTATTTAGTGTCTTTATATTGTCCTAGGGTATACCATCCAGGACACCATGTCACATTGAGGGGTCATGTCTCCCTAGGACTGTCATGGCTAGAAGAGTTTCTCAGGCCCTCCTTGTTTTTGATAACCTTGATGGTTTGGAAGAGGACTGACCAAGTGTTCATCTCTATTGTGCTTTTCTGTTTTCCTTGATATTAGATTGGGCTTTGGAGTTTGTGGAAGAAAGACTACAGAGGTAAGGTGCCTTTTGCATCACATAATATAAAAATATACATAATATCAACATGACTTATCACTCTTAATGTGGACTTTGATCATGTGGTTGAGGTACATTGTGAGTTTCTCCTCTG
Source organism: Spermophilus citellus (assembly GCF_964194105.1). Taxonomy (NCBI): domain Eukaryota; kingdom Metazoa; phylum Chordata; class Mammalia; order Rodentia; family Sciuridae; genus Spermophilus; species Spermophilus citellus. Next base: position 27,158,519 of record NC_138194.1, on the reverse strand, counting down.
CGAAGTTACTCTTTTCTCTCCTTTCCACTTGGTGCTTTTTAGAGGAACGGTTCTTTGCACAGTCTACACTTAAGACATGAGGAGGTATTCTCTACCTCCTTGAGGACAGCCTATTTACATAAATTATTTGGAATTCTGATGAGGAGGTTGATCTTTTCTTCCTATTTGCTCATTTATCCAATCATCTACTTTTATTGGTATGAATTCCTGGATATTAATTTTATACTTTGTGTGATTGTGATAAACAAATACTGCTCAGCTCATTTGTTGGGGCCTTTGGGCATTCTTTCCCTTCTTCCTTGTGTCCTTTTGACATACCCTCATGTAATGAGTTTTAGTAATTGTATGTTGACTCAGCAGTCATTTTGTTTATAGGTTTAGCTTTCTCTTACCAGAAATAGGACTTAGTCACCCTTGATATAGTTTCTGGTTCTTCACCTCTTCTCAGTTCCTCAATGTGGTCAACCCAGTTATTTGCCTGACACAACTGATTCCTAGTGACCACTGCCTTTGGAATGGTCTAGAAACAACCTACATGAGTTACTCCACTGACTCCCAGACCCCACATGGACTGACCATGCAGAATCCAAGCTTGCTTATTCTAGACCCGTCAATTAGCTCTCCCCTTGGGAACCTTTTCTGATATTTATTACTCTGGGCCCCATTAAAGGCCTCCACCCATAAGCCTGTCTCTATTTTCCTTCTCTACCTGCTAATTGAGTGCAATGTACCTGTGACCTTATCCTCAGCCCTCACTGATGGCGCTCTGCTTTTCTCGTGGACATAAAAGTAATAAACTTCTTCTGTTATTTCATTTTTTAAAAATCTTGCTTCTTCTTTCTCATCTGATGAACACACCTGGACCTAATTTTTTTTTCCTGGTGAAGGTTCTCCTACAGAGTATCCATCCTGAAAGGAAGAAATTGAACACCTGTCAGATAAGAGTTACCTGGGTATCTGCCAGTGCAAGCCAATTTCTTGTGAGAGGAAAACACCTGGTCACAGTTTGGACAATTAAGCATTAGATCATCCTCTACTTTAAAGATGTATCACATGAAAATTACACTCTAAATGTTAATGACCACTTCCCTGAGAGCCTGATCAGGACAGGACTAGGGTTTATAGCCACTCTCCTGAGAGAGACCTCAAGACAAAACTATAGAAAAACATAGAAAAAACCTACATGACTTACTCCACTGTTATTTCATTTTTTAAAACATACAAGATGAGTCCATCATTATGTGAGTGTGTATGTACCTCTGTGTGTGTTTGTATGTGAGTAAGTGGTCTTACTGGAGTGTAGAACAAATGGACAATTTCCTTTGTCTTTAGCTTTCTAAATGCTCATTTCTAAGCCATGAATAGTGTGTGTGTGTGTGTGTGTGTATGTGTGTGTGTGTGTGTGTGTGTGTGTGTATGTGTATGCTTGTGCATGCATGCACAATCCATCACATTGACAGGAAGTGAATTCAGACTTTGACAGTCAGGTTGTAGGCTTGTGTTTTCAGCAAGTTTCACTTATTTTTCTTCTCAGTTAAATTTTCTAACTCTTGAACTATATGAGGACGTTGTCTCATTTAGTTTTTGCTAAGTCCTAATATACACCTTTATTCCTATAAGATATTCCTAAGTAGGTTAAGTAAGTGTCTCTGACCAATAAAAAATTAAGTCCTCAAAACAAAAACAATAAGCCCCCAAATTCAACTCTACATAAAGGCCCATGGCAGCAAGAAAACCATGTGCTTCACTGAATGGGAGAGCCCCATTTCTAGGCCTAGTGTGGTTTACGGACTGCAGACAAAGTCAGATGTGATCCACCAGCTCTGAGCTGTGAGGGCTCCTGCTGTGCTCAGCGAGTTGTATACCACATTTTGTATTCATAAGAGCCTTTCAAGCACAGGCAAATGGGTTCTAACCAAGAAGAAAATAATCCTACTCATTGTAAATCTTACCTTTTTAAAATAAAAAAAGCCACCGATAAAAGATAAAACACCAATCTCATTTAAAAAAAAATTGCACAAATAATATGAAAAACAGCCTTTTGGAAGAAACCTGTGCCCAGTTATACTTCCAAATTGGTTATCATGTCTCCCTTAGGAAATCAAAGCAATCATTCTGCAGACAGAATTTTATCATCAGGATCCAAATTTGTTTTCAGACACTGATGTGAGCAATGAAGGGCATATTTTGCCATCATCACAATTGAATAAGGATTATCTATTTCCCATGGTCTCCTGGTGCTCTGACTAGCTGTCTCAGGCATAATGACCTGCTTATGGTAACTTATGACTCCAAGTAGAATCTGAAATCCTTTGTGCCACTGAAGTTAGAGTATGGATAGGCCAAATTGAAGAAGAACAAGCACTATGGTTTGAATAGTGATTGGGTTACAAAGGCTCTGACCTCATGAGTAGATTGGTTCTTTCATGGATTAATATTTTGAAGATTAATGGATCAGTGGCTTTGTTATAAAAGAGAACTTTCTCTAGCATGTTTGCTCTATTGGGCCATATGCACCCTCTAGGCCCTTAAAAGGTGCCCACCAGATGTGAATGCCATGCCTTTGGACTTCCCAATATTCATAATCAAGATCCAAAATAAACCTCTTTCCTTATAAATTACGTTGTGTCAGGCATTTTATTACAGCCCCAGAAAATGGGTTTATAGCACATGAGCAGGGAATCTCTCAACAGCTCTTCTTTACACAATGTTAGGACTGGATTTTGGTCCTCGGACAGGAAGCTAGTAGCATATGTTTTTGGTAAGATTAGTTTTGTGGCAGATATTAGGTTCACTACCCTAACCCTGGGCTCAGAGTCATCAGAATGTGAAAGCTCCAGAACATGTCTTTTTTGGTGTTGTTATATCCTCAGATCCCAAAATTGTCCTGTTTCACAGGTGGACAGCAATGAAAGGCAGTCAGCCATTAACTGAATGTCTGGCTAGCTGAATAAAGGGAATAGAAAATACCCTTAATCCCTCACCACCCCGTTCTTAGAGCCCACTGAAGAGGCGCAGAGAAAGTAACAGTAGTCCTGTAGAAGCCCCACAGGGAGTTAGCAACCACAGCAGGTTAGGTTTATGGAGAGGGGACAGGCCTCCTTCCCTTTCATGCTTTGCAACACAATAGCTTTTTGTGAGCTCATTTATCCCCAATTCCTCTCTTTATGCATGCTGAGGTCTTGGAATTCAAATGACTTTTCCCAAGTCACTTAGCTCAGGGGTGTGTGTGTGTGTGTGGGGTGGGGGGACTCCCTTGAGACAGAGAGCCTGAGCCCACCTTAGGCTGGAGATGGAATTGGACATGGGGTTGCTCAGGTCAGAGGCTACAGTCCGCACATTTCTTAGGATACAAGTTGTGGCTTATCCATTTCCCATCCTTCAGTATTTAGAATTAAGTTCTAAACTGATGCCTTTTTTTCTTTTTAATTGTAAAAAATTTTTCTTTTTGCACAGCCATGAATTTAATATAAACCCTTTCTGTTTTTACTATACCCATCTGGCTAATTATGGAGAAATATAGACCTGCTCTCTCCTCTGAAGTTACTTATAAGTCACTGCATTTACCTGGCCTGGGGATAGCATTGGAAACACACTCAGCCTCTGTGATTTTCTTGTGCTGTATACCTGATCCCTCTTTGCGTCTCAGTTTAAGGAAATTGTCACTTGGTAAGTTAACAATTATGTCATATCCTGCAGACAATCCTTTTATTTTAAATGTTATTTTAAAGTGTTCTAATTATTTGGAGTAGTCATCAGAAGTCTGAAATATTTTCTTAACAGAACTATTTTCTTGAGGCTTGTCAGCAGCAAGTCTGAATGGTATAAACAGTATCAAGCAAAAAGTGAAATAAAAATAAAAAAGAAATTAAAAACTCCAGCTATTGCTTTTCTGTCTTTTCCTTAAATATCCAACATTAAGGACTATTACTCTGATAGCAAAGTCCTACAGAGACCTTGCTTTTTATGGGTCAAAGCAGCCAGGATAATTAGTTTAATGATCATTCTGCCACCTGACCACTACAGCTCAAGGCTGGCCTGTCCTGAGCTGAGGGATGTTGACATTGGTTATTATCAGCTTCATTTAACATTGTAGGGGATGGAAAATAGTTTTCTTTCTGTTCTTTGTTGTTCTCAACTAGAATTCCCTGCAACAACATACAGATTAACAGAAGAAAAACAGAGGTTTATTAACCTATGTGCCTATTACAAACATCTGAGAAAACCCAGAGAAATGAGTAAATCTCCAGAGCAGATATCAACGTGTAGACTTCAGGCTTCTGTATCTCCTTTTATGAAATAAAGAAGGGCCTGGGAAAGGCCTTAGGGAGGGGATGGCTGGGAAAGTAGCTTAAACAAAGGCAAGGTTTGTTGAACGGCTTTATCCAGGCCAGAAAGATAAGAGATTCCTGAAGAATTAGTTACCAAAGCTGGCCCATTCTTCCTATCATGCAATATGTCAATCTCTGAAGTGATGAGTTTCGCAAAAGAGAGTTTATTCATGAAGCAGGCAAATGTGAGGAGGTGAAAACCCACCAACTTAAATCTGTCTCCTCAAGAATAGGATTTAGGTGAATTTGTGGGATAAAGAAATAGCATGGTCTGAGGTGGGAGTTTAGGGGGTAAATGAAGTCAGGGAAAGGTGAAGAAATCTAGGGTCAGCTACAGTTGGTAAATGGTAATGCATGATCAAACTAATGGGTAGGTCCAAGGAGTTCCCATAGAGGTGGATCTCTGCTCAGGACAAGTAGGATTCTTGATTCACATCACAGAAATGAATTTAAAGATGTGTCAATTAGAGGTGCAGAGATTTATATAGAAAAGCAAGGGATGCCCATTAAGGGAAAATGGGACCATCTTGAGAGTGAGAGACACTTTTGGGGTCCCAGGCTCTTCTTTTAAAGGAAACGTGGTGAGGAGTGGCTATGGAGGGGGTATGTGGGTGTTGGAGCAGGTAGGCAGATAAAATCAACAGGAAAATGGGGGAAGGGAGATAGGATCCACTTCATTTTGAGTGATGAAAGAACACTCCACCTTGGGCAATAGAAAACCCCATCCATAGGCCACCTCCTTTATAGTTAAGTACTCCCTTCTTAAAACTGAAGAAATTTGTGCTGGGGTTGTGGCTCAGTGGTAGAGCGCTCACCTAGCACATGTGAGGCGCTGGGTTTGATCCTCAGCACCACATAAAAAATAAATAAGTGAAATAAAGGCATTGTATCCATCTAAAACTAAAATACATATTTCTAAAAACTGAAGAAACTTAAGGTAACCAGCTTAAGGGAATTGTCAACTTTGGAACTTGCACAGAGCACATGGTCTCCATTATGTGATTGGTGGTAGATAGTATTGGGAAGTCTCCTAAACTATAGATTTCTTAAAATATCATCTATTTCTTTGCTCAGTCTATTTAGGTGGGCTAACTAATGGTGTTTCAAGGTCATTTTATAAGTGGGTATGGCAATTGTAAAATTTGTGTTTTTTCCAGAAATTTGGGAGTGACAGACCTCAGAGGAGAACTAACTAGGAAAGGGATAGGCCTGAAAAGATATGCAGAACTTTTAATCAATATTATATTTCCTTGTTCTTCCTTTTGTCACCTTTGGATTTTTTAATTTCTTCTATACTATCTCAATAGGTCTTTATCAAATTTATGTTCAAAAAACAGTGGCACTAGAATGATCTGTGAGTAGAATTTTGGGCCTTTTGAGGCTAAAATGTTGTCTATTAGACACTTGTGCAGGCCCAACTGAGCAGCCTGGTTGCTTCACAAGTTTGATCTAGACAAGTTCATACCCCAATCCCTAAAAGAACAAGTTGAATAATCATAACCAAGGTGGACATATATCAGAGGTGTTATCTATGATAAAATTCTCAGGGTTAGGAGTCTGTTATTATAACAGTGATAACAATCACGATACTTCTTATGCCACCCTATTCTAGATTAGCTCTATTTTGAAAATTGCCCTGTTTTAAGTTTTCTTTTCTGATCCCCTTTGCCCAGTGCTATAAATGCTAAAGAAAACTGTCTTTAAGTGACTGAGCTATTAACTGCTGAAGTCAGCTATTGCAGAAAAAAGAATGAGAAAAACACTTGTCCCAAGACCTCTTTCTCAGTACTCTATAGTTTTTCAGAATCTGAAATGTTTGATGGTCTTCAAATAACATGAGTGTGGGCCAAGGACTTGCTAATCTTGTTCTTTAATTAAAAGTGGAATAATGTTTAACTTGTAGGAAAATAATGTTTCTCTAAAGAATTACAAGGACTGCCCTTGGAGATGAAGGAAAGTATTCCTAGTAATGGAGACAGTGATTGGATGCATGAGTCAGCACACAACCTTCCTGTCCATCACTCTGACATTCTCCTTTACTATCCATAAAAGGCTTTTTTGAATATCTGAGTTCCCTAAGAAGGGGCTCTGAGATAATAGCCCCACTCATCTCAGGCTGGTCTTTGAAGAAGGCTGATTTTTCTTTCCACCAACTCTGTGACTTGAATATTGGCTTTTAGGCCAGAAGTAGATGTACTTGGGTCCAGTAATTACTTTATTGTCCAGCTAACTGTCTTAAAAATAGTGATGAAAATAAGCACCTAATAACATATGAAGTTATCAGTTTTTTTTCTGGGTTTCAAAAGAAAGATTGTGCTCTGTTTTTTTTTTTTTTTTAAGTTTAGAGAGACAGACAGAATGGCTTAAGCCTCAAAAAAGAGAAAAAATTATTAATTTCATTATGTCGACTTGATTGCAAACACTTTACTATCTATCGTAAATGAATGCCAAGTTCTGACCTCTTAACTGGGCATGGGATCCCAACCGTAATTTTGCTGCACCTGTCATTTCTTGTCTTTCCTCTGTATACTCATGCTTTCCATCACAAGTAGCAGAAAACCCCATCCCAGAGAAACTCAATCAATAAGCAGATTGATAATCTACAACCTGAGATGTCCCCAGGTATGGGCAAGGTTCATTCAGCAGCTTATGCCATGTCATTGTGATGGGGAATCCATGTAAATGTCATGGGGTCCACTTCATTCTTTGATTATAAACTTTATGTGTATTTTTATTTTATTCTTCTTTTTCTTCTTCCTCTCCTTCTCCTCTGCCTTACCTGCAGGGAAACGCAAGATTAGCTTTCCTCCTGTCCTAGGCTGAGTTATCACCTCCTCAGCTCACTGACCACAAGAATGAAGGGAGCCAGGCCTGATTCCAGGAGTCCTGAGCAATGGTTATCTCAAGGCCACCATTTGGCTGTGAACTGTAGCTGCTGACAGGCACACCTGGAGCCTAGACCCTAAATTCCTGAATGTTCTTTCAACAAGCCCTTTGTTCTCCCTTGTAAGGGGAACAGCAGCTCTTGAAACTAATATTAGGTTTGCTACTTTCCTCATTTACTGGCAAATCAATAAAACATATTCTTCCTTTTTCTCAACACCTTATTTGGGTAAGTACTCAGGACAAGGACTAATTTTATAGTATCATCATCAAGGACTGAGATTCTTTCCATATTTTCATCCTTCCATCTTTGGTGTCTTGACTCTGTCCTCAAGCTGTTCCTTTCATAGAGCAGCTGATGTGGTTGGGGTACCAGCTAAAGCATGGTGGTGGGCTCAGACTCCAGCTCTGTTGCTCTGAAGCTCTGCCTTAGTCTCCTCATATGTAAAAATTGAGGAAAATAGAGGAACTTAGCCCATTTGGTCCTGTAAAAAGAAAAATGGAGGCATTTTTAAATTAAAATATGAGTTTGAGCAGACATCTGTATTTGGCATTGTGTTAGATGCTTTTCAAATTGTATTCAGTTTTTATAGTAACCTTGTAAGTTAATTATTCTTGTATTCTCCTCATACATTGGGGGAGATTTGAAGTTTCACGAGATGAAACTTAAGGCTAGTACTTGGCATACCAGCTGAGGTGACAGTGGTTAACTGTGAGCAGCACACAGAACTGACAGATAGCCATCACATCATGAACCAAGTGGTTTGTATGATTAAGAGATCGGAAAATGTTCATAAGAATGCTGATTTCTTTTCTTTTGTCTTTTTTCTTTTACTAATAAAATATCTACTTTGTTAAAAATATCTGCTTTGTATTAAAAACACACTACTATACATTTTAAGGATGAGATAGAACTAAATAAAATATCTTAAGTCTTTTGGGTATAGACTGAAGAGTGGGATAGGAGTGGAACTGCATTAAATCTGTATGCTTTTGGTAGCATGGTCATTTTGACAATATTAATTCTGCCTATCCAAGAACAAGGTAGATTTTTCCATCTTCTAAGATCTTCCTTAATTTATTTCATTAGCATTCTGTAAGTTTCATTATAGAGGTCTTTCACTTTTTTCATTAAGTTGATTCCCAAGTATTTTTTTTTTAAGGCTATTGTAAATGGGCTAGTTTTCCCTCATTTCTCTTTTAGAGGATTTGTCACTGATATACAGAAATGCCTTTGTTTTATGAGTATTAATTTTATATCCTGCTACCTTGCTGAATTCACTCACTAGTTCTAGAAGTTTTCTGGTGGAATTTTTTTGGATCTTCTAGGTATAGAATCATATCATCAGCAAATAGTGGTAACTTAAATTCTTCTTTTCCTATCCATATCCCTTTAATTTCTTTTGTCTGTCTAATTGCTTTGGCTAATGTTTCAAGAACTATGTTAAATGGAAGTGGTTAAAGAGGGCATCCCTGTTTTGTTCCAGGTTTTAGAGGGAATGCTTTCAATTTTTCTCCATTTAGAATGAAGTTGGCCTGGGGCTTAGCATAGATAGCTCTTACAATGTTGAGATAAGTACCTGTTATCCCAAGTTTTTCTAGTGTTTTGAACATGAAGGGGTGTTGTATTTTGTCAAATGCTTTTTCTGCATCTATTGAGATGATCATATGATTCTTATCTTTAAGTCTATTGATGTGATGAATTAGGACTATTGATTTCCATATGTTGAACCAACCTTGCATCCCTGGGATGAACCCCACTTGATCGTGGTGCACTATATTTGATAAGTTTTTATATTTGATTTGCCAGATTTTTTGCATCCATGTTTATTAGAGATATTGGTCTGAAGTTTTCTTTCTTTGATACATCTTTCCTGGTTTTGGAATCAGGGTGATATTGGCCTCATAGAATGAGTTTGGGAGTGCTCCCTCTTTTTCTATTGCATGAAATAGTTTTAGGAGTATTGGTGTTAGTTCTTCATTAAAGGTTTTGTAGAAATCAGCTGTGTATCCATCTGGTCCTGGGCTTTTGTTGGTTGGTAGACTTTTGATGGTATTTTCTATTTCAGTGCTTGAAATTGATCTGTTTAAATGGTGTATATCATCCTGGTTCAGTTTGGGCAAATCATGTGGCTCTAGAAATTTGTTGATGCCATCAGTATTTTCTATTTTACTGGAGTACAAATTTTCAAAATAATTTCTAATTATCTTCTGTATTTCTGTAGTGTCTGTCTTGATATTTTCTTTTTCACCACGGATGTTAGTAATCTGAGTTTTATCTCTCCTTCTCTTCATTAGCATGGCTAAAGGTTTTCAATTTTATTTATTTTTTCAAAGAACCAACTTTTTGTTTTGTCAATTTTTCAGTTGCTTCTTTTGTTTCAATCTCATTGACTTTAGCTTCAATTTTAATTATTTCTTGTCTTCTGCTTTTTGTATTAATTTGTTCTTCTTTTTCTAGGGCTATGAGATATAATGTTAGGTCATTTATTTATTGACTTTTTCTTCTTTTAAGAAATGAACTCCATGAAATGAACTTTCCTCTTATATACTGCCTTCATAGTGTCCCAGAGATTTTGATACATTGTATCAGTGTTCTCATTTACCTCTAAGAATTTTTTAATTTCCTCCTTGATGTCTTTTGCAACCCATTGTTCATTTAGTATCATATTATTTAGTCTCAAGGTGTTGGAGTAGCTTTTATTTTTTATTTTATCATTGATTTCTAATTTTATTCCATTATGGTATGATAAAATGCAGGGTAGTATCTCTACTTTTTTGTGTCTGTTAAGAGTTGCCTTGTTGCATAACATATGGTCTATTTTAGAGAAGGATCCAAGTGCTGCTGAGAAGAAAGTGTATTCACTTGGTGGACGGATGAAATATTCTATATATGTCAGTTAAGTCTAAGTTACTCATTGTCTTACTGAGTTCTATAGTTTCTTTGTTCAGCTTTTGTTTGGAAGATCTATCCAGTGGTGAAACATGTGTGTTAAAGTCACCCAGAATTATTGTGTTGTGGTCTATTTGACTCTTGAACTTGAGAAGAGTTTGTTTGATGAACATAAATGCTCCATTATTTGGGTCATATATTTATAATTGTTATGTCTTGTTGATGTATGGTTTCCTTGAGCAGTATGACATGTCCTTCTTTATCCCTTTTGATAACTTGGATTGAAGTCTCCTTTATTTGAAACTAGGATGGAAACCTCTGCTTGTTTCCACAGTCCATGTGAGTGGTATGATTTTTCCCAACCTTTTACCTTCAGTCTCAGGATATCTTTTCCTATGAGATGAGTCTCTTGGAGGTAGCATATTGTTGAATCTTTTTTTTAAAATCCAATCTGCCAGTCTATATCTTTTGATTGGTGAGTTTAGGCCATTAACATTCAGAGTTGTTATTGAGACATAATTTGTATTTCCAGCCATTCTTGTCTATTTTTGGTATTTAAGTGACTTGTTTTCTCCTTTGATTAGCTTTTCCTTTAGTGTAATACCTCCCTCTGCTGATTTTCATGGTTGATTTTAATTTTCTCCTCATGGAATATTTTGCCGAGGATGTTCTATAGTGCAGGCTTTCTAGCTATAAATTCTTTTAACTTTTGTTTATCATGAAAGGTTTTTATTTCATCATCAAATCTAAAGCTTAATTTTGCTGGATATAAGATTCTTGGTTGACATCCATTTTTTTTTTTCAGAGATTGGTATATATGTTGTTCTAGGATCTTCTAGCTTTCAGAGTCTGGGTTGAAAGATCTACAGATGTCCTAATTGGTTTCCCCCTATATGTAATATGATTCCTTTCTCTCATGGCTTTTATGATTCTCTCCTTATTCTGGATGCTAGGCATTTTTATTGTAATGTGTTTTGGTGTGGATCTGTTGTGATTTTGTACATTTGGCATCCTGTAAGCCTCTTGTATTTGGTTTTCCAATTCATTCTTCATGTTTGAAAATTTTTCTGATATTATTTCATTGGATAGATTGCTCATTTCTTTTGTTTGGAACTCTATGCCTTCCTTTATACCAATAACTCTTAAATTTGGTCTTTCTATGTTATCTCATAATTCCTGAATGTTCTGTTCATAGTTTCTTACTATCTTCACTGTATGATCTACATTCTTTTCAAGATTATATATTTTATATATTTTGTCTTCATTGTCTGAGGTCCTGTCTTCCAAGTGCTCTAATCTGTAGGTGATGCTTTCTATTGAGCTTTTAACTTGGTTTATTGTTTTTTTCATTTCAAGGATTTTTTTTCAGAACCTATATCTCCTTATTGAAGTAATCTTTTGCTTCCTATATTTGCTTATGTAGCTCTTTATTGAAATGATCTTTTGCTGCCTGTATTTTTTCTCTTATATCATCCTTTAATTCACAGAAAATTTTAATTATGTACATCCTGAACTCATTCTCTGTAATTCCTTCTGTTGTGCTGGCCATGGATTCTAATCATGTAGTATCTTGATTTGTTTGGGGCACTTTTTCCCCTTGTGTTTTCATCTTGATCTTGTGTCTTTTCTTCTAGCATCAAGGATCTGCAGCATTACTGTTTTTTATGCTTTAGGCTTATAGTGCCCCCTCAGGGTTCCAATACCTCTCCTTTGAGGGGAAGAACAATGTTAACGGATTCCAATTCAACCAATATACAACCTTAAACCAAATGGTTGCTATTAGGATGTTTACAGTTTTATCACAATATACATAGATGATGAGTTCAATTAATTTCTATAATATAAACAGTAGGTTTGCAAAAGGGTGTGCAGTTTCTGATGGTGGACAAAGAACCGGGGGTGAGGTGTAAGATGAGATGTTGTGGGGGTAGGAAGTGAGGATATAGAGTTATTAGATCTTAGGAAGCATGAAAAAGGAATCTAAAGAAGATGGTTAGTAGCAGGGAATGAGAAAGTAAGTGACTTTGGGGAGACAAGTAATTGGGAAGACAAAAGAGTATACAAACAAGCACACATACATATTAAGAAAAATAAAAAATGTAAAAATAGGAGATAACAGAATACACAACACACCTGTAATATAGTATTCAGACCTCCTAGTCCTCAGTATCCTAATTCATGCAAAGTACTTGGTTTCACAAATGTTGGGGATGTGAGGGTGGAAGAATAGAGAGGGAGAAAAAAAGAAAAAGTCTTGAAGGAAGAAGCAAGGATTGTTTTTGTTTTTGTTCAGTATCTTTTCTGCTTCCCTTCTCATCCAATAGGTGGTGTTTTCTGTTATTTGCTGGTATTCCCACCCTCAGGATGTTGAAGGTTATCAGGATGGGCGGATTGCTGTTGGGTGCCTGGCACCTGGAAATGGGGTATGGCACCAGCTGGTCCCTGATAAAAGATAAAAGTCTCTCCACCCCAAGGATCTCCTTTGGGGCCCCCTCATGTGATGTGGGTGCTGGTTTTATATCTCCTTATATCATCTCACAGTTCCTGGTCTCTAATTTAGTCTTTAAACTGTATCTCTCTCACCTTCTCCTTTTCTACTTCCTAATCAGGGACCTTTCTCTGGGGAGGTCTGTGGGTTATGCAAACCTGTCTTGGAAAGCTTTTTTGTATTGGGCAGTCACTGTGTGTGTGTGTGGGGGAGGGGATGTTAGTGGCTGCTGGGGAGACGGGGAGCTTGGGACTATGGATACCTGCACAGCAGGTGTTCCAAGTATCCCAAATGGAGTCAGCTGCTTTCAGCAATGGAGTGTCAGGTCTGGTGGGGGGAGCCAGGTGGTGGCATTGGGCGATGTGTTCAAAGATGCAGCTAGGACCCGGTGCAGGCTCTGTGAGTATCCGCAGGGATCACCTGGGCCTGCCTGGGCTCCATGCTGGGACCGCAGGGCACCTGATTTATTTTCCAATTAAGGAAACTTTTAATATGTTGAAAGGAGATATATGTTATAACCTAGATGGCCAATTATCTTACAGAGAATGTGTTTTATAATTTTTAACGTTTTATGATTTTTAATGTTTTTAAATTTTTACATAAATTCATGAATCAGCTTGTTTTCATGTAATTGTGAGCTTTTATATGCTTACTGACTGCTGTCTACATTTTCTATTACTGAAAAGGTGTATTAAATACACTGTCATTATGTATTTTTCAATTTAGAGACAATAATTCCTCAGTATTGTGTAAGTTCCTCAATATTTTTAAAGAATAGCTTAAATACTCCATTATTCTCAGTTTTTTTTCCAGTGCAAGGATTTGTCCTAGTTATTTAGAGGCCCATTCCTAAAATTAAGTCTAAAATTAACTTTCTAAAAGAAAGTGAGAATGGAGTGATTCAACTTTTAAACTAATTAAATACATTTTGTTGAGTGATCTTATTATTTCTATAAGAAGATTTTCCCTTCTTTACAATTTTAGAACATGGGCACTCTCTCTCTCTCTCTCTCTCTCTCTCTCTCTCTCTCTCTCTCTCTCTCTCTTTCTCTCTTCTTATTAGTGATTTCTTTTTTTCATTTTTCTTTTTGTGCTATAATAATGGTCACCTCATGCTTTAAATATAGCTCTTTCTGCTCTGCCCCTGTGACTTATTTTGAAAATTAACATTTTTTTTTCTCTTCCTCTCTCCCTCCCTCTCCCTAGTCTCTCCACCTCCCTAATCTCAGGGGAAACAGGATTACCTTTCTTCCGCATGCTAGTCAGAGTTCTCTGTTCTTGTGCATATACCCACAACAGGAACAAAATAATCTAGACTTGGGGATGGAACCAGAAGATTTCAGAAATGACTGTCTCCTGAATTAAGAAGAAAGTGAATTACAACTCCTGACAGAGTACATGGGAATATACCCTTTGAATCACCTCTTTAAAAACCCCCTGTTCACCTGATGGGCAGAATCATAGCCTCTGGGACAGGAGCCTGTTGTGTTTCTCCTTTGCTAGAAAAGCAATAAACCATCTTTTTCCTTTTGTCTCAAAACCCTGTCCTCTTTATTGAATTGGCATCAGAGGCAAAGACCCATCTTTCAGTAACAGTGTTGGGGATCAAATCCAGGGCCTTGTGCATAGCAGGCACATGCTGTATGAGAAATTAATATTCATATTTAACTCTCTTACTTTCTATATGTTAAAGATATAACAAAATGCTTATGTAAAACCAAAATATACATTTAGATTTTTAAAAATAAAAAATTGCATTTAATAATAGCAACAAATAATCTAAAGCTTCAGCATAAAATGTCTAAAAAAAAGCTCCTTTCTTTTTCCTATTAATGAACACTTCATTCCAAGGAAGTATAAAATAAAGCATTAGAAAACAAAGTATCTTAGTGAAGCCAGATTTAAAGTTAGGTAGTCAGTGTAGTTAGGTAAATCGGGTCTAATACCGAGTGAAATCTAAAATGGAGGCCATGCTGGGAATGACTCAGGGAAAACACAGGACAATTCATGGAATGATGACGAAGTCCCGAAAAGGCCCTAGGCCAAAGTCCACCTCAAAGAAGTGTTAATGAACAGCCCCCAGCAAACTTAAAGATAGCTCATCACAAAGAAGTGTCCCACCCCTCGGGCCTTTCAACCTACATTCCATCACCAAAACTATAAAAAGGGGAGACAACAGCCCTTCCTCGGATTCCACCTCTTGGGTCCCCTTCTTCCTCCGGGAGAAGTCTTTTCTGCTGTCCTTTAATAAACTTCTAATTTCTACTCTGACCTTGCCTCGGCGTGCTTCTTTGGTGTTATTCTTCAACATCGGGGAAGCAAGGACTCGTCACCCGTCAACAGCGGTATCATATTGGAGGTCCCATACCGAGATCTACACCGAGGTAAGCGCCTCTCTACGCACCCCATGTCTGTTTGAGGTGCATCTTTCTCTCTCTTTCTTTCTGGAGGGTAAGGTGGGCACCTGACGGCTACTTAAACGCAATTAGTGCAGCTGCCACTCTTCAAGACTTGGGTGAGAGGTTTCCCGGCCTAAGCAGCTCTCAATCACCTGTTCGGTACAGAGCAGGCATGTGGGGTTCTGTCAAAGCCGCTTCCAACTTTTCTGTCTGGGCCGGGAGAGCAATTGGCGTGAGTACACAGTGTCCCTAATCCCGATCTGCCTCGGATGCATGGAGGTGGAGGAAGGAGTTTGGAACAACTGCGGAATTCCGGTCTGGGCTACTCTCAGAGGATTCTTAAGGTTCCTTTCTCTTGAGCCCCCTTCCGACAGCCCTCAGGGGTATCTAGGGTGATCGGTAGATGAATGGCACTGAGGGAAAGCCAACACCCCCAACTCCGCATCCATTCCTCCTGGATGCTTCCCTTCCTTCGCAGGTCAGAAATGTTAGCAATTCAGGTTGCAGGACTGAGAAAGGCATGAGATAATTAGTAAAATCTGCCCAGGTTCCCTAAGATGCATAGGTAACTTTTACTAGTCTGTTTTACCGTCCAATGTTTAAAATGTGCTGTGTTCCTTAAACTGCTAAGAGGCATTTTTTGAATCAACTCCTTAATTTTATCAACTCCTCCGGTAATCTGCTACCTTACAACCAGTAGATGTCCCTTAACACTTAGGCGGCTCCTTAGTCTACAGAGCAAAGACAACAACAAAAGAGCACAGGATTCTCTTTTGCAATGGTTTTTTAGTGGTTGGGAGGAAAGCAGTAAGGCCCTTAAGTCTGAATCCTCCCAGGGTCTCTGGCACAGGGCAAACTGAGACCCTAGCAATTTGCTAAAGGGGACCAGAAACCCCTTGGCAAAAGCAAAGTGAGAGACGGGTTTTCTGGACCGTTTAGGAAGCTCAAACTTAGGGAGACGTCCCTCATGAGAACAGTTTTCTCTGGCGCAGCGTGGGTGCCTGAATCCTGTTTTCTTCTCACTCAGACGGGAGCTTCTCTCTCTCCAATACGCCAGGTGGACCACTAGCCTGCGTATTGAAAAATTGGGATAAATTTGAACCTCAGACGCTCAAGAAAAAGCGCCTCATTTTCTTGGCCTGGCCTCAAATACGAGAAACCTGGCCACCAGAGGGAAATATCAATTTTAATACAATTTTACAGTTTGATAAAATTTACAAAAAAGGAAATGGTGTGAGGTGCCGTATGTTCAGATTTTCTTTGCTCTAAGGGAAAATCCTAAATTATGCCAACAGTGTAAAGTAGATTTAGCTATGATATCTGCCATGAAGAGAAAAAATCTTGGACTCACTGAGGAAAAAGAATCAAGAATCAAGAGAAAAATTTGGGCCGATCAAAGTACATACCCCCTTCCCCCTTCAAGACCTAAGGCAGATAAAAACTGACTCTACTGGAAAGTTAGGAGATATGCCAGATTGCCTAGGATTGGATCTATCCAAAGGAGCTAATCTTGCAAGTGAAAGGAAAACTGAGGAATTCCCAGCAGCTGCCAGAGCCGTTTTCGCTTTGGGGAAAATTTCCTCATAATTTCCCTGCACTTAAGGATTACTCCACCTAAATGCAGTAAAGTCAGTCACACTGAGACCCTTGATTTTACACCTATAGTTGCCCTTATGTGAGAACATCTGGTCCACTCATGGGGAAATCTAAGGTGCCACTGATAAGAGTCATAATTAAATGAAAGTTCAAAACCTGGAGAGATTTTTTTCTTATCTGGTCTGTTTTAAAGGTTATTATAGATTGTTTCTTGGGGATAATCTAGGCTAAATGTGTGTCTAAAAGATGTTTCATTGTAACATCTGGTATCTAAATGAGTTTGAAGCATTGCGTAATCTTGCAGTTAAAAGTTGGGGTTAGTTAATTGTTTAGTTTGTGATTTCAGATAATTCATGCCAGAGAAATTAAATACTTAGGATAGAAAATTAAAAGAACTCTACTTCCAAGTTGGCAAGTAACTCCCAATCATTCAGTTTTATTTTTTCATCAATTTTTGAACTGGGTAGCCTAAGGAGATTTCACTAGGTATACAGTGCATTGATTTGGGCAAGGATAGTAAATTATGATTTGGTATGTTTCTCTCAGTGTGTAAGATTTAGGAAAAAGTGTTGAATTAAAACGTTGGTCTGGTTTATTGAAATGACATTAATTAGCAACAGTCTTGGAAATTTTCAAAGTTTAATTTTAGATATACATGGTAGTGTGTAGATTTTTTCCAGGTGATTTAATGTAACTTAATACTACTTTAGGAACTTCAGAACAAAGAAAGTAGCTTAATGATCCTGAAGGAACTTCTTCTGATGGTGGCTTTTATACTATCAAGAAAGATCCTATTTTCAGTTTTGTGTGAGCAAGTTTTTCTAGTGTAGGAAGATATAAAGATGAAATTTTGTAAATTGTACCATATTTTCAACTTCCAAACCTGAAAATTGTGACTTATGGTTAAAATGCCTTAGACGTGAAGTTTCTGCTCAAAATTCCAGTTTTCCCAGTTCCTTCCAGACCTCAGCCAGGACTTAAATTGATATGCAAATAGAAGAAGCCTGGAGCACTCAGTAGGAGACCGATCTGAAGCCCAAGGAAAAAAAAAGTAAAGGTGTCTTACCTAAACTCAAACTAGATTAAACCAAAGAGTAAATTGTATGGCATTTACTAATTACTGGCCGGTCAATTTTTTCTAGGACTTTTGCCTTTTCTTAGATTCTATGTTTTTATTTTTGAGCTCATGATTTTTATTCTACAGACAAGCTAATGTTTTTCTGATAAGTTCTATTTTTGATCAACTGGAGTTTTTTTAAACATTGCAATGAGATTTCACCTGAGAAAGCTGCAAAGGCCTTTTGAGTTATGTGTTACACTTGTGTTATGTGTTGTATGTCCGTATGTCTGTGTGTCCATATATCATGCAGTGATATGACAATTGACAGATGAGGAGCACTCATGAAAAATTAAAAATGGATCCAAATATCTTTGATTCACGTGATTCAAATGGCTCAATTTAAGTTGGGTAAACAGATGAAAGTAAAGATGTTTTAAAATTAAGCTTATAAGTTTTTCTAGGTGTTCAAAAAGGCCTTAATAAAATGTTAAATCTGCTTAAATTCAAAAATTTACAAGTATTGTTTCAAAATGTGAACAGAAGGAGGTTAACAGATAAAAAGAAAAACTAAAAGGTTCTAGATTTCTGGATAAGAGTCTATATGATTAAGTAATTAAGAGGGTTTAAGTAAATTATATAAAGAAGGTCTATGTAAGTTTTTGAGCAAGTAATCTTAAAGACATTAAAGAGCTGGTTAAACAAGTGCTGTTGTTTTAGAGAATTGTGCTATGATATTTCTTTAAAAGCTAAACTTGGTTAATATAAAAACATCAATGTAATTGGTGCCATTAATGTGTTCATATCTTCCAGGTATACAAGTCTGTAAGGTAGAAGCTTTAGAAAGAGCATTATATCAAGCTGGTATTCTAAAAGTGTATGGTAATTTTAGGCTTAAAAGAAAAACATGTTGGAAATTTATTTATATCACTTGTGTTCTATAACTGTACTTATTATCAATAAGTTATGTAAAGTTCCATGTTACTTTTTACACCGAGATACAATTTAAATGTATTTTTAAGTCAATGAGAGCCTAATCTGGGTGAAGGTTTTATTGTGAAACACAGAAATACTTTGCTACTTTCCAACAAGAGGTTAGAAGCTTCCAGCCTTCCTTTAATTCATGTTTTAGATGTGATATTATGTTGTGTTAGCTAATATTCATGTGAACTTAAGCAAAAATTTATGTAGGCTTTGTAAAATGATGTTTAAAAAAAAAACAAAGATCAGCTTCAGAACTATAGTATTTAAGATTTATGAAGAGCCCCACCTTACTTGAGATAAGGCTCTATGTCCCATCTCATGTGAAAGTGACTATGAAAGAAGTAGGCTAGATTTCAGCACACTTAAAGTTGTGTCCAAAAGTTGGTTTTTGTCAGGATTGCCAGGATCTCAAACAGGGGATATACTCCACCAAAATTCAAGGTAGCTATTATATGAACTAAATGTTTTTACTCTTGATAATTTTATCTTGTAGTTTTCTTATAAATGATTTAAGATTGCCTGTTAATGTTTTGCAGAGGTACTGATTTAAGAGCTCACTACCTGGGTTAATTTAAGACAAGAAGTTATCACCTACAGGATAGAGAGATAGACATTAAAGCCTAGTACCCTTAATATAAGGCTGTTAACTTATTTGCTAGATGTTTAAGATTAAGTTTTAAAATTAAAAATTTGGCTCTTGCCCTCTGAGTCAGTCTGAATCAGGGAATAGGGGACTTCTTCAAAGAGCTCTGCAACTCTAGGCCACATAACCTCCTGATCAGGGAGATTAATGAGACCAGTGGAGGACAGGAAGCCAGTCAGTGCATTTGCTGTGAAGAGGAGGGTCATCAAAAAGGGAGACATCCCTGATGCTTCCGAGAGGGAAGCCACATGGTCAAGCAAGGCCTGGACCCATCCTAGCGCAAATGGCACTAGCAGAACTGAGAAGCTGCTGTGTTCCCGAGGACTCCCATAACTCAGCTGACTGTTAACAATAGATTGAAACAAAAGTCAGTTTGACTTGCTTCATCTTAAACACTTAGCAAAGACAGTCAAAGCCAAAACACAGCTATTCCTGGACATTTTAATGATAATGATAGTTAAATGAAACTTCCATAAATAAGTAAACTGGAGGCTACAAAAGAGATTCTCAGACAGGAATGCCTGATAACTATCAAAAGAAACTGCCAGAGTAGTTTTTAGTTTAAGGCCCACAGATATTTCTAACCAACACAGGTAGGCTTGATGTTTGCTAGTATGGTTATCCAGCCCTGTGTAGCAGAATTAAAGATTTTTCTATTAGACACAGAGGTGGTACTAATAAAAGTATTTTGCAGGATCAGATGGCATTAAATTATTAGACTATATCTTAAAGGAAAAGACATCTGTAACCCTAAATGTTGTGTTGACATCCCTGACATTTCTGGCAATGTGGCAAATATCCTTAAAGATTTACATGCTCAGATAGAAGCCATGTCCTCAGCAATATTGTCGTGGAAACAGTATCTTAACTCTTAGTTCCTGGCACTGCCTGATAGAAAACATTGTTGATCTTTGTCTTGGCCATTATACTCATTGGCATATTTCTGTGCTTTGGCATTTCTTGCTGTATCAATCTGGTTCCAGTACTAATGAACTCTTATTTCTCTTATAGACCACCTATCACTCGAATGGCCCTCCAGCCTGTTATTTCTCAATTGGACTTTTAGCATGGACCACTCGATAGACCCGATATTTTTAAAGGGGGACTCCAAACTGCTTGCCCCAACATCGCCCCTTTTGTCAGCCTGAAGAAGCCAGAAAGATCTTCTTCGCCCCCTTTCCTTACAGCAGTAAGGAGTTCCCAAATTAGAGGGGGGAATGAAGCCAGATTTAAAGTTAGGTAGTCAGTGTAGTTAGGTAAATCTGGTCTAATACCGAGTGAAATCTAAAATGGAGGCCATGCTGGGAATGACTCAGGGAAAACACAGGACAATTCATGGAATGATGATGAAGTCCCGAAAAGGCCCTAGGCCAAAGTCCACCTCAAAGAAGTGTTAATGAACAGCCCCCAGCAAACTTAAAGATAGCCCATCACAAAGAAGTGTCCCACCCCTCGGGCCTTTCAACCTACATTCCATCACCAAAACTATAAAAAGGGGAGACAACAGCCCTTCCTCGGATTCCACCTCTTGGGTCCCCTTCTTCCTCCGGGAGAAGTCTTTTCTGCTGTCCTTTAATAAACTTCTAATTTCTACTCTGACCTTGCCTCGGCGTGCTTCTTTGGTGTTATTCTTCAACATCGGGGAAGCAAGGACTCGTCACCGGTCAACAGCGGTATCATTAGTTTCAAAGAACTTCTTATTTTCTTGTATTAACACGCCACAATATTTGATGATGCACACTTCTTTATTGCTGATATAAACCATTTTTTTTTTGTTACAGGATCATGGCACATAGTACATTGTCTTCACAAGTGTGTTCACTGCTGTTGAGGTCTGTGAGCAGTTTGTTGTTTATGGGAAAACAAGACATGACCCTATGCCTTTCTTAGAAAAGACCACATGACCATGAGTCAAGACAAAAATAAGACTATGGGCTGTAGGCAGGGAGAATGACATTGTAACAAAGGGCAGGAATTTTAGAGCTCAAGAGGATCAGAAGATACAAATTTCTTCAAGCCCCAGTGGTGCATGCTATAATCCCAGCTATTGGGAGACTGAGACAGGAGGATTGCAAGTTGGTGGCCCATCTGGGAAGCTTAGTGAGGCCTTTTTTCAAAATAAAATAGAAAAGAGCTAGGGATGGATCTCCATGGTAGGGTGCTTGCCAACATGCATGAGGGCCCAGGTTCAATCCAAGTAACACACACACACACACACACGCGCACACACACACACTACACACACGATATAAACTTCTCATTTTTAACTGGAAAAAGTTACATTTTATATTAAAAAGCTAATATAGCCCTCTCCGAAAGCCAGATTGAGAAATAGCTTAAACTGAAAAACTTTTCTAGATTTACAAATTGCTATGTTCTATGCTTTCTATGCTTAAAAACACTTATGGGAGTGTAATTTTACACTAATAATACTTAAATATTTTATAATTTGTTTTTGTTGCCTCTGAGATGTTCTGACCAGGTAAGTTCCACAAGGACTTAGGAGGTGGGGTTAAGAAGATGAGGAAGGAAATATGGCCATTGAAGAAGCTCTGGAACGTGTCCCCAAACCTCTCTCCCTTGAAATAAATAGTCACAGAAAGATTCATATTATGACCCTTTCTCCTCTTTTACACTTTGAATATGGAACGAACTTTGGATATATAAACAAAATAAAGTACATCATGATAAATGGAGGCCTTAAAATTGGGACAGAAATCATGTTGATAATACACAAAGTAAGCAGTAGTATATGTAAAAACACCTTTAGAAAAACTTGAAATCACTAAATATCCAAATAGGAGTTAAATAAAAATGGCATACCACTCAGAAATACCATGAACATAAATAAGTATGTTTTTGGAGATTATTTACTGGTATGGGAATCTGAGATTTGGTTTGTGCCAAAATATAGCTCAGAACTTGTTAAAGTGATCACTTTTTGTGGAGCTAGCAAAGATTCCAATTTTTATGTTACTAAATTTTCTTCAATGATCCTAAGCTTTTGTGATTACAATAAATATCGAGTATTTTATGTTCTTTCAAAATGAATTCAGGTGTTAATTGAGAGAATGTACAGCTTTGGGAGGGGACAATGAGCAGTGCTCAGAATACCCCAGGCACAGGTTCTAACTCTGAACCTTATTAACTGGTCAGTGCTTCAGAGATTCTCATGCCTCTATCCCAAGTTCTTTCCAAATTCTTCACATTCCTTTTGGAGCCAAGAAATTCAAACTATGGATCCTGAAAGCATGTAAGTTATTTTTGTTGTTTTGTTTTTAAACCATGGTGGTACACACATGATTTATAGTCTCTACCCTTCTTCTATGCCCTCAGGTGTTAACCACAGCATGCTTTGCTCTTCCCTCCAAAGAGTCCCAACCTGCACCAGCCATATCATTGATTCTTATTCACTTCTACAACATGTTAAAATCCCTGTGAATCTACATACCACGCTGCTTTGTCAGTCTCCATCTGAACCTCCAGTCACCCCTGGTTGGATTTATAAACTTGATGGTAGAGACAAAGGAAAAGCAAACTAATGTGGAAGTAATTTTGTGATTGCTTTGTTTCTTTTTAAAATCAGATTATTGCAATTTCCAAATAGCAGGCATTGAGGTGTGTAAGAAAGTCTCTTGAGAAACCACATGTTCCTATTGAGAAAATGCTTATCTGGTTTTGGCTTTGGAGTTTTTTTTTTTTTTTTTTTTTTTTTTTTTTTTTTGTGCAAGAACCCTGATATATGAACAAAGCTCAAGAAGATTGACAGAGTTGGAGAAAACAAATTTGTCTCAAGTATCTCATGACATTTGGGAGAAAATGAAAGAGTCTGGCACATAATGTGTAGAGTGAAAGAAACAGATTTCCGTTAGTGCTCAGCTCCTAGAAAGGTCTGGGTGTTCCTTTGCCCTGTGCTAGCTCTTGAAGAGCCCTGACTTCATCTTTCTAACTTGTTGCTTTTCTTGCAGCTACAGCTCTCTTCACTTCTCTGAGCAGACATCCTCCCCCACTTCCTGTGGCTTCCTTAAAAGCAGGGACATTTTTTTTTTATCCTTGAATATTTCATCTATCCATGACACCAAAGGGCAGAAATGATCTTCAAGCAGCTACTTTAAAAAAAAAAATTCTTGCTCAACTTAATTGCTCAAAGCCTTTGCCAAGAAGTGAAGGATTCAGGGTGGTAAGGTTGCTTTCTGCAGGGCTGGGCAAGAACACAGATAGATAGATGATTACTGTAAGCTCTACACGTGTCCAGTGGAGGGTGTAGACATCTCAGCTACGCATTTGACCTGACTCCTAAAAATTACCCTGTCTGAATTGCTTTGTGGTAATTACATTTGAAACATGATTCTTGTGTGCCTAGTGTGACCTGCAGTACAGGTTTTTGAGAAGAGAATGCCAAAGGATCTAACTTTTAAAAATGCATATTATTTTTCTTTTTTAGTTCTTTATATGTGTGAGAGAAAGTGATGGTAAGTTTTTATATTAGATCTACTTAAGCCCTCACAGAAATCTTACATGGCACTTGATTGTTCAGAAAAGAGATCTGTGGCTCAGGTAACCATTCTCACCTTGCCTGGGAGAACATAGGCTCCTCTCTGGCTCTTCATTCTATGCTCCTATTCTTCTGCAGTATTAAAAATGTGGGAGTCCATCGTTTTGGACTGAGTTCCTGTACTAAGCCCCAACAGACCAGACCAAAGTGGAGTCCCTATGCTAAATGCCCCATCATCAAACTGAAACTTTGGGAAGAGAATCAGGTATAGATCTCAAACTAGACCATTTTCCCTGAAAAGTCAAGATTCCCATCTAGCTGAGACAGCAGAATGAGGAAGCCCTCTCTGCTTTAGCCCTTACAAAAAAGTGACCTGCAGTAACCTGGTGTCAATTCTTCAACCTTTGTTCCTATTGCTGCTTGCTTTCACCTCAACCTTCCAAAATCCACAGAAGTCTCCATTCTATTCTGTAGAATAGAGGCTATCCCAATTCATGAAACAACAACAACAAAAACAAAATAAAAACAAAAAAAAAAGAGAAAAAAAGAAAAGAAAAAAACCTGATTAAATCTATAAAAAATTTGTTGTGATTTTGTCTTTTGACAGGGGTAAGAAGGCACATCTTAGACCTACTTTCCCCATTTTTTCCTATGCAGAGACTCTCCTGCTCCATGTTCTGTTCCAAGGAGATGCCCGAAGAAGAGCTGCATAGACAGGAGGGCCAGAGAGGGAGCTCTTTCCATGTAGGTGCAGTGGGGGGTCCTCTAGGACTTTACAAGAGACTCCCTGCCATCTTTCCTCCCTCCTCTGTCTTCCCTCCTTAGCTTAGTTTCCAAATTCTTTAGTGTTTTCTATCATCGATGGGAAATTCCCTTACTATCATTATTACTGTTGTTATTAGTGGTGCTGGGGATCCATCCCAGGACCTCCCATATGCTTGGCAACTGCTCTACCATTGACCTACCTCCCCAGGCCTACAATGTTTTCCAACAGGCAAATGTCAAGGCATGTAATACAGTTCATTTCTCTTGTCTCCCTTTTTTTCCCCATGTTCTCCCTTTGCCTTATTCCAGAGTTTTTCCAAACCATCATTGCTTTATTTTAATGTTCCTTCTAATTTCTCTGGACTGGTCAACTCCAGGGGTTTCTCCAGAGAGTCATGAGTAGAGAGGGGTGGTATGAGTCTGAGTTTCTGAGTGTCACCTGGCATGAGAGGCACAGTGTGAAGCCCATGTTTACCTCTATCACTGTCTCTATCTCTGTATCTCTCCATGTCTCTGTCAATTTGTCTGTCTCCATGTGGGGATCAAATCCAGCTGGATTTCCCTAGACTGATATATGGCTGCACCATACAGGACTTAGCATTCTAAAGAATAGGATGAGTCAAATCTGCACACATCCAGGTATTCCGATGTCTCTCTTTGGCCTCCAGGGCTATGTTCTCTCTCATCCTGCTTTACCAGGAATTCGACATCCAAGAATAAGAGCATAGGAAATATTAAAAAGTTCTTTTTTCCACGCTTTCTAATTTGTTCAGGGATGTGAACGTCTAGTGCGTTCAGGTCCCTGGGTAAGGGTCGCGAAATAACCAGGACACAGGGGATGCAGAGCAAAGGCAGCAGTTGCGACTGTATGCTGAGATTTATTTGCAAGTTCCTTTTATATTCTTCTTCTAACAAAGCAAGCAATTAACACTTTACCCACATTGCCCAAATATCATGCCTCAGCGGGTACACAGAGCTAAATTCAGATCGTTCCTGTTCATATGATAAGTACCCTCCCAAAGTTCTTTGTAAACATTATCTAATCCTCTGAGGATGCATTTGTTTCTTTAGAATGTACTGTTCCCAGGTCCAGTATGCAGGAAGCTTCTTCCTCTTGGCCAAACCTTGCAGAACTTGTGACTTGCGATAAGGGGAAGAGAACTTTTTCTCCTCCTAACTGAGGTTTGCCTCAGCTGACCTAAATCACAGCCACAGCTCTTGCAACCTGTCAGGCCTGAGGGAGCTAAACTCTGCACCCTTGAACCCCAACACAGGGATAGGGAGCAAATGAGGAAATCTTTTGAGTACTCATTTTCTTCACAGGCAAACCAGCCTCCTTTCAGTTCTGGAGTTAGTTGGAGGAGGGTGTCTTCCCAGTCTCCATTCTGAGAGACCAAAGGGAAACTGTGTCCAAGGCTGTGCATTTGTTTGATTGTTAAAAGTTAGTTTTTGAATTTCTTTGCACTACTTTCATTTGAAATGGATTAATTGTCTCATTTCCTTTTCAATGTCCCCAGAGTGGGTACAGACTCTTCCATTGCTCAAATTGAAAAAAGATTGAGAAGGAAATTCAGAGAAAATGGAAGAACAAAACCAGGGAAATTATGTAACAAACGGCTGGCCTGGTGAGGTATCCCCACAGGACAATAATGACTGAGATGAGGTATGGAGCAAAGACATGCCATCCCATAATATGCCAAATTAGCATATTGATGATTTCAAGCTGAAATCGATGGAGGAATTGTAAGATCAGAAAGAGCCAGTGGGCTGTCTTTTGCTACATGTATGAAGTCATAAAAATCATTTTGAGAGGGATGTCCTTTCCATACCAAGACTGGAACTAGCTTGGATCACTAAAGACTGGTGACTGGGGCTACAGTGAATCTCAGCAAACAAGCTCTGAGGTAACCCTTATCCCCTACTAGCTTCGACACCCTACTCCATATATTTCTTTGCAACATTCCTAGAATTTACTACCATAGTCCATGTATCCCCTTGCCCTGACATTCACAAATTTGTTGTTCTTTGTCTAAAAAGTATAAAAGCATCATTCTTAGGTTCTTTGATTGGACATCATTCTTTTGTAAAGATCATCATGTAAATTTAATAAAACTTTTATGTTTCCCTTATTCACCAGCTCTTATATTAACTGGGTTCAGAGATCCAGCCACCAAAGCCCACATAAGAACTAAGTGGGTGAGTGAGGATCACATCCTCTTACGAGGACATCATGTCTCTGAAGGTAAAGACCTGGTCATGCTAAGGGGGTTCAAGGAGTTCTCTCTCTTCTCCTTGAGACCTCTATTCAGAACTTATAGGCTCTTGACACATCACAGAAAAAAATTAAGGAAGCATCAGGTTTTAGAAAAGAAAAAAAAACTTTATTAGAAAGAAAAGGCAAAAAATACATATTCTCAGAACAGAAAGAATGCTGTCCCAAGAGTGAGAAGCACTTATGGGGTGCTCTTAAGGGAAACTTGTGAGGGGTGGACCTGGAAAGGTGTGAGGTTGACATCAGCTTGGTGACTGTGGGTCACAGGATGGTTCTGGTGGTTGGGTTTTTCCAACATCTTCAGGTTGACATTGTTTTCTCGATCTAGATGATGTTTGCAATGTGCCTATGATATAGCTTTATTAAACCACATCTCCTTTTGCTTTATCCAGGATGGAAATATGTTGCCTAGGCTAACAGTGCACTTAAGCTTTAATCAAAATGAGGCAATTTTCATAGATGAGTGAAATTTGGGAGTGACTGGCCTGGAGGAAAATAATAGGTCTGGGACGTCTGATTATGGTGCTTTTAGATGTACAGCTGCAATCTTCTTTTCCTTACTTTTGGTCTCCTTTCTACCTGTCATTACTCCTTCTATCCTACCCCATCCTGCAGCTGGAACCAACTACTGGGCTCTCTAGTGACCTGCCATCTGATCTATTAGCTTCCTTTACATCTGCCAAATGGAGCTAGGCACACAACCTCATAGGAGGGTGCACAAGGTGCAACAGGTAATTTGTGTGTGGTACCTGGTGTCCTACAATTCACACACAAGTAATTATTGTCTCATATGTACCCCTCTTCCTCCCTCCTTGAGTTTTTATATAATTCTTTTTTTTTTTTTTTTTGGTACCAAAGATTAAACTCAGGGGTGCTTAACTACTGAGCCACAAAATAAATAAAAATTTTATTTTATTTTTTTAATATTTATTTTTTGGTGTAGATGGACACAACACAATGCATTTTATTTTTATATGGTGCTGAGGATCGAACCCCGTTCCGCCCGTGCTAGGTGAGCGCTCTACCACTGAGCCACAATCCCAGCCCTTATTTTATGTTTTTAAATTTTGAGACACGGTCTTGCAATTTTTGAGGGCCTCACTAAATTGCTGAGACTGGCTTTGAACTTTTTATCCTTCTGCCTCAGCCTCTTGAACCGCTGGGATTACAGATGTGTGTCACCATGCCTGGCCTTTATCTAATTCTTTAAGAAGGAAATGCATGACCAAAAAATGGAGAAAGAACCTCTTAAATATTTGGGGAGTTTTCACACTTGTTCTAGTCAATTCCTTGTTAGACAGACCTAAGGCCAAGATCACTATGATCAAGGGGTTGGGCCCTACAATCTCTCAAGCCCTCATAGGTCTGGTGCTGGGAGAGCAGGTCCCTGGAGGGGAGGTACTTTCTCAAGAAAGTGGGTTACCTTCCTCAAGAGAACTTCATCATCGCCATTTTCTATATAATGAAGGATATAGTTGAGTGGGTTTCCAAACAAAGATGAGTTCAGTGTCTGGGTGTTCTGGATTCAGACTTCTCTTTCTCTGTATTCCGTGAGAAGCCTCTAGGACTTTAGGATGCTCTATCTTGCACCTGCTGTGGGATGGACATGCAAGATGATAAGTAGATAATCCCACTTTGGGATTTTCATATTCATATTCTCTAAGTTTGGATAATAATTGCCATAATATTAGTTTCAGTGATACCTCTACAAATGTGTTACTATACAGTGTGCTAGTTGCTGTTAAAAAATAAATACCCAACAAGAACAACTTAGAAGAGGAAAGATTGATTTTGGCTCATGGGTTTAGAAGATACAGCCCACAGTCAGCTGGCTCCAAGGCAGAATTATGGTAGAAGTGTGTGGCAGAGGAGAGCTTTTAGCTCATGGCAGCCAGGAGGCAGAGAAAGAGAGAAAAAGTGGGGAGATCCTGGGGAGAAGTTAAACCCTTTCAGGGCATGCCCTTGGTGACCTATTTCCCCCAGCTAGGTCCCACCTCCCAATAGTCCATTCAGCTATCAGTGGATAGGGTGAGACCCCTCAGGACCCAATCACTGCCTAAAAGCCCCGCCTCTGAACCTTGCTGCTTTGGGGACCATGCTTTCATATATATAAATTTTAATGTATGGCTTTCGATTGGCTGATAATGATAATGGCATGCAACTAATCGCTGTATTATTGATTTTTTAAAATCAACAAATAAATATTAGCAAGCTCTTTATTTTTATCAGATGGCCTGGGTCACTAAAAAATCACTGAAAAAATAACAAATTTTGTATTATCATATATGTATAGAGATGAGTATAAAATATATTGTATATATGCAATGTAGATATATAATAGATATATATGCATGTATATAATGAAAATAAAAAGCTCACTGATATTTACTGGCAAAAAAATAAACATTGCAAATGGTGATTAGTTGCATTATCATTATCATCAAATTAAGGGCCATAAATTAACTAGATTGCTTCTCTTGAAATCTCTTTTTACTTAGCAAAAACAACTACCTGATACAAACTTTTGATGTAATTTTTTTAAAGTTAGTATTACAGCAATTGGGTAGTTGAATTATATGAAAAACAAGCAAGGCAGGTTCTTAATAATGACCCAAAGTAGAGGAATGGTTTTGGTGCAGAACCCCAATGGGGTGTTTTTTCCCTCATAGAATAGACAGGAAGGAATTACCTGGAAGAGTTACCAGAGTAATATTCAATGTTGACTCCCATTTGCTTGTATATAACTGTTTATAGACATTAATTTCATTCATTATCTGAAGGATTTATAAAACATGGAACTTTAATTGTAAAAGATATCATAATAAAGAAGAGCATAAATACTAAAATAAAGCAAATTCCTGGGTGCCGCCACCCAGTGTGAAACCAGAACTGTCCCTCTGGGCTATCCCATCTGTTCCCCAGAAAGTTAACCACTGTCCTATCTCTGGTTTTATTCACTTCCCTATCTTTTAAAAAGCAATTTTAATACCATGTATGTACCTCAAAACTTTATAGTTTTATTTTGAAAACTGAGTAATAACCACAAACCTAGTTCTGTAAGGAAGAGGCAATTGGCCAGGATCAGGGACTTTTTGGAGGAGAAAATGACCTGTAGGGAGCCTTCAGGATGGAGCAGGTCCTCAGCATCCCTGAGGGTACAGAAGAGCACTTGCCACTATCCTCCTGGGAGTAACCATGACCTCTCTTCTGTCGTGTATCTACTTTTTTTACTCATCTTCCTCTCTATTGGCTTTTGTTTCTTTCTTGGTGAAGAGTACAGGCAAGGTCCAGCGTGTGCTGGAGAATACTGGACACCATGCTCGTGGACCAGGAATTAGGCAGAACTGTAGCTGGAAGAGTGACTGCTTTGCATGTTCTCCTTCCAAACCTTGCAGCTTCCCTTCACGTATCAGGTGCTCTAAGAATTGAGTAGTAAGAAGTATATGCAGGTGACCTAGATGCTAAGGTGTGTGTGGGAGAGCGGATGGGTACCCTAGGATTCCAGACCTCCACAAAGCTATTTCCTGATTCCATTGGGTGGATTCTATGTCTGGCACAAGTTCTCACTATGGTATTTCTTTCCCATTATTCTAGGGATTGCCTTTGTCCTTTCTCCTTTTTAGAGGATCTGTATCCTCTATTCATATCTTCCTCTCTATTGGTTTTTGCTTCCATCTTGGTCAAGCACATTCTCCTGTAGCTTTTAAAGAAAGATTCCAAAGGTGATACATTTTTTCCAGGTCTTGCACATGTGAAATGTCTGTATTCAACCCTTATGCCTCATTAACAGCTTAGATATGGAATTCCAGGTTAGGATTACTTTCCTTCAGTGTTTTGATGGGTTGCTCCATTATCTTCTTGTATCCATGGTTATTGTTGAGAAATTCACGGTAATTCAACTCCTCATTCTTTCTATATAAATTCCCCCACCAACAATTGTTATTGGGTTTAGTTTACTAAAATTTCATCTCGGGGGCTGGTATTGTGGCTCAGCGGTAGAGCACTCACCTAGCAGGGGTGGGACCCGGGTTTGATCCTCAGCACCACATAAAAATAAAGGCATTATGTTGTGTCCATCTACATCTCAAAAAAAATATTTTAAAAAATTTCATCTCAATATTTTATGTGTGTTTGCTTTGCCCATTTCACTGGATATGTGGCTGTCTCCTTCAGTTGTAGAAACCTTCTTAAACTATTTCATCCATAATTTTATATTCTCTGTTCTCCTCAGAATGCCTATTGTTTACTATTGGACCTCCAGATCTGTTCCTTGAGTGTTCTCACTTGGCTTTTTTTTTTCAATTTTCCATCTTTTTGTTTTACTTTCTGGAGGAATACTTCAAATTTATCCTTCGCCTCTTTTTATTGAGTTCTCATTTTGTGCTTTTTATTCTCAAGGTCTTTTTAAAGTGCTCCTTATTGTTCTCTGTATATTTCTCTTTATAAGTATCCTGTTTTTGCCTTATGAATGCAATGTCTTATTTTATATTTCTGATATTAATCATTTTTAATGTTTTCTTTCCCTTCTATAATCTTCATTTTTACTTGAGGGTTCTTTTCTTCTTATTTTCATCTCTGCTCTCTGTGTAATCTATTTTGCTCATGAATCTGGTAATTTTTGCCTGACTGCTCATGATTAAGAGGGAACTAAAAAGCTCACTGGAAGCTTTGACCGTACAGCAGTGAGTTATCAATTCTGAGTTTATTACAGGGTAATTCGAGTGGGTGCTTCACTAGGTTTTTCCTATTAAAAGTCCTTGGAAAAGACTCTTCAAATCTCACATCTGAAAGTTAAAGATCTGAATTTTAGCATCCTAGGAGCTACAGGAAAAGAGGACTGTGCATTTAATATTCAGCCTTTAGCCTTTGATATTGATGTGATGATTTAATCTCCTTGTTGTTGAGATAGGACACATCTTCCTTCTATTTGCAAACCATCAGATTTTGAGGGGGTAGCCGAGAGCTTGGGAGCAAATCCAGGGCTTTGTGCATGCTAGGCTCACACTCTACCAGGGAGCTATACTTCAGCTTCATAGGCACCACATATTCTTGGTTTGACTTTCTTGAGTGGAAAAAAAGCTGTAAATTTCTGCTGGGGTTGGGCAAAGAGTCATCCAAAGGATGCTGAATGGAGAAGGTGACCTGGGTCCAGTGGCCTGTCAATCTACTTTCACCCACTCCATATTGCAATCTCCTCCCTAGAGCTCTGGTTCCACAGGTAGCTGGTACCACCAGTTTCTGTACCTTTTAAGGCTCTGGATTTATAAATTGACTTGAATCTTAGATGTTTATTTCCTGGATCCTTTGCATTTAGTTCTCTTGGGCTGCTAAGCCAATTATCATCTGTCCATCTGTTCCTGTTGGCTCCTATCATGTCCTCTCTACCTTCATGTGTGAATGTCTTACTGAGATAGGATAGAAAATATAGGGTACTTTGAGCATGTATGAAGTTTCAAAGAAGTTTCAGAAGGGAGCAAGATTGCATGTATTTTTAAGTCTTCATCTTTTTAAAAAAATACCTTTATTTTTATGTGGTGCTGAGGATGGAATCCAGCATCCTGCATGTGCTAGGCGAGCGCTCTACGGCTGAGCCACAACCCCAACCCCTTAGTCATTATCTTAACTTGAAAACTACCTGTAGTCCTTATAGTATCATCCACTTATTTTCTATAAAAATCACAAAATTAAAGAAGAAAAAATATCTAATTTTATATTCTCAAAGAGAATAAGCTGTGTCCTGCTCTAAATTACTCTGTGATTTATAGAACAGCAGTTTTCAGGCTCTGCCTAACCCCAAGAGTCACTTCATTTTATAAAGCAGCTGTTTGTCATGAGTTACTACATTTTGAGAGCAGGTGCCAGGGTAGAATGACTCTACACCTTCTTTGTATAAGTAAACAACTACCATCTGCCCAGGACAACAGTAAAGCATGAGCTGATAACTTATTTGTGCCAATACAAAATTACCACCTGTGTCTTAACAGATTAAATCAGGAGCACATGGACACTTGGGCCCATCAAATAATATTAGAATGAACTTCTCAGGTTCACTCAAGGTAACCCTCTCACCTAGGACTCATAAAAGGAAGGGTACCTCAAACTGTGGCATAGTAGCATGCTGACCATCTGGTCATTAGTCATGACTTACACAGGAACAGTGCCACAGAAACAAACTTCTGACTCTGTCCCTGGGCTTCAGCTCATTTTGGTTTCTACCACTCATGACATGGGGCCACTTCAAGCTGACACTTTGAAACTACTCACCATCCAGAACCTCTGGACCTTTGTCTTGGAAGATCTACTCCTTGTCTGTTCTGTGACTTGGATGCTTCAATTCTTATCTGACCACTTTCAGTGACTCTTCTACATTTGGATCTACTCTGTCTTTGCTCTAGGTAAGGCCCATTGAAATCCTTAACTCTTTTCTTAGCTTTTCTGTAACACATATCTATCATTGTGTGAAGTATGGTGTGTGGCCTGAGTGTTATAGCTATTAATAATTAAAACTGGAAGGGAACAAAACAATTTGTGATTGTCATTATCATGACCACTGCATGAAACCAGG
Organism: Spermophilus citellus; assembly: GCF_964194105.1. NCBI lineage: Eukaryota > Metazoa > Chordata > Mammalia > Rodentia > Sciuridae > Spermophilus > Spermophilus citellus. The sequence continues at coordinate 27,125,148 of NC_138194.1, read as the reverse complement.
AGTACCCAGTGAGTTAAAAACCAATGAAACTGAACAAATTACTATTGTTATTCAATAAGCTCTGACATTACAGAAAGATATGAATGTGTCTGGTTTATGTTGATGGCACAAGTCACTCACAACAGTACTCTAATGACCTCATGTCATACACGTTGTCTGAGAAGTAAAAGGACGTGTCTGAGGCCATTTGACTGGTTTGTAGTGGGACCCAGATTTAAAGAAGAAATCAATATCAAAAGCTACTGGTCAGGAAGTGTGAATCTGGAGGTATAGCTATACCAGAGGTCAAACTGTACTACAAAGCAATAGTAACAAAAACAGCATGGTACTGGTACCAAAACAAGCAGGTGGACCAATGGTACAGAATAGAAGACACAGAGACTAATCCACAAAGTTACAACTATCTTATATTTGATAAAGGGGCTAAAAGCATGCAATGGAGGAAGGATAGCATCTTCAACAAATGGTGCTGGGAAAATTGGAAATCCATATGCAACAAAATGAAATTGAATCCCTTTCTCTCGCCATCCACAAAAATTAACTCAAAATGGATCAGGGAGCTAGATATCAAATCAGAGACACTGCGTCTGATAGAAGAAAAAGTTGGCTCCGATCTACATATTGTGGGGTCGGGCTCCAAATTCCTTAATAGGACACCCATAGCCCAAGAGTTAACAACAAGAATAAACAAATGGGATTTACTTAAACTAAAAAGTTTTTTCTCAGCAAGAGAAACAATAAAAGAGGTAAATAGAGAGCCTACATCCTGGGAACAAATTTTTACCCCCCACACCTCCGATAGAGCCCTAATATCCAGAATGTACAAAGAACTCAAAAAATTAAACAATAAGATAACAAATAACCCAATTAACAAATGGGCCAAGGACCTGAACAGACACTTCTCAGAAGAGGACATACAATCAATCAACAAGTACATGAAAAAATGCTCACCATCTCTAGCAATCAGAGAAATGCAAATCAAAACCACCCTAAGATACCATCTCACTCCAGTAAGATTGGCAGCCATTATGAAGTCAAACAACAATAAGTGTTGGCAGGGATGTGGGGAAAAGGGTACACTTGTACACTGCTGGTGGGGCTGCAAAATGGTGAGGCCAATTTGGAAAGCAGTATGGAGATTCCTGGGAAAGCTGGGAATGGATCCACCATTTGACCCAGCTATCGCACTTCTCGGACTATTCCCTGAGGACCTTAAAAGAGCGCACTATAGGGATACGGCTGCATCAATGATTATAGCGGCACAATTCACAATAGCTAGACCGTGGAACCAATCTAGATGCCCCTCAATAGATGAATGGATAAAAAAATGTGGCATCTATACACAATGGAGTATTATGCAGCACTAAGAAATGACAAAATCATAGAATTTGCAGGGAAATGGATGGCATTAGAGCAGATTATGCTAAGCGAAGCTAGCCAAGCCCTAAAAAACAAATGCCAAATGTCTGCTTTGATATAAAGAGAACAACTAAGAACAGAACAGGAAGGAAGAGCATGAGGAAAAGACTACAGTAAACAAAGACGAATGGGGGGAGAGAAACGGAGAGAGAAGGGAAAGCACATGGAAATAGTAGGAGACCTTAAATGATACATAAAATTATAAGAGGTTATGATGGGCAAGGGGGAGGGAAAAAAAGGGAGAGAATTGAACAACAGCAGGGGAGGTAGAGAGGGAAGATGGGAGGGGAGGGGAGGGGAGGGGGGATAGTAGGGGATAGGAAAGGTAGCAGAATACAACAGTCACTAATATGGCATTATGTAAAAATGTGAATATGTAACAGATGTGATTCTGCAATCTGTATTTGGGGTGAAAATGGGAGTTCAAAACACAATTTGAGTCAAATGTATGAAAGATGATATATCATGAGCTATGTAATGCTTTAAATAATCAATTAAAAAAAGGGAAAAAAAAGAAAAGAAAAAAACATGTAACCCTTGACTAAAAAAAAAAAAAAGCTACTAGTCTATAAAAATAGGGTAATGACTATAAACTACCTGCACATAGTGTCTAAAAGGAGATATTCAGAGAAATTTGAGTTGTTAGAGACCAAAACTTGGTCTGATAGGAAATTCTAATATTTGCCAGGAAAATCTGTTACTTGAGCAGAGCAAATAATGGGAACCATCCAAAGTCTAACAAATATTGTATATAATTCAGGGAGAAATAATTGGTTTTGATTATGAAAACATAAATATAAGTCTATGTCCAAACCAATGAACAAAGAAGCAATGAGCAGGCAAAAACAGATCCTGGGTTTTAGTGATGTTGGCAAAAACATGGAATGTGCATGCTGATTCCATTTGTGCTTTGAGTGTGATTCTTCCAAATTTTAGGTGCTTCCTTCCAAGTCCTCTGGGCCTCAGTGTCCTTGTTTGCCAGAGTTTCTCCATTCTGACTGTGCCTGGATTTCCTTTATCTGCTCTCTTCCCTCCTCATCCATCTGCCTTTAATCCCATAAAATACACAAAGCAAAACAGCTTACCTGTGTTGAGTTTTGTCCTGTAATGATTTTTCTACATGATGGAATAATTAAAAAAAACCCCAAACTTTTGATATAATCCTTGGTGCCTGATTGGAGCACTGGAATGAGCGTGAGGGCAACTGGATTCTAGTCCTATCTGTCACGAGTTATGGGACTTGGTTCAGCCTCCCACTTTCCTGATCTTCAAAGTGATCTTTGCTGCAGAATCTTTCCAGCTCTAATGCTTTAGAATCATGAAGTACCCAAACTATTTTAAACAAATAATTACTTGTTATGCAGAGTTCATAATCAAAGGAATGACTTTCTAACTTGGCATTTCAGACTCCAAAGTGGAAACTAGAGTGTTTGGGTTTGGGGAGTGGGAAAGGAACTACCAAAGGACACCATTTAAGTGACAGTTCATCTTCCAAGAATGGAGGCCATCTGATAATTTGAGGTGCAAGGGAAAAGGTGTAATTTTGTGGCTGCAAAATTCATGAATGGACAAATAAAATATTCCATTTTGTGTGTGTGTGTGCATGCGTGCGTGCGTGCGTGTGTGTGTGTGTGTGTATCAAAAAATATTATTCAAACATAAAAAAGGAAATTCTGCCATTTGTGATAGTATGGATAAGCCTTAAAAACATTATGCTAGGTGAAACAATTCAGAGAAAGATCAATGCTGTGTTATGTTGCTTATACCTGTTAAACCAAAACTCTTGAGACAAAGGATCTTGGAAATAAAGGATTTAATAAGTTATTACTGGTGCTAGCCAGAAAAGTACAGGTTCTGGGACAAGTTCTAACAGTGTCAATGGCCAGCATTTCATTGCAGGGTTCTTCTTCCCACCCATGAGAATGTAAGCCACCCTAAAACTTAAAGTCTCAAATAATTAGTAAATACGAAACACAAATATTCAGAAATATGTTTACAAAAGCGAAGCCCCTGATAGATCTAGTCCACATGGGCTCTGGAACTAGACAGAGAAAAGACGGCTCTGGTGGTTTATTTAAGGAGTCTATCAAAGGCAGGGACAAGGTTTCAAGGGGTGGAATATTGCTTCTTGTTGTCTTATAGTCAACAGGTTGATTGGCATCTTGGCAGGTAACACCCATCTCAGGTGCTACGTGGGCTATGGCAGAACAGGATGGAAATTCACATTGGCCCTGGGCAATTGACCAGAGAAAATGTCCACTGGTCATTCCCAGACATCAGATGTTTCTATCCACAAGGCTTCCATGCTCGGTGACCCACATGGAACCCACAGACAGCTCATGACAAAGTTCCCTCAACTTACAGCTGCAAGATTAGATAAAAGTTGGAAATGTCCATGCACCTAGAGCTACAAGGATTTTCTTGAGGAACTTTGGGGGAAGTTAAGCATGAGTTGTTTACATTGAACCTACATTGGCTACAGATAAGATATGCAGGGTAGTATGAAGTAGGAAAAATTTTGGGATAGGAGAGTAGTTCATAAGAAGTAATCGTCAGCTGGATGCAGTGGACTCATGCCTGTAATCCCAGGAACTCTGGAGGCTGAGGCAGGAGGATTTCAAGTTTGAGATCAGTCTCAGCAACTTAGTGAGGCCCAAAGCAACTTAGTCTCAAAATAAAACATAAAAATAAAATAAAAGAAGATGCTGCTTGAGTTGCTTGGAGGTTTAAGAAGATGTGGTGGTGCCATGGAGTCATGATTTGACTCAGGTTTCACATGCATTCAGAAATGAAAAATAATCTTTGTTCAAACTGTTAACTGATTAGCCTCTCCCATCTTCTCTTCCTTTCTTCCGCTACCCTTGAAGTTATATTTAGGATGTCTCAGAATCTTCCTCTTATTATAGAATATAAAAAGTCAAGTTGAAGTATGGCTCAGTAGTAGAGCACTCACCTGGCATGTGGGAGGCTCTAGGTTGAACTACCCGCACTGCAAAATAAAAATTAGCAATAAAAATTAGAAAGATTCAACCCATAGAAACAAAGTAGAAGGGTGGTTTCCAGGAGCTGGGACTGGGGATATAGAAAGACCTTGGCCAAAGGGTACAAACTTACTCCCCAGATGAGTAAGTTCTGGGGAGCTAATATACAACATGAAACTATATTTAACAATATTACATTTTATACTTGAAATTTGCTGGGTATAGATGTTAAATGTTATCTCCCAAATAAAAATAATACATCCATACCTCATGGTGACAACATGAGGTGTGGATGTATTAACTTAGTCAATTAAATTGCCACAATGTATACCTTACATTTTTACAATTTCATGTGTCAATTATACCTCATTAAAGCTGGAGGTGGGGAATAAACTCACAAACTCATGAGGTAGAATTTTAATCTTCATATGTTGGGGACAGGTCTTTATTTCACAACACTACACCTGATGATTAAAAATATGTTAGAACTTCACTTGTTTCTTTTTTAAATCAAGAATCTAGAAATATAACTTAAAAACTTATTTTCGGATTCTATCTTTCAATGGGGAAATGACATTTAAATGATCATAACTCTGACAGGTAAATATTTAATTTCCCAACCAATGGATTACAAATCATCTATTTAATACTCTTTTATTGTTATGGCTTATGATTTTATACCAATTGGTTTTGAATTAGCCTAAGAAGGAATCACATAATTTAAAGAGAGGAACTGAAAAAGTTTACTGAGTTCATAGGTCTGAAGCCTAAGTTATGATTCTTCTTTCTTGCTTGTTTGTCTCATTGGATTGTGGGAGGGGTGAATGAAAGTTTTATTTTTTTGTACTTTTAGAATATAAGTTTTGAATTATTATTAAATTTCTATTAAATTTTTATTATGAACTAAGTGAGTGAAAGTGCCTTTAGAAGTCATGTGTGTATGTGTGTACCTTGGTCTTGTTCATGGGGCTGGCCTGTGTTCCCACAGCCTGAGTCTGATCACCTCTAGCTGAAATTAAACTCCTATTGAAATTAAGCTCCTCAGCTTGAACTTGGAAAACTCAGGTATGGATGGTCATTGGAATGGGGGCAAGGGTTCAAAAGTGTGGAGACCCTTCAGTAACACGGGAAGCATTCAGATTGCAACGCTCAGCAGAGTGACAGGAGGAATTGGGATGTATTTGCTACATTCTTCTGAATTTGCATTGAAGTCCAGTTGAAGGATCATGTAAATCATGGGTTTGGAGACAATAGCATTCAGATAATATTGGGGTAGTTTCCTGCTCCTGGAAGGAGCCTTATCACTCCATGACTGGTTCACATATACTTTTTTCATAACTTTTGCCATTAATCATGATGCTGTTGGTTTTTATGGACAGTTTTGTAATTTTTGCTATTGAATCCCAGAAGGAAGGCAGACAGTAGATTCACAAGCTATATAGAACAGGGCCTTTCCCCTACCCTACAAAATTCAAGTAAATGATAGATAACTTTAACATGACTCTTGAGTTTGCTGTGCTTTCTAGTGCAAACGATTTATCTTTAAGAAGACAAAATGTGAAGTGGAAACACAGATTTGAATAAATGCGCACTTAATTAATTGATTAATTGGAGAAGTTATTTAAATGGCAACTATTTAAATGTTTACCATGGTTTTGTTGCATGATTCATATACAGAAGTGTCCTTTATTTTGTTTGGCTTGGATGATTTTTAGTAAAATGAGAAGACTCAGTTTTCACTTTGCTTTGATTCTCAAATTGGCCTAAAAAATGGCAGTTCCCAGGAATTTGCCAATTTCTCTTCCATGTTTTAATTTTCCAATTGTAAGCCATAGCTGCCATATATTTTTTCTCCTGTGAATGTCAATAACTTGTTTAATTAGATATACCTCTATCTCTATTTTGCTATTGATATGTGACATAATTGGATGATTGCAGACTCAACATATGAAGAAAGAACAAAAAAGCATAGCTATCTTTAATATTAAGATTAAGCCCTGTAGGAATACTTCAGAATAGGGTTATTATTCCAAGCAACAAATATATGCATGCACTCAGCATCACCTAGGCACCAAAGAAGGTCCAATGAGTAATTCCACCCCATAATTTATATCCTTGATGATATCAAATACACACACCTTCAAAGGAGAAACATATAGTGTTGAGGAGGTATGGCAGGAAGCTCTATATAGGACCACAGTTGGATTACATTTCTCAGAGGGAGTTATTTCCCACATGTAATGTGTTCTGTTTCCATGGCTGCAATCCTATGAATATTGCCCCCTGACCACAGAACTTTCCTCTGGCTGACTGCAGGTGATGGTGGGGCTTTGAGTATTGACAGACCATTATAAGATGAAGGCAGCCTGTGTCCCTCATTGATGCACCATGAGGGATTCTCCATAGACTAAAAACTCTTGCTAGTTATGTTTGTTGAGCAAGAAATACACTTACTATTCTATAAGTCTTTGAAGTTACAGGCTCATGTTGTTACTATAGCTAAAAGTACTATAATAAAGTGAGTTCAAGAAGAAGGCATGAGCAAATAGAAGATCAAACATTTACATAGGTATTGTTTCTCATTATACTTGTTAGTGGACTCATTTTAATAACGAGTAAAATGAAGCATAGAGATTAAAAAACATGATTTAATATGTTAGTTGTTTGAGAGGACGATTCAGCTGAAAACATTGCCTACTAATTATCTATGAAGAAAAACCAACATATGCTTCTGGGGTGTGACCATTAAGAATGAGTTGGATCAAAGGTTCAGAGAAGTATAAATCTTTTTAAAATTCAGTGCAAATATGGTCAGATGGAATTAAATAACTGTACTAAACTCTGCAGAAATCTTATCCAGAAAGCTTATGTAGACAAAACTTAAGATACTACTTAAGATACGTGCCATAAATGAGTCCTTTAAAAAAATTCTTAATGTCCTAAGTTTCATGAAGTTTTGAACTTTTGATGCCAAAATACTAAACAACAAAATGAAAAATGGATTCTTTAAGGGCGAGTTTTAAATAAGTCCATATTTTCAAAGTTTTGAGGGCATATGTGGCATACACATATGTACTTTTCAGGAAATATTTACTTAAAGGTGTAATTTTATAAATAAACTGATTCAGAGATTGGAATTTTTTTCTATAAAGGGCCAGATTATAAATAGGAAGCCTTGGTGAATCAACAGGCAAAACAGAGAATACTATGCAATATTTACCATTTGAAAGGTAACTATTCAATAATGTTCATATCATTCTTAATTTGTGGGCAATACAAAAGTAAGTAGTGGCTAGGTTTAGCCCATAAGCCTCTGGGTTAACCACTCTGGAGAAATACATGCACATTGATAATGTTTCATCTGTGCATCACTTTCTCAGTGGACCAACAACTTGGACTAAAACTCCAGCCAAGTGAAAAGTATGTCATTGAGCAATATGGGATGCACACAGAGTTCATGTAATACCAACAGAACTGGAGGAATGGATAAAGGATGACTTCCTATAAATAGAGATTTCACGGAGGAAGTGGTAATGCCCATGCTGTGCTAATTAAATAACATATCATTTTGTTTCACTTAACCAAGTCCTCATTTGGGTGACACATAGATGCTATCACAGCCTTTGAAATGACTAAAATGCAGTTGAACTAAATTAGAAGGCGTCTGCTGAGTGCCTTCCTGCATAGCAATGCGGTTCTGTGCTCCCTATTCTGGGCTTGAATTTGTAAAACCATGAACAGTGGAGCAGAAGCGGATGTGTTCTATCTGTTGCCCCCAAAGATTAAGCTGTTTCCCGGGGGACATGAAAAAAGGAGCAAATTGAAAAAGTCAATCATTGTGGGAGTCCCAGTATTTTTTTTCAAAAATTGTAATAAATCAATATTCATATTACAATAAAAAATATTAATAGAAAAGAATTCTTTCCAAAACCCCCACTACTGATCTTAACCTATTATGTCCCATTGTTCCATTTTTGGAACATCTTAAAAACTTAACTGAGAAAACAAATATACCACTTATGGTAACTTCAAAATGTTTAGATTTATTCTTTTGAGAAAGGTAATAATAGGTGAATGATTAGTGATAACATTCATTGATATTATTAATTATGCCATTACTTTTAATAAACTATATGATAAACTCTGGATTATGATTTCCAATGCATTTTAATAATGTACCTGTGAAAATTTCATTGAGATATTTGCAGAATTGAAAAATTGGGATTTAATGGGTTCATTCAATCATTTGATCATATTCAATACATTTCCTTTTATGTTATTTTTCCAGGTATGTGTTTAACATGATGGTAACCTTAGAGTATATGCAATTCTGAATCTTACTTTTTTCATGGGGAGGGGCAGGTATTGGGGATTGAACTCAGGGCCACTTAACCACTGAGCCACATCCCCAGCCCTATTTTATATTTTACTTATAGACAGGGTCTCACTGAGTGGCTTAGTGCCTCCCTTTTGCTGAGGCTGGCTTGAACTCCAGTCTCAGCCTCCCGAGCGGCTGGGATTATAGGCGAGTGCCACTGTGTCCTGCTTGCTTTTTTTTTTTTTTTTAACATAATGATATCACAATCATTTTCCTTGCTATTACAAAATTTTTAGTATAAAAATAATATATACTGATTAAATCCAATTGGATGAGGAAAAATAGGGAAATGATCTCTATTGTATTCATCACTCAAAAAAAAAAACCACTTCAGAATGGTCTATTTTTCACTCAATATTATATAATGATGATTCTTCTAATGTTTTATCTACTCTTCAAATACTAACATTTATGGGTAATTATAAAACAGATATAAATTCTGTGTACATAATTAAACAGTCCAGAAAAGCACAGAGAAAAAAGAAAGTACCTTATAATCTTACCACTGTAAGAAAAACATTTGTAGTTGTTTTTTCTTTTAAGAGATATGAGTGTATGCACTTACATTTTTTCAAACCATGAAAAAACATTTCTGTTTTACTCAACTTTTTCACTGCTGTGAACAAAAGACCTGACAAGAACAATTTGTGTGTTGTGTGTGTATATGTGTGTGTGTTACACTGGGGATTGAACCCAGAGCCTTGTGCATGTAAGTCAAGTGCTCTACCTATTGAGCTATAACTCCAGCCCCATGACAAGAGCAATTTTAAGGAGGAAAGGTTTACTTGGGGGCTCATGCTTTCAGAGGTCTTAGTTCACAGACCACTGATTCCATTCACTGGGGCCTGAGGTGAGGCAGAACATTATGGAGGAGGAGTGTGGTGGAGAAAAGTGCCTTAGGACATTACATCAAGAAGCAGAGAGAGTTTTTGTTTTTCCATATTTGTATTGGTGCATTATAGTTATACATATTGATAAGATTTGTTGTTATGTATTAATACATGCACACAATATAACAATAGAATTTGGCTCAAACCCCTTCCCAAGACCCCCCCCCCCACTTCCCAGCTCCTTCCCACCCTTGGTCCCTTTACTCCACTGATCCCCTTTGATTTTTGGGAGATCCATCCTCATTTTTGTTTTCCTTTTCCCTTTCTAGCTTCTGTATATGAGAGCAAGCATATAACACTTAATCTTCTGAATTTGACTTATTTTGCTTAACATGACAGTGATCTCTAGTTCCATTCATTTTCCTGCAAATGCCATAATTTTATTTTTCTTTATGGCTGAATAAAACTCCATTGTGTAGATACACACATTTGGTTTATCCACTCGTCTGTTGATGGACATCTAGGCTGGTTCCATAGTTTGGCTGTTGTGAATAGTGCTGCTATAAACATGGGTATGCATGCATCACTGTAGTAAGATGACTTTAACTCCTCAGGATACATACTAAGAAGTGATATACCTGGGTCATAGGATGGTTCTATGCCTAGTCTTTCAGGAGCCTGATTTCCATAGAGGTTGTACTAATTTACTGTTCCACCAAGAGTGTAAAACTGAGGAAGTAGAGAGGGTTTTGCTAAACAAGAACAAAACATGAACCCCAAAGGCATGCCCCCAGTGACCCTCCTCCTCCAGCCACACCCTGCCTGCCTACAGTTACCTACCACTCAGTTAATCCCTATCAGGGGATTAATTTGCTGATTGAGTTAAGGCTCTCAAAACCCAATCATTTCATCTCTAAATCTTCTTGCCCTGTCTCCCACATGAGATTTTGGGGGACACCTCACATCCAAACCATAACAATATCATACATATTGTTTTGTATCTTAACTTAATGCTATATCCACCGGAGTTAATTTAGTATTGTAACCTGGTTAGGCTATGATACACCGTTGTTTAGTCAAACACTAAGTGTAGGTATGAAATAGAAGTGATTTTGTAGAAGTGATTGACATTTGCAATCAGTTGATGCTAAGTAAAGGAGAATTATCCTTAATGATGTGGATGGGCCTCATTAAATTAGTTGAAGAAGACCTTAAGAATAAAAACGGAGGTTTTCTGCTTGAGTTTCCAGCCTGCCAGCTGATCTTACAAATTTGAAACTCAACATGACAACATCAATCATTGCCTAAGTTTCCAGCCTCCTGTGACGTTCTACAAGTTTTGGACTTGCCAGCCTTCAAATGCATGAGTCAATTCCTTAAAATAAATCTTCTATGTGTGCATTTATTCCTCTTTTTCTGTTGCTCTAGAGAACCCTGACTGATACAATATTATGAAGAATATTTTCCTAGATCAATACTTGTCTATAAAATTTTAAGGACTTCATTGTGTTTAATTAAACACTGGTCATTAACTTAATAAATAGGAGCTTAATATTCTATTGAATGATATTCTACTTTACATATCTACAAATTTACTGTTCAACATTTAGGTTGTTAACAACTTTTTTATTATGATAAAATACATAGAACATGACATTTTGAGTTTTTGAAAGTGTACAATTCAGTAACGTTATTGACATTTTTGATGCTGTGCCTTCATCTCCACTATCTATATCCAAAATGTTTGCATCACTCCAAACAGAAACCCTGTAATTATTAAGCAATAATTCCCATTTTCCCCTTCTCCTAGCTCCTAGTGACTTCTGATTTACTTTAGGCCTCTATGAAGTTGCCTATTCCAGATATTTTTTTTGGGGGGGGGTACAGAGGATTGAACTCTGGATATTTTTGGGGTGGGTTACAGGGGATTGAACTCCAGATATTTTTTTTTGGGGGGGGGTACAAGGGATTGAATTCAGGGCCACTTGATCACTGAGCCACATCCCCAGCCCTATTTTGTATTTTATTTAGAGTCAGGGTCTCATTGAGTGGCTTAGCACCTCCCTTTTGCTGAGGCTGGCTTCGAACTCATGATTCTCCAGTCTCAGTCTCCCAAGGGGCTGGGATTACAGGTGTGCGCCATCACGCTCAGCCCAGATACTTTATATGAGCAGAATCATACACTGTTTTCCCTCCCTGCCCTGTGCCCACTCTTTACCAAGTGAGTGTGCTCATTCTGTATAGAAAGGCAAGTCCATTTCCCTGCCTCCTAAGTTTGGGATGGCTGTGGGCCTGGCTCTGACCATGGTCTGGGGTGAATGGGACCTTGGTGTGGAGTGATCTTTGACTTGGAGAACTTGGGGCTTCCAGTGTTTTGGAAGTGTCCTGTGAGGAGCATGCAAAGAAATCTGTGATGAACTGTTTGTGATGAGAGAGTCCAGGTCATCCAGGTAGTTGTGGGCAAGAGTGATGAGACCGTAACAGTGACGGAGTCTGTGACCAGCCAGGCAGACCCAGTGCCATCAAGAGCAGCCTGTAGCCACAGCAGGTGCCGCCGGCTGAAGAACTGTCCTGTCAGTGTGTTAATGGAGGGGTTCCAAGGACATTCTGGAGAGGGGTACCTCAAATCAATTTGGTAGGATTCTTGACAAACATTGTTGAGAAGAATTTCTAGATGTGTCAGATTTGGGGGCACAGAGGGTTATTTGGGCAAACAAGAAATACCCATTCAAGGGAGAATGTGGGTCGTCTGGAGGGTGAGAGACACTTTTGGAGTTCTCAGGCTCTTCTTTTTTTTAAAGGACACTTAAGGGAGGGGTCAATATGGGAAGGTGTGTGTGGACAACGTGGAAGTAGGATAGAAGAAATTAAAAAAAAATAGGTAGAAAGGAGATGTAAAGAAAATAGATTTTTAATTTAGAAGTTCTGCTTACTTTTCCAGGTCTGTCACTCCTTAAGCCAGTCTCTCTCCCAGGTCCATCCCTCCCAGACTCCTGGAAAATTTATAAATCTACCTATGCATGGTTAATTAACCCACATTTAGTACCGAGAGATATAATATTTGAGAAACTTATAATTTAAGCATCTTTCCAGTACTATCTCAAAATCAGATAATGAAGCCACATTAACCTAAGGATCCTGAGATTGACCAGACGACCAGAAACTATCTTGAGGTCACCAGACTGACGTCATTCTTACTTACCTTCCTATACACACCCCTCACCAAGTTTCCCTTTAGAAGAAGAACCTGAAAACCCCCCAAATATGCCTCTCCTTCTCACAATCCCACTTCTCGGTTTATACCCAAAGCACTTAAAATCAGCATACTATAGTCATGTAGCTATGTCAATGTTTATAGCAGCTCAACTCACAACAGCTAAACTATGGAACCAACCTAGGTATCCTTCAATAGATGAATGGATAAAGGAAATGTGGTATATATATTCAATGGAATATTACTCAGCTTTAAAGAAGAATAAAATTATGGCATTTGCCAATAAAGAGACTGAGTTGGAGAATATCATGCTAAGAGAAATAAGCCAATCCCCCAAAACCAAAGGCTGAATATTTTCTCTAATATGCGGATGCTAATTCACAATAAGGCCAGGGGCGCTAGAGAAGAATAGTGTTAGGTAGAGGGAAGTGAAGGGAGGGGAGGGGAAGGGTTGTGGGGAGAGGAAAGATAGTAGAATGAAACAGACATTATTACTTTATATATATATATATGTGACTGCATGACCAATACGATTCTATAACATGTACACTCAGAAAAATGAGAAATTATATCCCATCCATGTATGATATATCAAAGTACATAAATGCATTTTGTCACGTATAACTAATCAGAACAAATAAAAATATTTTTAAAAAAGTGGAAAAAAAGACAAGGAAGTACTTGCTGGCTTGGAAAATAAAGTCATTTCTCATTTGAACACACCAGAAACATGTTCCGTCTGTCTGATTGACACAAGAGTCTTAAAAATAAGAAGTAGCCTCAGGGTAAAAGATCAAAACAAGACTGTGGCTGTTAAGACCCATTGTGATACTTCAGAAAGATTTAATCTCATGTCAGATCCTCCTAGAAGACAATAGGCTTCTTAGAAACTTCAAGGAGAGGGACAGTCACCTCATCTGATAGTCCATAAGTTGAAGGAGGTCTGTCTCAAAGAAAAAAAAAGATATGGTGATAAAATTTGGGGCATAGAGTGAACACCACAAAGTTGTAAGAGAGTCACATGCGTGAGAGCATAGACTAACTGGACTACAGAGGTGAACATAATTTAAAACATAAAGAACCTTCTGGAAACTCAAATTTTTATGAAAAGAAAGCAGTCTAAGAAAGCTATTTAGCTGAAAACAAGATCTGTTTTCTGTTGATAAGGAAAGATGTGTCAGAAGGTGGAGCTAAGAGCTGAGGAAAGCAGTAGATTAAAGGTAACCCTTTCGGGCCAGAACCATATTCAAATCTGAGTTCCTTCCTTTGCCAGAATGGCGGAACTGGTACCAGGTGCTCAATGAATTTGGGGTTGCTGTGGGATTCCTGATCATTTTTTTTTTTTGTTTTCTTCCCCTGTTTCATCAAGGACAGGTACAGGACAAGAATCATGGATGTTGAACCAGACTCAGGGTAGGATGAGACTCTGGGGGTCTTGGGAAGCAGTATGAGTGAGTTATCATGGCCAGAGGGAGGCAGGGGCAGATGGATTACAAAGATAGCTGCCACAATCCCCTTATCCCTTCTTCATGTCTCTCCAAAATGTGACCTTTTCATTTGTTCATGAAGAAATGGCATCTTGGGGCTGGGTATGTGGATCAAGCGGTAGCGCGCTCGCCTGCCTGGCATGCATGAGGCACTGGGTTTGATCCTCAGCACCACATAAAAATAAATAAATGAAATAAAGGTATTATGTTTAACTAAAACTAAAAATAAATATTAAAAAAAGAAGTGGCATCTAGTTCTCTGTCCATTGACCCAGGAAAAGTTCTGTGATTTTTGCCAGAAATGGGATTTTACAAATTCTAGAGTCCAGGTTTTCAGAGGAAGACGTTACAGTTTCTCGGTCACGCTCCTGACATGCTACCATGAAGTCATTTCCACCAGTCCCCTAAGATATGAATGAAGCTAGGACAAACCATCCAGACCCTACCACACAGGCAAGTAAGACTGCAGAAGCAATGCCAATTTACATATAGTCCTGAAAAATGTTCACTCTTGTTTTAAACCACTACATTTTGATGTTGTGAAGCCACAAATAACTGATACAGTTTTTCAAATTTTCCATAATTGTATTATGACATTAAAATTACATAAAATATAAAGAAGCAGAAAATAGATGATCTTTATTTTATCATATGGTCTTTAAGAATCTCAAAAGCATTGGTGTTTGCTATCTTTTATGTCTTATTAGGAGGAAAAAAAGAGTTTGAATGAAACTGTATTTGCTGGAAAAGAGGCAAGGTTCATGTGGAGGCTATCTGGTATTTGTAAGCAAGGGAACTGATCAGGTCCAAGATGTACTCTCACACACAGGCACATACCTCCCACACTGAGCAGACCAAACTGGAGAGAGGACCCTATGTCCTTGAGAAAAAATGAGGAGGAACATCATGAATGCTATTAGACAAACTCACAGTGTTTGCCCATTTTAATTCAACAAGTTTTTGTGAAAGACAATAATTTATTGTGTATAATACTGATTACTAAAAGGATTAGTGGTAAAAACTTAAAATAGTACTTTATGAATATGCTTCTGTATTAGTGACCAAAATACCTGACAAGAACAAATTAGAGGAGGAAAGTTTGTTTTGGCTCATGGTTTTAGAGGTCTCAGTCCATAGTCAGCCAGTTCCATTGTTCTGGGGCTGAGTGAGATAGAACATCATGGTGGAAGGGTGGCAGAGGAAATCTTCTCAGTTCATGGTAGCTGGGAAGCAGCCGGTGGTAAGCTAGGGGGAACATAAGTCATTCCAGGGCACACCCTGAATGACCTACCTCCTTTAACTATATCCCACCTCTGATGGTTCAGTCAGCTCTCAATGAATTAATCCATCAAATGCATTAATCCACATATGAGCTCAGAGCCCTCAAGATCAAATCATTCCTAAAAATTTCACCTCTGTACTTGTGAGACTGTGGGGGATATTCCAGATCCAAACCATAACAACATTCATGATGCTTTCAGCAAATAGTGTGACCTTGGATAGATGGAACTAAATCCATAACACTCTGTTCATTGGAAAGGTTGGTATTCTGTATAAACCCCAAATGGCTGCTTTTGAAGTCTGAATTTTTTTCCATATGATGCATATGAAATATTTTACAGGATAAAGCAGGGTGGAGGGATTGGTTAGACAGAAAATTTTCTGTGGAATTTTGGATACTTGTTTTTGGTCCAAGCAAACATCAGGTCTGAATACAAATGGGATCTTTGTTCTCATCTTCTGGTGGTTTCAGTTTCCCAGAGGTCTTTACAGATGTGTTGAAAGACTTTACAAAAGCTGTACTACTTCAGTAGTACACTAAAGGTTCTGTGGGTGGACCTAAAGCCACAGACACAAAGTGCCCAATCTTCAAACCCACTTCTGCTAAGACAATGCAAGGCTCTGAAAAACACCACTGAGACTGAGTTGTTTCATTCCAGTATAATCTGCCAGAAAATATGTTCTCTCTTTAAGCTTGGTTGTCCTTCATAAAACAATCCAATTTTGAGTGCACTAACTGGTATTATTTATTAATTTATTTGTTCTAACTCGTCATATATGACAGTAGAATGCATTTTGACTCATCATACATAAATGGAGTATAACTTCTCATTCTTCTGGGTGTACATGATGTAGAATCATATGGGTCGGATAATCATATTATCTGATGTCCAATTATATCATATACATTATATATAATGTATATGATATAATGTCCAATTATATCATATACATTATTACCCTATGTATTAGGGTAATAATGTCCAATTCATTCTACCATCCTTCATATATATATCTATATATATCTGCCAATGAGTAAATATGAAAAAAAAAATATATATATATATGAAAACTCCTCTTTCATTCTGTCCAGGAACGGAATGTGTGCACTTGGGATCTTTATTTAAATCCATTTTGCTAAAAAACCATGGATCTACATGATTGATATATTTTTAAAATTCTTTGTCTTAGTTCAGTAAAGTCCTCACTTATTCTTCTTTTTCTATCATTCAACATCCATTAAAAAAATTGATCTGTTATGTGTTAGTTGTTTTTCTATGTGCAGGAGATTCAGGGATGATCACTAATAATAACACCATCTGACAACGGTTAGGTGTCTGTTATGTGCCAGGCACTGTTTCCAGCAACCTACTTGATGGGCCTGTGAGATAAACAATGAGAAAGGACCGTTATTATCACCTATTTACAGAGAAGAAAACAGAGGCACAAAGAAGGTGCATAATCTATTCCAGATCACATAGCAAGAGGCACTGCCAGATTCTCCATGGAGGCAGCCCAGGTTCTGAGCACAACAACTTAAATAGTTACAGAGAATTCTAGGTTCTATTCAGAAAATGAAACCTGGTAATGGACAAGGAGGTGAAGGGGAGGTGACCCTTCAACCTCATCTCGCATCAATCCTCCACTCCTGCGCACTTATCTATGGGTTTTTAGCATTACGCAAATGCACTGGCCTTTACTCATGCCTATTTTGGGTGCTGTGATGTCTGGGGTACTCTGCTGTGTGCACCTTCCACTGTTGGGGGCTGCTGCTCCAGCATGGACATGTGGTTAACTGCTGTTTCCTGCTGTGCTGAGTCATGAGCAGCTCACACTCACCCCTCCATTTGGAGGTCCCTTTTCCATCTCCATGTCCTTGGATGCTAGATGCTCAATAACGCACCATGATCTTCCAGACGGCATTGAATCCTTAGTACCAGAAGTATTTACTGATGCACATTCTTGCACATTCTCATCACATGCACATTCTCATCAAATGTCATCTAGAATTCTAGTTTTTTTTCTTCTGTTTTATGACCCAGATAAATTTTGTACTCCTCCAGGACTGGGAATGTACATTACAGTTCCATGATATTGACCAGACATTGAATGAGTAAATCTGCCAATGAGTAAATATGAAATTTCCTTTGAACCACATGGATGTATTCCAGAATGTGCAGGGGACTGTAATTGTGAGGCGATCTTGTTTGAAGCAGGCATTGATGTGAGTGTCCAAAGAACATCATGAGTGATTTGTGTCGGTGTCTTCATTTTTTTTCTTTTTAACTCTGCTTTCTCTGGTTTGCTTCCATTTTCAAATTTCCCATATAATAAGGAAACCTGGACATAACAGCCCTAGATCGGTCTCTCTTTACAGCTTCTCAGAAGACAGCCAGCATGATAAAATATTGAGAGTCCCTAACAGATAGCTGGAACAAGTCCTAGAAACTTCTGGACCAGGAATAGAGCCAAACCTTCCAGTTTACATAGAGGAGGGCAGGTTAATGGTAGTCCCCAGGAATAGGCTACCCAGACCTCCTTCTTTCCCTGAGACTCTCCTCTTTTAACATCAAAAAGATCTGATTCCTGGGAAGCAACCTGTACTGAACTGAGTCTGGTAGGCAAACTGAGATAGTTGGTTGCCCTACCAGAAGCAAAATAAAGAAGTGTTACCTGAGATGGGGTAATGGAGGCCAGTTGGTTGATAAGCAACAAATATCCCTATAATGGAGAGCATCAAGCAGCTTTTCATTAAGTTTCAACATCTGTTCAGGGCTGATTTTTATTGACTTTATTAGAGTTGTAGGAAATCTATTCTGAACATGCAAATATGATTTATTCTTTCATAAACATTTGGCTACACCTGTTTATAGATGAGAACATTTCAGTTCTCACAACATGAGGGAATTAGGTCTCAAAGATGGTAAAGTATTTTGATCAAATCTTATCCTTGCACAGTGGGGGGAAAGTTAGTATAGACCTTCTGCGGTTCTGCAGAAGTGACTTGTTCTGTCTTACTGGTAGCCCATCTTGTAATGTCCCCTGGGAGAGAGGTTGAATGCTTTGTACGGTGATGAGAATGGAGCTTTTTTAATATATTGACAAATGAAATACTTCCATGGTATACAACAGGTGCAAAAACATTGCTAATGACTGGTAATATCTCTCCTTTGCTGTGTGCCAGACATTCTGCTGGGTAGTATGTACTTGGTATGCATTACCAATGGCCGGCCATGGATAGTGGCTTGTGTTGTAGTTTAAATCCAGCATGTCTCGGAAAGGGTTGTGTTGAAGGCTTGGTCCTCAGCTAATGGAACTATTGGGATGTGGGGGGAACATTTAGAAGATAAGCCTACTTGGAGGAAGTAGGTCACTGGGGGTATGTCCTTGAGGTGATATTGAGATCCCAATCCCTTCCTCACTCTCTGTCTCTGTCTCTTCATCTTTGCTTCCTAGTCTCTATGAGGTGAGCACCTTCCTTCACCACGTGATCTGGCTGCCATATTGTTCTGCCTCACGATAGGGCCCAAAGTGACTAGACCAACCATGGACTGAAACCTCTGAAACTGTGAGCCAGAATAAATCTGTCCTTCTTTTAACTTGATTTTCTCAGGTATTTTGACACAGGGACAGAAAATTGACTAGCATAGCAGGCACAGTATAGATGTGAAATAATTATGTCAAATGAAGAAATGATTTGGGACTTCTTGGAGTTTCTCCAAGAGTATTAGGAATGTATTTATTTAGCTTTTGGTCAGGACCTAAACTTTTCAATTTGGAACTTTTTCTCTAAGCTTCTAGATACTTAAAATTAGGTATTTTCAAAGAAAATCAGTAAATACAAGCTTATTTGAACAGCCTAAGTAAGGTTGCCTGTGAAGTTCACTGGTAGAGGGGACTAATGTGCTGCTTATACCAGTTTTTCCTTCCTCACCAGCAGCTGCCACATATATCACAGGCTCAATGCAGTGGTGCACATGGGACAAGCTCATTCAGTAGTCATTGACTGAGAAACTGAACAGCATGACTGGAGCTCATAAACAGTGGCATCAGCAAGATTCAGGCTGTGCCTGTGAACCAATTCCCTCACTTGATTTGAATATGAATGCAAATCTGTGAAACAGGAAAAGGGAATATCCAGGAAATAAAGGATGAGGTTTGTAAAAGTGGTAACTGGAAACCAACCCAAACCTGGTCCTTTGCCTTTCAATCCTGTTCTCTTTCTTGCATGTCACCTGACTCCAAATTGTTCAGCAAATCACCATGGCCAATTGGAACTGACCCTCCCCTTTGATTCTTCAGGTCAGAAGGAAGTTGTGCTAGACTTTAGGAAATCTCCCCTAGTCCATTTTGCAAGACTCTATGGTTCTTTTATTGTTTTCCTACAAGGACTGAAACCCCTTTTGAAAAGGTCTTTGACGCCTTCATTATTTTATAAATCATCCCATATTGATCTTTCACTGGTCTTAAAGACAATGGAATTTGCTTCAGCATGGGATACCTGAAGGACTCTCAGCTTGGTCAGGGCAGTGGCCTTGACTGATATGTTGTCAGCTCCTGGCCTGGCCTCAATGTACAGGGGACACTTGCAGGCTGGCTGGCTGTTGTACTTCTGGACTTCACACATCAGGACTGTGCACAGAGTTTGTGTTTAGGGGTACCATTATCTGCCTCCGTCTTCACATTTCCCTTTTGGGGTAGGAGTGTCAGAGTGTAGAAAGGGTAGTTTTAGGCAAGTATTTTTAACTTACTTCCCAAACTACCATCCCTTCAAGAATAGGAGTAGATGACCTGATTGCTTTAATTGAAAAGAACCTGCTACTAGCTAAGCCAATTTCTGCATTTGTTGTGTATACAATATATGAAGAAGACAGCGTGAGCCTGAATATCTTATTGGCTTCCCTTTGAATGTGCACACATCCATATGCACAATCCCATGTGCATGGAATTTGTGATTTCTAGCAGGTTTCCTGGGCTACACAGAGTTCTCCTCCTGCCCCATCTCAGGCTTCTCAGAGAGCTGATGGCTGCTTTTTCATTAGGTCCCCAGGTCATCAGATAGAAAAGTATCTCTATTTCTTAGGCCTTGGGATAAGCCTGAGATTGGAATAGATTGGGAGTTTCAATTTAGCAGTAGGTCTGCATTCCACCATTTAAACAAGTATTATGAGGAAACTGTCATGTAGGAATTATTTGCCATTATCATTAATATTTTGCAGTGCTGTGGATTGAACCCAGGTCTTGCACATGCTAGGACAGTGATCTAACACTGAGCTACAACCCCAGCTCTCAGATGTTATTAACTAAATTAATACTGTAATCTCTTGTTTGAATAATGATGCATATTATGTGTTTTATAGCATTTATAAAAGTAAAGCATAGGACAATAAGAACACTATTGACAATAGGGTGATAGATAGCATTAAATGTTTGTAAATGTCTCACATTCCTCATGAGTTAATGTAATATTTAAAAAGTACACCATAAGTAAAAGATGCGTATTATAATTTCAAAAGCCCAATATACTGGCCATTAGTCATATGTAGCTATTTATGTTTATGTTTTAATCAATTCAAATGAAATGAGGTATAAAATTAAGTTCCTTATCACACTAACCACCCAAACACTAAGTGTGGCGATACTAATCTGGCTACATTAATGTCACACATAGTGAACTTCAAGGACATGTCATTATGACATTATGTGTAATTTATTAAGAAGATATAAAAATTTTAAATGTGTGTGCATCTAGTAACAGATCTTCAAAATATATGAAGCAAAAATTTTTAAAAGCCAAAGGTTGAACTGACACTTATCATAAGTTTATATTCTAATAACCCTCTTTTTGTACTTCATAGATGTTCACAAAATATTCACAAAAATATTCAAATATTTGAGGAACATTGTCAATCAACTTAACAAATTGGTATTTATAGAACTGTAAAATGAACGACTATGAAATATTCACTGTAAAGTGCAAATAAAACGCTGACAAAAATACTCAACAGACCATGAGCTAGACCACAAATACATCCCGAGGACTCCCATTTCAGAGTGCCACAGTGGTAATTAGAAACCAGGCACGAAATCACACCTGAAGAATCCCTAAGTATTTGAAAATTTAACAACCTGCTGCAGAATGATCCCTTGATCAAAGAGGGAATTTTAAGGGAAATGAGATACTTTCAACTCAATGATAACAGAAACACAAGATATCAGGGTTTATTCAGATGCTACTGAAGAAAGGCTTAGAGGAAAAATACAGCTTTGTTTATTTTAGAAAAGAAGAAATGCTTCAAACCTAAGCTCCCATATTCAGAAGCTAGTAGCAGAGTGCTATAATTTGATTATGGAGTGCCTGCAGAGGCCCAAGTGTTAAAGACTTCGCCACAGGGTGGCGCTATTGAGAGTTGCTGTGAACCTTTAGGGAGCTGAGGGGTGTGCCCCTGAAGGGGGCTGGGGGACTCTTACTGTTTTGCTTCCTGGCCATTGAGATGAGCCCTTTGCCATGCCAAGCTCTTCCTGCTCTTGCTGTTGAGGGCCCATATCAGAGGCTTGAAGCAATGGATCTGCCCAAGGACTAAAACTAAAAAACAAAATAAATCTTTTCTTCTTATAAATTAATTACCTCAGATATTTTGTTATGTGACAGAAAGCTAACAAAAAGGTCAATAAATTATACCTAAACTATGTAGTGAAAAAACAGCCTCTATTTCAGAGCAAAACCTGTCCAAGGAAGGGACATGACCTTTGTCCTTGGAAAGACCCACAGAGCGCTCCTAGGCACATTCCCACCCTGCTAAGTGGTTTATCTACAAATAACAGGAGAGATCTGCTGCACCAGGTGTCCCTGACTCAGTCAGGCTAGGTGGGGACCCATAGCAACCCCGTAGCAGCCACCAATCAGCATGAGACAGGGAAATACTTGGGATGCCAGATAACCCTCCCAGTAGTTTATGGTGGTTGATAACAGGTTGGGAAACCATGTAGTTCAGCACGTACACCTCTCTTGGCTTAAACCAATCAGTTCAAATGAATACCCCTTTTGTACTAACCAATCACCCCTACCCAACTTGTTCCCGCCAGTGAATGTGCTAATCATGTTTTAGAGTTGTTATTTGATTTTCCTGCAGCGTGTGATGATTTGCTAAGAGATGCTATGATGTATGTGAAGTTCCTGCCCTCTCCAAAGAATGTATAAAACTGCTGAAAACCCTAGGCTCGGGGCCTCTCAGCGTCACCAGTTGCTGTGTGCACGCGCGGAGGACCGAGCTAGCTCGCAATAAACACCTCTTTGCTGTTTACATGGATCTTGGGTCTCTGGTGGTCTTTGGGGGGTCCCGAATTTGAGCATAACAGTAAAAAGAAAGAACACATATAAAAGTAGAAACTAATGAAATGGAAAAAAAAGAAGCCAAAAGCTTAAAATTGGTTAAAAGATTAATAAAAGTGATAAACTTTGAACAACGCTAATAAAGAAAAAAGCAAACACACATTACTGTCATCAGTAATAAAAGCACATATCATTAGAAATCTGTATTACTAATTTCATGCCAACAACTTCATAGACTTAAACAAAATGAATAATTTTTTTGAAAAACACAGTTTACCAAAATGGACCTATGAAGAAATTAAATTTAAGTAGATTAAATTTATGAAAGAAATTGAATTTCTAATTAAACTCTATGAAAACTCCAGGTTTATTCTACTAAGAGCCAAATAATACCAAGCTTATACTCTTTCAGAAAATAAAGGGGAAAGAAAAATTTCTGAATGTGTTTCCTGAGAATAGCATTACCTCAATCTCACTGACAGATATAGAAATTAAAATTACAAAACAATGTCCCTTGTGAATATAAATACAATATTAGTAAAACAATATGTGGAAATGACAATTTGACCAGTGGGATTTATCTCAGTAATATCAGATTGATTAAACAAGAAACTCAATTGCTAATACACCACTTAGCTTCCATATGATTGTTTCAATAGGTCTGGAGAGACTATTTGAAAAAATCCAATACTTCTTTAGGAGAAAAACAGCAAACTAGACTTGGAAGAGAAATTCCTCAATCTTATAAGAAGTAGTGATGAAAAACCCATCTAACTTCATATTTAACAGCGAGATCAAGACCATGATGAGGATATTTGCTCACACCATTTTTACCCAACTGAAATCCCTAGCCAATGGGTTAGCATAAAATAAATAAAAAGGAATAAAACATTGGGAACAAAAAGGAAAACTGCCATTATTTGAAGATAATATAATTCTGTATGTTGAAACCACTATGAATTCTACAAGAAAACTGCAAGAGCTATTAAACTGAATTTAGAAACTTTGCAGGGTGAAAGGTCACATAGAGATTATAAAACAACTATATTTGTATGCACTAGCAATGAACAATTGGGTATTGAAATGAAAAATTTGTGTTACCAAAGAATAAAATTTTAAAAACTTTGGAATAAATCTAATTAAAGAAGTGGGAGTCCTCTATTCTTAAAATTGTAAAACACTGCCATGATAAATTTAAATCTTATAATATTAAATAAAATAAATGCCATTATGGTTGAAAGGTTCAATATTATTACTCTGTTCATGCTTCTTAATGGATTTGAAGATTCAGTCCCATTCCCACAAAACCACAGCAGCATTTGAAAAAGAAACGGATGAGCTCATGCTTTGGACTTTTTATGGAAGTGCAAAGGACCTGGAATAGCCAAAATGATTCTAAAGAATAACCAAGTTGAAGTAACTTTTACTACAGGATTTCAAAATTGACTGTGATGCTATAGAAATCAAGAAGAGTGTGTGACATAGGCCTAAGGATAGCCATATTAATTAGCGGTGCAGAATAGAGAGCCTGGAGCAGTACTACAGCGCACAGTTAGCTGGTATTCACAAGATTGGAACAGATCCTTCATAAAATAAAATAGAGCATCCAGAAAGTACACGAAGACACACTGAACACAATTATCTTCCAAGGAATTTAAATGAAAACCACACTGAGGTACAAATTCATACCAGATTGAATGGCTAAACAAAAAAACCTGACAGCACAAATTGTAACTCTTGACGTGCGGCGAGCTCTCAGGCAAGGTTCAAACACTTTTGGAAAAATGATGGACACTTTCTTATAATATTAAATATAATCTACACCAGAACTCAAAAATCCTGCTAATATATAAATATTTACTCAAAAGTAATGCATATTCATGTGCACAAAAGACTTGTTTAATAAAATCTTGCAGTAGTTTTATGCATTATACTGTATGTAAATTTTATCTCCATTTTAAGTTGTTTAATTTTATTTTTAATTGGCAAATAATAATTGTGTATCTATTACAGTAGGATGTTTTGATATGTTTACAATGTGGCATGATTACATCAAGTTAATTAATGAAACTATCATGTCAAATACTTGTCAATGTTTTTTTTGTGGTCAGAACATTTAGAATCCACCATTTTAGCAATTTTGAAATGCACAGTGCATTAGTACTTCCAGTACATTCTGTGCAACAATTCACTAAAGCTTATTCCTCCAACCTAACTGAATCTATAACCCTTTGATCAACATCTCCTCTTTTCCAATACACCTCCCTCCCCTAGCCTCTGGTAATCACTTCTCTATGAGTTCAGTTTATTTGCAATTCCATGCATAAGGGAGGTCATGGGGTATTTGTGTTTCTCTTAATATAATATCCTCCTGGTTCACCCATGTTGTCAAGAATGACAGGATTTCCTTCTGTTTAAGGCTAAATGGTATGCGTATGTGTATATGTATTACATTTTCTTTATGAATCCATCCAATGATGAACATCTAAGTTGCTTCCATATATTAGCTATTTGCATAGTGCTGCTATGAAAATGGAAGTGCAGATATCTCTTCTGCATGTTGATTTCAATTCCTCTGGATATGTAACCATAAGTAGGGAGGCTGGGTCATATTGTAATTCCATTTTTAGTTTTCCAAGATGCCTGTGCACTGCTTTTCACATTGACTTTATCCGTTCATATTTGCACAAGCAATATACAAAGTTCCACTTTTTCCCTACCCTTGCCGACACATGTTACCCATTGTCTTCTAATAGCCATTCCAGTGAGTGTGGGGTGATATTCCATTGTGATTTCAATTTGTATTTCCCTGATGATTAGTGATGGTGAACATTTTTTTCATATATCTGTTGACTATGTCTGCATTTTATACGTATCTGTTTGGATCAAGAGCCCATAATTTTGATTGGGTTGTTTACTTGCTATTGAGTTGTTTGCATTTCTTGCATATCTTGGATATTATTCTCTTACCACATGTGTGGTTTGCAGATGTTTTTTTTTTTTTTTTCCCAATCCATGGGTTGTCTCTTCACTTTATTGTTTCCTTTGCTGTACAGAAGCCTTTTAATTTGATTCAATACCATTTGTTTATTTTTGCTTATGTTGCCTGTACTTTTGTTACTTTTATATGAATAAGGAAGAAAAATGTATGGAATATCAAAAGCTGAACACAAATAAAATTATATTAATAAAAATACTGTTAAATATTTCCAGTATTAGCAAATAATGTGAGATTTTAGGGTTAAAAAAAAGAAAATCCCCTATCCTAACTCTATTACCCAAATCTAATAAAGACATTGAAAAAGAATAGCAATGAACACATTTATACATGAATATAGATGCAATAATATGTGGGTGCAAAACCCACAAAATAACTAGATGTATAATATTCTAAATTCATGGAAGTTTTTCTCTAGGAAGTCCTGATATTTTCTTAGTAAGAAACCTACCAGTATAATCTTTTACATTATGTTAAATATAAAAATTGTATATCAATAGATCCTAAAAACTCATTAAAATTATTTACAACCATTTCTATTTAATGGAAATTACTTAAACATATTAAATAATATTCAAATACTAATAGTAGGTATAATACTAAAGTTTAAAACAAAAATCCCTTTCATTTAAATCAAAATGTAGAGAAAGGTATGATTTAAGTCCCACTAATATTTGACATTGCCTGGAATTTCTAGGAAATAAGATGAGAAAGGAAAATGAAATAATTAGACTGTTGGAAAATTAGAGCCATAACTATTTCTATTTTTGCTGAGATTACATTTGTATATATAAAAGACTTATAGAATTATTGAAATTAAAAATAAAATCAAGTAAAGTGAAATGGATACAAAATGCTTATTCAAAATGCACAGCTTTTACTTCAATAATGATCAGAATTTGAAAATTAAAATGTAATTCAAAATGCCTGGTAAGTTCCTGAGGAAAGAGCCGAGTCAGTTGAAACCTAGTACACTAAGAGAAAGAAGAGAGGTAATTTAAACATCAGTTCCAGTGCTGTGGATGTAGCTCAGTAACAGAGGGCTTGCCTGTCGTGTGGGAAGCCTTGGGTTCATCCCCAGTACAAAATTATAAAATAATAAAATAAAATAAAAAATAAAACAAAATAATAAAATAAGTCAATTCTCCTTTAAATTCCAATTAGCCTTATAATGGGAAGACATTTCAATGAAGTTGCATAAACTTATCTTGAAATTCATAGGAAAGAACACATAGTTAAGAATAATGAAAAGTAGGAAAAAAGAGAACTGATTTTATCAAATGTTAGAACACTGTAAAGCCAGTGTGGAAGGCAGCACAGGGAAACAGAATAGAAATCCAAAAAAATATCCCAGAGTACATGAAAAATAAGACATAATATTCGATTTTATTGGTGGAGAAAAGTGGACTAATTATTTAATAACTATTGACATTCTTAGACACTGAATTCAATCTTATCCCGTACAGGAAAATAAATTTGACATGGTTTCCAAATTTGCCTAGGAAAGAACATCAGAACAGTGCTCCATCTTTGTGTGTGACTTCCTTGTGATTCAGCAGATGTATTAAATAATTAATTTAAAAAACCTGATATAACTCTGTAAGAAGAGAGTTTTCATACTCTATTATAAATATAGGTAAAATAGAGGGATGGGAAAAAATCTTATTCAAGACAAGAAATCCAGAGATATGAAAGTAATAAACATAGTTGGTTAAAAATCAAAATGTCATAAATGAGTCAATGTTATCAATATACTTTGAAGTAAATGGCAGTGCAGATGAGTAAAAAAGGTTTATCTCCATGAAGCCTCTCAAACTGTTCAGAGAACAGTGAACTATGAACAAGAGAGAAAGAATATGAACAGGTAATATCATAAAATGATAAATCCAAATGGACAGTAAGAAGACTCAAAGTGTCTTTCTCAGCCTTCAGGAAAATTTAGATGATGATATCAGACAGCTCACCTTTTCTATACATTGCTTTGGCAAAAACAAACAAACAAACAAACAAAACAAACAAACAAAAAAACCCCACTTCCTAATGGCAGGGATGTAAGGAGAGAAGGATTCTAATACATTCCTGGGCAAAATGTGAATGGTTATTTATGATATTTTTGTTTTAAAGCTACCAGTATCTATTAATAGACCTATGCCCACTCCATCATATCCATTCTAATGCATTTGTAGCATCACAGTAAAGATATTGGAACAAAAAGATTTGTGCTCATAATATTTTACTCTTAGTAATTCAAATAAAACTACAAACAATTTCCTTTAATGGAAGAAAAGTGTGTAAAATTAGAATATCTTCAATGCATGGAGTTTTACACGGTCTTTAAAAACACACGTAGTTGCACATGTAGAATTGATGTGATTAAGTGAGAAATGCAATATGTGAAAATTATGAATAATATGATTATATTTTATGAAAAAAGGTAGAACACAACTCTGATATGTCTAAATATGTATGTCTCAGTATAACTGCACATGTCTGCCCACATATGAAAGAAAATCATTCTTCCAGTGCAGACCCTGGAAAAATAGTTACTGATTCTCTCAAGGGAGAAGTCAATCTTCCCACATGAACTAGAATATATTTTTACAGTAGAATTTGACATGGTTTCCAAATTTGCCTAGGAAGTAACATCAGGACAGTACTCCCTCTTTGTGTGTGACCTCCTCGTGACTCAGCAGGTCACCTCCTCCATGTTGGCTTTCATTCCATCTGTAGGTAATCAATGAGCGTTATTGAGAATCATTGCCAACATCTATTTGTGAAAATGCTTATTATTATCGAGGTGCCTCCAGATTTCAAGTCATTCTGGCAAAGAAATTCCCCTACCCAGGTACATTTTTGTGTCTGTCATGTTCATTCAGATAGTGAGAAACTGCTGTGACTCCATTTTTGAGAAACCAGCCTCTACCTCAGAGCAAAGCCTGTCCAAGGAAGGGGGCGTGACCCTTGTCCTTGAAAAAACCCACAGAGCACTCCTAGGCACAGACCCACCCTGCTGAGTTGTTTGTCTGTAAATAACAGGAGAGATCTGTGGCGCCAGGTGTCCCTGACTCATTTGGGCTAGGTAAGGACCCATAGCAACCCCTAGCAACCACCAATCAGCATGAGACAGGGAAAATACCTGGGATGTCAGATGACTCCCCAGTAGTTTATGGTGGTTGATAACATGTTGGGAAACCATGTAGTTCAGCACGTACACTCCTCGTGGCCTAAACCAAGCAGTTCAAATGAATCCCCCTCTTGTACAAACCAATCACCCCTACCCAACTTGTTCCCACCAGTGAGTGTGCTAATCAATGTTAAGAGTTGTTGTTTGACTTTCCTGTGGTGTGGAATGATTTGCTGTATGATGTTGTGATGCATAGAGTATCCCCCCAAAACCTATAAAATCTCACTGGACAAAGGACCCCGGTACTCACTCCCTGGGACCCCTGAGTGGGGAATGGCTGTGAGTCCAGGCTCGAGCCTGCAATAAAGACTCTTGTGTGATTGCATGGGATTCGTCTCCTGGAGTCTATTGGGGTCCCACGAATCTGGCATTACAATAGCAAGTGCCAAAAGGCCACTGTCAGCTAGGAATTTAGCAATTACTTTTTTTTTTGGCACCTGAGCCAGGTTTTACAAGGTAATTGGCTAAGAAGCCCTTCACACAGTTGGAGGGGATGGGATCAGGTCACTGAGCCTCAGTTCTGCTTTCATCCAGCTTTGTGCCGCTCTCTGGATGGTTCTCACCTGGGTGCTTTGCAAAGTGCTTCCAGGTGCTTTTGACCTAGATGAGTTTGCTTCTGTTGTTTATATAACAGCTTGAAAATGAATAGCCATAATGGAGTCTGTAGCTTTTTAAAACCTAGAGATTTTGGATGGTGTCCCTAAACAGGAAGTGAGACCCAATAAGTTAACCTTTTCATTACTTAATCAGATGAATGCATGCATTGAAAATTGCTATTATGAGTGGAACCATTTTAAGTATTGGGGACACAGAGTGGAGTGGGAGGAAAGATGTGGAAATCAATCGTGAAAACACAGCCCTCCTCAAAGCGGTGAGAGGCCACTCTACTTCCTACAGGAAGTGGGTCACTCAAACACAAGTGCTGTACCTGTGTTAGAGCAGGGCCTGGGGCAGTGACATCTGAGTACCAAGGACCCCTAGATTAAGGGGAGTCACTTGAAAGGGCACTTTTAGAAATAAAGGACTACATTTTATTATTTTGAACAGAATTGAACTCTAAAAAAAACCCCTTTGAAAAGGAATGTGGAAGGAGACCCTCATCATTATAGAAAATACATGTATGAAGATGTGAATTTGGTGTTAACATACCTTATATACAAACAGAGATATAATAAATTGTGCTATAAAGGTGTATTAAGAATTGTAATGCAAAAAAAAAAGGGAGCTCATGTATAATGGCATAATTTGGCGTGAACATACTTTATATACAGAGTTACGAAAAATTGTGCTGCGAATGGATAATTATGATTGTAATGTTATAGTTAAAGCTTCGTCCCAGGGTTTCATAAACTGACTTCCAGACCACTCACGTATAATCGAATCAAACCTTTATTGGATCACACTGGTAGTGGCTGACCAGAACATAAAGCTGTTCCCCTGATCAGCCCTGAACAATTGCAAGGGCACTCCTTATAAGCCTGAAAACCGCAAAAGGGATGTTCAGGGGGTCTAGCCAATGCAAGCAAGCCAGGTTACAGAAGCTGGACAGTGCAGTCAAGGGATGGGAAGCCTAACCAATCACAGTTAGCCCAGTCACCCCAGTTACAGAAACAGAGCCCCGTTACCCTAGTTACAGAAACAATACCCCATTAGGTAGTTCCGTGTTCTTAAAGGTTTCTACAGCAAAAGGAAAAGAACATCTTGCCCCAGTCATGACCCTTCTACTTGGCATGGTTGTTTTACAGGATGAAGTCATAAAACAAAATGGAGTCACATTTGCTCCTACTACCACAGTAATGCATTCCACTATGGTCATGTATATAAGAAATTAAATAAATAAATAAATAAATAATCTTAAATTGTAATTTAAAGTCACAAACTTTGATTTCAGTGCATTTCATCTCTGTGATATTATTAATTCTTCACACTGTTCCTGTAGAAGAGACCATGGCAGTGGTCCCTGCCTGCACGTGGACAGCAGTTCAATTTCAAGATCCTTGTCCTTTCGATTATAATGTCAATTCTGTGAAAGCCCAAAGGGGGGTGTTTCATCAAAGTTTTGGGAAGGAGAAGTAGTGATGGCCAGATGAACAGTACCGATTTCTATTTTTAATAATTGCTGTCAATAGCAATTATTCTTAATAAGCTCAGGTACTAATTGCTTCAAATGTCAGGCCAAAGATAATAACTGTTTCAATATATTCATCTGTAAGGTCCAGTTCCAAAATTTCCTAGAAACTCTAGAGGACATCTCCAGCTCAGCCAGCAGAGCGCTGGGTCATCGGTAGCTAAAATGTTGTCTGCCTCCCTGTTCCAAGATAGCTCTTGACATTATTTTCAAGTGTAAAATTGCATCCTCTGTTTGACCATGAAATTGGAATGCCCTGGTTTTGAAGGCCAAACATGATAATTGAAAGGAATGGTTGCAGGTGTTAACAGAGCCTTTTTTCTAAAGGGAAAATGATTAAACTTTTAAGAGGGTATACAACTCAGCAAAATGGAAGTTGGAAAGTAAGATAGATCACGATTGCCTAGCATGGTCGCCGCTGCTGGCTGAGCAGCATTGCTTAGAGGAGATTTGACTTCATTCTGCTCATAGATTTGACTTTATTCTCTGAGGTCAAGGATTTTGACCTCAAGGTCAATTAGCTTTAAGCTTTTTAGTCATCACAAGGTGTAACTTGACCCAGGTCAGCTGTCTGGAAAATTGTTGCCCCTTAATTATAAAAAGGTTTAGGAGAATGCTTATATTAGCATAAATTTTTCATTGTCCCTGGAAACCCAATTCAAATCCCCTCCTGCCTAGTGAGAGCAGTATTGTGCATACATGCAGAAGATGAAGTTCATGCTCACAAGTACAATCACATATGCACATACAGGTCAATGCATAAATCTCAGAAGAACCATTAGCATCCTATTAGCAATTCTATTTACTTTTCCATTGCTGATGATATTCATTTTTTTAAGAAATGTGAGAACAGATCAATACACATCATTACCAGTTCATTAAGTATGGGCTTACTCAGTGTCTGCTATAAAATGACCTTCAATTCTGAAGCATATCTGAACATTCAAGCACATTCTTATTTACATATATTCACTAATGGGTATATCCAAAGAGGCTGCCCCTTTAAGAACATTTTGAAATGGAGGTTTCCACTCACAATTAATTGTTTCCCATGTTCATAGTCTTGGTCTTACTCTAGGATTGTTGAGAGATTAGGGGAAGGGATCAACCATTTCCATACAGGTGCTAACAGAGTACTTAAGTTTTTTCTTTGGCTATGAAAAAAGTGACCTGTAAGATGTCCTCATTGTTCCTCTGAGACACTGCTGGTGTGCCCTTATGCTTAGTGTGAGCTCCCTTTGTCGGAAGCACAGTCATCCTGGGAATATCCCATCAACATCAATAGTAAGGATGGTCTCAGTTATAATCTAGATGGTGGGCAAAATTTCCACTCATTTCAATAGGCCCATTTCGTCAGAAGGGCTTAAAAAAATCTCACAGTCTTTGTCATCAAAGAATCTATTCTGCAAAACCACCACCAATTATTTTAATGCATTAGATTAAAAAAAATGATGGACAAGTTAAGCTCAAGAGAGTTATAGGTGAAATGCTGTTGGAATTCAGAGAAGGGCTAGATTATTAAGAGTTGCATTAGTGTCAGTGGTGCTATGGGCAAATAAGACTTTTTATTTATGTAATACTTTGTACTTTTCAAAGCATGTTCAAATACACTATCAAAGTTTTTCCTCTAGCCAGTGTGTTGGTGGGCTAAGGCAACAATAGCTGCTGTCATCAATGTTGAGCACAAAGGTGAGTGCAGAGCTAACATTCAAATGATAGGGTTGACCTACAGCCGGTTAGAGTCAGAGCTAGAAAGGTTTCTCCTCTACTGATATTTCTATATAAAACATACTACAAGGGAAGACAGTGGAAAGAACAAACACTTCACTTTGAATTTTCCTTTCTCCTAACCGAGTGTTTAAAACAATTTAACTCTAGATAATACGTTTAAGAAAACAGAGGGAGATGGATTAAAAAGAATCCTGGTTGGAGAGTTAGAACATCAAGAGATTTGCCAGGCTGATTCACTTCATGGCATTAGGTCAGACATTTAATTTTCTTGTTTTTATCTCATTTTTTAACCTGGAAAATGAACACAATTATATTTTCTTCCTTTCAGTGACAAAGATAGCATGAGGTTAAATGAGTGATAGTATTATCTCTTCATGACATTGATAGTCAAGAGGAAGAACATAATTTGCAACTAGCCTGGGGCTGATTAAGTCACATCTTATCTTTCCTATTTGCATTTCATACTGTCTGATTTGGCCAGTTCTGTAATCAGAATCTTGAATGTTACAATGAGGTTTTCTAAAAGGAAGGGTGTATGGGCCCGTGGTGTTAAGATGTACCCTCTGGCTCTGATTTGTGTGTGAGAGAGAACAAAGGAAAATCATGTCATGGGCCTGTTTAAATTTGTCAGTTTTATTTCCTTCCCTATATTTGGGTGATCTTATTTCTTATAAAAGGCTTCTTTTGAATTTTATGTGGAAAGCCAAGAGGGGCTAAAATACAATTACTTGGTAATTAAGTGGTCCTTATAATTTCTATTGAAGTCAAATAATGTCTTGTAAATGCTCATCTGCTCTTTATTGGAGACTTCCTAAATGGGCTGAGACATTACCTTTTGTTGCCTGAGAGGAGACTTCATTCACCAAGTGGTGTGATGTGGTTCAATGGAAATTTGAAAAGGGACAGGTGGCTGCTTCCCCACTGTGGACTGGTTTTTTGAAATGCCAATGAATGAAGTCACCTTAATCAATCTTGTTTAGCAAGATAGGACAATTTTGTGATCAAACATAAAACCAGACAGAGAACTATTGGTAAGCGATCACCTTATCAGTAATTTGTGAATAATAAAAACCATTTTATCCACACATCACACTGGTGCAGTGTTAAACCACAGCTGGTATTTATTCCTGTAGGATTGGTTTACTCCTTTAGCAAAAGACAGAGGCCTTGGTTTCAAAATCTTTTTTTTTTTTTAATCTTTAAAACCTGCAACTCAGATAGAGCATTAATCTCCAGGATATACAAAGAACTCAAAAAACCTTAACACCAAAACAAAACAAAACAAAACAAAACCCCTCAATCAATAAATGGGCAAAGGCACTGAACAGGCACTTCACAGAAGAAGAAATATGATTGGTCAACAAAACATGAAAAAATGTTCAACATCTCTAGAAATTAGAGAAATTCTAATTAGAATTACACTGAGATTCCATCTCCTGTCATAATGGCAATTCTCAAGAATAAATAAATGTTGGTGAGGATGTGGGGAAAATGTTCACTCATATATTGCTGGTGGGACTATAAATTGGTGCAACTACTATGGAAAGCAGTATGGAGATTCCTCAGAAAACCTGGAATGGAACCACCATTTGACACAGTTATCCCACTCCTCAGCTTATACCCCAAAGACTTAAAATCAGCATAGTATAGTGACACAGCCGCATCAATGTTTATAGTGGCTCAATTCATGATAGCCATGCTATGGAACCAACCTAGGTATCTTTCAACAGATGAACGGATAAAGAAAATGTGATATATATATTCACAATGGAGTATTACTCAGTCATAAAGAAAGAATGAAATTATGGCATTTGCTGGTTAATGGGTAGAATTGGAGAATAAATGAAATGAGCTAATCCCCCAGAAACCAAAGGCCGAATGCTTTCTTTGATATGTGGATGCTAACCATGACAAAGGAGGATGGGGAAGGGAGAGAATAGAAATTCATTGGATTAGACAAAGGAAAATGAAGGGAAGGGAGGGGAGGGGAATAGGAAAGAGTAGAATTAGTCAGACATAACTTTCCTATCCTCGTATATGAATACATGACCAGGGTAACTCTACATCATGTACAACCACAAGAATAGACTCCTAATTAGAATAGATTATACATGTGTGTACAGTATGCCAAAATACACTCTACTATCATGCGTATTTAAAAAGAACAAATAATTTAAAAAATTTTTTCTTCTTCACCTAGAAGTAAATAAAATCTCCTTTTTTCTTTTTTAACGAAGAAAATATTTAGTTCTGCCAAAGCAATTGTTTATTTTTTCCTTCATGTATGGTGTGATCATGAAGTAAATGCATATGAAACATATAAAAACCACATAATGGTGCTTGCCAAATATTTGTTTTTAATATTAAACATAAGTCTTGTTTTATAATCTTTTTTTTGTTTGAACCTGTTTCAATATAGTATTATACTTCTTATTGTATTTATGTAATATAATTTAATCTGAGGTATCTTCTGGGGATATTTAATAATAGCTTGACTTAAGTATTTCAAAACTCTTTAAAAAATTATATATATATGATTTAGTTGTAGATGGACACAACCCCCCTTATTTTACTTATTTATTTTTTATGTGGTGCTTAGGATTGAACCTGGTGCCTTACACATGCTAAGTGAGCATTCTACCACTGAGCTACAACCCCAGCCTGTCATAACTCTTTTTGACAGGGTTTTAAGCACAATTATTATTATCTTTTTATTTCTGCTAATGCTATCTCAAATCCCCAAATTACAGAATCCTAATTGTGCCATGGTCACTTTTTTTTTAACCATTAATAAGTCTCTTTAGCTAGATTTCAGTCTCATTTCCCAGATACCTATAACACTTCCGTCACTAGAATGAATGCTTTACCCCCACATAATCCTCACACAAACTCTGTGATGTTGTGATAGGATCTCATTTTGATTAGTGGGAAAACAAAGTGTCAAGAATTTATGTAATTTGCCCATATCATATGCACGGTGAGCTAGCAGGATTTAGACAAATTACAGAGCACTTAAGGTGTGAAAATTAACGTAATAAATGTCAAACTATTAGGAAATGGGAAACATTTAAATAGACATTTTATGCAAAGAGAATATACAAAGGGCCAAATAGCATGTGAAAGATGTGCAACAGCATTAGTGAAATGATCATCCAAACCACAGGGAGATGCCAGCTCAGACCCACAGGGAGGACTTGAACCAAAAACCAATAAGATGACTAGCAGCACTATAATCAGCAATTCTTGGTGGGAATGTAGAGAAATCTGAACCCTTACATGTTGCTGGTGGGAGTGTAAAGTGGGATAGTGGGAAAGTGTTGGACAGTTTGCTATGGAAAAGAATTCGACAGTTGCTCAAAAAGTCAAATATAGATTTGCCTCATGAACCAACAATTCTTCTTGTAGGTGCTTACCCAAGAGAACTGGAAATATGGCCACACAAAAACTTGTACCTACATGGTAATTCATATTAAGATTACTGGTAATAACTCCATAGTATAGATAACCCAAAAGTTCATCAGTTGATGAATGAATCAAACAAAATGTGATTTATCCAAATAATGGAATATGATTTGGTGATTTAAAATGGCAGAATACAACAGACACTCGTATGGCAGTATGTATAAACGTGGATGTATAACCAATGTGATCCTGCAATCTGTACACGTGGTAAAAATAAGAATTCATACCCCACTTGAATCAAATGTATGAAATATGATATGTCAAGATCATTGTAATGTTTTGAGCAACCAATAAAAAAATTAAAAAATGGGAAATACTAAGGCATGATACAACATGTATGGACCTTGAAAAAATTATGCTAAGTAAAAGAAGTTATTCACAAAGAGTCCTATATTGCATGACTCCATTTTTATGAAAAGTCCAAAATAGGGAATTATTCATAGAAACAGAGCAGATTAGCAGTTGCCAGGGGACTGTGGAGGAGAGCATTGAGAGGAAATAGGCAGTGACATTTTGAAGTGATGAAGATATCCCAAAATTGATTGTGGTGATGTTACACAATTTGTTGAATATACTAAAATCCACTGGAATCTACAATTTAAATGGAAGAATGTGAAGATATGTGTGAACTATACCTCAATAAAATCATTTTACAGAAATAATTAGTAGCCTGTAAAACTATGTGAGGAGATGCATTTGAAACATTAGGAGTACCTTTACATAAGGACGGAAAAGATGAAATGTCTTTAATTATTTGTAGGCAGCACTGTTAGTTTCCCTCCATGAGTTTGGTAGCATCACAGCAGTGATTCAGTGATCTAAGAGCTACTAGAGAGAGCTAGAATTCCAAGTGGGAGAAGGCTGTGGTTCTTTAAGTTTGGTCTTAGGCAACCAGGTCTGCTGGTTATTGTGCATTTGGAGAAATGTTGTCTGGAACTACCCAGTTAAGATCCTTGGTCCCAGCATTATGCAGTAGAAAGAGGAAAGATCTGGAGTCTTGAAAGAAGTGGATTTGAATCCAATCTCCACCTGGACAATATCTATACTTCTGGGCAAGTTGTATGACTTCTCTTGGTCACTATGTCTTCATGTGTAAAACAAACACACAAAGACATGAAACACAGATGAGATAATAATATCAACTTAAAAGTTCATTGTGGGGATTTTTATGAAACAATTGATGTGAAAAATGACTAATATATTATCTGATACTTGTTAGGTTTGACAACTACTTTCTTCCTTAATTCCATTCTTCCTTCTTCACCCAGTTGATTTTCTCCCTCAAGTTAATATTTTGAAAAAGTTTAAAGCTTTAAAAACATAAAATGTCGGGATTCCCAACATGGCGGCGGGTGCGGAGAGATCAAGTCTCTGACCTCTTCAGCTGTGCAGGCATAGGGAGTTGTAAACTGTCTAAATGCTGTTTGCTCAGGACCACTAGGCAATGCTGAGCTGATGTGGATCTGGGGCGAACAGTCTGGGCCTCTTAGAACACACACTGAGCCTGGATCAGCTGCATTCAAGCTCCCATTCGCCTGCTTCTCTCAGCCAAACTGCTGTGACTCAGCACTAACGATCCCACGGAAACAACTGGTCGGCCCTTCTGAACTTATGGAGGTAAATGCCAACCGAGCCTTCATAGGCAGTGGCCACAGGATTGAAACGGGGCTTGGGAGAGACAGTCAGGACCCACCCATTGCATTGGTCACCCGGCAAAGGGAATGAACTGTCACCATTTGCATGGGATACCACCATGGCAGAGAACTGACTTCACCAGAACATGGAGGAGGAGTTAACTTCATTGAAACCAGTGGCGACAGGTGTGTAATCCCCTAGCCAT
Source organism: Spermophilus citellus (assembly GCF_964194105.1). Lineage (NCBI taxonomy): Eukaryota > Metazoa > Chordata > Mammalia > Rodentia > Sciuridae > Spermophilus > Spermophilus citellus. The sequence goes on along the minus strand of NC_138194.1, from coordinate 27,086,882 downwards.
CCCTCTCCACACAGCGGGGAAAACTTAAGGGCCCTTCCCAGCTCTCCCGTGAGCACGATAGCCAGACCAAGGGAATCAGGAGTGGCGCGGGACTCGTGGCGCGGAACTCCCGGCTACCGCTCCCACCAGTGCTGACAACTGAGGTCTCTTGCACCAGCTACTGGGGGCGTGGCTACCAGAGGGCAAGCAAATTCGCTGGGGGTTCTCAGCCTCAAGCTCTACAAACTTAGGGTCTGAGGGAATGGCAAACAGGGAGAGTGTGCCCAGGTGTTCATGAAAACAGGGCTCTCGGGAGCAGCAGACCTGGCGTGTAGCCAATATTGTGGTGAGCGTCACCTGTGAGCGGGGCCTGGCTTGAGGAAAATTGGGTAAGTGACTAGACACAAGAGAAGGCCCTAGACACCCAGGATTAGAGACCTGCCCAGTCTGGGAGGAAGAGCTGCTGCACAGTGATTGGTTCCCGCCTATTGAGAGGAGAAGCTTGGCCTGGTGGGCATAGCTCCACCTACTGGAAGAGAAGTTAATCAAACTCTAAGACTGCATTTATTAATTTTTTAAAAATTTTTTAAAAATTATTTTAGTTTATTTTATATATTTTTTAAATTTTCATTTTCATTTTTTAATTATAATAATTATTTAAAAATATTTTTTCTCATTTTTATTTTCTATTTTTTTTCTTTTGTCTTTTCATTTCTTTTCAATTTTCTTATTCCCCCTTCCTTGAATTCTACCTGCTTACTCTCATTCTCTTTAGTGACTTCTTCCCTTCCCTTCTAATACCTTTCCTCCCAAGCATCAAATAAATTTATAGGAGTAAACAGTAACTCAGCAGTCAAACAGAACAAGAAGTAACATGAGCAGCTTCAAGAAACAAGGAAGAAAAGGAATACAAACAATGCAGGATAGCCTAAATATTCAGGAGGGCCTAGAGTCATCAGAAAAATGGGCATATAAAGAACTCAAGGAACACCTTAGACAGATGGAATGGAACCTTAAAGAGCATATGAGACAGCAAATTCAAACAGTGAAAGAGCACATTGAAAACTAATTACATAAACAGATAAAAGAAGAAGTTAAGCATCTTTATCAGGAGATAGAGATTATTAAAAAAATCAAACAATAATTCTAGAAATGAAGGAAATTATAAACCAAATTAAAAACTCAAATGAGAGTATCACCAACAGATTGGAGCAAGTAGAAGCCAGAATGTCATATAATGAAGACAAAATATATCATCTTGAAAAGAGTCTAGCCAACTCAGAAAGGCTGGTAAAAAATCACGAGAAAAACATCCAAGAGATATGGGATAACATAAAAAAACCAAATTTGAGAGTCATCGGGATAGAGGAAGGTATAGAGATTCAAACCAAGGGAATGAGTAACCTGCTGAATGAAATAATTACAGAAAACTTTCCAGAAATAAAAAAGGAAATGGATATACAAATTCTAGATGCATACAGGACATGGAGCACACAAAATCACAGTAGACCAACGCCAAGACACATTGTTATGAAGATATCCAATATACAGAACAAAGAGAAAATATTAAAAGCTACAAGAGAAAGGAGGCAGATTACATTCAGGGGTAAACCAATAAGGTTAACAACGGATTTTTTATCATAGACGCTGAAAGCGAGAAGATCCTGGAACAACGTATTTCAAACACTGAAAGACAATGGATGCCAACCAAGAATTCTGTATCCAGCAAAATTAAGCTTCAGGTATGACAACGAAATAAAAATCTTTCATGATAAACAAAAGTTAAAAGAATTTGTAGCCAGAAAACCAGCATTGCAAAGCGTCTTGAGCAAAACACTACACGAGGAAGAAATGAAAAACAATAACCAAAACCATCAGTGGGAAGTGCCTCGGTAAAGACAGAGGGCGGGGGGGGGGGAAGCTAATCATGGAGAAACAAACTAATTTTTTTTAAAAAAGGATAAATAATCAAACATGGCTGGAAGTACAAACCATATATTAATAGTAACTCTAAACGTTAATGGCTTAAACTCTCCAATAAAGCGACATAGGCTGGTAACATGGATTAAAAAAACAAATCCAACAATATGCTGCCCCCAGGAGACACATCTGATTGGAAAAGACATACACAGGCTGAAGGTGAAAGGATGGGAAAAAAATATATCACGCACACGGTCCTCGTAAGCAAGCAGGGGTGGCCATCCTCATATCGAATAAAATAGACTTCAAGACTAAGTTAATCAAAAGGGATAAAGAAGGACATTATATACTGTTAAAAGGAACCATTCACCAACAAGACATAACAATTATCAATATTTATGCACCAAATAATGGTGCTGCGACATTCATAAAACAAATTCTCCTCAAATTCAAGAATCAAATAGACCACAACACAATAATTATGGGTGACTTCAACACACCTCTCTCACCATTGGACAGATCCTCCAAACAAAAGTTGAATAAAGAAACTATAGAACTCAATACCACAATCAATAACCTAGACTTAACTGACATATATAGAATATATCAACCATCATCAAGTGGATATACTTTTTTCTCAGCAGCACATGGATCCTTCTCAAAAATAGACCATATATTATGCCATAGGGCAACCCTCAGTAAATATAAAGGGGTGGAGATAATACCATGCATTTTATCTGATCATAATGGAATGAAACTGGAAATCAATGATAAAAGAAGGAAGGAAAAATCCTACATCACATGGAAAATGAACAATATATTACTGAATGATCAATGGGTTACAGAAGACATAAAGGAGGAAATCAAAAAATTCTTAGAGATAAATGAAAATACAGACACAACATATCGGAATCTATGAGACACAATGAAAGCAGTTTTAAGAGGGAAATTCATCGACTGGTGGTCATTCCTCAAAAAAAGAAAAAACCAACAAATAAATGATCTCACACTTCATCTCAAAGCCCTAGAAAAGGAAGAGCAAAACAACAGCAAATGTAGCAGAAGGCAAGAAATAATTAAAATCAGAGCGGAAATCAATAAAATTGAAACAAAAGAAACTATTGGAAAAATTAACAAAACTAAAAGTTGGTTCTCTGAAAAAATAAATAATATCGACAGACCCTTAGCCATGCTAATGAAGAGAAGAAGAGAGAGAACTCAAATTACTAACATACAGGATGAAAAAGGTAATATCACAACAGATGCTATAGAAATATAGAAGACAATTAGAAATTATTTTGAAAACCTATTTTCAAAGTAATTGCTATTGCCCTTCTTGGACTATTCCCTGAAGACCTTAAAAGAGCGTACTACAGGGATACTGCCACATCAATGATCATAGCGGCACAATTCACAATAGCTAGACTGTGGAACCAACCCAGATGCCCTTCAATAGATGAATGGATTAAAAATGTGGCATTTATACACCATGGAGTATTATGCAGCACTAAAAAATGACAAAATCATGGAATTTGCAGGGAAATGGATGGCACTAGAGCAGATTATGCTTAGTGAAGCTAGCCAATCTCTAAAAAACAAATACCAAATGTCTTCTTTGATATAATGAGAGCAACTAAGAACAGAGCAGGGAGGAAGAGCAGGAAGAAAAGATTAACATTAAACAGAGACATGAGGTGGGAGGAAAAGGGAGATAAAAGGGAAATTGCATGGAAATGGAGGGAGACCCTCATTGTTATACAAAATTACATATAAGAGGTTGTGAGGGGAATGGGAAAATTAACAAGGAGAGAAATGAATTACAGTAGATGGGGTAGAGAGAGAAGATGGGAGGGGAGGGGAGGGGGGATAGTAGAGGATAGGAAAGGTAGCAGAATACAACAGTCACTAATAGGGCATTATGTAAAAATATGGATGTGTAACTGATGTGATTCTCAATCTGTATTTGGGGTAAAAATGGGAGTTTATAACCCACTTGAATCTAATGTATGAAATATGATATGTCAAGAGCTTTGTAAGGTTTTGAACAACCAATAAAAAAAAACATAAAATGTCAATAATGAACCCCTGTGTACCCTTCACTTTGATTTATAAATTTTTTAACCTTTTCCATGTTTATTTTATCTCTTTTAGGATGTCGACAAGTATCTTACCTGAATTCTTTTTCTGGAAATATTTAAAATGAATATTCTTTTTCTATAGTCACTGGTGCTTTGATTGAATTCCTTTTCTGGACCCTCCATGAGTTTCCAACTCTTTGCTCCTCTTCTTGCCAATCCTCCAGTCGACTTAGTGCCTATACATACGTATCATTCTGTGCTTGATATCTAAGCGCTTGCACTGGATCATTCTGTAACCTCAGGTCTATTGTTTGTTACTGGTCTTCTTATAGCCCCCCCTTGACCTCCTTTTGTTTGTATGAGTGTCTTGATAATAGAGTCAGATGCTTTTTCCTCCTTAATGGATTTGATTTCCTGCAGGCATTTGGGAAATTTGTACTCCGCCTTCCATGAATGCACCTTTAGAATGACCCACGTTAGCTTCATATCTACTTGAAACCTTGGATCAACACTGAAAATTTGCTTCATCTCGGGTTTCTGATACATCCTGATACCTATGTAAGTGCTAATCCTGATGAACTCTATACAGTTCAATGACTGTTGTACTTTGAATATTGTAACTAATTTTACAAAGTTTATTTCTGATTGATTATTTTCTCCAAAGAGTTTAATATGAAGGTAGTATGTAGCTATTCTGGTATGTTGAAAAAACTACTAGCAAGCTGTTGTATTTTGGAGGTTTTTTTTTTATTTCTTGAAGTCATAGATTTCTATAATTCTGTTCATTAATTAGTGGTTTGTATAACTCCAAAAAGTATTATGAGTATTTTGCTGTCATGTTGAATCAGTTCAGTTTGGAGTCTTGGAAGAAGTGGATTTGAATCCAATCTACACCTGGACAAAATAATAGGAAATTATTAATGTCTACATGGGTGAATTGTGTTGCAGTTGGCCATATTTTATACTCTGCTTTAAAAACCACTTTGTACAATCCTACAATTTTATTAAGAAATAGTAAATCTTTTGATTCATATAAATGAAGTTTTCCAGAAAACGTGGTTGATTACATTTCTTCTAATTTACAGCTGTGAAGTTGAAAAAACAGCTGCACTTTTTTCTTTTGCACAAATGTTCAATCAATGTTATAGGATCATCAATTCATTCTTTATCAAATACTTATTGAGTGCCTACTATGCATCCAGATTCTATTCATTTGCTTGGGAAACACCAATAAACACATCAAAGTTTCTTCCCCTTATAGATGTAATAGTGTAATAGTAGACAAACAACAAATATAAATTATATATGATTATGGAATAAGCCAAAAAAATGGAAAAGCAAGGAAACTGTGAACATCATGGGTAGAAGAAGACCAGATGGCAATTTCAAAAACAGTGATCAGCATAGGTCTCACCGAGAAGGAAAACTAGTAACAAACCTCTGAAGGACACCAGGAGTTAGACATTCAGGTGTCTGGGAGGAGGCAGAGTTAAGAGTCGTAGCAAGTGCCCAAAGGTGGAATGTGTCTTACCTGTTTTAGGACCAGCAAGGAGTTAGTGTGCTTGAATTTGAATGATTCAGAGGGACAGTGACAGATGAAGTCGGAGAAGTGGTGGTCGACCTGCACTAGAAGGCTTTGTGGACAAGAGTGAAAACTTATATTCTCATGGAAGTTGGAAGTTCTGAGCAGAGAAATAATGTGATGTAAAAGGATTTTTCTGGGAACTTTAAGAGTAAGGATAGAAAGTTGTTTCAATTATTCAGGCTTGAGTTGAAAGCAGCTTGAATCAGGGGGATCACTGTGGAGATATCAGAGGAGACACAGGCTGGATGTATCTTAAATCTAGAGCCAATAGGATCTGCTGACGTGGACTATGAAAGAAAACATGAGGTGACTGCCTATAATCTTTGAGACTTGAGAGGCTGAGAGAGGAGGATACAAGTTTGAGGCTAGACCTGGCAAGTTTAAGGCCAGCCTGGGCAACTTAGTGAGACTCTGTCTCAAAATAAAATAATAAAAAAAACAAAACCTTGAAACACAAGGATTGAGAATGTAGCTCAGTGATAAAGTGCCACTGGTTCCAATCCTCACGACCACAATAAAAGAAGAAAGAAAGAGAAAGAATGAATAAATAAATAAATAAATGAGAAAGAAAGGAAGGAAACATGAGGCCCAGGATGGTAGGATGACTGCAGTGTTTTGTGCTGGGAAGGGAGGACTTGTTAACAACTGTAATGGGTTGAGTGGGTTGGAGTAGGGTTTCAGAGAAACATAAAGAGTTTATCTCCAAATGATAAGTTTGAGATCACTATTACACACCTATGTGGAGCTGTACTTGGATAGAGGAGGTTGGAGTTTTGGAGAGTGGACCAGATTGAAGATATGGATTTGCAATGTACCATGCCATGTATGGTATTCAAAGAAACTCAAGAGTGTTTGAGAGCACAGTCACATGACTTTGGATAAAGAAAATAAAAATGGTTTGGGACAAGCCCAAATGAAGGCACATAGGAAGCCAGGGTAGACACTAGAGAGTGACAGAGAAGGAGAAACCGATGGGGGAGGAGGAAAGCCAAGACACTTTGGGACCAGAGTAGAGAGAATGCACTGAGGAGCAGAGTGGCTGGCTGTGTGGAGCGCCTCCTCATGAGGCAGGGTCTTAGAGCTGCAGCTATCTTAAAACAGTATTAAAGTGGCCATGGTCTTAAAATAGCAGTGTTCTCTCACAGGTGAGAACCTGTGTGTCCAGTGTGAGACAGTTTCCCTGACTCTGGAGGAAGCAGACAGGACTTTGTCGTACTGTGTTTTATGACTGTGTTCGTAACTTTTTCATTACTGTGTATATCAGTTGTAACCTGTCTGGGAGTTATGTCAGCAAGGTGCTTCTCTCTGGTTTTCCTTAGAAATTGGATGGAAGAATTGAACACAGAGAACAATGCACCACAAATCGAATTAATAACTTCTACCTATCTAGGCCAAGAGATGATAGCCCAAGCATGAAGTAATGCTTATGGTAAAAGTTGTGAAAAGCTCTTCTAAGAAATTAGCATATTCAAAAGGAGTAATGTACCTGGGGAATTTAGAAAGCCATGTGGATGCTCAGGGCCAGACACAGGCTCAAAATAGAAAGGAGGAGCATCCAATCTTTCACCCTGGGCACACTGTAAACCTGGTTGAATTTTAAAAGGGCTGAAGCACAAAATCAATTTGCAAAGGCTGGGAGAGCTACTGAATGCAAGGAAACTTCTGCCAAACACTGGCTGATCCCTAGAGGAAAAAATAGAGGCTTTAGTGACCACACTGACAAGGGATATAGACTTTTCTTTTTTTTTTATTGGTTGTTCACAACATTAAAAAGCTCTTGACATATCATATTTCATTAGATTGAAGTGGGTTATGAACTCCCAATTTTACCCCAAATGCAGATTGCAGAATCATGTCGGTTACACATCCACAATTTTACATAATGCCCTATTAGTAATTGTTGTATTCTGCTACCTTTCCTATCCCCTACTATCCCCCCTCCCCTCCCCTCCCAACTTCTCTCTCTACCCCATCTACTGTAATTCATTTCTCTCCTTGTTTATTTTCCCATTCCCCTCACAACCTCTTATATGTAATTTTGTATAGCAATGAGGGTCTCCCTTCATTTCCATGCAATTTCCCTTTTCTCTCCCTTTCCCTCCCATCTCATGTCACTGATTAATGTTACTCTTTTCTTCCTACTCTTCCTCCCTGCTCTGTTCATAGTTGCTCTCATTATATCAAAGAAGACATTTGGTATTTGTTTTTTAGGGATTGGCTAGCTTCACTAAGCATAATCTGCTCTAGTGCCATCCATTTCCCTGCAAATTCTATGATTTTGTCATTTTTTATTGCTGCATAGTACTCCATTGTGTATAGATGCCACATTTTTTTTATCCATTCATCTATTGAAGGGCATCTGGGTTGGTTCCACAGTCTAGCTATTGTGAATTGTGCTGCTATGAACATCGATGTGGCAGTATCCCTGTAGCATGCTCTTTTAAGGTCTTCAGGGAATAGTCCGAGAAGGGCAATAGCAGGGTCAAATGGTGGTTCCATTCCCAGCTTTCCCAGGAATCTCCATACTTCTTTCCAAATTGACCGCACCAATTTGTAGTCCCACCAGCAATGTACAAGTGTACGCTTTTCTCCACATCCTCACTAGCACTTGTCGTTGTTTGACTTCATAGTGGCTGCCAATCTTACTGGAGTGAGATGGTATCTTAGGGTGGTTTTGATTTGTATTTCTCTGACTGCTAGAGATGGTGAGCATTTTTTCATGTACTTGTTGATTGATTGTATATCCTCCTCTGAGAAGTGTCTGTTCAGGTCCTTGGCCCATTTGTTGATTGGGTTATTTGTTATCTTATTGTCTAATTTTTTGAGTTCTTTGTATACTCTGGATATTAGGGCTCTATCTGAAGTGTGAGGAGTAAAAATTTGTTCCCAGGATGTAGGCTCCCTATTTACCTCTCTTATTGTTTCTCTTGCTGAGAAAAAACTTTTTAGTTTAAGTAAGTCCCATTTGTTGATTCTTGTTATTAACTCTTGTGCTATGGGTGTCCTATTAAGGAATTTGGAGCCCGACCCCACAATATGTAGATCGGACCCAACTTTTTCTTCTATCAGACGCAGAGTCTCTGATTTGATATCAAGCTCCTTGATCCATTTTGAGTTAACTTTTGTGCATGGTGAGAGAAAGGGATTCAGTTTCATTTTGTTGCATATGGATTTCCAGTTTTCCCAACACCATTTGTTGAAGATGCTATCCTTTCTCCATTGCATGCTTTTAGCCCCTTTATCAAACATAAGATAGTTGTAACTTTGTGGATTAGTCTCTGTGTCCTCTATTCTATACCATTGGTCCACCCGCCTGTTTTGGTACCAGTACCATGCTGTTTTTGTCACTATTGCTCTGTAATATAGTTTGAAATCTGGTATCGCTATACCGCCTGATTCACACTTCCTGCTTAGAATTGCTTTTGCTATTCTGGGTCTTTTATTTTTCCATATGAATTTCATGATTGCTTTATCTATTTCTACAAGAAATGCCGTTGGGATTTTGATTGGTATTGCATTAAACCTATAGAGAACTTTTGGTAATATCGCCATTTTGATAATGTTAGTTCTGCCTATCCATGAACACGGTATGTTTTTCCATCTTCTAAGATCTTCTTCTACTTCTCTCTTTAGGGTTCTGTAGTTTTCATTGTATAAATCTTTCACCTCTTTTGTTAGGTTGATTCCCAAGTATTTTATTTTTTTGAGGATATTGTGAATGGAGTGTTTTTCCTCATTTCCATTTCAGAAGTTTTGTCGCTGATATACAGAAATGCCTTTGACTTATGCGTGTTGATTTTATATCCTGCCACTTTGCTGAATTCATTTATTAGTTCTAGTAGTTACTTTGTAGATCCTTTTGGGTCTTCTAGGTATAGGATCATGTCGTCCGCAAATAGTGATAATTTAAGTTCTTCTTTTCCTATTTTTATGCCTTTAATTTCTTTTGTCTGTCTAATTGCTCTGGCTAGTATTTCAAGGACTAAATTAAATAGAAGTGGTGAGAGAGGGCATCCCTGTCTTGTTCCAGATTTTAGAGGGAATGCCTTCAACTTTTCTCCATTCAGAATGATGCTAGCCTGAGGCTTAGCATAGATAGCTTTTACAATGTCAAGGTAAGTTCCTGTTATCCCTAGTTTTTCTAATGTTTTGAACATAAAGGGATGCTGTACTTTGTCGAATGCTTTCTCTGCGTCTATTGAGATGATCATATGGTTCTTATCTTTAAGTCTATTGATGTGGTGAATAACATTTATTGATTTCCGTATATTGAACCATCCTTGCATCCCAGGGATGGATCCTACTTGATCATGGTGCACAATTTTTTTGATGTGTTTTTGTATTCGATTCGCCAGAATTTTATTGAGGATTTTTGCATCTAGGTTCATTAGAGATATTGGTCTGTAGTTTTCTTTCTTTGAGGTGTCTTTGTCTGGTTTCGGAATCAGGGTGATGTTGGCCTCATAGAATGAATTTGGAAGAGCTCCCTATTTTTCTATTTCCTGAAATAACTTGAAAAGTATTGGTATTAATTCTTCTTTAAAGGTTTTGTAAAACTCTGCTGTATACCCATCGGGTCATGGGCTTTTCTTGGTTGGTAGTCTTTTGATTGCTTCTTCAGTTTCATCCATTGATATTGGACTGTTCAAATTGTGTGTATCCTCCTGATTCATTCTGGGCAAATCATATGACTTAAGAAATTTGTCGATGTCTTCACTATCTTCTATTTTATTAGAATATAGGTTTTCAAAATAATTTCTAATTGTCTTCTCTATTTCTGTAGCATCTGTTGTTATATTGCCTTTTTCATCCCATATGTTAGTAATTTGAGTTCTCTCTCTTCTTCTCTTCGTTAGCATGGCTAAAGGTCTGTCGATCTTATTTATTTTTTCGAAGAACCAACTTTTAGTTTTGTTAATTTTTTCAATAGTTTCTTTTGTTTCAATTTCATTGATTTCCACCCTGATTTTAATTATTTCTTGCCTTCTGCTACATTTGCTGTTGTTTTGCACTTCCTTTTCCAGGGCTTTGAGATGAAGTGTGAGCTCATTTATTTGTGTCTTGGCGTTGGTCTACTGTGATTTTGTGTGCTCGGTGTCCTATATGCATCTTCAATTTGTATATCTGTTTTCTATTTTATTTCTGGAAAGTTTTCTGTAATTATTTCATTCAGCAGGTTACTCATTCCCTTGGTTTGAATCTCTGTACCTTCTTCTATCCCGATGACTCATAAGTTTGGTTTTTTTATCTTTTCCCATAACTCTTGGATGTTTTTCTTGTGATTTTTTACCAGCCTTTCTGAGTTGGCTAGACTCTTTTCAAGATGATATATTTTGTCTTCATTATATGACGTTCTGGCTTCTACTTGCTCCACTCTGTTAGTGATACTCTCAATTGAGTTTTTAATTTGGTTTATCATTTCCTTCATTTCTGGAATTATTGTTTGATTATTTTTTATAATCTCTATCTCCTGATAAAGATGCTTAACTTCTTCTTTTATCTGTTTATGTAATTCATTCTCAATGTGTTCTTTCACTGCTTGAATTTTCTGTCTCGTATGCTCTTTAAGGTTTCATTCCATCTGTCTAAGGTGTTCCTTGAGTTCTTTATATGACCATTTTTCTGATGACTCTAGGTCCTCCTGAATATTTAGGCTGTCCTGCATTGTTTGTACTCCTTTTCTTCCTTGCTTTTTCAAGTTGCTCATGTTACTTCTTGTTCTGTTTGACTGCTGAGTTACTGTTTACTCCTATAAATTTATTAGATGCTTGGGAGGAAAGGTATTAGAAGGGAAGGGAAGAAGTCACTAAAGAGAATGAGAGTAAGCAGGTAGAATTCAAGGAAGGGGGAATAAGAAAATTGAAAAGAAATGAAAATACAAAAGAAGAAAAAATAATAGGAAATAAAAAAAGAAAAAAAATTTAAAAAAATTTAAAAAAATAATAAAAAAAATTAATATTAAAATTAGAAGAAAAAAATTTTAAAAAATTGTTAAAAAAATTTAAAAAACAAGAAGAAAGAAAAATGAAAATGAAAGAAAAAACCCAAATCAAAAAAAAAAAAGAGAGAAAAAAAAACTAATAAATGCAGTCTTAGAGTTTGATTAACTTCTCTTCCAGTAGGTGGCGCTGTGCCCACCAGGCCAAGTGTCTCCTGTGAATCGGCGGGAACCAATCACTGTGCAGCAGCTCCTCCTCCCAGACTGGGGGAGTCTCCAATCCTGAGTGTCCCGCGCCACCTCTGATTCCCTCGGTCTGGCTATCGCGTTCACGGGAGAGCTGTGGGGGGGGGCCCTTACGGGAGAGCTGGGAGGGGCCCTTAAGGTTTCCCCGATGTGTGGAGAGGGAAGGCTAGGAATTACACACCTGTAGCCGCAGGTTTCAATGAAGTTATCTCCTCCGCCGCAGTCTGATGACGTCAGTTCTCTGCCATGGTGGTATCTCTTGCAAATGGCGACAGTTCATTTCCCTTTGCCGGGTTACCAATGCTACGGGTGGGTCCTTACTGTCTCTCCCAAGCCCCGTTTCAAACCTGTGGCCACTACCTATGAAGGCTCGGTAGGCATTTACCTCCGTAGGATGAGAAGGGCTGACCAGTTGTTTCAGCTGGATGGATTCGTGCTGAGTCACAGCTGTTTGTCTGCAGGAAGCAGGCGAACAGGAGCTTGAATTCAGCTGATCCGGGCTCTGTGTGTGTTCTGAGAGGCCCAGACTGATCGCCCCAGATCCACGTCAGTTCAGCATTGCCTAGTGATCCTGTCGTAACAGGCACAAGTCCTTTTCTGGTTGGATAATCCTCCACCAATATCTTCTTGTAAAAAGGAAAATTCGCCCTCAGCGGTAAGGGTGTCAGAAAATGGGGAACATCATTGAGGAAGCCTGGGAATCACTACTCTCATGAACTGCGGTCCCCAACTGGCGCCCCGGCTTGCAGAGCGGCTAGCGAGAGACGGGCGGTCCTGGAGGGCGCAGCGGCACAGCCCTTGGAGCCTCTGCAGCAGCAGCAGCAGCAGTAGTCGCAGCATCAGCCCGGCAGCGCACCCGCCTCTCAGGCGCCCGCAGCCTCCATTGCTCTCCCCGCCGCCGCCACCGCGCGGCACTGCATGCCCAGCCCCGCGCAGCGTGGTCACATGCTCCGCCAGCACCCCGGGCGCTCGGACCAGCAACGCCGCCCCACCCGGCTGCGCCCCAGGACAGCCACGGTCTGTCGCCGGTCACCAGGAGCGAGTGTTCCCTCCTGCGCCCAGCTGTGCTGGAAGGGTGCTCACCAAACGACACCCTGGGGGTGCCCAGAAACCGGATATAGACTTTTCAATAATGGTTTGGGAAAATCACTTAAGACATGGATTACTCTAATCTTCAACAGAAAATAAAAACAAAACACAGCTAACTCTGGAGAGAATCTGATTTTCAGAGTTACCACATTATAATAATCAGTTGTCTAGTTAAAACAAATTAAAATGAAGGCATGCAAAGAAACAGGAAAATATGACTCACTCACAGGAACAAAATAAATTGAGAGAAACTAGCTCTGAGGAAGACCAGACATAAACCATTGACCTTAAATTAGATAACCTACACGAGAGGAGTAGATTTATAGGAACACACCAGTTACCAAAACCAATGCAAAAAGAAATAGGAAATCTAGAGAGGCCCATAGTAATTAAAGAGCTTGAATCAGTTATCAAACACCCTCCAACAAGAAAAATTCCAGGTCTGGATGTTTTCTCTGGTAAGTTCTATCAAGCATTTGTAGAAGAATTAGCAACAGTTCTTCTTAGACTTTTCCATAAAATAGAAGAGGGAACACTTCTTAATGCTTCTATAAGGTCAGCATTACCTGAATACCAACACTAAATAAGGACATCACAGGAAGAGAAACTTACAAACCAAATTTTTTGTTGATATTGATGGAAAATTCTCAACAAAATATTATTAAGACTGATTCAAGAGCTTACTGAAAGGATTACTCACCATAATTAAATGGAATTTAGCTCAGGAATGCAAGTGTGAGTCCAAATAACAAAGTCAGTCAATGTAATAAACCACAGTAGTAGAATAAAAAATAAAACCATATAGTTATCTCAATAGATAAAGATGAAATTCAGCATTGTTTTATAATGAATGGGTTCAAGAAATTATGAATAGAAAGAAACTTCCTCATAATGATAAACTGCATGTAAACTGCATTTACTATAAACCCCTAGCTAATGTGATACTCAATGGTGGAAGACTGAAAACTTCCTTCCTAAGATCAGAAATCAAATGAGGACACCTGTTTTCACCACTGCTATTCCACACTGTGCTGGAAATTGTAGCAAAAGCAATCAAATAAGGGAAAATAATATAAGGGGCATTTAAATTGGAAAGAAAAATAAAAAGTAAAACTATATTTGTAGATGATAAGATCCTATATATACAAAAATTAAAAAATTCACAGTAAGGCTATTCAGACTAATAAATAAGTTTAGCAGGGTCAGTTGTCAAACTGATACCTCCAATCAGCTGTGTTTCTATAAATGCACTATGAACAATTGCTGCAGTCTGGCTGGGCACAAAATCATGAACCACTCAAGCAGGAACAAACTTTATTTCTGAAACTCCCGCCAATGCCACACACGCTCCCGGGAAAATTGCCGAACCACACACGCGGCGTTCTCCAGGGGCCACACTACACCAACAGGAAATCCCTACTCCGGAATTCCCTCCTACTGCATTTCCCCAACCAATGGGAACTCTCCGGGAGTCCCGCTAGAGCTCCAAAGTAGCAGGCCGAGGCAGAGAGCAGGGGTCTAATATCCAATTGAATGCAGATCTTAACATAATCATTATCATCTCAATGGCTTGCTGGCGTCACCTTTCAACCAAAAATGCCATGCATCATTCCTACTTGGCTATGGCTCTCAGCAAACAATTTAAAAGGAAATGAAGAAAGCAATCGTATTTACAATTGCATCTAAAGATAAAACCTGAAAATAAATTTGAGTAAGAGGTAAAAGATCTGTGTGCTAAAAACTATACAAGATTGTTTAGGAAGTGAAATAAGACAAGTAAATGGAAAGACATCCCATGTTTATAGAGAGGAAGACTTACTGTTGTAAAGATATTGATACAAGCAAAGTGATCTATAAATTAACATTATTCTTACAGAATTCCAATAGCCCCCCTCCTCTCCAGAAATGATAAGCCAGTCCTCAAATTTAACTAGAACTGTAAAGGACCCTAAATAATAAAAACAATCCTGAAAATGAACAAAATTGAAGGGCTTATCTGTGCCAATATCAAAACCTACTACAAAGCCACAGTAATCAAAACTGTTAATATCAGCCAGTATACAATCTTCAGCAAATCTTCAGTATAGCACTTGAGTACTGATGGACATAATATGAGCAATGGAATGCAATAAAGAGTTCAGAAATAAATACACATATGTGTAGCCAACTGATTTTTGACATGGACAAGAAAATTCATTCAATGAAGAGAAAATAGTCTCTTTAACAAATAGTATTGGGACAAATCGATATCCATATGTAAAAAAATGAATTTGGAAGCTTATTTCATGGCATATATAAGAATAAATGGATGGACATGACCTACATATAAGAACAAATATCATAAAACTTTTAGAAGAAACCATAGTGGTAAATCTTCATGACTTTGGGTTTGGTAATGGATTCTTAAATATGACACCAAAAGCATCAGCAGAAAAAAAAAGATAGATTTAATTTTCTTAAAAAAAAAACACCTCTGCATCAAAGGACATTATCAAGAAGGCAAAAAGATAACTTGTAAGATGATAGAAAACACTGCAAATCGTGTACACGAGAGAGCACTTAATATCCAGAAATTTTTAAAGCCAGAACTCAACAACAAAAAGACGATGAATCCAATTTTAAAAGAGGCAGACATAAATATTTTCTACAGAGAAGACGGTAAACAAGCATATGAAAAGATGCTCAGCATCCTCAGTCATTAGGGAAATGCAAATCAATCAAATAGTGAACTTCCCACCTTCTAGACGGATATAATAAAAAAAAAATGATGGCTAAGATTTGGAAACATTGGAACCTCATCTGCTGCTGATGGGATTGTAAAATGTAGCCACTTTGAAAAAGATTTTGGCAGCTCTTTAAATTATTAAAGACAGAATTACCAGCAAGACCCAGCCATTCCACCCATAGATATATCATTAAATCAGATGAAAACAAATGAGCATGCAAAAACATGTCTAAATGTGTCCATAAGCAGTGCCACCCCTTAAGTGGAAACAACCCAACTGGCCAACAACTAATAAAAGGACAAAGAAAATGAGGCATATCAACAACATGGAATATCATCTGACAGTAAATAGGAATGAAGTGCTGATATATGATGCAAACATGGATTCACTCCGAAACTGAAGAGAAAGAAGTTAATCACCAAACACCACACGTTCTAATTCCATAGTAAATACTTGGTACAAGGAAATATGCAGAGACAGAAAATAAATTAACATTTTTCTGGGGCTCAGAGGCAGCAAAGATTGAATACTAATGGATATGAGTTTTCTTTCTGGGATGATAGAAATGTCCTAAGATGCATGATTAATCTGTTGTTTACATTTCTATCCTTATGATTCTTTGGGGCAAGTGGATTGCAGTAAATAGACATCAGCAATAGCTACCTTTTATTAAGCACTTTTTAAGTGTCATTCACTTATTAAACACTTATTAAATATGCACAATCGTTGCAATGATATAGCATTATTAATTCATCCATGAACTAATATTTATGATGCCATTTTATGCATAACAACTTTCCTAGTCTTGAGGATATAACTCTAAATAAAACAGACTAGTTTTAGTTCCTGGGAATTCAGTTTTTGAGAAGTTGTTTGGGATCACATATAGTGAAGGCAGATTAGAAATTGGGTCCAGTGTTTATTCTTCTTCAGACACTGTCTTTGAGGATGGCAATCTAGACTAGTTCACTGTGGTTTAAAGATGAAATGTGGGGAAAGGAAAAGAGGGTAAAGACAGCATGGATACAGAGAAATGTATAAATTTGTGGGTGTATATTAAGCATTCATTATGCATATTATTTCATTTGGTGTTCTGCAATCTACAAGGTAGGTAGAATACTTCAAGTGATAGGGTTTGCTGGATGCTTGTATTATCTGCTGTGACTATTTAAACAGATGTGCAGTGCCTAATTGCCCAGTCACCATTTTATTTCTCTACAGACCCAGCTTCCTGAGATCAAAGTCCTCTTAGGATTCTGTGCTGAGTTGTTTCTATGTAATTTCTGATGCACGTGGTAATTTAACTAAGAAAATAAAAACTATTTTTTATATTACATAAGAAAAACATGAACTGGGTTTGGCTCTTTTAATCAATGTGTTTTCTTATTTTGTAAATGTTGTCAGGGCATGGCTATTTTTCATTGAGTTATTCATCTTTTTCCTTTTCTTGTTCTAATGATGGATGGTGTCTGAGGAAGTTAATTTTCTGGTGCGTAGACAGAGCCTGTACTATAGCTTCTAATGTATGGTTAGAAAACTCAGTGGAGCCAAACATGACAGCCAAATTGAGTGTCCACCTAATTATGATGAAAATGTACACACGATCATGTGTCCCCAGCCCTGTGAAACAATGGTAAAAGCCATAACTTGTGTGAAAAGAAGAGGATGCCATTTTGTTTTAAACCTTCACTTTGGATCCCAAATATCACCTTGACCTGAAATACATTAGTATTATTGCTGCTGGAGCTTTTTTATTTCCTAGGTGAGAAATATAATACATACTCAAATATATGGAATGAATGATATTTTCAGGGTTGATTGATATCATAGCATATTTGAAATTTAAGCAAGCCTATGTTTTTTGCTGTACTACACATTCTAATAAGCCAAAATAAATAAATATTATTTATGCATACAGGTACATATGTACATATAGAAAGTACCCTAGCATAAGAGTTGGGGCCAATATTTATTGTAGTTCACTATGGCTTACATATTTTACATACTTTTTTTCCTCAACAAATCTTCCAAACACTTCTCTAGGAAACTTAATATTATTTCCTAATTGAGGGAACAAAGCTCTGAGAGTTGGGAAAGTTGTTCAAAGTCACATCTCCAGAAAGTGGCAAAACATTTGGACAAACTCAGCCCAACTCCAAAGCCCACTCCTCCCCACCACAGTGTTTCTGTTCCATGGTGTGGGCCCCTCTTCCTTCCTATTCCTGGGAACAATCCTGCCTGTTACCAGACTTGGAATGTGACTCTGACTAAGCCACTTTCTGGCAATTAATGTGCACATATGTGCCATAAGTTATGAAAAAAGATAGCTCATTAAAATATAAGTGATTAGAAGAGACTTGAGAATGATATTTAAGATATATTGGAACATTTCCTGCACTCTGTAAATTAATTTTTCTAAAATAGTTTTCATAACTATGATTTTCAAGAATTACCTTGGACTTGCAGCTGAAAGACTAATCCAAGAAACCATCTCTCCTCCCTCACCAGGGCCTCCCCCGCCCAGTGGAAGTAACCTTGAAGAAGAGGGTGAACCCTCCAGTGGAATACAGGAGGGTCTGTGGATGAGGGAACTGGACAATTTCTGGAAGAAGCAGTAAAGTGGGCTGTCAGAAGCAGCAGGTACAGGAATGCCTGGTGTGGAACCTACCTCTAGAAGGACAGAGGTAAGAGAGGAATGACTCTGCCTGAGAAGGCTGGGGGGCAGGCCAGGGCAGGAAGTGGATGTGGACTGAGGTGGGTGCAGACACAGAGGGGCTTCACTGGGAGTCTGTCTTAGAATCAATTTGTTTGCCCCCCCTTCCCTCTCCTTTCCTTCACCCTGATGGGACACCTTGTGGTCAGCTAAGCATTTATCCCTTAAGTAAAGAAGACTCTTCTTTAGAAGACTAAAATTCCTTCAATGAAAAAATGACAAATACTTGCATTAGCAATTCTCCAACAAAACGGTGGCCATTTTCCCAAAGACTCTAAATAAATCTTGCTGAACAGTAAGTCCCACTCACATGCAGGGAACACACAGATCAAGCTTAGATGTGAGTAGATGTGAATAGACAACTAATACTGACCAGATATGTGAAGCAAATCTTCTATGTAAAATCTTTCCTAACATTTATGTAGAGCTTAGTGCCTGACAGTCACTGTTAAAAGGTCCTTTTTGTGTATTTATTTAACTCCTACAACCACTGCATGAAATAAATTCTACTTTTCCCAGTTTTAAAGACGAGGAGTCTCTCTCTCTCTCTCTCTCTCTCTCTCTCTCTCTCTCTCTCTCTCTCTCTCCCAGGGATTGAACCCAGGGGCACTTAACCATTGAGCCACATTCCCAGCCTGTTTTAATTGTTTATTTTGAGACAGGGTCACCTTAAGTTGCTTAGAGCCTTGCTAAATTGCTGAGACTAGCTTTGAACTTGTGAACCCCCTGCCTCATACTCGTGGGGTTATAGGTATACGACACCATACCCCGTGAGGAAACTTTTCTTTAAGTAATTATAAATGATTTTGAAGATGTCATTTTTTTGAAGATAGTACAAAAATACAAGTATCTCATAGGAAAGAGAGCTAGGAAAATAATCTGAAAGGTTTGTTTAGTCTAATTATCAATATTCTACAAAGACAGGAGGAGAAATTACGGAGAGTAAATTATCCAACATAATGAATTCTTTAATACACACACCTAGGTTCACCATCTTATAATTTTATAGTACCAAGAGTAAAACAGAGCTACCCCAAATTCCAGAGACCAAAACACACATATCCACGTGATCACATAGACACATAGACACACAGACAGACAGACACACACACACACACACACACCCCTTCCCTAACCAGCACACCTGAAAGAATGAAGATAAAAATAATAATAAATAAGTGGAAAAAAATGGACCCAGCTTTCTAGGCAGCACTATTGGATGGTAGCAGACACTGAAGCAAAGTTCTTAGGGGAATTATTTCTTAAATTTAACTGTTGATTTGTCTTAATACTTAAATATTTATCAATTTTAATAATTGCTTTTATTATATACAATTATATTTGTAACATGTATAATTTTTACAAATCTTTGTCACTTATCATCACATGTATATGTTTACTTGAGTTTTTTTTTTTTTGTAATATTATTAGCAAAATTTTTTTCTCTAAACTAAAATTGGCCCTAAGAGGTTTTATTAAGCTGGTTGCCAGTTAGGCTGCAGGAAGGTGTGATATCTTGATTGTATAAAGATTTTTATACAATACAGTATAAATTTAATAAATCAGCCAAGTGATACTATATAGATACTAATAGGTATTTACAGGAGAAGAAATACCAGTGTACTCAGTCTCTGATAATCAATTGAAAACCCAGCCCAAACTAACATGGTGAATTATTATTTTTCATCTTTCAGACTGTGAAAATATTGGTAATATTTCAAGTTGTCAGGAGTGCATAGAAACATGCTCTCTCCTATTGTTAGTGGGAGTATAAATGGTTGAAGTTATTCCATGAAAAATTGGTTAATCTCTGACTGTAATTACAGTTACTTTTCTTAGTAAAGTGCATGTCTTCTAGGTGTCCGTTACTAATTTCCATGAGCCTGGTGTCATGCCTGAGAAGAAAGAGAAGAAATGCAGTGACCCTTTCTGTCTTAAGCAAGAAAAGTTGCAAGTAATGATTCTTCCAGTAAACACAGATGCCAACTTATGTATTATTACCATGACAACAAATTAGTAGGAGGTATAGACTTTTAAAGCTGAAAGTTTACTTTTACTGAACATAAAATTTTCTTAAGTCTGGATGTCTTATAAGACTCCCTTTTCATAAATAACTTTTTTCCTCTGAGAATAGTTTTATTCTGAAGAACACTCTCTATTTTTCAATAGCTGCATGAAATAAAGATTTTTTAAAATTTCTTTTCTTTTCTTTTTTGCTATTTCTTTAACTATATAGTAGAAAGTGCCTGCAATTTTAAGATGAAGTACTGAAAAAACATTACTTAGAGAAAGAAGCAAGTTGGAGAAGCCCAAAGTTTCAATACATACATTAGAAAGCAGAAAGAAAATTTGAAGAAATAGAGTATTGGCCTCGTCTATTCTTGTATTATAATATTCACATCAGGTCAGACTCGAGTTGTATAGATGTAGACATAGACAAATATGGCTTCTCAGAAGACTGAGGCAAGAGGATTGTAAATTTAAGACCAGTCTGGGCAACTTAGCAGGACTCTGTCTCATAATAAAATAAAAAAAGAACCTAATGATGCAGCTCAATGGTAGAGTACTTGCTTAGCATGAGCAAGGCAAGTACTCTGTCACTGGTTCAATCCAGGGTACAGGTACAGAGTGGAGAAAGAAAAAAAGGCGAAAAGAAAGCAGCAAAGAAATAGGTGAACAGTTGTAGTAGTTCACTTGAATTTAGATGTAGCTAGGAAATTATTCTTTCTTGGCTAACTCTAGCAAATTGGAGAATAGAATAAGATGCTTTCAGAAATGCAAGGATCCACAAAGAATAAGGAGAATGTCAGTCATAGATCTGGAAATCAGGAAGTCAACACTGAAAATATGCAGAATCAGAAACATTAAACAGATAACAGTGTTGAAAGAAATGGATCTGGAAGAATGAAAATAGTTAATGTTTTTGTCACTTATCACCACATTACATATTTCTTTGAATATTTTTTGTAATATTATCAGCAATTTTTTCCTCTCTAGGTTTTCTTGAGCTGATTGCAGGTTAGGCTGCAGGAAGATGTGATACTTTGTACACAGATTTTAACAGAATTCTAAAAATGGATCAAACTTAAAAGATGAAAACTGAGCTGGGAAGAATGATAGGAAATATATATGTGACTGGCAAAAGCCATGAGCTCTACAATTAAAAGCCTTCTTCTAAATCCATCTAGCATAATTCAACTTCCAGTGGAAACATGAGCTATGAACGAAAAGCCCAATCACAGAAGAATATAATAGTCCAGCTACCCAAGATTTTAGCGAAGAAAACATTAGCTTTCAAATTGGCTAAGATTAGAAATGATGAATTAAATATATGAAGAATGTTCACTTTCCCACACTTCTGTCAGAGGTGTGAATTGTACTAACAATCTAAGTTTCAGCACTGATCAAAACCACCCAAACATTTTGATGCGTCAATTCTAGTTCCAAAGATTTATCATAAGGAAGTAATTAGGCAAATTTGCAAGGGTGTACATACAAGTATATTCATTGAAATTTCTAATATAGAAAAAAATTAAAATCATGGTTGTTAGTTATATTTTTGTTACTATAACAAATAACTGAAACAATAAAATTATAACAAAAAATATTTTTCCTTAGAATTTTGGAGATTCAAGTCCATGATTGATTGGCTGTAATGCTTTGAGCCTATGATGAGGCAATACATCATGGTGGGAGTGTTAGGAAGAGCAAAGTCACGTCAGGGTGAGTGAAGGGGCAAAAGTCTCACAATTCCCTTTAAGGGCTTGTCCCCAGTGACCTAAAGACCTCCCTCTAGGCCCCATCTCTTAAAGATTTCCACAATGTCCCAGTGGTGCCTCCCTAGGGACCAAGTCTCCAATCAATAAGCCTTTGGGAACATCCAAGATCCATGCTATCCAAAAATATGTGATTGGTTAAATAAATCATGACAACAAGTATGTGGCCTGTAAAATAGCAGCAGAGATCTGTATTCATTAACTTGGAAGAGATAGTCACTCAATATTAAATGAAGAGATAGTTAGAGGCACTTCAGTCTAGATCTTAGAAATCACTACTCTGTAGAAGAAGTGCATGTGTGAGCCAGAGATCTTAGCACAAGCCTGTGTTACAAGCTACTCAGGAGGATGAGGTAGGAATATTCCTTGAGCTCATGAGCTTGAGACCAGCTTAGACAACACAGCAGACCCTGTCTAACTAACCAACTAATTAACCAACTAACTAATGAAAATAGAAAAGAAAAAGAAAAATGCATATGTGACATGATCACTCTCTTGTTTAGATCTCCATGTGGCCAGCAGGCATGTCCTAGATGAATTCTCTAGCTTCTTAGCTCAATGTTTTTATTTTTAATTTTTTATTATTTTATTGTTGGTTGTTCAAAACATTACATAGTTCTTAATATACCATATTTCACAGAATGATTCAAGTGGGTTATGAACTCCCATTTTTACCCCGTATACAGGTTGCTGTGTCACATCAGTTACATTTCCAATGATTTACAAATTGCCTTTCTAGTGACTGATGTATTCTGCTGTCTATCCCATTCTCCACTATCCCCCCTCCCCTCCCCTCCCTCAATGTTTTTTTAAACTATGCTTTTTTTCATTCCAACAAAATCAATTTCCTTTAGATTACCAAATACTTCCCAAAGGAACCAAGGTCCTATTAAATATTTCTTACATATAATTATTTTATTATTAAAAAATGCTTATCTCCATGAATAAAGGACACATCTGTGTTACTTCCCACTGTATGTGGACTGTTAGCACAATGCCCAGCTGCAGAGGACTGTTTAAAAAGTGTTTGTTGGATGAACACATGATTAGATGGATGAGTAAAATAAATGAATATTTCATGTATGTGTAAACTTCTCTCTATGTCTATGCCTGGTTATATTGGTGTGTGTGTAGGTGTATATTTATATTTGCATGGAGCAAATTCTGGATGAATCTACTCCAAAATATCATCTCTACAATTTCAGTTGTTTTCTTTTTTTTTAAACTTCAGATTTTATTAGAATTATTTTTTGGGATAAATAATTAAATTAAATTTTAGGATCAATAATCTTTTTAAAATTTTTTTTAGTTGTAGTTGGACATAATACCTTTATTTTATTTATTTATTTTTATGTGGTGCTGAGGATCGAACCCAGTGCCTTGCACATGCTAGGCAAGCACTTTACCATTAAGCCACAACCCCAGCCCGGGATCAATAATCTTAATGAGATCCCAGCAATAACAATTTAACCTTTGCCTTGTGTGTGGATAATTCCTCAAGGGAAAAAAAATCAACAAAATAACACAGCCAAAATAAAATAAGTGGAAATACGGACCTAAAAATAGGTAAGTATATGAACAGATATTAATTTGCTAGGAATGTCATTGGGGCAAATGACTTCACCATCCTAAACCTCAGTTACCTTTACTGTACGTAGGACATTAATGTCAGTTTTGAAGAACTGTTATGAGCAGCAGAGATGATGCATGTTCAGTGTCCAAACCAGCAGGTGCTCAATAAACTCAACTCATCATTGCAGTAAGTGGTCTATATAAGGAATCTCAGAAAGGCTCAAGAAAGTGACTGTAATACCTGAAGATGAAGTGATTGAGTTACTCATAAAATTTAACAATGCTCTTTGAAAATATTGGACACTCTAGATTAAAATTAGTGAGTTTAGAAAACAGAATATTACATTTGAACTACTTGTAAATCATCAAAAAGTAGCAAAACTTCTCCCCCTGCCCCTGCTTTTTTTTCTCCTCCAGAGGAAAAAAATATCAAGTCCCCAATTTTGAAGTATTAGATTGCCTAGTCCTACCATAGTTTGATCATGGCATTCTTTAATCTTGTTCTGCTTCTTGCTTAACACATATCTTCATAAAAGAGGAAAACTTGAGAGCAGCAAATTGTAATCTATTTGTGTTAAATGTTAACGGAACTTCATAATTTCTGCTAATAGTACATGCTCATTAGGGGAGATTGTTTAAAATCTTTACATATTCAAGAGCTGTTCTGCATCGTAAGCCAATGAACAGGCGCAGTAATTTGCTCTTACTGATATCACTGCTTGAATATTTCAGCTAGTCTATTCTTAGAGGGGCTTTACTCTTCCCAAAATTAGCTCACCTCTGCTTCTGGAGCCTTAGATCATGAATTTGTCATGTGGCTAAAGGAGATACACAAAGGCTGAACATGAGGGGAGCATTTAGCTGATCTCTCCTAGGAGGTTTTTTAAATTCAAATAAGAATAGATATACTTCCAAATGAAAAGATACATCAATGATTTTTTTTTATTTTACTTTGTTTTTGAAACAATAGCTAAGAAAATACTCTGGGGAAATAGAGTAAAAAAAAAAGCTTCTGCATTTGAGATTTATTTATTTATTTATTTATTTTACTTGTAGATGGACACAATACCTTTATTTTGTTTATTTTTATGTGGTGCCAGGATCAAACCCATTGCTTGGCAAACACTCTACCGTTGAGCAACAACTGTGGCCCTGCATTTGAGATTTTATATATATTAACATACAGTTTATATATATGTATGTTACATGCAAATTCTATATAAATTATATAAATATATATGTGTAAATATTAAGCACAGTTTTAGTAGAAATCAGATTTTCATGCCTCCCTGTTTGCCTATGATGATCATCTCTGGCTTTATATTTGCTCTAGTTCTTCATTTTACAAAGAGGAGTTGTTATTTTTTTTTAAAAATGGTTTATTAGTGAATAACTATACATAATATCAGGGTGCATTTTGCCATAATCAAACATGAATAGAATATAATTTACTCCATTTCAGTTCCCAGTACTTTTTTTTCCCTGCACCTCCCTCTCCCTGTTCCCCTTCCTCTATTCTATGGTCCTTCCTTCTATTTATTTATTGTTTTTTTATTGGTACTTTACATATATGCATCAAGGTAAATTTACTGTGGCATATTTATATATGTGCATAGCATAATTTTGCTGATTTCATGTCACATTTCCTCCTTTTTCCTGTCTCTTCACCCTCTCCTGAATCCCTTTCCTCTACTCTGCTGACCTCCCTTCTATTTTCACAGGATTCTTCCCTCCTTTGCCCCTCTGTTTTGCTATAGCTTCCACCTATGAGAGAAAATATTCAACCATGGTCTTTCTGAGTCTGGCCTAAAATATCCTCCACAAAAGAGTTCTTATTAATAGTTGCAATAGCATAAGCTGGAATAGGTTGGCTGAATCACTTTGTGGAGTTGCCTGTGCCATGTAGGTTATCACATGTTAATGGGAATGAGACCACCTGTCCCTTGCACATGCAATGTGGCACCTCCCTTTCAAAGACCACATTCCAGCTTTTTTCTGAGCAAATAGTGTGTTCAGACCAGTGACCAGGACTATCTCTCTCTTCAGTTCTTTTTTTTTAATATTTATTTTTTAGTTTCAGGTGGACACACTATCTTTATTTTATTTTTATGTGGTGCTGAGGATGGAACCCAGTGCCTCACACAGGCCAGGCGAGCATGTGAGCCATAATCCCCAACCCCTCTCTTCAGTTCTTTTCGTTATAGTGGTGGTAGGAAAAATATTCTAGTGCTTTCCAGGACGCCAGGTACATTCAGACCACTTAGATCTTGTTCAGATGTAGATACTGGTTCATTGGCTCTGGGGTGCAACCTGAAAGTCTGCATTTCTGCTAACTGCCTACAGATCAAACTTGGAGCTCAGGGAACTAACTATGTTTTGCTTTCCTGCCAATTACCTGATGTGTCTGCCAATCATGCCAAAGCCTTAGCACCAGTCTACCATTTGATGGTATAAGTAGGAATTAGGGGAAATGATAGGGCAAATGTATGTGAACTATGATAGGAACACAGAGGCTGAGCAACCCTAAGCAGTCTGAGCAATCTTATATTTACCATATGGAGAAAATCTAAAATCAGAAGAGTTAGCAATGTTTCTTTTTTCCCTCCAGTAAGTGCTTTGGAGTGGTAATGAGCCAAAAAATGAAAATTCATGTTTAAGGAAAAATGAAATAATGAATCTGGAAGCTAATGAGAGTGTGTAACACTGAAATAGTGTGACTGCTTTTGCCTTCCTCCATGGTGGCTACCCTGTCATTGCTGACAACCTGAGATCCAGAAGGTCCATCTCATTCACCAAGTTGTTGCTTTACAGGTTGGTTGCTAACATGTTCTCCTGCATAGGATATGGTTGCATAGTACTCTGCAAAGAAAGACTCATTATTTAGATCAAATGAGTGTTCTAAGTTTCAGAGCATTTCATGTATTATCAGTCTTCACCCTTTTAATAAAAATAAATTTAGAACCATGAAATAAAAGCTGTTTATGTGTTGGCTCCATCAGTGGAAGAACATTTTTTCCCATTTTTTTTATTGGCAAATGTGGTTTGACATAATGATACAATTTATTATTACGTGTTGGTACATGCACACAATATAACGATATAATTTGGTCAATATGATTCCTCAGTATTTACCCCTTTCCTTTCTTCTTCCTTCCCCTGATTCCTTTCCTTTATTCTGCTACTCTGCACATCTGCCTTATTTTCATGAGATCCCCCCTTTTAAAGCCACCTTTCCTTTCTTTTCTCTAGTTTCCACATATGAGAAAGAGCATGCAGTCTTTGACTTTCTGAGTTCAACTTATTTTGCTTAACATGATGTTCACAAGTTCGATCTATTTTTCTGCAAATGGTATAATTTCTTTCTTTTTATGGCTGAATAAAACTCTAATGTGTGCATGTGAATATGGAGTACCTGGAAGATCATTCTGTTGAAAGTTAAAATATTATTTATTTATTTATTCTTTGGTGAGAGCTATTATAAATTTCAAAGCTTCATACTAATGATAAAAATCCTAATGTTGCCATGATAATAGGAACACAAATTTTGGGTAAGCCAATACAATGTTCTTACTGGAGTAAGAAACCTGAGCAGAAAACAGAGTGGGCTACAGAGAATGGTGAACTCAATGTATAATTCTTACATAGGGTGTGGCATGATACAAAAGACATTACAGTTGTTTATATTCATGAATACTTTGTATGAGCAAAATCAAACTACAAAAGTTTGATAGCACATATAATATTGAACAGAGCATAATGCTGTGGTCTGATGGTGTGGACTTTTCCTCTGCTGCCCTTGATCAGTGACAGTTTAGAGAAGTTTGAGCTCCCCAAAACTAATTTGTGAATTTATAAATGTGTATCATACAATGTGCTCTGTAACTAAAGTGAAGTTGTCAATGAACCCTCTAAAGTATAGTCACATTTTTTCAAAAGGCTTGGGATGCTTTTTAAAATTTATTTTTAATTGACAAATTCTACTTATATGTATTTGTGGGGTACAATGTGATGTTTGGATGTATGCTTACATTGCAGAATGATTATATCAAGCTAATTTATCTCACTTTTTTTAATGGATACATTTAAAATCTACTCTCTTAGCAGTTTACAGGTATATAGTGAATTTTCCTTATAGTAACCGTTCTGTGCAACAGATCACTAAAGCTTACTCCTCTTAACTGAGACTTTGCACACTTTGATCAACATCTCTTCTTTCCGCATACACCTCCCTTCCCCAGCCACTGGTAGTCACATTCTACTTTTTACTTTTATGAGTTCAACTTCTTTACATTTCACATATAAGAAAGACCATGTGTGGTTTATTTCACTTAGAATAATATTCTCCAGGTTCATCCATATCACAAATGACAGGATTCCTTACTTTTAAAAGGTCAAATAGTATTCCATCATGTGTTCATACCACATTTTCTTTATCTATTCCTCTTCTGATGAACACTTAGGTTGTTTCTGCTTCTTGGTTATTGTGCATAATGCCTCAATGAACGTTTGAGGTAGATATTGTTCAGCATACTGATTTCAATTCCTCTGGATATGTATCCAGGAATGAAATTTCTAGATCACATGATAATCCTATTTTTATTTTTGAAGGAAGCTCCACATTGCTTTTCATAATGGCTATATTAATTTACATTACCACTAACATTGCTGGTTTCTTTTCTCCTCATTTTCACCAATGCTTATATTTTGGCTAGAAAATTTCAATCAAAATATTCAATTTGTAGAGTACCAAAATCTTAGCTTTTATGACTTTTGGAAAATTGCAACTATTTAAAATAAAACTTATAAATAGGAACAGATTAAAAATTTTCTATAAAAAGCAAGGCAAAATTACATAAATTAAAATTAAATTTGCTCAGATATGTCCAAAATTAATTTGAAGTTTTAGAATTTGTGCTTAATACTTTAACTTGGGCAAGAAAGGAATTTTAATTGAGCTCCTCTTTCTAATTGGATAAACATATACTTTATCAGAATGGATTGAAATTGAGGAGGCCTACAATTTTGCAGTATCCAAAGAATCATAAGTAGAGAAAATTATTTGTATTTTTATTTTGCTGTAACAAAATATATGAGTTTAGTAATGGATGAAGCAAAGACGTCTACTTGGCTCACAGTTTTGGAGGCTGGAAGCTTAAGATTGGGTGGTCCGATCAGTTTGGTCTCTGGTGAAGGCCTCTTTGACTACATCACAACATGGTAGAGGGCACCATGGTGGGATTGAGTAGAAGGGAGAGATCCTGTGGATAAACACAAGGCACTGGTCTTCATTTTAATCTACTTTGACAGAGAACTTTAGGGATTAGACTTGCTCTTTCATAACTACCTATTTTCACAGGAACTAACATGGTTAGTGTAGAGAACTATACTAATCTCTTCCATGGGTGAGACATGTTCACCTTCCAATAAGCTCTGCCTATTAAAGGTTCTACCACTCAACCCTACCAGCACTCTGAGGACCAAGCTTCTGACCTTTAGGGGACAAGCCATATCTAAGCCAAAGCATTTTTTAAGAATGTTTTGTTTTACAAAAATTTTTGTCAAAGCAAGATACATTAATGAAAGTTAAATGACTGTGAAAATAATTGAGCTGAAATATTCTTTACATTTCAAAACAAAAGAAATGACAGTAAGATTTTTTTTTTAGCAGAATTTGCTCTGAACCTATCATGTACCTTGCCCAAAAGCAAACCAAAGCACCATAAAATGTTAAAGAGTACATTGAAGTGGCTCCAAACTAAAAGCGATTGAGGAGCTGGACACTGGTTGAGGGAACACAGGGTAGGATTTCATAGGACAGATAGGGAGGTAAGAGAAAAAAATGTTTGATTAGTTGCAGTTACACAGTTGCCTTAGTTGTTCTATCCCACTGTAAAGTTCTTAGTTATATAGCTTTGCAGGCTGCTTCTGATCCGTTAAGCTTTAGTTATTTTTCTTTAATGTAGATATTGACAAGGAATAGCTCAAGTTTATTTCTTGTATCTTTAGCATTTTACCAATGTTTGCAAAGCAAGCAAGGTCAAGGTAATTGGTCAGGCATTGGACTCCGTTTTAATATATTTTAACAACCTCTGCTCCATTTAAAAAAAAGAATGTTTTGTTGACTGAGCTGCAATAAACATTGAAGTGATGGTGTCACTGTAGTATGCTGATATATTTCTTTGGATATATACCCCAAAGTGTTATTACCAGGTCAAATGGTGGTTCCAGTCCAAGTTTTCTGAGGAATCTCCATACTGCTTTCCAGAGTGGTTGCACCACTTTGCAGTCCCACCAGTAGTTTATGAGTGTACCTTTTCCCCCATCCTCACCAACATTTATTGTTACTTGTATTCTTTTTTTTTTTTTTTTGGTGGTGCTGGAGTTTGAACCTGGGGACTTGTGCATGCAAGGCAAGCACTCTACCAAATAAGCTATATCTCCAGCACCTGTAACTTGTATTCTTGATTGTCATTCTGACTGGAGTGGAATGAAATCTTAGTGTAGTCTTAATTTGCATTTCTCTAATTGCTAGAGATGAACATTTTTTTCATGTATTCATTGACCATTCATATGTAACCAACCTAGGTATTTTTTGACAGATAAATGGATTAAAAAATGTGGTGTATATACACAATGGAGTATTACTCAGCCATAAAGAACAACTTTATGACATTTGCCAGTAAATGGAATGATCTGGAGACTATCATGCTAGAGAAATAATCCAATTAAAAAATCAAAGGTCAAATGTTCTCTCTGATTTGTGGATGCTAACACTTAATGTAAGGGTAGGAGGAATAGATGTTCAGTGGATTAAACAAAAGGGAATGAAGGGAAGCAGGATGGGAATAGGAAAGAACAGGGCATGAATCTGACATAACTTTCCTATGTTCATATATGAATACACCACAGTGAATCTCCACATCATGTATATCCACAAGATTGGGATCCTGTTTAGAATAAGATATATGTCATATTTGTATAAATATGTCAGAATTGACTCTACAGTCATGTGTAACTAAAAATAACAAAAAGCTTTCAAAAAGCATGTTTTGTCACTTAAAATCAGTATAATCCACTGCACATAAAGGAGTGTCAGTGGATGGTGTTAAGGAGTGCAGGTAATATTCTAAAAAAGTTAAAAATATTAAGGTAATATTGAAAAACAAAAAATACAAGTGTGTGTATATATATATATATATATATATATATATATATATATATATATATATACAGCCTTACTTAGCTGTGACCAAAATACCTAACAAGAATAACTGAGAGGGGAAAAAGTGTATTTTGGCTCATGGTTTCAGAGGTCCAGTCCATGGTCAGCTGACTCCATTGCTCTGGGCCCAAAGTGAGGCAGAACATCCTGGCTGAAGAGTGTTGGGGAGGCATACACTTCCACTCAGGGCAGCCAAGAATCCAAGAGAGCAAAGGGAAGAGGCTTCAGGGAAAAGGAATCCTTCCAGGGCACACCTTGCCTGCCTACATTTACCACCCAGTAAATCCATCCAAACTAGGAGGGGCCTCTTAGGTTACTGCTTTCACAATCTGGTCATTTCACCTTGGAATATTACTGCATTATGCAGAAGCTTTTGTGGAACACCTGCTATCCAAGCCTAACAGTGACACACTTTAAGACATACACTACTAAGAAACTGATCAAAGCACCTGAGCACATCACAGAAGCAAGTATTGTGCTTATATAACTTTCTGATATTTAGCTAATCAATATAAAACTTTAAAAATTTTTTTCTTTATTGCCCAGAGATACTGTATTTTCTTAGAGTGTTTTTGAATTTGTTTTTTGTACTGAGGATTGAACTCAGGGGCACTCGACCAACTGTGTCACATTCCCAGGCCTAGTATGTATTTTATTTAGAGACAGGGTTTCACTGAGTTGCATAGCACCTTGCTTTTGCTGAGGCTGGCTTTGAACTCGAGATCCTTCTGCCTCAGCCTCCCAAGCCACTGGGATTACAAGCCATGCTGAAAATAGGTCTTGAATAGCATCAATTATAGTTTCTACTAGGAGACTAAAACCTATTTATGGATATTCACACACATATAATACACACACACACACACACACACACACACACACACACATATATATATATATATATATATATATATATATATATATCTTTAATGATTTCTGTGTCTCATGTCCTGCCATCTTGTACCTTTATCTTTTATATAAAGGTATAAAGAGAAAGCTCCTTTTTGTTCTTTGGATCAACTATGGATTATTCCTGCTATTATTTTTAATCTATATACATGAAGCTAGGTTACATGGGAATATTTTCTGTTTCTCTGTGTTGGTTTAACTCTAGCTCCTCCTGCAGTGCTCCTCCATTTCCCCTTCTCTTTCCCAAGACGCTTTATCCTTTCACCCCTGCTCATACACTGCCAGGGAAAGCAGACTCCAGTTTAAACCCCCAGGAGATCCTACCGCCCCCGTGGAAGCCCATCTCTTCCATGAGGGGACTGCTCCTGGGTTGAGAGAGTGCCCTATTCTGGTCAGAGGATGTGAGACAGACTTTGCTGCAAAAAATGCTCCTTGCTCTTAAGAGGAGGCAGCTCTCCTGCCAGGTGTGAGTGTTGAAGGATGAAGCATGGGACTAATAGGATGCTACTGCGTTGTTCTGGGATTATCTGGGGAGCCTGCATCAGCAGAAACTGAGGCAGAAGGAGGCCAAGTCTTGGATGATATATTTGAACTTCTGACTTCTGAACTTCTTAGTTTTGGAGTCAGTGAATGTTCTTGTTATGTGTTTTTCCAGAATTGGGCAGTCTGTCACTTGCAGATAAAGGCATCTCCAGTGACAATATTTCTCCAACAGCAGCACACACTGTTCGCACTGCCCAACCCTTATTGTCCACATTATTCTTCTCAATTGCCCCTTAGCCTGTATGATGTATAATATATATGTATACATATATTTTGTGAAGTTAATGTAATTTTATGATTTTTGAAAGCAGAGAAATTATATTTGTTTTTTTAAACAGAAATAATATTGTTATTTTAACATTGAGGGTTATTGACTCAATTCATTAAATATTGATTAAATGCCTACAGTGTCTCAGATATTGTGCAAGTCATTTAGGAAGCAGAGATATCTGAAATAGATAAGGTTTTGCCTCGCTGAAGTGTCATTGAGGACTTTAGCAACTGGTTATATGACAACTTAATTTGGTTGAATTGTTTATTGTTACAGAAAAGAAAGGGCATTTATTATAGCAAACAAACTGTCAGACCTTCTCTACTTTAGGCACGGCAAAGCAAAAATGTGAAAACACTTTATAAAAATTCTGTTTTCATAAGTTACCTTTGCAAAAACTACTTGGTATTTCAGAGTATTAGTGACTAAATTGTTTGATTAGATTCCTGAATTTTATGTCAGTTTTATGCACAAATGTCATCTAATGTTCAGACTTTTCCTCCCCAATTAGCCTCTCTTTCCTATAAAGGTGATCCTTGACTTATGATGGGGTTATGGCCTCCTATGCTCATTGAAAATTAAAAATGTCTTAGATCACAAATATTATGCACTCACTTTTGGAACATCATAGAATAATCTAACCTACTTAAATGTGCCCAGAACAGGCATATTAAGCTATAGTTGAGAAAAACAAAAGCATACCTTATAATAATATTGAATGTCTTATGTAACTTATTGGATACTAGTCTGAAAGTAGAAATAATAAGAGTTGTATGAGTACAATTTCACACTGACATTAAGTTAAAAATTCATTAAGTAGAACCAAAGTTAAGTCCTATTACTTAGCTTTTTAAAAATCTTAGTATCCAACCCCGCAAATTAGATGTCATGGCTGTCTCCCCTGAGTTATCCCGAGGATTTATTTTCTCATTGAGTGTTCAAACCCATTCACGTCTCTTAAAACTCTTTACCTTTCTCTGAAACAAGCTTCCTACTCTACATTAGCCACATGGCTTTGGACAAGTTGTTTTGCTGATTTACAGTCTATTTTCACAACTGAAATAAAAATAAAAATAGCATCCCTCCATTGTATTATTCAGAGTGTGGATTGAGATAGCCCTTGAAAGGTGCAGATAAGTAGCCTTCTGGGCCTAGAACACTTAATGCACTTTGTCTGTACTCCTCACCTGACCCTGGTATTCACCATCTCTCAGTGGGGATTATTTGAAAGCCTTCTAGCTGGATTTTCCATGACTGCTTTCTTCTTCTTTTTTTTTAACCCATCCTTTTCTTTGTAACCCAAATCATTATCCTTCAAAAAATAAATATGATCATGCTTCTTCCCATTGTTGATAGTAGCCCTGAATCTTTAGGATGGTTCAGAGAAGCAAATGTGAAGCCACCCAAGTCATTCACTAAAAATACAAAGAATGCATTTCAACTGCATTTGGAATCCTGGGGTAGATGGATCTATCAACAAATCACTGCACATTCAGTAAAAATGGTAGATGCACGGGACAGAAGTGTGCAAGATTGGATGATCACCTGCATTAGGAGTTAGGGTGAGAAGGTGAAAATTAACATGGGAAAGGTCACACCTTTATCAGGGGTTGATGGAAAAATATGGCTTGAACTCATTCTTGAAAGCAACAAGAAATTACTAAAGAGTTTGAAGCAAGGGGGTGTCAGGAACAGATTTCATTTTGGAGAATATTCTTCAGCTCTTTAGAGGATGGGTTTGAGAAAGTCAGAAGAATTAGGTTGAAAAAGAGAATACAGAGGAAAAAACAAATAGGGAAATTGAGATCCGAGGGGACCTCTGGCCCTAAGGGATACTTGGGGCTATCAAGGGACACCTCATCCACAGGTGGCTCAGCTTTATCTTCTGATTTTTTTTCTTTTCCCCAATGAACACGTTTTGTCGACCTTCTCTTGACTCCTATAACCTGAAAACAAAATTAAAACCAGGGAACTTATTCAGAAAGAATATTTTTTAAAAGAAATATCTTAATATGGAGAACCCTGGGCATTCAACCATGGTAACATTTATTGAGCCATGTAACTGCGGATATATTGCTGCAGATCTGTTGCTTGAAGGTACTATTATGACCCCTTGCTGGGGAGGTGAGGAAAAACTAAGGCCCAGAGGCTGCACTGTACATTAGTGATGGAGTTAGGAGTCCAGCCCCAACAGCCTGACTGCCGAGTCTTTGCTCACACCAACCCCGTTCACAGCCTCTTGTCATGAAATCTGGGGTCTCCTTCTCCCCTCCCCACAGCAATGAAATCCTGCTTCGCAGCTTCACTCATTGCCAGAGCCTTCCACAGTGCTTTGTGTCTCTCTGGAATTATTTCTCCTGATTTTTCACACAACAAAGTTCTCCTCATCCTTTAAGATGTAGACTAAATATCAATACCTCTCTTGAGACTCCTCTGTCCCACCCCTCACCCCACTCTATCCCAACATGGTGTATTAATTATTCCCCTTGGGTTCCATGAGTCTTAAATAGGCCTGCCTGTGGATACTCTGTCTGCATTTGTTAATCTGTTTATGTTTCCACAACACTTTGATCACCTGCAAGGGAACAGTTTAGCACTTGGCACATAGTAGGGGAATGCATGAAATTAATAATCTCTTTAATAAATAACGGTAATGTAAATCAATAATGCCGGCTAACATTGGAAATGTTGGCATCAAATAATCCTTTTCAGGAGCAGGATGGAGTGACTTTCGAATACTCAGCAGATTCAAATATTGAGATGAAAGAAAATGCAAAAATGCAAACAGCGATGATTTGAAGACATTGCTTTTATTCTATGCTCTCTGTTTTCAAAGACATTCCCATTCTACTGCACTGAATGGGCAAAGGTGATTGTTATGAACTAAATGTTTGTGTTGTCCCAAAATTTGTATGTTTTGAAACCCTAATTTCCACTGTGACTGTATTAGGAAGTGGGGACTTTGAGATGAGATTACGTCATTTGGTGGAATCCTCATCCTGAGATTTGCACCCTCATGAAAAAGACCTGAATGAATTCAACTTGATGTGACTATAGCCATCTTGTGTGGTAACTATTATAATGGTCCCAAAATGATCCTAGTTGGTTTGCTTGCAGTTCTGCATCAAGCTAAAAGGAAACTCTTAGAGTTATGTGGAGCTCTAAACTATATCCTGGTTCCAGGGATGTGCCTGACTATTTTATATCATATATATTCCAGATAAGATAAAGTCACTTTTGTCTCAACTCATAAATAGGCTCTTCTTTCTTACCCAACTGCTCTTGCTGATACCCAAGACCATGCTCTCTCAGTAAGCCTCCCAACACATTGCCCACTGTGCAATTCTAGTCTGTTTTTCTCCAGGCTCACAGTACCCTAAAGGCTGGTCTGCATACACCAGGACTGAGTTATTCTGGAACAAGAATCCAGAGAACTTTATCCTTGTGGGAGGATACAAAGAGGAGTCAGCAGTCTGCAGTCTAGAAGCATCCTGAAAATCCTCATCAGAACCCATCAATGCCTGTGCCTTGATAATGGGCTTCTGGACTCCAAAACTGTGACAAATAGATGTTTGTTGCTTAAATCACCTGGTCTGTGGTAATTTGCTATAGCAATTTGAAATGACTAAGACAATAATCTATGTATGATTTCTTGCACATCAGAGGTGTCTGTCTCTTTCTCTGATCTGCTTTAAAATTACATGGGGTGGGGGCGTAAGTTATTTTCCACCTCTCCTGCAGCTTTTGATAGTCTGTGTCCAGTCCCAAAGTCCCTCCTGCCAGCCTCTGGGCTGCACAATGGCTCTCATTCCCATTTCTGGGCTGTGGTGAGCTGTCTGCATATCACGTGTGTCCCAGCTCTCATTCCCAGTGCCTGGCAATGTCATCTCTGTGGCACCTCCAATGGTTCTATACACTGTTGCTAAAGGGTCCAGCCCAGGTCTCTCCCCAGACGGTGTCCTCATTTGAAACCTGTGTTCTCCTAGGCCAGGAAGTTAGCTGCGAGGCATCAAAGCATTTATTGTTTCTTGCTTAAAGCACTGCGAATAAATCATTATGCTTGTTTATCTGTCTGTGCACACATAGCAAGAGCTGTGAATATGCTTTTGTTTTGTATCCTTGGATGGCTAATGAGGAATAGAATATTCCTCCAGACCTGGTTACCAAGAGAGTGATGCAAATACCTTCTGTTCCTTGGCTTTATAAAATAAGTAGTGTGATTAGTACAAAACGAATTTGATTTTCGATTTGTTTCAAGTTGTCATTTTAGCATCCTGTCATCATGCTTGCCAAATGCCTTTCGGGATCCAATCCTTTTTTATTCTCCTACATTACAATAAAGAACTGAGATCTTGTCACCAGGGAAAAATATGCCAATGAGGCAAGCCAGGATCAGACGTTCTAAGGATTAAAAGAGATTCCAGGAGCATGTAGATCCTGTAACATGGTAGCGGTTGATAAGTGTATTAAAAGCCAAACAAGCTTGAAACCAAAGATCCAAACAGAGGAAATGAATTTTGATGAGTCCAGAGAGAGCTGAGGTTTCTATGTGCTAGATGGGAGGATATACTGACTTGCTTTTAAAAGTCACTCCTCCTGTCTCTCTAGAGGTGTTCCCTTAGGGACAGAGGAAAGGTGCAACTCACTACCCTAAGTTGGTGGAACGCTAGGTGAGCAGCACGTGCTCTGCACATTATACCATGTTAGTGTTTTACCTGCATCTAGAAACCTGGGCAAAATACCTGGGGAGGCAGAAGGTAGGTGAGATCTACTGAGGAGAGATACCTGGAATACAAGGATAATTTTTTTTTTTTTGACACAGTAACCAAATAATTGAAGGAAACACTCTCCCTGCTTAAACTTTCCAGAAAATGGTATAAAGAGGGATTATTTTGATTGTGCCTTTTCCCCCACATCCTCGCCAACACTTATTGTTGTTTATCTTCATAATAGCTGCCATTCTCACTGGAGTGAGATGGTATCTTAGAGTAGTTTTGATTTGCATTTCTCTGACTGCTAGCGATGGTGAGCATTTTTTCATATATTTGTTGACTGATTGTATATCCTCTTCTGAGAAGTGTCTGTTCAGGTCCTGGGTCCATTTATTGTTTGTGTTATTATTATTTTTTTTTGGTGCTTAGCTTTTTGAGTTCTTTATATACCCTAGAGATTAGTGCTCTATCTGATGTGTGAGGGGTAAAGATTTGCTCCCAGAGATTGTTTCTTTTGCTGAGAAGAAACTTTTTAGTTTAAGTCCATCCCATTTATTGACTCTTGGTTTTAATTCTTGTGCTATAGGAGTCTTATTAAGGAAGTTGGGGCCTAATCCCATATAATGAAGATTAGGGCCTACTTTTTCTTGTATTAGACACAGAGTCTTTGGTTTAATTCCTAGGTCTTTGATCCACTTTGAGTTGAGTTTTGTGCATGGTGAGAGATAAGGGTTTAATTTCATTTTGTTGCATATGGATTTCCAGTTTTCCCAGCACCATTTGTTGAAGATGCTATATTTTCTCCAATGCATGTTTTTGGCATCTTTGTCTAATATAAGATAATTGTAATTTTGTGTGTTAGTCTCTGTGTCCTCTATTCTGTACCATTGGTCTACCAGTCTGTTTTGGTGCCAATATGGAAAGCAGTATGGAGATTCCTTGGAAAACTTGGAATGGAACCACCTTTTGACCCAGCTATCCCTCTCCTCAGTCTATACCCAAAGGACTTAAAAACAGCATACTACAGGGACACAGCCACATCAATGTTTATAGCAGCACAATTCACAATAGCTAAACTGTGGAATCAACTTAGATACCCTTCAGTAGATGAATGGATTAAAAATGTGGCATATATACACAATGGAATATTACTCAGCAATAAAAGAGAATAAAATCATGGCATTTGCAGGTAAATGGATGCAGTTGGAGAAAGATAATGCTAAGTGAAGTTAGCCAATCCCCAAAAAACAAATGGCAAATGTTTTCTCTTGATATAAGGTGACTGACTCATAGTGGGGTATGGAGAGGGAGCATGGGAGGAATAGATGAACTCTAGATAGGGTAGAGGGGTGGGGGGAAGGGAGCAGGCAGGGGGTTAGCAATGATTGTGAAATGTGATGGACATCATTATCCAAAGTATGTGTATGAACACCATGGAATATTACACAGCACTAAAAAATGACAAAATCATGGAATTTGCAGGGAAATGGTTGGCACTAGAGCAGATTATGCTTAGTGAAGCTAGCCAATCCCTAAAAAACAAGTACCAAATGTCTTCTTTGATATAATGAGAACAACTAAGAACAGAGCAGGGAGGAAGAGCAGGAAGAAAAGATCAACATCAAACAGATACATTAGGTGGGAGGGAAAGGGAGAGAAAAGGGAAATTGCATGGAAATGGAGGGAGACCCTCATTGTTATACAAAATTACACATAAGAGGTTGTGAGGGGAATGGGAAAATAAACAAGGAGAGAAATGAATTACAGTAGATGGGGTAGAGAGAGAAGATGGGAGGGGAGTGGAGGGGGGATAGTAGGGGATAGGAAAGGTAGCAGAATACAACAGTCACTAATAGGGCATTATGTAAAATTGTGGATGTGTAACCGACGTGATTCTGCAATCTTCATTTGGGGTAAAATTGGGAGTTCATAACCCACTTCAATCTAATGTATGAAATATGATATGTCAAGAGCTTTGTAATGTTGTGAACAACCAATAAAAAAAAATAAAAATAAAAAAATAAAAAATAATTAAAAAAAATTTTTAAAAAGTATGTGTATGAAGACATAGAAAAATAAATTAAATTTAAAAACAATTTAAAATGAAAAAAGAGGGATTATTTTTATTGAGTGATATAGCTAATTTGTCTTTTCTCCATTTATTTCAGTAGATCAGCCCTCGGGAGCTCATATCAGTCACTGGGCGTGAACTACAAAGGGAAAATAGATTCAAAAGCAGTTCTTCTATACAACAT
The DNA here is from genome assembly GCF_964194105.1 of Spermophilus citellus. NCBI lineage: Eukaryota > Metazoa > Chordata > Mammalia > Rodentia > Sciuridae > Spermophilus > Spermophilus citellus. The sequence continues at coordinate 27,047,348 of NC_138194.1, read as the reverse complement.
CATCTATTGCTCTGTTGGCAAGAACAAATGCAGCAGTTGTCCTATAGGGGGTTGTACCAAATGGTAAACAAATCTGACTCTAATGGCAACAGCTTTTGATAATCCAGCAAAGAATCCTGGTTCTGCTTGGGATGGCTAGTGGCAAATGGGCGATAAGGGTGATGGCCAAACTGAGCAGCATGTTTCTTTCCCTGATCACACTCGAGTCTAAGTTTTCCAAACTTAGTTTTTTGAAGTTCTCTCTCTCTCTCTCTCTCTCTCTCTCTCTCTCTCTCTCTCTCTCTCTCTCTCTCTCCCTCTCTCTCTCTCTTCCCCCAGAAAATTTATTTCAATAGCCAACTCAAATGTCACTTAGTGCATAAAGCCTTCCTTGACCACCCTCAAAGATTCCATCACCCCCCACTTTGTGCCTTGATAGCTCCTTGTTCACACCCTGTTTAAAAACATGTTATAAATTCATATCTTTATACACCAGTCTAAGCATGGATTTAAGAACAGAGATGATGCATTTTTTTGTATGTGATGTTCCCAGCTTTTAAACCCCATGCCTGGTAAAAAGGAACTTCTTAGGGGTTGATTAATTGCTAACTGGGGTGGTATGTATTTTTTATGTCCCTTTTGCTGTGACAACCAGGATAAGACTGTGCATCTGACTTCCAGCTGGTTGGTTTGTTACACAGTGTTACACAAGCATCCATGAGAGAAGGCAAGTTTGCCTTGAGAATATTAAGAATCTGCTGTCTCCTTTGTTATTATTTAGAGGGCAAAGGGGAAGGAGGGGAAGGAAGGGGGCATAGGGGTTGGGAAGACGGTAGAATGAGATGGACATCATTACCCTAAGTACATGTATGAAGACATGAATGGTGTGACTCTACTTTGTGTACAACCAGAGACATGAAAAATTGTGCTCTATATGTGTACTATGAATTGTGATGCATTCTGCTGTCATATATAACCAATTAGAATAAATAAATAAATTTAAAAAATAAGTTACCTACTTCTGTTTATTTTACCCAAGAGTATTACATCTTTTATGAAAGATCATGGTTTGAAAATATGTCTAAATAGAACTGGCAGAATTTATCACTTGGAAGACTACATTGTGTCTTTCTCAAAAATTACAAATCACAATTTTTTCTTATTTTTTGATGTTTCACTTCAATGTAAAACTGGACTGGAAGCACCTGCCCTGTAATTAGAGCCTAGAAATGAAGGAGAATTGCTGAGTTCCTTTGTGTATAGGATCAGCTTGACACAACTGCAGTGATACATATAAACACACATACGTTATTTTGTTTTTACTGACACATACACACTCCTCCAATAAAGTGCATTCTATGCTATCCTAGATCTGTCTGCCTCTCTTACCCCCCCCCTACACACACACACTCCTCCAATAAAATGCATTCTATGCTATCCTAGATCCTCCAATAAAATGCATTCTATGCTATCCTAGATCCTCCAATAAAATGCATTCTATGCTATCCTAGATCTATCTGCCTCTCTTACCCCCCCCCCAACACACACACTCCTCCAATAAAATGCATTCTATGCTATCCTAGATCTATCTGCCTCTCTTACCTTGGTCTCATGGTACCTTGCAGCCAGTTGTCATAAACTGGGATCACATTGTTCCAGAACACTCTGGCATTTGCATTATACAATGCTATTTTGACTTTTCTAACATGAAACTGTTTATGTGACCTTTAGACTGTGACTATCTAAAAGGGCAAGAGAACAAGGTGTCGCTATTATTCATTTAACTTGATCAATGTGTAGAGTCAAGAGGATAGTTTGGGGTCGACATGGAGTTTCAGTCTGTAATTAAAAGGAGTGAAGTCAAATCTTTAGAAAATAAAACTCAGTCCTAAAAACAGAGAACTCGTCTAAAAACATCCCACTGGGAATTGAATCAGTGACAAAGATTACTCAAACATGGAATCAGTCTTCATGTATGGCCATTAATTTATAAAGATGTGAAAGTCAAAGAAAATCATGAAAGCTTACTTCCCATTTTAATTATGATTTACATTTCACTATTAATCCTCATCTTAGCCCCAAACTATAATTTTCACCCCTTTAAAGTTTATCTTGGAATTTAAAACTCAGAGTCCTTTGAGAAGATGCCACCTTCTCTCTGTCCCTAGCATCTCTCTGTCCCCTCTACCTATCTATATGCATGGATACATATGTACACACACACACACACACACACACACACACACACACACACACACGGTGTTTGGGCTGACTTGCAAAGGATTTGGGGCAACATTTTAAAGGTTCATTTCATTTTATTTCCAGATAGATTGTTGTAAAATATTTTAGAAAAGTTCCTGAATGTGTGGTTATCTTTTATGCTGGCACCACATCTTAAAAATACCAGAGTGAATTGGTCAGCTAATTTTATATCCATTGATGTATCATAGGAAATGGAGATTTTTAAATTGTGACCTAAAATGTGAGAAAGTCTGATGGTGGAAGTGGTGGGTAGACCTCATCCCACCACTTCCTCCTGACCCCCTTGCCTGTGTGAACAACTGGGCAGGGAAAGTCCAGGGCTCCCTCCCACCAGCCTGTGTGGCAGAAACATCTGAGGCTTCGTATTGTTCTGTCTTTGATGATCCCTGGGGCAGGAGCATCTCAGGGATCCCTACTTTTTTCCTGTCTGAGATGAACAGTGGGAAAACACCATCATGGGGTCCTTCAATGCCACTCTATTGTGATGACAACTGGGTAGGCGCTGTATTACAGGCTCACTCATTCCCCCACCCTGTCTGTAATGACCACTGGGAAGGGCCATCTGAGGTGTTCTTTTCTGTCCTCCTGTCTGTTATGACCCCTAGGCAGGTGCTGTCACAGATGCTCCTTCTTGACCTTGTCTTGATATCATCAAGTAGGACCACCTCCCTTGTTTCCTCCCATCATCTTCCTATGGAGACCCCTGGGCAGCCCCCAGCTAAGGTGCTTTCTCATGTCACTCTGTCTGTGATGACCAGTGGATAGTGGCTCTCTCGAGTCCTCCTTCTTTTTACTCTGTCTCCAATGACCACTGGGCGGGCGCCTCTCCAGGGCCCTCTACCTGTGGCCTGTCTCTCATGACTGCCAGGCAGGCTCATTTCGGATGGTGTCTTCATTTGCCCTGTGATGACCACCAGGCAGGGCCATTTCAGGGACCCCTTTCTGATCCCTGTTATGTGATGAACACCAGTTGTTGTTGTTGTTGTTTTTTTCCCCACAGATAAACCGGTTAATTTCATTTGGTCATACTTGAAACGATTTAATTAGAAACACACCTGCTACTTCTGTCCCTGGCTGTTTTGTACCAGGAGGACATACTTGTTACTCATTTAAAACAAATTGTTCCCGGCACGGCTATTTATTTATCATTAGGCTCACGTGATGAAATTTTACTGATGACTCATTTCTATCACTAAATTTACTTCTTGATCAGAACAAGTGACCGTGGAGCACTGTCTGTGTGTATTAGTAACCGGTGCCAGTTGACCACAATGCAGAAGGATTCATGTCTTCACTACTCTGAGGTAGTCTCAAGCTTAACATGACATTCTTACTGGGGAATATATGAGTCAATTTGATGAGCAGTTGAATAACTGAGATGAAAAGCTACAGATGAAAGCTAGGTTGCACAGAGTCCTACAGAGTGTGTATAGATGTGAAAAAAAAGTATATAGAATTGAGGCTCTTTAAAAGTACTACGAATAAAAAAGTAGTAATAAAACATTGAGGCTCCTTTGTGGTTTTATACCAACTCTGTCTTCATTGGCTACCATTTGTGTAAATGCTCAGTCCATAAATGAAATGACTAAGATATGAATTGGGCAAAACTAGGAGACAGTAAGAAATTAAACTATCATAAAGAAAACCACAAGAAACCAGTTTCATGTTGTTAAACTGCCAGGCTATTCAAAACCAAATTAAAACAAAAGTCAAGTGGGAGAAAAACATCTTAGGAAAAAACTTCTAGTGTTAAATGCCTCTTCAGAAAGAACAGTTGTGTGTGTACCCGTGTATGTGTGAATATTTGTGTAGTGGCTCCTCCTTCTCCACAAAAAATTTTTGACTGGGTTTCTCCAGAAATCTTCATCATGGCTGATTTTAGGACAAAAGAGTCTCTACAAAAGAGTTCAATGCGGATAAACTTCCTATTTTCGTGTTGCCCTATTTTACTTGGTCACTATCCTGGAAGAAATCAGCACTCCAGGTGCTGGACACCCCCTTACTAGTTTTTCACAAACATGTATCCAGTATAGTAGTTTGTAGAAATGTGCAAACACGGCCTCTGGCCTTGAGCTGGGGCTTCACAGCTTCACAGAGATGTCTACATTCCTAAGGTAAGAGAAGCTACCAATTGGGCTCCATGGTAACAGCTGGCAGGGGGAGGAAAGAAAGGGGAGAAGAAGCTTCCCCCTTCTTAGATATTGTCCTTGAAGGGTTAACTTGCCCAGAACAGTGAAAGAAAAAGCCGTTTTTTGTTTTGTTTTGTTTTGTTTTGGGTGAACTTCTGCAGACTGTAAACTTCTATACCCCTCCCCTTACATGCTGGGTATAAAATTCTGAAACTACCTGAACTCAGGGTTCAGTGGATTGATTGATTACAGCAAAAGCTGTGCCCTCCAAACCTGGCTGCAGCGAAATAAAACTGTTTCTTGCTATCTTCGGTGCCTTGCCTTGTCTGTTCCTACAACACTTGTGTATGCTCAGGCATATTTAAATGCAGAACTGGGTAAACTATTATTGTTGTAGTTTGTTGGCAGTAAAATGTCAACTTGTCTAGTTACTTTTATTTCAAAGCAATTCATCTAATCTTCTGTTCTTTTCTGAAGATATTTTCCCTAGCGATGTATTCATATAAACTGTCTTTAAAAAGACAAGATTCTACACAATTTTGAAACTGTTTCCTTTAAATTGTTTTTACTTTGCTTGAGTTTATGATTTTAAAACTTCAAGAATTCCTGTGTTATGAAAATTTTTACTTAGCCAAGAACTTGAGTAAGGTGATTTCATTAATTTAAGTTTTTAAAGTCATTGATGGGGGAAAAAGTTAACTTATTCTATCCTAAAATTTATGCTGTAATTTCCAGAGACATTTTTCTCTCTGAGGGAAGGAGTATTAAGAACCCAAAGTTTTCTTCACCTTTTGTATGAGTAGAGGCTCTTTGGCAGGTACACCAAGCTACAGGTTATAAAATGCGAGCTTTGCCTTGGGTTTAATTATGTAAAGATTCTGTCTTCCCTTGGAGCCTAGCAACTCTAATGAAGGTCAAGTTGGCAAAAAAATCTAGTCTAACTTCAAGGTCCTGGAAAAATGCTGCTTGTTGATGAAGCATTCACCATTTCCTAGGTACTCTGGACATCTTTAACTGATTTTCTATGTCAGCTTGCCTTAGTCACCTTCCACCATTGTTGAACTTGCCCTGTGTTGGACCCTAATGAAGAATTCCTTGATGCTCTATACCCTCATGAGAGAGGCCCAGCACAGAGCCTGAGCCATGATATGGACTCAAGAAATATGTTGAGGCCTAGGTGTGTAACTCTGTGGTCAAGTGTGTGCTTAGCATATGTGAGGTCCTGGGTTTGAGCCTCAGCAGAGAAGTAGGAAAGAAAGAAGAAAAAGAAAAGAAATAAAGGAAATGTGTCGAAGGAGTAGATACATTTAAGACATAGAGCAAGAGCAAGTACAATTTAAAGTTTCCAATTATACTGTCCTCATAGAGCATCAACTTGAGGGTGATAAATTGAGAAATTCCTGTCCTGTAAGTCTGACAGTTGAGAAGAGATAGAGGATCTTTCATCTTCTGAAAGAGAATTTTCCAAAACCTCCTCAGGGTTGATGGAAAGATGTGCAAGATTGGGAATGGCCAAACTTTCTTTGCTAGCCTTATGTTTTTTTCTTATTTTCTTTTAACTTTAGAATGAAAGGTCATCTTTTACTTCATTAAAATTTCTCAAATTTTGATGGAATGAAGATATCATTTTGCTAGGCTGTCAACATTAAGCTGGTACACATGAAAATATTTAGACTCTTCTGCAGTTATTATTAAAAATTCTAAAATTTCAACCTAAGTAAAAAAATCTGTGATATTGGCCTTGGCAGTGACATTATCAATATGGCTCCAAAGCACAGGCAACAAAACCAAAAACAAACAAGAGGAATTGCATCAAACGAAAACATTATTGCAAGGCAAAGAAACAACTGAAAAAATAAATAAATAAAACCAACTTATTGAATGGGGAAAATATTTTCAAACCATATACCAATAGGCAGCTAATATCCAAAATATATAAGAAACTCTTACAGCTTAATAACAATAAAACAAATAGTCAATTAAAACAGGTAAAGGACCTGAATAGATAAACACATTTGAATAGACAATAGGCTTATGAAAAGGTGCTAACCATCACTAATCATCAGGAAATCTAACTCCATGATGAGAAATCATCTCACACTTCTTAGAATAACTATTACAAGAAAAGACAAGATATAAATGTCAGCCAGGATGTGTAGAAAAGAACACATACACTGTTGGTGGGAATGCAGATGAGTGCAGTCAACATGGAAAAGAGCCGTAAGGTCCAGTAATTCCACTTCTAGTTTAACATCAAAAAGAATTGAAATCCATATGCTGAGGAGGTTTTGCACCCCTATGTTTATTGACCCACTATTTGCCTAGGTAGGAATCAACCTACATGTCGATATATGTGATGTGTATAAATATATGTGTGTACATACATATATGTTTCTTATTTGTCTAAAAAAAGAAGGAAATCCCATCATTGGCTACAATGTGGATGAACCAGTAGTATGTTTTGCTAAGTGAAATAAACCAGGCACAGAGAGACAAATATCACATGATCTCACCTGTGTGTGGAATTTAAAAAGGTCAAACTTTTTTTTGAAACAGAATACAAATACAATTGCCAAAGGCTGGGGGTATGGAAAAAGGAAGGATTTTGATTAAAAAGTACATTTCAGTAGTAAGATGAATAATTTCCAGAGTCTTAAATATAGAATGTATAGTTACTAATAAGGTACACTTGAAATTTCTAAGATAATAAAGTCTAATGTTCCTATCACACACAAAAACAATAACTACATGAGATTATGGATATATTAGTTATGTTAATAACTTCACAATGTGTAGATGTGTATATATATATTTATCAATGTGTATACATATACATATATCAAAATATCATGTATCTTCAATATAGTCTTTTGTTAAAATAAATGTTTTTTAATTAATAAAAAAGAATTCTCAGATTTTACTTTAATGCATGTATGTATATAGTAGAAGATTCTTAAAATTAAATTGATAAGAAAAATCTGAAGTGAGACATAAATATGTCAAAACAATTTAGATGAGAGCTTTTGAATAGATAAAACCACCATAATTAAAATTTATTCTCTAACCATTTGTGGAGGCAAGGCAAATATAATGTATTTTTATCCTTAAATGTTATAGTTGGTATTCCCCATAAATAAGAACATTTTTTACCTCACTGTAGAATAAATACCACAGTCAGAAGATAACATTGGTATAGTGCTATTTCTAATCTATAGATTTCATTCACAATTTTGCCCATTGTTCCCCATTGCCTTTTATTTAAAAAGGAGGAGAATCACACATTAAATTTAGGTGTCTTGTATCTTTAATGTCCTATAATGTGCTACAATTCCTCATTAGTTTTTGTCTTTTAGAATCTTGGCATTTCAAGACATAAAATGGTTCTAAGAATCAAAACTATATGCAAAGAATATACTCAGAAGAATGCCACTCCCTCACCCCTCTCCAAACCTATTGACATTCTTTCATGCTCTCCCTTTTCCCACCTCATTCCCCACCACTCCCTTAGGTAATCAATCTCATTCATTGTGATTTACTCTTCCTATGTTTCTTTTGGAAGAAATGAGAAGATGCATTCATATTTTATTATTTTTATTCTGTCTTCCATGAAAGGCAACATGCTATAGATAACGCTTTGCCCCTGGCTTTCCTCATTCTGTATTAGATGAAAAAGATCTTCTTGATTTTATTAAACACTGCACTGGGCACCCAGGTGTGGATGGACCATACTTCATTAAATGGCTCTTGTGGGCATGGGAATGTGGTCTTTCCAATGTGACTGAACCCGTCCCATTCTGCCCACTGTATAGTGTGCCGGTTACTGAACAAGTTTTGCAAAAGAAAAAGGTTATTCTTAAAGTGGTTGAGTGTGGAGAAGACCCAAGCCTCAAACCTGCCTCCCCATGGATAGGGTTTGGGGATATTTACAGGATAAAGAAACAGGAAAAGGTGATTGGAGGTGAAGTCTTGAGTGGTCTATGGATGTGTAGTCAGCTTTCATGGCTCTTCATGGGACACACATTGAGAAAATGACAGCATTAACATGATCTGAGAGCAGAGTTTTGGGCCTCAGGATATCAAAAGGAAGAGTCAGTGGTTTTGACAAAAATGATAGGCATACTGTTATTATCACAACTTACATATCAGTGGTGTTATCTACATCAAAGCTAGGGTGGGTCTAAAAATATGTGGCTCAGCTGTACATTCTTCATAATTAGTGATTTTTAAAAAAACCAATAAAAGCAAGTAACTAAGGGGAAGTACATGGGGATCAGAGTTGGAGAAATAAAAGTGCAAAGAGTTGGTTAGTATATATGAGGCTGGGCCCAACGTGTTTGTTGGTTGGTGATTACCAAAGTTAGGATTCTGGCCTACACAGTCTTGGAGACCAAGGTCTTACTCTTTTGATAATAACATTCCTGAGAATATTCCTCAGGTCCTTGAGAGATGATTCTGAGCTGCAAAAGGTTCATACTTAACAATTTTTAGTCCTTCTTTTGGTAAGTGCTTAGCAGATGATTGTGGTGCAGTGAACGAGGGCTCGGTTTTAATAATATTTTGCAATTACCCAATATGCTGCAATCAATTACCTGGAGAGTATGTGTTTTCATGTTGTTGGAAGTGCAATTTCAGGGCAAATTCCTAAAAAGTGGGATTGCTGAGTCAAAAAGCAAATATAGTGCATAGGCAGTATTGTTAGATGTTGCCACATTCTCCTTTGAAAGGGTTGTCGATTTGCATTCCTACCAGAGATCTGCTTCTCTAGTCCACCAACTAAATGTGCTGCCATGCTTTCTAATTTTTCCAAGTTGTTAGTGAGAAATGGTGTCTCAAGGTGGATTTAATTTGAAATTAATTAATGTTTTTCTTTTCCCATTTCCTTACCAGGCTTTTGGTCTTTTTCTCCTTCCAGTTTAATAATTTATTATGTATTATGGGTGTTATCCCTTATCTTTTGATATATGCTGTAATATTTTTTCTCCAAGTCTCCATCTTTTGACTTTATATGATGTTGCTGCAATTCAAAATGTATTTTTTTTTAAAATTGCATAATCAAGCATATCTTTTCTTTTTATTAGATTTTGACTTTGAGTCAGAAAATTTTGCTGATCTGGATTCCAAAATCTCCATGGTTACCTTTACTACTTGTGTGGTTTTATTTTTCATATTTAGATTTCTGACTATCTGAAGGTTGTTTTTGTCCTTGGATATAGTTTTAACTTTTTCCCAAATAAACTACTCAATTTTCTTAGTAAAATTTATTAAAAAGTTCACATTCACTACAGTGACCTGACATGCCACCTTTATAATATTTCATATGTACATGGTTCTCTTTCCAGACTTTTAATTCTGTTCTACCATCTAGTGTAGGATAGACCACTGCCACGCTTTAACTATAGTGGCTTTAAAGTATGTTTTAGCCTTTCATAGTTTTCATTTTCAGTGATTTTTCTAACTATGTTTGGTTGTAGCATTGGCATGTTCGCCTCTATAAAGTTTTGGTATTTGAAGGTGATTTTGTCAAATATGTAAGTTAACTTAGGGAGAACTGACACCTTGAATTTTTTTTTTCACTATTGGGTGGATAATGAACCCTATGCCTCTAACGTACACTATGTAAATGCTCTACCACTGAGCTGTAACCTCAGCTTCCAGCAGAGGGTCACTTCATCTAAGAGTAAGGAATGCATTTTTATCTGTTTAAATCTGCTTCTCTGTCTTCTAGAAAGTATAAAATTATTTTATGCAGGTTTTGTATGTTTCTTTTCAGTTTACTCCTAAGTGTTTTATCATTTTGGTTGTGATTATAGATGACACTTTCTCCTACTGGTTATTGATTTTAATGTATGAAGACTATTAATTTCTGTATGTTAAATTTATATTCTTCCAACTTAATAAATTCTCTTGTGTTCAAGGTGGTTTGTCATTGATTTTGTAGACTTTTGCAAGAGAATTTTCATATTTTCTGCAAATTGTACTTTTTCTTTGCCAGCTCTTATGCTTCTGCTTGATTTTGCATTGACTAGTGCAGTCAGCAAAATGAATTTTAACGTTGTCCTTTATCTTAGTGAAAATACCCTTGAAGTTTCTTAATTAAATAAAATGTGTATACCTTTTATACTTAAAATGGGAAAAAAACACAAAATAAATAATAACAACAAAAAGGTTTCCAAATTTACTCGGGACTATGAAGCTAAAATCTGCCTTCATTCACCCTCCTACCAATTCCCAAACATGTTGATTTAATGAATAATTTATTTTTAAAAAATTTTTAATTGATTTTATTTTTTTAAACACATGACATCAGAATGCATTACAATTCTTATTACAGGTATAGAGCACAATTTTTCGTATCTTTGTATATAAAGTATGTTCATTCCAATTAATTTAGACATCGATGTATATTTGCATTCCAGGAGATTTTCTTGATGGGCATAGTAACAAATGGCATAGGACAAAAGGAGGTTTGTAGTTTGTATGGAGATGCAAAGGGCTCTTTCTGACTTCCATAAGTAGAGAGTTGAAGGGTCTTGAAAACAGGTCTATAAGCAGGAAAGGTAGGATTCCTGAAGTTGTCCAGGGTACTTTGGGCAGGACCAGAGTTTGGAAGCAGAGATGAGAAGAGGGCAGGGAAGAATCTGTAGGCATCCATATGTCAACGTGGATGTGACAGAACCTTCTCCTGTTCCCCTAATATAGAACTATGCCTATCAGGGAGCATGGAAGCATGATAAGAGGCAAGCACCTGGGAGATGAGAGATGGATAGATTGACATGGATTGTGATGTAATAAGAGATGTGTGTTCAGTCATCATCACCAGCTCCTGGTTTAAAGCTCATAAAACCCTTGGAATGTTCAATGTTGGCTTGGAAGAAGCATTTTTTTTTTGTTGTTATTCATAGCAAGCCACTTTAAACCATGCCTGAGTTTATGCTAATGATATGAACAGAGGTTGAACCCCCCAGATAGCTTCAGGATGGAGACTGCTTGTCCAAGAGGCCAATCACATGATCTATAGGGTTGCAACCCTCAGACCCCTCCCTTCCACTTCCTAAGGTTCTGAGAGTGAATTCAATCACCAATGGCCAATGATTTAATCAATTATGCCTAAGTAATAGAACCTCATAAATCCTCCTGAACAACAGGATTTAGAGAGTTTTTGGGTTGGTGGACACACTGAGGTGCTAGTAGGGTGGCATGGCCATAGGAAACTGACACTGTTCTGCTTCTCCCAGACCTTGCCCTATCATCTCCTCCATTTGGCTGTTTCCGAGTAGTATACTTTATAATAAACAGGTAGGAGAAAGTAAACTATTTTATGAATTCTGTAAATTGTTCCAGCAAATGAATGAGACTGAGAAATGGGTGGTGGGAACCCTCAATTTATGGTTGTTCAGGCAAGAATACAGGAGTTCAGGACTTGCTATTGGCATCTTGAAGTGTGGGCACTCTTGTGGGACTGAGCCCTTAATTTATGGATTTGATGCCAATTCCAGGTAGATAGTGTCAAAATTGAATTAGGTCACAGACACTCAGTAGGTATCCAATGAGAAACTGAAGAATTGCTTGACGTTAAAAAACAAAACAAAACGACAACAACAACATCCCACACATTCGGTGTCAGGAGTTTTGTATGAATAGAGAAATAATTTTCTATGGATAGGTATGTATGAATAGACAGATGACAGCTATACTTGTATAGATACATATCATAGAAGGGTATAGAGGTATGTGTGTAGAGTGATGTATAGATAGAGATAGAGCAAGATAGAGATAGATCTTTGCAGATCTCAATTACAACAGTACAAGTGGTATGAGCTTCCCACCCTAATTTCTAGTCTCTCATTCCTCAGAATATGCCGGAGAAGCCAGAAGGAGAGGGGCAAAGAGGAGAGTTAAAAACAAATCTATCCCATGCTGGGTTTTCTGGAAACAGACACTGAGGTAGAGTTTGAGGTGCAAGATGTTTCTTGGAATCAGTGGTTGTGAAAGGAAGAGGGAGGAGCAGCATCAGGCAGATGGTGAGGCGGCCTGAAGCTGACCTGGCAGGAGAGCTGAGACAAGAACTGCCCAGCAGCATTGCCTGGATTGGGACAACTGACTGGGCACATACCCCTCAGCCAATGGACTTATCATCTCTGGCAAGCTGCTCTCTGTAGCTGAGGTTTCCCAGAAGGGGCTGACCCCTGGATCTGTCTCCAGTCCACTACTCACAGCTGGGCAGCACTTCCTTCTTTGAAGGGTGTTCTGAGCTACCACAACTCTCTCTACCAGGGTCTTTGAGTCAAGAACCGTGAAAAGAAAGCAGGTCATAATTGGATGTTGAAGTTTGAATGCATTAGCATAAACGTATTTTAGAAAGTGAAGTTCAATTCCTCAAATGATACTTTTTTACAGGATAAAAATGTAAAGACATGATCAAGGCTTAGGAAGAGGGAGATTCAATATAATATTTTAAGGCAATATTGGGAGAAAAATAAAGCTGATTGCTGTTTGGGCTCTTTAAACGTTTGATCATTTGAATTAATGACCTCAGTTCTCTGTACTTCTCAGTATTCATGTTCTTTCCCCTGTGATTTTTCAGTTCTTCCTATTAAAGATGCAGGGTGTTTTTCCAACCTTTGACCATATGATTTGCATTGGGCAATAGAATGAGGCAGAAATGATGGTGAAGCTCTTCCAACCAAGACTTTAACAGGCCTTTAAAATTTCCGCTTGCTGCAACTCATCTGCCATCACCATGAGCAGGACACACATTTGTCCACTGGCTTCAGGAAGGAATGGAGCAGAGTTGCTTAGGCTAAGGTGTCCCTGCCAATCCCAACTGACACTGGAATCCCTAGCTGACCTGTAACCATGTAAACCCAAATGATTTCCACCAGACTGTACCTAACCCACAGGTGCACAATGCGTTATAGTAAACCATTATCATAGTAAGCCATTATCATAGTAAGCCACTTAGTTTTGGAGTGGGCTGTTATACAACAATGAACATATTCATATTTATGAATATGTCAACCATGGTTGTTGCTTGAAGAGGGTCTGCCCTTTACCTATTTTTATCTATTGAGTACTTCATTCATTTCTTATTTATTTGTCAGACCTCTTTGTATATTGAGAGTTGGTTTTACATTTTTTAATGATAATAAATATTTTCAAAGGATATAACACCCATACATATCAGCAATTTGCCATTTATTTGTAAGTTGACTAATTTGTTATCTTAATAAAATATTTACACAATTTTTCCTCATTCTCGTGATCACATTCACTTTGCATCAATTTCTGAAATAATCACAAGAATTTAGTGTTGAAAGATAACTGGGAGATCTATTGTCCTTAATTACTAATATTTTATTAGTCTCTTTGAAATTTAATGTAAGCTCTGAACTCTCAGAAAGAAAATGTTTTGTACACAATTTTGGGGGGGTTGTCTATGGAGCCCCTACATGCACCTGGCTTCTAGTACTCTGATGCAAAAACTAGCAAGACAAAGTTACTTTTTGTTTTTAAAGTATGGAGCCAACATCAGTAGAAAGTGAGGAGACTAAACTTTAAATGAGGAAAAAAAATCCTATAGCATATAATGAACTTGAACCAAATAGGTCATCAAGTTTTTAATTACTTGGACTAAACCTCTTCTTTCTGTCTGAACTGAACATAATTTCCTTGAATCTGTATTGCACTTCAATGCTGCAAAGTTAGAGTGTTGCTTTAAGGCTCATTTTAATTCTCTTGGCGAAGAGCAAGCTCATCAAATCTTCAGGACACTTTCAAATTTTCCTATCTTATAATTTTCTGGGCAGCATGAAGAGCACTACAAATACCAGTGTGAGTGAGAGCTTTGGCAGAAAGCACCTGAAGTGTTGGCCAGAAGAGTGAGTTCAAAGAGAACTTGGCACCATCTGCTCATATTGTACCTGATTTTGTTTTATTATTTATTTATTTATTTGTTGTAGTTGGACACAATACCTCTATTTCGTTTACTTATTTTTATGTGGTGCTGAAGATGGAACCCAGGGCCCTGCATGTGCAAGGGGAGTGCTCTACCACTGAGCCACAACCCTAGCCCCTGACTTTGTTTTTATAGTCAAACCTGACATAAGTGTTTGCTACTTTAAAAAAAAATCATTCTTTATGGTCTTCAATAATATTGTCCTGAATAATTTGTATGCCTTCTTTTTTTTTTTTGTTATGTTCTTCCAGAAACTATTTATTTATTTATTTATTTGTTGGTATAAAAATACATAGAATAAACTTTTTTTTTACCTACATCACAATGGAGGAGTGCATTACATTCATAATTGTTTTGCATTACAATTCTTAATACACCTTTATACCACAATTTATCAAATCTCTGTTTGTATTTAAGGTATGTTGACACTAAAACAAATGCCGAATGTTTTCTCTGATATAAGGGGGGGTGACTCAAAGTGGGGTAGGGAGGGAGAGCATTGGTGGAAAATTACCTCTAGATAGGGAATAGGGAAGGGAGGGAAAGGGAGAGAGAATGGGAAGAGCAAGGATAGTGGAAGGAGATGGTCATCATTATACAAAATGCATGTATGAAGATGTAAATTTGGTATATGCCTTCTTTTAAATGATATACTGTGGTAATGGGGGAGCCTGAAAAAAACTAGAAATTTTCTTCTTAGAAAAGGAAATCTGTGGGTAACCATTTCCCAGGTCCACATTGCTGTTTCCTGGCATTCACTTCACTTGGGAAAGTTGAGCCCTATGTGTACTCTCAGCTCCTCTAAAGACTCAGGTTTTGTTGTATGTGAGACTCTGGGTTAGACTTTAAAGCTAAAAGAACAAGATCCAGATATTCCTTTACAGCATGATATTCTAGTTTAGATGCCAGAATATTGGTGTTCTGTGGTTCAATTTGACCAGAAGATAAACATTCTATTTAATCCATACAATGTTGGGCTCCCAAATTTTGAATTAACAGTTGCCAGTTGATTTTTCCGTTAAGCTAACATATCCTTTTACATTAAAAAAAAATTACAGTCTAAAAAAAAAAGTCAATATGAAGATTCTAAATGCAACAATTACAGATCCTAAAAATCCCCAACCCCTACCCTTACACATGACAGCTGTCAGCTGGGCAGAATTTCGCCTTTGGAAGGTACAGCCTTTGTCTGCTTCTATCTGGACCCGGTATTCAAGTGCTCTTTGCTGGGACCTAGTAAACGCTTGAGTTTGACACATGGCCAAATTGAAGGAGGGAAAAATGCAATCCAGTCAGCAATGACACTGAGAAAGTCTATAATCAGTGAATTTATTATATGAAGTCATGGGCACATAGCATGTGAGTGTGTGTTGGAAGAGTATTTTCAGAATTCTTTATTAATATCCAATTTTAAGTTGTATTTGCCTATGAGATTGATTTGTTGGTCATCTTACAAATGTACTGTAAGAACAAAGCCTTATGACAGACTGGGAACTTGGTCAAGAATGATTTCAACACGTGTCATTCACTTTGTGTTATCAATCAACAATTCTGTTCACTGTCTAGTGGGGTCTACTAATGTACCACGTACTCATTTAAACCTAGGTTGATGAGATTATCTCACAGACTGGATTCAGATGTCACTCTCCTCTTTACACAGGTATCTATCTATCTGATGTGCACATCTCTGCTCAGTTAGAGTCACTCTTTAAGTGCTAGCAATTATTTTAGCTACCTCCCCAGATGTCTACAAATTTTTAGGATGAAAACTCTCAAATGAAATACTTTTTATTATGATGAGTGCATATTTGAAAGCACATGCCCCTCAAATTATGTCATGTAGACTTGGAGGTTCATGTTGCTTTTGAGATAAGACTTGGTTGATAGCTTGGGAAGCAAGACAGATTAACTGGGGAAGAGAAAAAGGAAAGGTGTAGAATCATTAGAAACTGCACAGAGCTCTATGATGCTCTGAGCCACCCCAGGTAGGGGAAAGCAAGGGGCATATGTTCACTTGAAGAGGAGCACATGGGGAGATGGAGTGTAGTTTACCTTGGGTCTGGCTTTGAATTCTTTAATTCGCATTTAGCAAGTGATCACTTCTACATGCTGAGAAATTAAGTGGCAAACCAGTTGTAACTTGCTTGTAAGCAAGTTCCACATATTTTTGTGTCTTCAAAAAACCCAAGCAGCTACCAATGAGACTTCAATATCAGAAGCATTATTTATATGGCATGAGATTTATAACTATATAATGTGATATTAATGCTCTGTATGAAATATAAAAGGCCTGAGGATTATAAAAGCCAAAGCATTTTCTTTTTTGCTTTGACATCACCTGGCTTTGTTTCATGTATGCAAAATAAAATAAATGTTGGAGTTAATGAATTATACAGTTTAAATTTATTTCCATTAAAAAAAATGCATGGATCAGGCGTGGTGGTGCATATTTGTAATCCCAGCTAGTTGGAAGGCTAAGGCAGGAGGATAGAAGGTTCAAAGTCAACCTCAGCAAAAGTGAGGACTAAGCAACTCAGTGAGATACTGTCTTTAAATAAAATAGAAAAGTAAGGCTGGAGATGTGGCTCAGTGGTTGAGTGCCCCTGAGTTCAATCCCTGGTACCCCTGCTCTACCCTCCACCCCCAAATGCATGGGCTGGAAAGCCTGAGTGGTCTAGATTGATCATACTTGTAAAAGTCATTACCTTATTACTTTATCCTCAATTTCAGTGAGCCTTATTGAAAAAGACAGTGTAGTCACAAAAAATTACATCTATAGTTCTATTTTCATTTTCTTTGTGATTTATTTCTTCTCTGCAATTACTCTATTTATACCATCATTAAAAGAAAAAAATCAGTGAAGGAAAGAACAGTACTTAATTTCCTGCATAGGCAGGTGGTGTTAAATGCCAAAAATGAATGGCCCTGCAGGAATCAGTTTTAGACTTGAATTTAATATCCCCACTGATTTATTAGTAACTTTGAGAAAGTGGTATATTACCTGATAATTTTAAATAATGAAGGATACCCTTAATTGGCAAATTCGATAGCAGCTAAAATGCAAAAGTGCTTAGAATTTCTAGGAACATTCAGAGGGGAAAAAAAGTGCAAATTAGTTATAGATTTTCACTGCCTAGAAAAATTAGAGAAAAAATATAAACTTACAGCTTTACGGATGGTAATGTCCCACAACAATGATAGATAAATAGGATTTTTCGATGAGCCGAAGGGAACAAAACCTCACATACTAAGATATTTGTCTTTTCTATTGCACATCACCCACCTAAAAATGAATTGGGATGCTTTAGTTATTGGTCCTGAATTTCTTCTTAAAAAGTGATGGCTCTCTTTGTTATTATTGAGCTGAATGCAGGAGATACTGTAATTAAAACCTTAAGAAGCTATTGCTGAAAAAATGTGATCATCAAAACCCCTAAACATACAGATGGAGAGGGAGAGAGAAGAGAGAGGTTGCATGTCAATTCTCCTAGCTTGGAATGCCAGCCCTTCCTGCATCCTTCCCCCCCACCCCGATGCCAAACAGGAAGGGCTTCTGTCTTAGGTAACTTGAAAACAGGCCTTTTGATAATTTGTGTAAAGCTCTCTGTGTCAACATGGATAAGGGAGTGGGGAAAATGGATATGGGCAAATAGAGAAGTGGAACTGTGCTGTTGATGGTCACAGGGGCATCTAGCTCTGCATCTCAAATGGCCTTGCAAAATTGTCCCAAATGGAGGCAAAGGGAGCCAGCCGTCTCTTGTACTCCGATTCTGATCAGTCACTGGGTAAGATCTGGCCCCAGGAAAGCAGTACAGCTTTGAGTAGCGCAGCTTCTTCAGGCAAGAGCAATTCTCAGAGAGCCATTAAGAAGCAGTACTTCTGTTTATCCTATTCTCTACTATCAGCAGAATACATCAGTCACTAGAATGGCAATATGTAAATCACTGGAAGTGTAACTGATGTGATACAGCAATCTGTATACAGGGTAAAAATGGGAGTTCATAACCCACTTGAATCAAATTGTGAAATATGATATATTAAGAACTATGTAATGTTTTGAACGACCAACAATAAAAAAAAAAAGAAGCAGTACTTCAATGTGTGGGGAAAATGAGCACTTTCCTCTTGAAGGCAGGCCAGAGGAATATGGCTGCACCCACTGCAGCTGGCTTGAAGGGAGAATATTTTGGAAAGTGACCAGAAAGAAAAAGATGGGCAGAAAAATCGGGAACAATGAAACAAAGAAGAGGAGGAAATCAATTCAAGAAGACACTTGTTTATAATTGGACTGTCTGCTGCTGGGGACAATGGGGGCTCTTGCTGAGAATTCTGTGCACTGCAGAATGGACAGAAACATCCAGGTGAGACTTGGAAAACAGGAACTTGCCTGGAGGCTTCATTCCCCAGTGGACAAAGGTAGCTCAGCTACAGAACTGTTAGCTCTCTCACATGTCTTAATTTGTTCCTGTGCCAGAACAGCTGAGCAGGCTCCTGCAGGACTCCCACCTAACATCAGCTCAGCGATTATGGCAGAATAGGAGAGCACCATGGGATAAGTGAGGTGAGGTGCTGTCAGGCTGTACCTGGTGACTGCCAGTTTCCAGAGCAAGGACTGGAGCAAAGCAGTGGGCTGAGATGATGTCAGATACAGAATAAATCATGGTCGCTTTGCTTTTCTCATTCTTCCTAACTATCTGACGTAGGACTTTCAGTCTTTCTTGCTTATTTGGCAAACTTGTAACTTGGAATCAATATTTATGGGTTTCTTATTCAGCTGTGTTTTGCCATATATATTATCAGTGGGCATAATATGTCATATTTAAGGAAGCAGCATAAACATATTTGGAAATATGCTCAACTATGACCTAAAATCCTCACATTTCCCCCCTTTAAATCAGAAGAAATTAATATGAAGTACTAAGGTTTTTTTTTGTACCGAGGATTGAACTCAGGGGCACTCAACAAGTGAGCCACATCCCCACCCCTATTTTGTATTTTATTTAGAGACAGGATCTCACTGAGTTGCTTAGCACCTCACATTTGCTGAGGCTGGCTTTGAACTTGTGTTCCTCCTGCCTCAGTGTCCTGAGCTGCTGGGATTACAGGCATGTGCCACCATGCCCAGTGCAAGGCATTTATATTGGTCCTCATAAAAGTGTGGTAGCACGATCTCCCTAATTTATTTAGCATTCTCTGCAAAGTGTGTAGCAAACATATGTAAATTTCCCAAATAACTAAAATTTATAGAATTTTAGTAAAGGATGGCACATTAGAGAACCTCTAGTGAAATTCACTTTATTAGGTTGAGTAAACTGGAGCAAAGTAGTGGGCTGAGATTATGTCAGATACAGAATAAATCATGGTAGCCTTGTCTTTTTCATTCTTCCTATCTGACACAAGACCTTTAGTCTTTCTTACTTATTTGGCAAACTTAAAACTTGGAATCAATATTTATTGACAAGAGAATAAATGCCAAGAGAAAAAATCACTGTGAAATGGCACGTGTTCATTAGTGATTAGACAGACTGGAACTTGGGTTTCATTGAGTTTCATTCATGTTAGAATTCTTCCCACCCAAGACTTCGTTTCCTCCTATACTATACTTTTCTTCACTTTTACTCTGATTAAGTACATTGCTTTCTTCCTAGATGTTGACAGAAGAATATTCTCAACATAATGCATCAGTTATGTGGAATGTTGTTTTAATTGTGAGAGGGTGAACTGAGCATAAACTGATATTCCCTCTCTAAATCAAATAATGGACACAGTGCTTGGTGTGTGGAAAATAAACACAAGGCTTTACTCAAAAACAAAATAAGGATTCTTGCTGGGGGTGTAGTGGTGCAGGCCTGTAATCCCAGTGGCTCAGGAGGCTGAGGAAGGAGGATGGAGAGTTCAAAGCCAGCCTCAGCAAAAGTGAGGCACTAAGCAACTCAATGAGACCCTGTCTCTAAAGAAAATACAAAATAGGGCTGGGGATGTGGCTCAGTGGTGGAGTGTCCCTGAGTTTAATCCCTGGGTCCAAGGGAAAAAAAAAAAAAAAGATTCTTTACTTTGTTTCTAAACTGTACATATCTCTGGGAGGAAGTAGGTCAAAGAGAGAGCCTGCCACAGGTGATGTATAAGAGGAGGGCCCCAGGTAGGGGAAAGTCACCAGGTGAAATGCAAGCCTGGAGGTCTCAGGGCAAAGAGAAGGAGAGGGCAAGGACCCTTAAGGAAGGTGATGGGTTTGGGTCCTGGTTTGTTTAACCCTTGCAGCCAGCCCAGCTTCCCAAGGGGCTGCAACAGAATTGCTACTGCTAGGAATCAACAGTGTCCAGGGTAAAGGGACAGGCAGTGCCTTGGGCCAGAGCAAATCTTCCATCTAGTAAAAGGGAAGGCAAAATAACTTGCCTGTCTTGCCCATAGCTTTGGATTTCCATTCCTTCTGGAGTATTTGTAAACCTAAAAATATCTTTGTATATACTTGGAATTTTACTTATATTACCTTTATAGATTAGAAAATTATAAGTCAAGCATTAAATGAAAATATCTCTAGAGCAATAGTGTCCAGGTTACCTTAAAAGAGAAAAACATAGAGGGTAAAAATACTCTTGACTCTACCTCCTTTAGGATTACTTTCAATTAAATTCTGCTGGGCATGCCTTCAGAGTCAAAATGATTAAAACATCTACAGTGGAAACATTGGTGGCAGAGTAAGACTTTGCACAGAATTTGGAATTATAAACTAGGGAATATGACAATAATGCAATCTTAAGCTCTTTAATGAAATGAAATAAACATATTGGCAAGAAATAAAAGGTCAAATCAGAAAAGGCAAATTTGAAAAATGATAGAATACAAGCTTTAGAAAAAAAAAAACATAATCGATGAAACTAAATGGTAGCAGATGGTTGAAACAGCAGACTGGGTACAATTTAGAGGGAATTAATAAACCAGAAAAGTAATTTGAAAATACAGCACTAAGACATAAGGAAATGAAAAGTCAGAGAAGCTAAGAGGTATGGAGAAATAGGGAAAGGTGGTCCTCTAGAGACTTTCCAAAGAGAAGTATAATGAAAGTGAAAAAGAGAATGGTTAAAGAAAGCGTAGATAAGAGGTTTAAAACATTGGTGGATGATACGTAAACTGCTTTTTAAGAGGAACACAGAATATTCTGAGAAAGGTACAACAACCTCAAAAAACAACAGAGTAATCATAGTTAACCCTCAAAAGAGCCTAAAGACAAAGAACTTAGAAAGCAGATGGCCGTAAAGGGAAGGCAAGAAATGCAAAGCTGATTTCCTGAAAAGACAATGGAACCCAGAAGCAAGGGCTCATAGAAAATAGCTGTCACTTTAAAATTATTTGGTCAGGGCAACTTTCATTACAAAATAAGGACAAAATAAAGAAGTATTCAAATAGACAAAAGTTGAAGGCATTCCCAGCCATGCCTGGAACATGAAAAAGAAGCATTGTGATTCACAGTAGAAGTCCTGGGGGCAAAGACAGACCTTTAAAACGATTGAACAAGTTAAAAAAAGAGAGTAACAATGATGATTCTAGTGGGTTAAAACACAACTAAAATCCTGACAATAATGTCACATAAGTGATGGTGGAATGCTGGATACAATATTTTCCAGGGTCCTTATTTGCATTGGAAGAGAGTAGACTGTGGATTTACTTAAAAACTTATGTTTGGGTGCTAGACATCCACCATCCACCCTCAGGCCTTTCTCTCCATCCTTTTGCTCTGAACCAGGGAAAGTTAACCCTTTGTGGCCTGCACTGTGGGCTTCTTTGTTCTCTGGATTTCAGTTTGCTCTTGGGAGGCCCTGGTGAAAGGAGAGTGAGGAAGAGGCATTTATTCCACTAGTTCCCTCCCTGCTGGGTCACCAGAGGTGTACTTCCTTGCTTTTCCAAAGACAGCTTGGCTGGAAGCATCTTTTAAAGTCTCAGCTACAGCTTTAGCTACTCTTTGTGACTTAAGAAATTGCTCTCCTCAATTAGCCCTTTCAAACCTAACTATGATAATGACCTCTTGCTGTGCTTCCCCAAACCCTCCTAAATCTAACTGTACTTTAGGGAAAAATCCCTTTTAAAAAATGTACTCATAGTAGCTATTAATTTCCACCAGCAACTTAATTTATATGCTATTCTGACATTCTAAAGAGAACCGATGAGTAAACCTGTGGACAATTTCTGAAGGAGCCAATGTTGGGGAACGAAAATTTAAAAACCTAGAATCTATATGTGTAATAAGGATTGTAATGCATTTCACTGTTGTCATGCATTTAAAAATAATAATAATAAAATCAATAAAAAATAAAAACCTAGAATCTAATAAAAGGAAGAAAGAAGAAGAAAAGAAGTTCAGAAAACAGCTGGAATTAGAGAAAGAAAATAAAATGTTATGTTAACTCATACAGGTCAATAATTGCAAAAGTAAAAAATGTGATAATATTGGATATGAAAACAAAATGCATACACCTAAAATGTAGATTCACAAAAATGTTTAAAGTAAAAGGATAAATACAATTACTATCTAAATAAAAAAAAATACCAAACTAGACTTTTAGTTAGAAAGCATTGCTGAACATAAATAAAAAGGAGTCATTAAATAGCAATAAATTCACAGAAAACTAAGACAATTCTAAAACTGAATTTACAATATTATCTCAAAAGATATAAAGTGAAGATGGACAAAACCACATGTGAAACTGATAAATACAATTTGCCTCTTATATGATCAAACCAGCAAAAACCTCAGTCATGATAGATGAGATGTGCCCAACAGAATTAGTGAGCTTAATGTAACTGGTGTATGTAGAATCCTATTCACCTGCTAACAATACACATTCTTTATTTTTTAGCACACATAAACTATTTATAAAAAAATTAACTATGTATTAGATTAGAAAAAAACATTTCAGGAAATTACAAAGATTTGATATCATAGAGGCCACATTCTGAGATCATAATTGGATTAAGTTAGAAATCAATTATGAAAGTCTAACTGGACTGCTAGCCATAAGGAAACAGATGGAATAATAGTATTCTATCATTTAAAAAATGAAAACTATAAAATATGGGGGAAAACATTTTACAAACCAACAGTTTGCAAGCATTAAAAAGCAGCCAATTCTGGCTTGCAATGATAGAAACACAGAGGCATACAAAGTGAGCCCCAAATTTACCCAGGTTTACACCACTGTTTAGGAGAAATGATCCCAGGAATAAAGTAGTGGTCTTGCTAAACAGAAGAGACAGAGGTGGGTTCAAGGTACTAAGGAGCCTGGCATTTGGGAGGCAGAGTGAGCAGAGGGTGAACCATAGAGAAGGAAACTCCTCTTAGTACACAGGAAAAGCAGCTGCCAGGAGACTGAGAGCTAAGTGGAGATTCTAGAGAGCACACATTTCCAGGGAGGCATTAGATTTCTAGTGTTGAGTGAGATAGCATAGAGGGAGATATTCACCCCAGGCCTTCAGTTGAGACCCTCGGAAGACTATGCCTTAGGAGGAAGTATGACATACTGGGAACAGGGGTTCTGCCTTAGGAAGAAACACAAAACCATGTTCAACTTGCATTAGCTCGACAAGGCCCATCACATCACCTGCCTGTCAGAACAAAGTTCAACACTGTCTGAAGGAGATGCCAGTCCCCAGCTTCCGTGATGGATCACCCGCAATATTCAGCATTCAGTTGCAGTTGTGCACCACTTAATAACAGGATGTGTTTTAAGAACTGCATCCTTAGAACATCACAGAGTAAATTTACATCAGCTAAGATTGCATGACTTCAGTAGACCATGAAAAACCTATGGAGCAACCGTCATATAGAGAGTCTGTTGTTGGTCAAAACAGTGTTATACAGCACGATACTATACAAAATATGTAAGTAAGCAGGATTCTGTGGTCTACAGTCAAGATATAAATCCATTTGGAGAAGGATACCAAAGATCCATATTTTGGGCAAATTAGACAAGGTTCTAATATAAGTATTATTAATATGCCAAAGAAAATAGAGAAAAAGCTGGATGATAATGGATTTTAAAAAGGAACATTTCAACAGAGAACTGGATTTATAAAATAAATCTCACGAGCTTTCTAGAACTGAAAAAGTAATATATGAAATAAACTATACATGGATTGGTTTAACAGCAGACTAGACACAGCAGCAGATAGCATTAAAAAACAGGAAACCAGGCATATTGAGTATATCCAAAAGGAAGTAAAAAGAGAAAAGAGAATAGAGAGAACAAGACAGAGTATGTAGGAGCTGCAGAGATGGTCAAAGGGTATAATGTGTAGTTCAGAAGGAGAGGGGGCGGGGAAGGGGACAGAAGCAGGTTTGAAGAAATGGCTGAAATTTTTCCAAATCTAATGGAGGCCCTGAGAAAGCCAGGAGTGCCTGACCATGGCAGGAAGAAGAATCTAAACAGCAAGTTGCTCAAGTAGTTTCCATGTAAGGAATGTCCAATGTCCCTGTTTCAATCCGTGCTCTCCAAGGAACCCATAGAAGGGAGCTTGGGTTTGGGAATATTTATTTCAAAAGGTACTCCATGCACCCCTTAAATGAGGGGTTTTATATTGATATTTTCATATAAGCCAACTGTGCTCCTTCCAGGGTGACACAAGCTCTAGTTATACATTTTCTTCAGTGTTCTCATCTAACCCTATGGCTTTAGGTACCACTGAAATGTCAATACCCCCTAAGTTAATCTGTCTCACTGTCTCTCTCCACTGACTAAAAGAATCCTATTCCCAACTGAATAGCACACGTGCACTTGGATTTTTAAAAATAATTCATAGCAGCATTAGTGACATTTCAACTCTGAAGATTTATTAGTTCATCTTCTCTCTTTACTCCATGGCACCCCCATCTTCACAGTTATTCAAACCAAGCAAGAATCTAGGACCTTTACCTTGATCTCTTCCTTCTCCTCACTCCCCATAGTCGATCAATTAGCAATTTTTGTTAACTTCTAAATGATTGTCTCACTCACTTCTGTTTCTATCACTGTCCTCATAGTCTAAACACGGGCCACGATCATCTTTTCCTTAAGCAGTCAAATGTCTGTTTAATGTGCACTCTGCATTTGCTCCTGTCTCCCAACTTCCATTATATCACCCAAACACAGCAGTATCAGCACTATTTTTAGAATAAAAAAGAAATCAGATCCTGCCACTTCTCAGTTTAACTTTTGTTAGTCTTCTCTTTACATTTGGAACAGGAGACCTTAACAAAATCTCTGAGGTCCTTGCTAATCTGGCCTCTGCTTTCTCTCCAGCCTGGTCTCTTGCCCTGGTCTCCTTTGGTCCCTGTACTCCCACTGCACTGCTTTGTTTTGAGACTTGAAAGGCCCTATTAGCTGCCAGGCTTTCCCCACACATGAACCCTGGTTGCCTTTCAGACCTCAGCTCCAATTTGAAGGCTTCAGAAAAGCTTTTGCCCAGCAGTCTCCCTCCATCACACACTCTGTTTTATCTTCAGTTGGGTTTATTTATGTGCTTACTTATTTATTGCCTGTCTTCCTTGCTAGTATTTAAGCTTCATGAAACAGGAAATACTGTCCCCCCTCCAGAGCCTAGAATTGTGCCTCTGTGCAGTATGTGCTCAATTATCCATGGGACAAATGAACACATCCATAAATGCCCTCCTCCACCAAAACTCTTCCTGCTCTGTGTTGCAAGGAATGCATTCACGCTTCACCATTTTCTTGTTTCCCAGGGGTTCACCCAATAAGGATCTTGGAGAAGCTTGGTGAAAGAGGGTAGAATAGGCTAGAATGCTTCTTCCCTGGTCTCTCTATTTAGAGAAGCATCTCCAGCATCAGCTATACTTCCCTGTGGCTCCACTTCCACCAATCAGAGTGTCCCTCTGTGATCTGAGTTCCACCGAGTTTTATTTCTTGCTGTCTTCAGATTCTGTCAGAATTCTACGAACACTGTTTCCTCCACCGTCCTTCAGCCTCAGAACACATAAATTTCCTCCTGTTCTCTGGTCCCCTTTCTTGTTTTCTCTTTGTCTCTTCAGCTCTTCTATCAGGTAATATAATCAATTGCCTGGATTAAATATCCTCTGTTTGAGATACCTAGGCTGGTAGCTATTTTTCTGACTCAACTCTGATAAAAAACAAACATTTACAAAATGCTGCCATTGCTCAAAAATTTCTAGGAGTCCTTTTTTATTACCAGTATCAAATGTGCTTTTGAACCAACTTGTCTTCAGCGGTTTGTGCTTATGCAACAAAGTATCACAGATTGGATAATTTGTAAAAAAAAAAAAAAATTGATCTCTTTCTTGCAATCTCAGGAAGTCTGAGATCAAGCTGCTGGTGGGTTTGACATCTGGTAAGGGCCTGGTTTCTCTGCTTCCAAGATGTTGTTGTTATGCCCTCACATGACAGAAGGCAAAAATGCTGAGAAAAAGGGCTCAGTTTATTTCCCTCTTGCCCTTTTAGAAAGCACTGAACTATGTGTGAGGACAGAGTCCTTATTATTTAACCACTCCCCCAAAAGCTACCACCACAACTGAGATTCAAGTTCAACATAAATTCTGGAGAGGACACATTCAAAGCGAGGCACATCTAAAAAAAAAATACTCTGAAAAAATTAGACTCACTGTACAAGCATAAAAGTGCTTTTGACTATTTAAAATACCAAAAAGACTTAAAACATAATTTCTATATGTGCTGAGGTTTCTAATGAAATTATATTTAAAAAAGTGATTTTATAATATTTTTTGAGAAAGGAAATATTTTTGGTATAAATATAATCCAAATTTATTTATTCATCTCCTTCCTTCCTTCTTCCCTCACCTCCCTCTTCTTTCCTTCTCTTTTTCCTCCCTTCTTTCCTTCTGTTTGACATTACCTTGATTACAAAAACTCATTTTTGCCCTCATCCTCCAAAAAAGTTTGATCTGCAATTAGATATATGCATGTATACGATCTAAAAATGTTAATTTGGCAGCAATTTTAGACAGAGGAAGGAAGAGAGACAGGAAATTTCAGCATCACACTGTGATTTCTATATTCACTACATTTTTACTTTGCATGTCAGAAATCAACTTCATATCTTTTTTTTCTCATTCTAGGAGCTATAATATGGAATTAATTCTGTACAAGACATTTTATCTCCTCTCCAAACAAGCATGAACTTAAGAAGTTTTATATCTTTAAAGAGAAACTAAAATTATTTCATAATTAAATTTATATAAGTGTATCTGCCAGAAAAAGAAAATCTGGGATCATGAGAAAACGTTGCTCAAGTGTCAGTCATTCGAATCTCAAAATATGAGCTGAATATGTTTCATAGAATTATTGGTGCAGTGTCTCCAGAGGAGCCTTCTTCTAGAAAGTTGGTGTCTGGATGGACAGGGACATAGAAAGTTGGAGAAAGTGTTGGAGAATACCAATTCTTAGAATTAAGTTTTGGTGTAACAAAATGCTTCCCTTTACCAAGAAAAAAAAATAGAAAGAAAGAAAAAAAATTCTGTTTATTCATCAGATCAAAATTTGATATAGTAACATTTGTAATTTCTACAAAGATGTAAACAATGTTGACTTGGTTTCTTATTTATCTGACTATCATATGACATAAGCAAACTCAACCCATGTTTACTTCAGAGCTACAAAGTTTCTATTTTTGTGCAGAAGGTCTTTGAATTTTGATCTGAAACATTTTCCTCCAAATTCTGCCATCTGGGGACACTGTTTTCTAATAGACACATCAATGAAATTTAATGCTGAATTTGGATAATAAAATTAATTTATTTTGTATTTTGTAATTACTTTTGTTATATACTTGGAGTTATATGTGAATCACAAACTCTTTCCAGTCATTTTCTTCCATTTCTGGGGATCATGTCATAGTCAACACTAGAGAGAGAGAGAGAGAGAGAGACTGACTATTTGATCCTTAGAATCACTTGTTTTTAAATATATTAAATTTGTGATACTATGAAGTGAAGTGCCATCCCTAAACTGCCCCAAACTGCTTGTTTCTGGCTTGCATGTGAGGGTGCATGGGGCAGTGAGAAGATAAGGAAATTAAGTACAACTTTTTTCCTGCATTTTTTTAAATCAGTACATTATTGTCCTGAGCCATCCATGAGCTGTGTGTGTGAGCTATGGGCATTTGAGTATAGGAGGGGACTGGTCTGGCTTGGGGGCTGATTGGGTGGTACAAACCAAGAGTGCCTTTCCTCTCACTCTGCCTGTGAGCCCACACAGCACCTAAGATGGGTATGACTAGCCAAGATGTCAATCAGTCTGCTGGCCACAGAACATCACCAAGCAAGACTGCACCTTATTTGGGTGGAATATTCTATTGAATGTCTTCTCCCCAATGAATAGGGGGGTTGTAAGGGTGCTCGCTCTTTTGCCTCTTTCCTCTCTTGTTCCTCTTACCCTCCAGTGCGGGAGCTGACTCCTGAGGTTGCAGAGCTGTCCCTGACGCCTGAAAAAGGTATTTTGTGTTTGTGTGGTCTTTTTTTTTATAATTTTATTTTATTTTTTTAAATAATTTTTATTGTTGGTTGTTCAAAACATTATTTCCTTGATCCTAAAAATAAATTTAAAGACTGATTTTAATTAGTGTATGATCTTTTTTTTCTGATAAAGTTGTATCTGATATTTTTTTATTGGTTGTTCAAAACATTACATAACTCATGACATATCATCTTTCATACATTTGATTCAAGTGGGTTATGAACTCCCATTTTTACCCCAAATACAAGTTGCAGAATGGGATAGGAAAGGTAGCAGAATACAACAGTCACTAATATGGCACTATGGAAAAATGTGGATGTGTAACCGATGTTTGTGTGGTCTTTTCATTGCCAGCCCAATTCACGCAGAGTGACCCTGAATATGTGGCCTGCGTGGGACTTGGGCCACAGGTTATAATTGGAAGTACAGTTTTTCATTTGCTCTCACATCTTTCCCCTTTCCTCTATTACTTTTGGCCCAGGACAAACATACTTTTTGATGTTGTGTTGATGTGTCCCAGTCATTTAATATTTTGAATCGTGTACTTGTGATTCCAAAATGCAAAAAGCTCTGAAAATCTCCCCCTGCCAAAATTTGTAACAAATTCATAAGGAAGAAAAATCTTGGCTTAAGGTTGTTGGAATATTAACGTTTGAATACAAAAATAATCAATGTATCTATCTCTGTTAATGTTAGATTCAAGAATGCTTCTGCGGACTTTCCTGAGGAAGTAAAATGTAGTGCAAACACCATATTATTATTTTTTAATTTTGAAAAATATGACGTTCTAAACCATCAGAGTCCAAAGGTTTTGTGTATGAGATTTTAGACTCATATTTTTAAAATTTGGGTTTGTAGTGGTAGAAAATTGGGGATTGTAGAGAGAACAACAATCTAGAACTTCTTCTTTCTTTTAAAACAAACAATAAAAACATGAATGTAATGTACTAAGAAATACTTAGTAATAATTATTAATAATTAATGCTAATAGTTAATTAACACTTTTTATAACCTGATCTTCAACTGAAATAAATATTCAGATAAATTTAAGTGATTAGGAGAACATATGGTAACTCTATGCTTATTATTTTGTAAATTCCCAAAGTGGAAATGCTGTTTTATATTCTCAACAATATATGAAGTTTCCAATTTCTCTGCATCTTCTCATCACTTGTCTTTTATTATTATTATTATTATTATTATTATTATTATTATTATTATTTTAGCTATTGTAGTGGGTAAAAACTGCTACCTCATTGTGGTTTTGACGTGCAGTTCTCTAATGATGAATGATGTTGAACTTTTTTATATTTGTCCTGTGATTGGTATATCTTCTTTGGAGACCTGCCTATTTAGATCTTATGCCCATTTTAAAACTGGATTTTAGTTATCAATATTATTGAGTTGTAAGTGTTCTTTATGTATTTTGGATACGTCTCTTTTCAGATTCATAATTTGAAAGTAGCTTCTCCATTTTAGTGGGGGTTTTTTCCTTTTTTTCTCTCCTCCCCCCCCCCCTTAACACTCTTGTGGCACTGGGGATTGAAATCAGGGTCCTGTGCATGTTAGGCAAGCACTCTACTACTGAGCTATATCCACAGCCTTTTTTTCCCCTCCCTCCCTTCCTTCCTTCCTTTATTTCTTTTTTTTATACATCATTTGCAGCACTACTGTTTTTAATTTTGATAAAGTCCAGTTCGTCTAGTTTATTTTGTTACTTGTCACTTGTACTTTTTGTTTTATGTTTTTGAATCTGTTGCTTAACCCAAGATATAAAGGTTTATTCCTATAAAAGTTTCTTCAAAGGTTTTTATGTTTTTAGTTCTCAAATATGGATCTGGGCTTCATGTGGAGTTAATATTTTTTGTATGTCATATGCCAATTTTATTTTAACAGGCCAACCTCATTCATTGGCATATAGATATACAGTTGTCCTAGTATTATTTGATTAAGAGACCATTTTTTTTCCATGGACTAGTCTAGGAACTCCTGTCGAAAATAAATTGGCCACAAGTGCTTGAGTTTATTTCTGAACTCTCAGTTCTATTCTACTGGTCTATGAACTATATGACAGTACCACAGTGTCCTGATTACTACAGCATTGTACTAAGCTTTGAAATCAGAAAGTGTGAATTTATCATTTTCCGTACTATTTTGTACATTCTGAGTCTATTTTGTTTCCATATGGAGTTTGGAAGCAGTTTTTCAATTTTTGCAAAAAAAACCCCAAAAAACAAAAACAAAACAATAAAAAACATAGGAATTTTGATAGGAATTGCAATGAATCTGGAGATCAATTTATGGAGTATGGAGTATTGTCTTAAAATTATTAAGTCTTTTGATCTGTGTATGTGTCATATCTTTACATCCATTCAGATATAATTTCTTTCTTCAATATTTCATACTTTTCAGTGTCTAAATCTTACATTTCTTTTGTAAAAACTTTTCTTAAATATTTTATTATTTTTCATGCTATTATAAATGAAATTGTTTTCTTAGTTTTATTTTCAGATTGTTTATTGCTATTATAGAAACACAACTAATTTTTAAAATATGAATATTGTATTTCACAGTGTTATTGAATTCATGTATTAGTTATAGTAGTTTTTTAGTAAATTTCATAGGATTTTCTAGATGCAACATTCTCTTATCTGCCAACAGAGAGAGTTCTACTTCTTCCTTACTAATCTTGGAATGTTTTATTTAGTTATCTTGCACAATTTCCCTGAACATAGCCTCCAGTAGATGTTGAGTGATTAACATGAAAGTGGACTCTCATGTCTTGTTCCTGATTTTAGGAGAATAGCATTTGATCATTTACTACTAAATTTGATGTAATGTCAGATTTTCATTGATGAACTCTTATCAGTTGAAGAAATTCCTTTTTACTCTTAATTTGCTGAATTTATCATGACAGGGTGTTGAATTTTGTCAAATGATTTTTTTCTTCCTCTTTTGAAACAATCATATGATCTTGGTTCTTTTTTCCAGTCTTATGGTATATTATTGACCAGGTTTTGGTATGTTGTACCAACCTTGTAATCCTGGGATAAATACCACTGAATCATGGCATATAATTTTTTAATATGTTACTAGATTTGCTGAATTAGTGGTTTGTTGAGGATTTTTCCATCTACATTCAGAAAGGATATTGGTTTATAGTTTTCTTTTCTTGCAGTATTTTAATTTACTTTGATATAAGCTAATGCTGGCATCATAGAATGATTTGGGAAGTGTTTCCTCCTCTTAAACAGTTTTGGAAGAATTTTTGAAAGGTCATTATTAATTCTTTTTTTTAAGTGTTTCATAGAAATCATTAGTGATGTCACTTGTGCCCAGACTTTTCTTCATGGACGGTTTTAAATTATTTATTCATTCTCTTAATTTGCTATAGGTCTATTTAGATTTTCTATTTCTTCTCGAGTTTTCTAAGTTGTGTATTTAAGGAATTTTTCCATTTAATTTAATTTGTTGGGATGCAATTGTTCATAGTGTTTTTCTTTAACCTTTTTTATTTCTGCAAGACTGCTCATGATATTTCCTCCTTTATTTCTGACTTTAACCATTCAAAGCCTCTCTTCTTGGTCAGAATGGCTAGGGGTTTGTCAATTTTTATCTTTTCAACCAACTTTTGGTTTTGTGGATTTTTTTTTTTGAAAATGACTCTTCTAGAAATTTCCATTCCTTCCCTCTGCCCCCACTCAGGGCATCGATTATGGCACGTTTACAAGATGATTAGATTGGATCACATGCCTCCTCTATATCTCAGGTGTGTCCCCCAAATCCTATAACTGAAGAGAAATGAACTGCAGGCCCTACTGCTTAACTCCTTCCTTCCCAGGTGTTATTATCAGACAAAATTAATGTCTGATAACTAAATTAATGATACTAAGTGAAATTTGCAATAAAACATAAAAGTTATGAACAGCAATGCTCTAAAAATATGGCAGTAACATTCATTAAACAGAAATTACAGAATGAAAAAGAGAAACAACAACAAAAAAGTGAGTGGATTTAATATATCTCATTCTTATATGACACATCAAGTAGACAGTAAATAAGGACATAAAAAACTAAAATAACATGGGTAATAAGTGCAATTAATTGACAGCTACCAAACTATATATTCATATTGGAGAAAATAAATTTTTTAAAGGGTCATAGAGTTATTCACACTGACCTTTTATTAAGCCACAGAAGCAAATTTAACATATTTCATAAAAGAAGAAAAAAAGAAGTGAAAATTCAGGCAACATTTTGATCGTAATACCAAAAGGACAGAAATAAATTTTAAATCAGGAACCATAAATTTTCTTTCTTATAATTTTTCTTCTACAAAAAAATCATCTCATTTAAGCAACTTCTGGATCAAAAAGGAACTATAAATAGAATTTCCTGAAATCAAGATAATGAACATTATATTTTAAGAACCTTTGGAATAAAATAAAATCAGAGCCCAGAAGAAAAATTCATAACACTAAATACTTTCACGTATTTTAAGAAAAGAGGAAATAAATTACTCTCCAATGGAAAAGTTGAAAAATGGCACGGATTAAACTGAAAAGAAAAAATTAAATATGGTTGTACAAAATAATAACAAGAAATAATAAAATAGCAGTTCATTTTTGAAAATGGGAAAAATTTCAAATATAAAAACTAAATAATCATGAGGAAGGAAACATGACATTAGAGGTAGAAATTATATAAAAGATTCCCCAATTTTTTCAGTTTTTCCAATTCTATTCTGGTAAAAAGTGCAAATACTTATCTTGCTGTGAAAGTACGGAGGCCTGGTAAGAAAAATGAATCCTATGAAGAGTGAGAATCAGATGTCAATTGAAAATGTTTAATATCACTTTACAAAAAGGAAGTCTCCTAAATTGTCATGGATTGCAAATACCTTAAAGACATTTAATGTGATTATACAGATAAATGCTTAACAACACACTTTCTAGAGAAAAGAAAATCTGGACTTGGCACTTGCCAATTTCTGTGGTGTAAATTCTGTTTTATGGTTGATTTAGCCTTGATGCAATGTTACTGAACAAGGAGTAAAGATGGACAGGCATACACCACTGTATAGTTTCTCCCACATCCAAACAATAGACATAAACTTGAGACCATGGATTATAGCAAAACTTAATAAAATAAGTAGGAGGTGATCCATTGTTTTAAGTATGTATTACCTTCATTGAGAGTTTATTTAAAGTTTATATGAATTTAAATTTTTACAGTGCCTGTTTTTAACATTTAGATCAAAAGATCCCCATAGTTTTAACAGCTAATTCTAGCATGTCACTTTAATTTTTGATTAAAGCAGCTCACCTCTGATAACTTATCTTAAAAGATAGACTTCCACTCATGCATGAACTGCAGCATTGTTTGTGCTATCAAAAGACAAAAAGAAAAAAATTCAAGTTTCCACTTGTGAGAGACTAGTTAAATAAACTCTGATATACCCACAAAGGGGAACGCTCTGAAGAAGTTAAAAATTTTAATTATGCTATGAAATGTAAAAACTGTATCTTGCTATTAAAAATACCTCCAGTATGTACTAGCTACAAGAACAACAAATAATGTGGAACACTGGATATTTTTGTATAAAAAAATGCAGAGAAAGCAATTTCATAAAAAAGTGTATTACATATGAAACTCAAAAAAGTAATTTACTTACATAGGATAGAGGTAGAATGGGAGGATAAAAATAGAATGAGAGGGAGAAACAACTTCTAATTCTATGAGAATTTGTTTATGGTAAATAGTTTATGGTTCATGTGAATGTACTACTAAAAATAATTGACAACCTTTTTAAACCCATTAAAAAACCCTTTGCTTATTTTCAATTATAAATGGAATTTTCTTATTGTTTACTATCTAACCTTAATAAATTGTACTACACTTATAATTTTAGATGGGGTGTATCATCCAGTTCATATCAATTGTTTTCCCCCAAATACATATTTTTGTAGCATTTGATTACACAATATCTTTCTTTTATTTATTTTTTTCTAGTAATATATTTTTTTATTGGTTGTTCAAAACATTACATAGTTCTTGATATATCATATTTCACACTTTGATTCAAGTGGGTTATGAACTCCCATTTTTACCCCGTATACAGATTGCAGAGTCACATCAGTTACACTTCCACTGATTTACATATTGACATACTCATGTCTGTTGTATTCTGCTGCCTTTCCTATCCTCTACAATCCCCCCTCCCCTCCCCTCCCCTCCCCTCTTCTCTCTCTACCCCCTCTACTGTAATTCATTTTTCCCTTTCCCCTCACTTCCTCTTGTATGTAATTTTGTATAACCCTAAGGGTCTCCTTCCATTTCCAAGCAATTTCCCTTCTCTCTCCCTGTCCCTCCCACCTCTCATCCCTGTTTAATGTTAGTCATCTTCTCATGCTCTTCTTCCCTACTCTGTTCTTAGTTATTCTCCTTATATCAAAGAAGACATTTGGCAATGGTGTTTTAGGGATTGGCTAGCTTCACTTAGCATAATCTGCTCTAATGCCATCCATTTCCCTCCAAATTCTGTGATTTTGTCATTTTTTAATGCAGAGTAATACTCCATTGTGTATAAATGCCACATTTTTTTTATCCATTTGTCTATTGAAGGGCATCTAGGTTGCTTCCACAGTCTTGCTATTGTGAATTGTGCTGCTATGAACATCGATGTAGCAGTGTCCCTGTAGCATGCTGTTTTTAGGTATTTAGGGAATAGACCCAGAAGGGGAATAGCTGGATCAAATGGTGGTTCCATTCCCAGCTTTCCAAGAAATCTCCATACTGCTTTCCAAATTGGTTGCACCAATTTGCAGTCCCACCAACAATGTACAAGTGTACCCTTTTCCCCACATC
Organism: Spermophilus citellus; assembly: GCF_964194105.1. Lineage (NCBI taxonomy): Eukaryota > Metazoa > Chordata > Mammalia > Rodentia > Sciuridae > Spermophilus > Spermophilus citellus. The sequence continues at coordinate 27,011,682 of NC_138194.1, read as the reverse complement.
CTCACCAGCACTTGTTGTTGTTTGACTTCCTAATGGCTGCCAATCTTACTGGAGTGAGATGATATCTTAGGGTGGTTTTGATTTGCATTTCTCTGACTGCTAGGGATGTTGAGGATTTTTTCATGTACTTGTTGATTGATTGTATGTCCTCCTCTGAGAAGTGTCTGTTTAGGTCCTTGGCCCATTTGTTGATTGGGTTATTTGTTATCATATTGTCTAATTTTTTGAGTTCTTTATATACTCTGGATATTAGGGCTCTATCTGAAGTGTGAGGAGTAAAGATTTGTTCCCATGATGTAGGCTCCCTATTTACCTCTCTTATTGTTTCTTTTGCTGAGAAAAAAACTTTTTAGTTTGAGCAAGTCCCATTTGTTGATTCTAGATATTAATTCTTGTGCTATGGGTGTCCTATTGAGGAATTTGGAGCCCGACCCCACAGTATGTAGGTCGTAGCCAACTTTTTCTTCTATCAGATGCCTTGTCTCTGGTTTGATATCAAGCTCCTTGATCCATTTTGAGTTAACTTTTGTGCATGGCGAGAGAAAGGGATTCAGTTTCATTTTGTTGCATATGGATTTCCAGTTTTCCCAGCACCATTTGTTGAAGATGCTATCCTTCCTCCATTGCATGCTTTTAGCCCCTTTATCAAATATAAGAAAGTTGTAGTTTTGTGGGTTGGTTTCTGTGTCCTCTATTCTGTACCATTGGTCCACCCGCCTGTTTTGGTACCAATACCATGCTGTTTTTGTTACTATTGCTCTGTAGTATAGTTTGAAGTCTGGTATCGTTATACCACCTGATTCACACTTCCTGCTTAGCATTGTTTTTGCTATTCTGGGTCTTTTATTTTTCCATATGAATTTCATGATTGCTTTCTCTATTTCTACAAGAAATGCCATTGGGATTTTGATTGGCATTGCATTAAACCTATAGAGACCTTTTGGTAATATCGCCATTTTGATGATGTTAGTTCTGCCTATCCATGAACAGGGTATATTTTTCCATCTTCTAAGATCTTCTTCAATTTCTCTCTTTAGGGTTCTGTAGTTTTCATTGTATAAGTCTTTTACGTCTTTTGTTAGGTTGATTCCCAAGTATTTTATTATTTTTGAGGATATTGTGAATGGAGTGGTTGTCCTCATTTCCATTTCAGAGGGTTTGTCGCTGATATACAGGAATGCCTTTGATTTATGCGTGTTGATTTTATATCCTGCCACTTTGCTGAATTCATTTATTAGCTCTAATAGTTTCTTTTTAGACCCTTTTGGGTCTGCTAGGTATAGAATCATGTCATCTGCAAATAGTGATAATTTAAGTTCTTCTTTTCCTATTTTTATGCCTTTAATTTCTTTCATCTGTCTAATTGCTCTGGCCAGTGTTTTGAGAACTATGTTGAACAGAAGTGGTGAGAGAGGGCATCCCTGTCTTGTTCCAGATTTTAGAGGGAATGCCTTCAGTTTTTCTCCATTCAGAATGATGCTAGCCTGGGGCTTAGCGTAGATCGCTTTTAAAATGTTGAGGTATGTTCCTGTTATCCCTATTTTTTCGAGAGTTTTGAACAAAAAGGGTTGCTGTACTTTGTCGAATGCTTTTTCCGCATCTATCGAGATGATCATATGGTTCTTATTTTTAAGTCTATTGATGTGGTGGATAACATTTATTGATTTCCGCATATTGAACCAGCCTTGCATCCCAGGGATGAATCCTACTTGATCATGGTGTACAATTTTTTTGATATGATTTTGAATCCGATTCGCCAGAATTTTATTGAGGATTTTTGCGTCTAGGTTCATTAGAGATATAGGTCTGTAGTTTTCTTTCTTTGAAGTGTCTTTGTCTGGTTTAGGAATCAGGGTGATGTTGGCCTCGTAGAATGAATTTGGAAGTTCTCCCTCTTTTTCTATTTCCTGAAATAGCTTGAAAAGTATTGGTATTAGTTCCTCTTTAAAGGTTTTGTAAAACTCTGCTGTATACCCATCCGGTCCTGGGCTTTTCTTAGTTGGTAATCTTTTGATGGTTTCTTCTATTTCCTCAATTGATATTGGTCTGTTTAGGTTGTCTATATCCTCCTGTCTCAATCTGGGCAGATCATATGACTTAAGAAATTTATCGATGCCTTCACTGTCTTCTATTTTATTGGAGTATAAGGATTCAAAATAATTTCTGATTATCTTCTGTATTTCTGAATTGTCTGTTCTGATATTGCCTTTTTCATCCCGTATGCTAGTAATTTGAGTTCTCTCTCTTCTTCTCTTCATTAGCATGGCTAAGGGTCTTTCGATCTTATTTATTTTTTCAAAGAACCAACTTTTAGTTTTCTCAATTTTTCAATTGTTTCTTCTGTTTCGATTTCATTAATTTCAGCTCTGATTTTAATTATTTCTTGCCTTCTACTTCTTTTGCTGTTATTTTGCTCTTCTTTTTCTAGGATTTTGAGATGAAGTATGAGATCATTTATTTGTTGGTTTTTTTCTTTTTTTAAGGAATGAACTCCAAGCAATGAATTTTCCTCTTAGAACTGCTTTCAATGTGTCCCATAGATTCCAATATGTAGTGTCTGTGTTTTCATTTATCTCTAAGAATTTTTAAATTTCCTCCTTAATGTCTTCTATAACCCATTGATTATTCAGTAACCTGTTGTTCATTCTCCAAGTGATGCATGATTTTTCCTTCCTTCTTTTATCGTTAATTTTCAGTTTCATTCCATTATGGTCAGATAAGATGCATGGTATTATCTCTACTCCTTTATATTGTCTAAGAGTTGCCCTGTGACATAATATATGATCTATTTTTGAGAAGGATCCATGTGCTACTGAGAAAAAAGTGTAACTGCTTGATGTTGGGTGGTATATTCTATATATGTCAATTAAGTCTAGGTTGTTAATTGTGTTATTGAGTTTTATAGTTTCCTTATTAAACTTTTGTTTGGAAGATCTGTCCAGTGGTGAGAGAGGTGTGTTGAAGTCTCCCATGATTATTGTATGGTGGTCTATTAGACTCTTGAACTTGAGAAGAGTTTGCTTGATGAACATAGCTGCACCATTGTTTGGGGCATATATATTTATGATTGTTATGTCTTGTTGGTGTATGGTTCCCTTGAGCAATATGTAGTGTCCCTCTTTATCCCTTTTGATTAACTTTGGCTTGAAATCTATTTTATTTGATATGAGTATGGACACTCCTGCTTGTTTCCGAAGTCCATATGAGTGATATGATTTTTCCCAACCTTTCACCTTCTGTCTATGTATGTCTTTTCCTATCAAATGCATCTCCTGTAGGCAGCATATTGTTGGGTCATGTTTTGTGATCCATTCTACTAGCCTGTGTCTCTTTATTGGTGAGTTTAAGCCATTAACATTTAGGGTTATTATTGAGATATGGGTTATCCTTCCAGCCATATTTGTTTATTTATGTTACTGAATATGGTTTGTTTTCCTCTTTGATTATTCCCCCCCTTTACTGTCCTTCCTCCCACTGTTGGTTTTCATTGTTATTTTCCATTTCCTCTTCCTGTAATGTTTTGCTGAGGATTTTTTGGAGAGATGGTTTTCTAGCTGCAAATTCTTTTAACTTTTGTTTATTGTGGAAGGTTTTAATTTCATCTTCCATCTTGAAGCTTAATTTTGGTGGATACACAATTCTTGGTTGGAACCCATTTTCTTTCAGTGTTTGAAATATGTTATTCCAGGATCTTCTAGCTTTCAAAGTCTGTGTTGAGAGATCAGCTGTTATCCTGATTGGTTTACCCCTAAATGTAATCTGCTTCCTTTCTCTTGTAGCTTTTAAAATTCTCTCCTTATTCTGTATGTTGGGCATCTTCATTATAATGTGTCTAGGTGTGGATCTCTTATGATTATGCACATTCGGCGTCCTGTAGGCTTCTAGGATTTGGGATTCTGTCTCGTTCTTCAAGTCTGGGAATTTTTCTTGAATTATTTCATTGAATAGATTGTTTATTCCTTTGGTATGGACCTCCATGCCTTCCTGTATCCCAATGACTCTTAAGTTTGGTCTTTTAATGTTATCCCATATTTCTTGGATGTTCTGCTCATGGTTTCTTAACAGTCTTGCTGAGCTGTCTATGTTCTTTTCAAGTTGAAATACTTTGTCTTCATTGTCTGATGTTCTATCTTCTAAGTGTTCTACTCTGCTGGTAGTATTCTCAATTGAGTTTTTAAGTTGGTTTATTGCTTCCTGCCTTTCTAGGATTTCTGTTTGTTTGTTTTTATAACCTCTATCTCCCTGTATAGTTGATCTTTTGCTTCCTGGATTTGTTTGTGTATTTCATTGTTGAAGAGATCTTTCATTGTCTGATTTTGCTGTCTCATGTCTTCCTTGAGACTCCAGATCATCTGAAGCATGTATCTCCTGAATTCTTTATCTGACATTCCATCTGCTGCAGATATTACCTCTTCTAACGTTGAGTTGACCTGCATTGCTTGTGGTTCTTTCTTTCCTTGTCTCTTCATACTGCTCGCGTTTCTTTCTGCTTACTGAGACTGTTGTGTTGTTGAATTTTCCCCCTATATATTTGTATTACTCTTGTATATTTGCAAAGTCTCCCGCGCAGGCACGGGCAGGGGCTCTGCTCCTCCTCCAATTGGGGCACTGTGCCTACCACATCGGCAGGCTGCTGGGCCTGTTCTCCTGGTTGGTAGCAGTTGCGCCTACCTTGGAGGCGCGTAGGGCGGCTCTGCCACTCCCAGGTTGCTGGGCCTGACCTGCTGGTGGGTTGCAGGTCCGGCTACCTTGCAGGCACGGGGGGAGGGTGCACACCTATTTGTATTTAGACAGTTACGCGAAATGGAGGATGTAATGCTTGGGATGAAAGTTGGGGGGAAGGGGAAGGTAGGTGTTCTTGAAAAGAAAGAAGGAGAGGGAGATAGATAGCATAGAGGAGAATGGAAAGAGCAGTAAAACTTGGAAGGGGAGAGAGAGAGGGAAAAGGGAGAGAAAAAATTAAAATGAAATAGGAAATAAAATTAGGTCTCTGAGATCCATTTTCTTCTCTTCCCGTAGGCAAAGCTGTGCCCTCCGGGCTGAGTTTTGCCCTCAATGTGTCAACAGCAATCCCTGTAAGGCGGTTCCTGGGAGTCTCTCAATCCTGTTGATCCAGAGCCGTTTCACTTCTACGGCCCCTCCTCCCCTTCCTCCTGCCAGCCAGCCAGGTCCTGCTCACTGGAGGCAGTTCCCCAAGGATTTGGTTACACTTTCAGCCCCACCAAGTGCTCTATTTCCCTAACTACTGAGCACTCTCGCTGTCATTCATCTAAGCCCCAGTGCTGTGGAGCTGTGGTCTGGGAGTCAATTGTTTAATTTTTCCAGACCCCTTTGGTGGGCACACCTTCAGAATCTGGCAGCTAAGACCATTGGTGTCGCTGCTGGTGGTAATAGGAGTTGGGGGTCGAGGATCCCCTCTATTTCCCTTAGCCCCTACAGTCACAACCACACTGCTGGCGGTAGGAGGAGTTGGGGGTCTGGAGTGTCCTCTGTTTCCCTCCGCCCCTACCGTCACACCCTCTCAGTTTGCAGTTGGGGGATTTGGACGTGGGGAGTCTTCTCTGCTTCCCTCTGCCCCTACAGTCACGCCCTCGTCACTGGCAGTAGGGGGAGTTGGGGGTCGAGAGTCCTTTGGCCCTTAGGGTCACGCCCACGGAGAGATTTTGAAGTTTCCCGGTTGTTTGTATCTGGTGTGGGTGGGAGTCACACACCTGCTAAAGTAGATTCCGCTGGGAAGGAATCTCTTTGGCCGAACTTTGGTGACTTCCCCTCTCTGCTGTGGCGGGCCCCTGGCTCCTTGCCGGAGTGTCCGAAGGGAGGGGTGGAACTGGCTTGTCTCTGGTCTGACACAATCTCTGGTTTTAGTTCCCAGTTCGCTATTTCGTAAAGGGTTGGTTAGATTCCCTTCACGCTATCTGGGTGGGGGAGCCGTTCGCCGGGTGGGCGGGGCTGTTAGTATAGCCGGGAGGGCACGGGCTGTCTGCTGGGCCAGGCGGGGACACTTCTCGCTTTGCCGGGCCGCTGGGGGCTGCCTATAGAGCCGGGCAGCTGCTGCCACGTGGCTAAGATCCAGGACGGCGAGATGGCGGGTGCCGTCTGCGGGTTCGGGCGGGCCGCTTTCTGAAGCGGCTGGTGGCCGCGGGATTGTACCTCTGCACCCACCGGGGGGCCGCCTGTAGAGCCAGGCAGCTGCGGCCGCGTGGCTATGAGCCTGGCAGGCGTGGTGGCCGTTCGCAGAGCGAGAGCAGGGCCTCCCCGGGACGGTGGGATGGCGGGTGCTGTCTGCGGGTTCGGGCGGGCCGCGTCGCTCTGGGCCGCTGGCCGCTTGCAGAAGCGGCTGGTGGCTGCGGGACTGGACCTCCGCGCCCGTGTGGCCGGCCAAGATCCACTTGTCTGGGACAAACTGACACTTCTAATAAACCTACCAATTCCCGGCAGGTCCCCTCTTAACGGAATTTTGCTAGAAGTTCCTCAGTAGGTAGACTGCCGCTGTTCCAATGGGTCTTTCTGATCCCGTTAATGTGGAGACATTGGAATCGCTGCTTCCTCGCCGGCGGCCATGTTCGATCCCCAATATCTTTCTTTTAATTGTGGAATTGATACTTGCTTTAGTGTCTAAATATACCTCTTTTATAAATGAGCTTAACACACTGTACTAACATTAATGCAGTTTCTCAAAATAATTTCTACTGTGACCATTTGTCTGTTTCATAAAATGTGAGCTAGCTCTTGCACGATGAAGATAATAAAGCCACAGTTCATGCTTCAACGTTGAAGTGAATACTTGACATTCTTCTCACATTTTAATTTTATTCTTATGACTCATCTCTGCTTTCATTTTAACTAAAAATTTTGTGCACCCTGGGAAGGTGAAGAGATCACTGGGTTGGAATTCAAAAGAACTATTCAATTCCTACTTCCTCCACTTATTAAATGATCATGCTTATGGAATTTAACTTCTTGGATTTTGCTTTTTAAATTATATAGCTGATATAGTCATGATTTTTTTTTTTGCACAAAATACAGGAATTTATCATGACCAAATGAGACATTATTATCAGAAGTGCTTTGATGAAATCAAAGACTAACATAAATGTATGATATTCTTATTACTATGACCTCAAAGAGGTGGTGTAATATGATGCATAGATTTTTGAAAAGAAAAACAATGTTTTTGAAATACAGCTGGATTTAAATTTTGCTGTATTACTGAGAGTATTTATGTCATTTCTATCTTTGTTTACTTTTATCTCTTTACCAAAAAATATTACTTTATAGCACCTACTCCCTCTGCTGTTCATATGTACTTGTTTTCACATTTTGTTGAACTGGGAGCAGAAAAAAAAACAGAGATAAAATCAAACAGAATTCACCTCTGTGTTATCTGAATTATTCTTGTAATTATATCATTCTTTCTTAGATTATTCAAAGATTATTAATTCTTTCCAAATTATTCAAACATTCTCTCTCTCTCTCTCTCTCTCTCTCTCTCTCTCTCTCTCTGGCAGTTTGTAGAGGTATCCTTTGATTTTTTAAAATATTGCTCTTTGACTGCAGTCTAAAGCTTTTAATTTTAGTGGCACATGCAGTAAAATGCTAGATATTGAAGTTTTTTTTTTTAAGACAAAAGAGTCAGTTAGAAATGGCAATCCTGGACTACTTCAGGGGACTTTTGTTTCTAGTGCTAACTAAACAGTTGTAGAATCTAGTGCAAAATAAGTATGTTTGGGGCACACACTGCCTTCAGATACGTAGATGATTCTGAATCTGACACCTCTGAAATTCTGAATTCATAAATTTCATTAGGCTCACTGAATTTATTCTATCTTAATGAACATACACAGAGCTCTGTACCACTAAACGGAATCCAACAACTTGTTTTCTCTAGATTTATCATCCCTTGAGTTTTATCACTTAGGTCATAATTTTGCTTTAGGATGTATGTAAAAAAAAAAAAGGAAAAGAAAATGCTATCAAAGTTGTTAAGTCAAATATAACTACTTTCTCAAGGTAATGCCACCTTTCAAACATAAGCTATCAGTCTGTAAGCACTGTCTCTGGCTCCTAGCCCATCCACTCTCACTGCTTCTCTGCAAAATGTAGTATAGGATCTGATGTTATTCTTAATTTACTCAGACAACATAAGTTTAGCAGGTGCCAGAAACTGTATTATAAGTAATCACATCAATGTGAACATTTATTAAGTCAAAATGCTTTTTAGTTTTTGTATAAAGGACTTAGGATTTGGGGAATTTAAGGGTGGTAGCAAAAAATTCTGGGTGACCTTGTGTTTTAGGTTTGGTACAAGAACTGGCCAGCCAGCATGAGGTCTGTGTTCCCTCTGCAGAGCTGAGAGTATGCACCACTGCCTTGTCCAATAATTTCTGTATCAAGAATCGGGGGGGGGGGGGGATGAAAGCCAGGGTATTTGCTTGGGGTTCTGTATAGCCTTGGCTGGGCCATTTAAAGGTGATGAAGAAAGAAATCATTCAGGGACCGAGGAGACCCTCAGTTCCAGGGAAACCAGTTATCCTCTGAACTAGCAGTCAGTCACTCCCTCAATTGTCAGAACTTTTTCCTTCTTGCCCTAAATGTCCTTGCTTGCTGGGTTGCACACTAGTAGTTATGATAATTCCCGGAGATGAAAAGCTCTTGACCTTCGTGCTCTCCCCTGACACTCATGTCTTTGTACATCAGATGAAATCCTACGATGTTCGTATGAACCATGAGCAACACTTTCGCCTAAAGAATGTGCTCATGCCTTTACCATGGCATTTCCCATTCAGTTCTCAGAGGCTGGAGAACTTCAAGCCAGTGTTTTCCTATACACCCTGGACAGTAATGATGGTAGTGGCAAGGCATCCATTTGTCCTCTAGACTCTCTTGGGTGGATTATATCAGAGCTAGAGATGTGGATGTTAGTGAAAATAATCCCAAGGACTTTCCCAATGCAAACCAGGAACATACACACACTAGGGAAGAGAACATAATTCCCAGAAACACTCAGTAATGATTAACATATTTTATTGTTTGTGGCTTGGGGGTAGGGACAAGTGACTCTATTGGTCATGACAGAAAACAAACCAATAAAGAGGATAAAAAAAATGGTGAAAGAATTCCTCAGAAATCCAATATGTCTCTATAAAAGAGTTTAGATAAATAAAATGATCTGAGATATGATACCAAGAAAAACTCACAAAATTTTTCAACTTCCTACAAACAATGTCCATAGAAGCTAAGTAGCTGAGATGCAAAGTGGCTTTGATATGTGTGAGCCCATGGCCTGGCAGAATTGAATCAACTGACCAATCAGGAGCCTTCTCTCTTCACAGTGGCAAATGAGGATGCTGTTTAGTCAATATTCAGCCTAATCATGACCTATTGTATATGAAGTATATTGTCTATGACCTATTGCATATATATTTTAAAAACTCAAGGAAAGCATGGACTTTGATGATTAAAGGTTATAATGAACCTCTGCTTAGGGCCCTACTGTATCAATGTTGTTTTGTGGCACTAATGAATTATTTTATCCATACCAAGATAACTTAAAGATAAGCTCTTTCCTAAAAAAAATGAAGGCAGGGTGTGACAACATCATTTTAAGTTCAATCAGGGCATTCTGAAAGACATATGATCAAACATAAAACTGCAGTCTTTTGAAATGAGCTTAAAGAAAACCACAATTGCCAGGCATGGTGGTGCATACTTGTTAACCCAGCACCTCGGGAGGCTGAGGCAGGAGGATTGCAAATTTAAAGCCAGCCTCAGCAAAACTGAGGTGCTAAGCAACTCTGGGAGCCCTAAATGAAATACAAAATAGGGCTGGAGATATGGCTCAGTGATCGAATGTCCCTAAATTCAATCCCTTGTAGTCTCCCCTCCCCCCAATAAAGAAAACCACAATCAATTTCCTGCTCTGTAAACACAGGTGAACAATGCCTAGGGCACTGGGTGAGTTGCAACATTGTCCAGCTCCTTCTTTGCAGTAGGGTGAGCATAGATTCCACTTAAACCAGGAAACCCAGATCCTCAGGTAGGACAGATCACTACCTCAAACTCAGTAGCTAAGGAAGGTTTAATAAAGAGACTATATAAGGTATGGAAACAGTTTGGGGAAATCAGCAAGGATTTGATTCGGCACCCCAGAGAGAAATAGAAGAAAATTTTTACCTGAAGCAAAGAAAAAGCAGCATATCTTGGAGTTTCAAGAGAATAGTTGTGCAAAGAGGACTTTGTAGCAGGAGCTGGGCTCTTTGAGGGGGACACAGGTCCATGACAGAATCCTGGGGTCAGGGGAGAAAAGGGAGACAAAAACACAACTCTACTCTCCACCTGCCCTCTGGATTCTTATCAGGTGTCTCCCATTGTCCGGAGCTAATGAGAACCTTCCTGGACACAGAGCAGGGTGAAAAGGTGGAGAGTGGAGAAACAGGCAAACTGAGGATATCCAGCCCACATGGTTCTGGGGAAACTGGAAAAATGGTGCCCTCCTGCCCCAGAGCTGAATTTTAGATGCCCAAACAGGACAAAGGCTGAGAACTGGACATTGAAGGAAAGAGAAAGCAAATGCATCCTCCCCAAGGAGTGCAGTTCTCCTATCCCAATGCTGGCCACAGGGCTGGGCTTTTCTCTTCCTAAAGTTGTGATATAAACTGAGGAATGGCCTCTGGGCAGAATAGAGAGACAAGGGTCTTTCACACTGGCCATCTAGCACAGCCTCTGTCCTCAGGTAAGAGTTCCTTCCACAGAGAACTTGAAAGTCACAGGGGTCTTCAAGTTTTCATTTGCTTTATTGTCTGTACATTTCTATCTTAATGACATCCTCTTTGCCAAATATTTGTGTTTTCTGTCCTGAGGGTACTGGCGATCACCCTGTACTCCCTGAAATTCTCTCTCTCTCTCTCTCTCTCTCTCTCTCTCTCTCTCTCTCTCTCTCTCTCTCTCTCCTCTCTTCTCTCTCTCTCTCATCATTTATGCCAGCTCTCTTTACCAGTCTTCTTTGCTAGGTCCCTATGAAAGGGTATGGTTTCTTCAGCCTTTTCTCATCAGTTTGATTTCTCTCCCACACTCACCTCGGGTGCCTTCATTCATTTCCATGGCTCTAACTGCTCAGTGTCTCACCTACACTGAATCTCATCACCTCCACACGATGTACACAAACAAATACCTCCCTGGTGCCTCAAACACAACCTTCCAAAACCAAACCTCATTATGCTCTACTCAAAGCTTGCTGTGATTTCCCTCAATGTTGTATTTCAGTTAATTGTCTTGTCATTCACTTGGTCACCCAAGCATACGCCTAAGGTAATCCTAGGCGTTGCCTCCTCTCTAACTTCCACATTCATTCAAACTGCAAGTTGTGCCAATTTAATTTCCTAAATGGCTCTCCAAACTACCATCTCTCCATCCTCTCAGCAGCTATGTTGCTTTAGTGTTGAGTCATCTCTTACCTAGACGACTAGGAAAGCTTTAGCGCTGCTCTTTGTCTAAAGGCACCCTCTTCCAGTCGTCAACCTTACCTTTCTTGGAATAGTCCACTCACAGCCCCACTGCCACTCACTCCCCTCCCTGGGCGAACCACAGTCCTTTTAGAGCTCTGCTTCTGGACTGTGGCTTCCTGTGCCCCACTGCTAGCCTCCACGTGTGGTTCTCTCTACCCTCCGCAGGATCTCATCTTCTCACCATTCTGTGTTTGTGACACAGCAAGCTCCCCACAATGGGTCCGGCTCCGATACTACTGCCTTTGTGCCTCTGTGCTTTTTCATCCTAGTAAATTCTTGCTCACATCGAATCCCTACCTTCATGCCATCTTTTCTTCATTACCAGGGATAATCCTTTCCTCCTCTGGATGAATTTTGCACAGATATTTGATAGACTATTTATTGCCTTGTGTTACCAAAATTTCTTACTCCCTACCCTGGTGCCTGGCATGTGACTGTCAATGAATTTTCAAATTGGTTGGTTCAGTTCAGTGACGAGTTTCAATATAAAACAAGTTCCAGATTTAAGTCTATGACCATTTGAGTTTTTATTTTACCCCTCATTTATACACTGTATATCATACGACGGTGGCTTTTAGCAATAACAGTGAACAATGCTGATTCAATATGGAACTCCTCTCTTCTCTCTTCCCTTCCAGTACCTTCACCACACTAAAGACAAGCGATGTCAAAAACTCAAATCGGAGCTTGTCTCCCTCCTGTCTCAACTTCTTCAGTGGCTCTCTCTTATTCTGTCACTGAAGTCAAAATCGTTGGCAAGCCAATAGGATGTGCCATCTTACTTTACACCATGCTGTTCTTGACCATCAGGCTCAGACACCTTGACTGCAGTGCCACAAACAGACTCAATTCCTGCCCACCTATCTCTTTCACAAGTGCTATTCCCTGTTTGGAATGGTTCTCTACCTCCCCTCCCTCCAACACCTCTTCACTTGGGTAATAACAATTACAACTACATGTCAAGTTCAATGCCACTTCTTCAGAAAGAACACCCCTGATCCTGTCACTGAGTGTGGTTACCTGGCATCTTCAGGCCTTCAGTACGTATGTGCAGATGGTACACCAGCCACATGTACAATTTCTCACAGGATATTTGCACTCCAAAGAAGTCTAACTTAAATATTTGTGATGACAACTTACCCACAAGTGTATGTAACATGTCTCCAAGAGGCAGAATTGTTTTTGAAATGTGCACAAACTTGATGCATTGACTGTCACTCTGATTTATTTTTTTTCTTCTTAAAACTTTGCCTATATAACAGAGACCAGAGTTGCCTTTATTTAATTTTTAATTAATTATTCATAAAATTTTGAACATTTAGATTCTCTCTCTCATGCCTGAGTGCACCTTCCCTTTGAGAAGAGATCGACTTTGTCTTGGATGTTGTTTCAACTGCACAGCCTGCCTTTAATTCTGCCACTTGGGCCCAGTTAGCAATATGTGTTGAGACTGGCTGTGTCCTGGCTTAGTGTCCTGTGGTGGCTGAAACTGGGGTCTTAAGCAAACAGGGCTGCTCCTTTCAACTTGACACACATTTGCATCTGTCCACAGAGCCACAAGAAAGCAGATAAATCATGGTTGGCTGGTGAGTTATTTAGTCCTCTGACAGAAATGCCAGAGCTGCTCAGCACCTAAGATGCTTGGTAGCATTTACCAATAAAAATCTGTCAACATTTTTTGCTTTTTAAAATGCTTTCCTTGTAGTTAGAAGCTATTTGTATTGAGTAGAATGGCAAGCAGACATAAGTCCTACTGAGTTTATCATCCAGGCTCTATATCAGTATATAATAGTGCATAGCATTTTAGTAGTTTATCTGACACCACAGAAACAGCCAAACTTAGCAAACTCGGAGACTCTGGCAGGTTCCCCTGGCAACCAGAGTCGCTTCAAGGCATCTCAATGCTCTGCCCATGTTGACTTCAGTTTATTTTGGCCATTAGTTTGGTTAAGAAAAAGGGAGAAAATTAGGGGTACATAAATTAAACAAAACCACTTTTATTATAATCAGTGTTATTTTATCTTCAAAAGACTATCTCAACTAGTAGAGTTTTCTTTACCAATGATCAGCATTAGGACATCTTCTTACATTTTAGAAGTCCTGGCTGAGTTCTGCATCCTGCTTTAGTTATAGAAATATATTCCAGAGAAACCCTTTCATACTCATTATGTACAGTCTGTCTTCTCTATACATGGTTGCTGTATCTGTGGATCAACCAACTGCAGATTGAAAAATACATACTGCCAATGTCTTGGCTGGGCACAGAATCACGAGCCACCACACAGCTTTGTAGATTCAAACAGCAATTCTTTATTCCTGAACTCACACCGGCTTCCACACACGCTCTGGGGCAATCCCAGTTCTCCTCCGCCCCATTCACCTACTCCACGAGGCTTTTTTTCCAATCTCCTTTGAATCTCACAAGAACTCAACGGGAACAAGCAGCAGGAACACCCTAATCCCGGCAGCAATAATCTTCAACCTCCAACTTCCCTAAAACCCCTATTGTCTTAAACCCGGAACGCCCTAAACCCAAGGACCGGGATACTTCCTCAAACCTGATCAGCTCTAAACCCGGATCCGCCTTCCTTGAGCAAGGTCACCTTACATGCAATGTCAACAGCGAAATCCATTTAACATGGGGTACGCGGGCTGGGGATGTGGCTCAAGCGGTAGCGCGCTCACCTGGCGTGTGTGCGGCCCGGGTTTGATCCTCAGCACCACATACAAACAAAGATGTTGTGTCTGCCGAGAACTAAGAAAAAATAAATAAAATATTAAAATTCTCTCTCTGTCCCCCTCTCTCTCACTCTCTCTAAAAAAAAACAAACAAACAAACAAACAAAAAAACATGGGGTACGCTAGCAAGGAAATTTCGATGCGTCATTTCTACTTGGCAATGGCCCTCAGCAACATACATATTAAATTGTGGTTTTACTAAACACATACAGACTTTTTATTTCTTCTCTTTATTCCCTAAACAATACAGTCTGTTTGCATAACAGTTGTATTATGTCTAATATTGTATCATCTAAAAATGATTTAAAGCTTAGAAGAGGGCATAGCTTATATACAAATACTATGCCATTTTATATAAAGGTCTTAACCACCTGTGATTTTGATATCTGTGGAGGTTCTGGAACAAATCTTCAGAGAATACTGAGGGACAACTATATACATGAGAAAAGGAGATAGAATTTAAATTGATAGAATTGTATTGTCCGACTCTTAGAATTTTTTACAATTGTAAAACTTTACTTAAATCATTTAAAGTAGTACATTTTCCTTTCTTCTTTTCTTTGTTAAATACCTCCCTCCTAAATTTGTTTTGCGCTTGGGATATATGGGGTCTGCATTTGTCTCCTTATATGAAACAGTTCTGTTCAATAGGCACAAGGCAAGAACCTATTGAACATACGTGTTTGAACATATGGAACATATGAGTTTGAACCCAGATCTAGCCGTGTGAACCACCTATCTGTGTGCTAAATAAAGAAAACAACCACTGTGGAAAGTGAGTGCAATAGGAAGATAGGCACACTTTCAAAAGTGTGTACCACAAAGACAGTTGTGTCTTTAATGCATGAGATCATAGATAAATAGATAAGTAATAGATGAAAAGATACATGGGTAATTTTGGATTTCCCAATAGTTTTCATTGACAAACTATTTTTACTTTCTTTTCAACTCTAGTACTATTCAGTTTTTGCTAATTCCAAATAAAACGTCTTTGCTTGGCTAGTTTGGTGATAGCATAGGATCATTCTAGCAGGAAGTTAGTCTTTAGCCATAGGAGGTAAGATTCTGTTTGTCATCTTCCTTTTGGAGAAGTCATCCCTAGATACATGGAGGTTCCAGAAGGGCTGATTATTTTTCAAAAACATGGTACTTTCCAGTAAGAATTTGTACATAGGCAGGGCACCGTGGTGCAGGCTTGTAATCCCAGCAGCTCAGGAGTAACCCCCTCCCCCCACACACACAAAAAAAAGAATTTACAAACAGACTTAAAGGATACAAGATTTGATAATCTTGAAACTCAAAGTTGAAGTGATACCATTGGCCAAAGGGAAGCTTTTCTTTTGCTCTTCATATCATACTTCTCCAAAGAGTTGTGCATTTTAAGGCTGTGGGAAACTTCTGGTGACCAAATCTCCTTTGGGGTCAGGGTGTCTTGAAAGAACTAGGAGCCCTCTTCTACTGTGAGCTGATGAAGGGAAGGTCTGACGTGCCCTTTAGAGTGCTGAGGTGTGATCTTGAAGTTGAACTATGGAAAACAGTTTGTTAGGTTAAGACAGTGAATTCACTTGGGAAATTCACTGCCTAGTCCTTGTTCTCCTATCCCACCTCCAATACCCAATGAGAAAGGGGAATGTCCCCACTTTCTTTGCCGATCTTCACCTTAGTGACAGTCCTGGATCCTTGCCTTTGCCCCAGGGCCTCTTTCACCCAGCTGAATCTGGCAGTAATTCTTGGACTGGCACACTCACACAAGAAATTGTGGTGACTGAGTTTCTCTACAGAGGTTAAATTCTGGGCTTTAGAGTAAAGAAGGACAGTGTGATGGCTTCCAGGATTAATGTAGGGGAGAGAAACACCATCACCCTCCAGGACCAGGAATGAGGACTGGGTAAGGACAGTGTTTTGTCTTGTCAGGTAATAACACGGTATACAGTTAGTACCTATAAGATGCAGTTTAGGGGCAGCCTGCCACTCCAATTGAGGAAGACTGAAAGTTACAAAATGCACAGCCAATTCTATGCATGCACCTGAAATCATTAATATTTTAGGGCCTGGTCTTATTCTAACTGGATTATTTCACAACTTTATATGAATCACTCAAACAAACAAAATACAGATAAAATTACCATAGCTTTTCTCATTTAAAAAAAAAAAAAGATGTGTCAGACAATAAATTCTAAACACATTATTAATTATCCAGATGAACACTGGCACTAAATAAGCATGCCCCTTCCTATTACTGAATGTAAATGACCCAGAGCTCAGACTTAGGTCACGGGGGAGGCTTTAGAAGCATTAAAACAAGGCAGTGTGCGCCTCTAGGCAGTTAGTGCTCAGGGTGAGTCTTCAGGGCTCTCCTTGGGCAGCTGGGCTGCGGGAGGACTAGCTCTGAGTGGGCGGGGCCGAGCGCGATGGGCGGGCCTTGGGCGGGAGCCAGAGCCCAGCTCTCAGCCAGCTGGTACCCAGCGCCTGGCCTCATCCTACCTGCTTCCAATCTCTTTAAACTGCCTCCAGTAGTGGGAGCCCCGCACTGAGCAGTAGAGACGGGGACCGTGTTTGGCAAAACGCGCTCTACTCAGAGCGTCAGAGGGGTCCAAGAGCCAGTGACGCCGGGCGACAGGTGCACACAGACCCCGAAGGCTGAGCCAGACCAGGGAACGCGCGGTTCCACAGCGACTACTTCGTTTGCCACTGGGAACAAGAGGTGAGCTTTGGGCTTAGGAGGCGCAGTCCCAGCTAGGACTCTGTGCTCTGGGAGGGAGGGGGGGGGTCCCTTGTCCTTGGAACTCAGATCAGCAGTCTGCGGACAGTTCTATCGGGGGACAGTACCTAGGAATTGGCGGGGGGTCATCTTAGAAGCGAGTTCTCTCCACCCCTGCGGGTCACCAAGCCGGGCGTCAGCTGACTGGGAAGGCAGCGAGGTCTGTCCTCCCCATCCCGCCCCCCGGGGGAATGTGCGACGGGTTGAGCATCCTTGGGGCTGCTGGTCTCCTGCGCTGCCAGCCTCTGAGCGCTGGCCCCCGCGCGGGCAAAGTTTGCCTCTCCGGGTCCAACGTGTCCTCTCGCTTCCACAGCCGCGCAGGTGCCCACCTTTCCTCGACCTCCAGCTGCAGCCGCCCCGCAATGGAGACACCGGTCCAGATCTTCCGTGGGGAGCCAGGCCCCACCTGCGCCCCCAGCGCCTGCCTGCTCCCCAACAGCAGCGCTTGGTTCCCCGGCTGGGCCGAGTCAGGCAACGGCAGCGCCGGCTCCGAGGAAGCTCAGCAGGAGCCCGCGCACATCTCCCCCGCCATCCCCGTCATCATCACCGCGGTCTACTCGGTGGTGTTCGTCGTGGGCTTGGTGGGCAACTCGCTGGTAATGTTCGTGATCATCCGGTGAGCACCGGGGTCAGGGCGTGGTGGAGACAGGGCGAGGCAGGGAGGGAAGCAGCGGGATCCTGGAGCAGCCAGCCTGGTGGTGGGGGACTCCTCTGTGCAGGGTTCAGGAAATTCTGAGAGAGTGGCTTCTTGAAACAGACGAAGGATTTTTAGTGGGGGACTGCAGGCCTGAAGCGCCTCCAGGATTTAAGAGAGACCTACCCCGCTCCCCATCCCAGGGCGCCAAAACCCTCTGAAAACAGTGTGTGTGAAGGTACCAAGGTTCAGACTGTCTGGTCAATGTCTCTTGATCAAGAAGCCAGTTGGTTTTCGTGGCATTTTACCTGGTTGCCTGCTCCAGTTTGCAGCACTTTGTTTGCCCTTTAAATATTTCTTAAGATGAATTTCAGGCCCACTAAGTGCACTGAAGGCAATTCAGAATTTTCTGTGACTCATCAGACTGATGTTATGGCTTATGAAACAAACAAACAAACAAACAAACAAAATCTCATATTCTATTTAAGGTTATAATACTCCATATAGGAGCCTTTTTAGTACTAAAATGCTTCATATCTTTACACAATCAGTGACTGTTGTAAATTAGCCAACAAATATTCATCCTCTAAACTGTGGACTGTGGCGATATTTTTAAAATTGCTTTGCTGTTTCTTGCCCGATGATGAGATATTGAAGGTTCTTATTTTATTGCTCTTTTGTGGAATTTTGTTGATGTTAACTTCCAATAAAGTTCCAAATATCCACATATGTGCTAAATTTCTGGTAAGTAAACTGATTCTTAATTTTAAATAGACAGAAAAGGGAAAAGATGTACTTTGTTATGTATGCCTTTTGAGATATATGTGCTTCACTTTCTCGAGACAAAATGCTTAGGAAATACACCTTGGAGAGTGTATAAGAAAGCTTACATTCCTTCCTGTTGTCCCTAAAAATGGAGGAGGCAAGTTGCCCTGATTAAGGACATTGAAAGGATGAAGAACTAATTATTTCTTCTTCCTCCTCCTCTTCTTCTTCTCTTCTTCTTATTCCTATTCCCCTTCTCCTTCTTCTTTTCTTCACCTTCATGTTGACTTTAGTTTTGAGGCAGAGCCTTTAATTGTGAACTTTAAAAACAATATCTACAGTAGCATGAATCTTTCTACTGGAAAGTCACCATAATTAAATTTCCTCTTTATCTTTTTGGTGGGGAGGGAGCTTTGAAATGTCAGGTCTTTTATCTCCATCTATACTCAGAAGTTAAAAATCATCAGCTAAGCCTTTAAATACATATTATAAAGCTCACTTTATAGTTAGACTCTGTAGCATGCTACCCTTAGTTTCCACATTGCTTATCACATTTCACAGCAATTTCTATGTGATGAGTAAATAATATGAAAAAATATGTTAAAGACAAATCATTGGTCCAAGTCATTAGTAATTTCAGGACTGGTTTCCATTCAAAGAGAAAATTACACAAAAGAACAGACAACTGTATTCTACATTGTAATTAAAAATTTTAGGAGATCTTGGTATAGAGGTCCTTTTCTTTTTTGGTAATGAACCATTATACAAAAAGAGGACTCTGACAACCACATCTCCTCTGTTTCTACTCATCCCATATTAAGTGCTTAAGTGAAACAGGTACATCTTATTGTTACTCGAATGAGTACCTGAAATCTTGAGTTTGAAAAGAGCTTCCTAGCTGCTCTTCAATGTTTTAAATGGCTGTAGACTAGAATTAAAAAGAATGGAGAATCCTAAAGCAGCACTTAGATGCTCTGTGCAAAGATAGACATGTTGGGAGGAAGAAAGGAATTCTTGCAGATTACATAGGACTTTATTGGATAGACTTCCCAAAGATAGCCACTATTAAAATTTGTTAGATGGAGATAAATTCAGCTAAAAATATTTTAAAAAGTAGTTCACAGAACAATGTCATCCAGTCTCCTACCACATTCTCACTATTTAGAGGTTAAGTATGACAATAAATGAAAATGAAGTGTTACACTGCTACCCTGGAAAGCCAGGTATGACAGTTCACTTAAATTCATAGCCAAGAGGGTAAAAAAAAATGTTTTTAGAATTTGTTCATGCTGAGAGATGATTCAAGACTTGAAAAAATAAAACCTTTGAAGAAAAGGTGATGGGCTTGGGTTTACTTAGCTCAGGAGAAGAATAGGATGATGATTCAAGAGAGGGCAACGAGAAGGAGGTTTGATATGCTTTTCAGGACTGAGCCAAGTCAAGTGTGGAATCCACATGCCATTCTTCTAATGGAAATTGGGGGCTTGACCACTTTGCTTGAAAAGATGGAGGATCGCTTTTGAGAAAGACACTGCTTTAAAATATTATACATAGAAAAAGTTCCTAGTATAACTTAGTCTTAAAGAAAATCCTTTTAGAGGTGACAATTAGGTGCTTAAATGAAGGGCAGTTTATAGGTCTAGGATGGAAAGCTCCAACTTGGGGAAAAAAATCAGAACTGTGGAACTAGAGCTTTGGAAAACTAGAGCTTGATGACTATTTTTAGACCTACCTTACAGATAGTTTTTCCCACCTTGAGCACCTGGGAATGCTGCCCAGTATCTTCTGAAGATATTTAAAGTTTCAAGGTTCTCATCATTTATTGTGCACCAACAATCATGACCCACTAATATTAGGGCACATCAACATTTCACTGTGAACACCCTAAAATCCATGTACTCCGGCCTCTTCCCCTTGCCAGACTTTGGGAGCTGTGATTCTTGGATGTGCCCTTGGGTATGCTTCGCAAGTTCCTAGTGCCATGTCACACTTTAGTAAACACTCTTGTCTACCACACCTGTACCCTGGACCTTGGCAGGCAGCCCTACATCTGACATCTTAAACATCCAGTCTCCTACCTTTACCACAACTTTCCATGCTTAACAAATGTCTCCTGCATTAACAAGGATGATTAAAATTTAATAAATGCTTAATATGTGTCATATAGGAAAATCTATCTACTTCATGGGAATTATTTTATTTAATCTTAATAGCAATAGATATATTATTACAATGCCCATTTAACAAATTAGAAGACCAAAGCAAGGGCAGATTAAACAAACTAAGGTCACTCTTGTTTTTCTATGTCCCTATCCTATTTTCTAACATGAGCCAATTTCTTCTCCCATTTCCTATAAAAATGGAAGCCAGAATTAAATATGCACTGGTTTCCAAACTTTTCATCTGACTATATTCTCTTTTAACAGTTAATGAATGACCTTAACCAGTAGGTCACTGAGGGAGGAGAATTAAGTCTCTGTGGTCTCTTCTCCTGTGTATATTGATATCTACCCTCTCTACATTCTGTTCCATCTCAGGGGAAGAACTTCTTTATTTCTATACCAGTTCCTGTGTTTTGACCCTCATATCCTCTGGAGGCTTTGTTATCCAGTTATTTCCTTTTACTCTATCTGAAATCTCTTCCTGTCCACTGTCTCTTGTCCATTCAGCACATGAACATGCTCAATATCCACCAACCCTCCATTCTTCTGAGTTCCTCTAGCTAATGTCCTTTATCATCCTGTGCATTGCAGATAGGCAGACTTCTTGGAGGAATAATTTATCCTCTTGGTTTCATTGTCTTCCCCATTCCTCTTTTTCGTGGCTCCACTTGGTTGCTTTGCTTGAGACTCCTGTACCAAAGTTATGGCTTTATGTTTCAGAGGCTTGTTGGAGTTTGGCTGGTGCCTGACATCTATGGAGGTCTGGCATGCTTTGCCCAACCTTGG
Source organism: Spermophilus citellus (assembly GCF_964194105.1). Classification (NCBI taxonomy): domain Eukaryota; kingdom Metazoa; phylum Chordata; class Mammalia; order Rodentia; family Sciuridae; genus Spermophilus; species Spermophilus citellus. Next base: position 26,990,331 of record NC_138194.1, on the reverse strand, counting down.
GTTTCTCTGAAAACCCTCATTCCTCAGTTTCCCCCTCATCTTCTGGGCTTCGCTTCACATATTCCTCTTCCTCTGATGTTTTTCCTAGGGTCTTCTCAGCTGTCTTATGTCCCCACTTGACATATTCTTTGTATTAGTCAAGGCTTAACCAGCTAAGCAGAACCAGTAGTGGACATGCATGCTAAGAGATGTCTTGCAAGGAATTGGGTTACATGGTTGTGGAGCTAGCTGGCTGGGCACATCCAAAATCCGTAAAGGACAGGCTTCAGAGAGCTGGAAAGGACAGGCTGATATCCACAAGTAGAATTTCTTCCCCAGCAAACCCCAATTCTGCTCATAAGGGTTATTTTCTGATATATCAAGCCCACTTAGATGACCTAGAATCATCTCCCTAAGGTCTAGAATGATCTCAGCTAATTATGTCCTTTAATCACTTGTAGAAAACACCTTCACAGCAACACTCAGATAGGTGTTTGAAGACCTAGTCACAGCCTGGTTGAGAGGATACAGCAGACTGTCCATCACACCCCCTTTCAATGGCTTGGTCCATTCTTGTGACTTTAACTGTCAGGTACATTCTGAAAAATCCTAAATCCAATCTCTGCCTCCCAGTTATCCATCCCTTCTGCAGACTCAACTAACTTTCTTTCTGGATGACTCTTTGAGAATGCACTATTCAAAGCCCCAGACAAGGCCAGTGTTCAACAGGGAGCATCAAATGGTGAATTATGCAGACACAGCATTGCACATTGGTGTTTTTTTTTTTTTTTTTTTTTTTAAAGAGAGAGTGAGAGAGGAGAGAGAGAGAGAATTTTTAGTATTTATTTTTTTTTTTAGTTCTCGGCAGACACAACATCTTTGTTGGTATGTGGTGCTGAGGATCGAACCTGGGCCGCACGCATGCGAGGCGAGCGTGCTACCGCTTGAGCCACATCCCCAGCCCCCACATTGGTGTTTTTGTTAATACTTTTCTACATGTGGTTTGGGGAACATTATCTAAGATGGGCTATGGTGACATAGCCTACCCTGGTCTGCAAGGACTGAACTTACCAAGTGCCACAAATTGGGTGGCTTAAATAGCCGAAAGTCATTGTCTCAGTTTTGGAATGCCAAAGTCTAAGGTCAAGGTATCCACTGGGGTGGCCTTCTCTGAGTTCTGCTTTTTTTCTTATAGATATCTAAATTCTCCCTGTATCCTAATATGGTCTCTCCTTGTATCCAAATCTCCACTTTTTATAAAAGCAACAATAATATCAGATTAGGACATACCCAGATGTCCTCATTTGACCTTATTTACTTCTTTGGAGGCCCTGTCTCTGAAGTATTGGTGACTAGGACATTAACATAGTAATTTGAGGAGGACACAGCTCAACCCAAACACAACCCCTTCTCCCTCTATTCTCCTTAAGAGAACACTCTTCTCAAGCTTCAAATTCCATAATGTTATGTTTATTTTTGTTTAATTTAGAGGAAAGCTATGAATAAACAAGGAAATTTTTACTTAAAAAAGCAGGATCAGAAAATTCTTTAATTATTGGTCATAAGTTTTGCCTTTTCCTTTTCTCATTAGTTCTCACTAATTAGTTGCTAGAGTTCAGTCCTCCTGACCTTGCCCTGGGAGTAGAAGTCTTATGCCTCCTTCTCCTTCAGCCTTAGCACATTGAAATTTCTCTACAGGGGTGCCTTTATAAGGGACTCAGAGGAAAAGCAAACCAAAAAAGACTATGGAAATTGTTACACTTGCTAAACTCAAATTTCTTCTCCAAAGGCAACAAGCAACCCAAGTTTTCTGGGTGTGGAGCTTGATCTTCATGAAGGCACCTATTTTCTTGCTCATAATTGGAGGAAAGAGCATTTTTCCCTCCGCTGTTGAGTAGAAGTTCCATGCTTCTCTCTCCTAGGTTCTGTGGCATGTTCTACTCACTCAGGGCACTGCTGGGCCAGTCTGGTCCCTTGGTAACTGTATCAAGAGCTGGAGTTGTATGTAAAGGAATAGGGTAGCCCAGAGTGTCTGTCACAGTGCCTGCCTCTTTTCGTCCCCCTCCTTGAAATACTTATTGTCATCACTGCAGTGGTGTGTATATAAGTCTCTCACAGGCTCACAAGTGTCACCATAGCCCACCTTAGATAATGTTCCCCCAAACCACATGGAGAGAGGTATTAACAAAAACACCAAGGTGCAATGCTGTGCCTGCATAATTCACCATTTGATGCTCCCTGTTGAACACTGGCCTTGCCTGGGGCTTTGAATAGTGCATTCTCATTTTTCCTAAATCCTGTTTTGGAATCAGCGTTATACATTTCCTTTGATGCAAACGTCATAGAAATAACTTCAGGAATTAAAAGCCTATCTTTCACTTCTCAAGGAAATTTGTACCTTTTGGACAGCCTCTCAAAAAAGAGAATCAGTTTCATTGCAATTGCTTATATGGATTAGCTAAAATTATTTTCCTACCCTTGGGGTGTGTGATTGCAGAAGAAGTCCAAAACCTGGTGTAACCATTTCAAGGGTCAGAGATCAAGCAAGTGTAAGGAGGAAGGGAGGGAGGGGATTTAGGGGGAGGGAAGGAAGGAAATTCATTTGGAGACCTGGTATAAGCTCTTAAAACTTTAACAAACTCAAAAAAATTTTGTAGCCTCAAAAATTACTTCTCAATTCTATTGGCTTTACAGTTTTTTCTGGTGTCTGCCTAACTCTTCATTTTGAGAGGGGTTTATTTTTCTTTGGAAGAGAAGAGTTCCTCCTTTCATTCCAGATTAACTTTTGGATGAACTCAATTATTGTCCCAGGAGGCTCTGAGCCCTGTATGGCTACAGGACAGATGCCTTTCTAAAGTTTGGCTCATGTGATTTTAGTGGTACAAGTAATATAGACTTAGAACTGGGTTAATAAGAGAAAGTTTCAGAATAACATTTCTTTATTCCTCAGTGGAAAAATCAAACAGTAGTTCCCTCCTCTTGTTTTAGAGGGAATTCCAGTTTATGTCTTAGATAAGAAGAACTTATGTAAGAAGAATAGATTTTAGGAATGGGATAATATTTTAGAAGGCTTGTGGGTTATTATTTGTTTGATGTTTGCTGTACTGGTTAAGCAAATTGGAATTTAAATGAAATATAAGGAAAACATGATGAAATGAGAGATTCCAAAGAAACTAGTCAGAAGCTGGAGGGGGAGGCCTTAAGTTTAGGCATGACTGGAGTTAGGAGCATGTAGAGATCAGGTACCACAATAGGCATGATTTTCTTAGCTCCTATTGAACATTAGCTCATTTAAATTAACAACAAACCTATGAAATAAGGATTGTTAGAGCTTTTTTATTTTTATTTTCCCAGATGGGACATAAAACTGCAGAGTTTCAAGTATCTGTCTGAGGGCCCATGATTGCTCAATGACCAATCTAATATCTGAGCCCAGGGTCTGTCTAACTCTAAATCTCTCTCTTCTTTCTGCCTTACTGTGTTGCTTCCTACCCAGGGAAGGAGCAACTTCATCTGACAGAGGGCATAGCAGGAAGGGTAATCACGGGGCCTCTCTACTAGTTCACACTCTAAGACTTGACCCTATCTGGATCAGATTCATATGTAAAGATATGGAGTGGAATTAAAAAATATCCACATACCTCTAGGCACTAAGTAGCTTTGCACTAGGAAACAACATGCTAATTCATAATTTTAACTTTCTTCTGGGAGCTGGCAGACATGATAACTTTCACACTGCATGCACAACTGGGTGCACTCAAATATTTGTCCTGGGAGTTGAAAAGGTGCACCATGACACCACTGTAACTAGTGAGACAGAGGCATGAGCTGTTCCTGGGGCACTGGGTAGTCCTGTGAAATTCCTACTTGGACAGTCCCTGTATTTCCTGGCTACTGCCCTTCAGGGGCAGACTGCCAGGGTTCAGTGCAGCTGCACACCTGGGATCCTGGCTGTGCATTGCTACTGTGTGCAACTGCAGTACAACGGCTCAGGAACTCAGGTTCCTTTGGAATTCTGCTCAAGACTTTTGCTCTATGCATGTGAAGGAGTAATGCAGGGTAACTGTAAGGGTCGGAATCCTATGTGAATATGACTCTTTTAGGATATTACAGACTGAGGAGATATCAGTAAAATCATTGGAGAAACAATGACTGAATTTCCTTTCTTTTTAAAAAATAAGTAAACCACTGCCCTTTTGTAAACAAACACAATTCCACTAGCAAGTAATCCAGGAGGATATTTAGCAAACTAATGTTATTGAGACAAACCAAAGCTATCTGGAGAATTAGTGAAACAAAAACATGCCTGGTAAAGTCTCTTTTTAAATGTGAGAAGTCACATCAGGACCATAATTAGTATTCCTGATCATTTTATTTTCACTGAAATTTTTAGAATGACTTCTCTAAAAAGTAGTGTTAGGTACACAGCAAAATTGATTGGGAAATATAGATTTCTCATATACTACCTGCCCCTCACAAGCATAGCCTCCCCCATTATCAATATTGACACCAGAATGGGACATTGGTTATAACTGATGAACCTATATTGGCAAAGCATTATCACCCAGAGCTCATAGTTTACATTAAGGTTCATTCCCACCAAAAGCTTTTTGAGATCTAATTGGCAAATAAAAATTGTATGTATCCAAGATGTACAAGGTGATGGTTTGTGCTGTAGTTTAGATCATGATGTCCCATGCATTGAAGGCTTGGTCACAATTATGTGGTGATGTTAGAAGGTGGTGGAGTCTTTAGGTGGTGTGGCTAAGTGGGAGGTTAGTGTCCTTGAAAAGGATATTGGGACTCTGGCTTTTCCTGTCTCTCCTTCTCTGCAATCTCTCTCTCATATCTATCTACTTCTCTCTCTCTCTCTCTCTCTCTCTCTCTCTCTCTCTCTCTCTCTCTCCAAACAAAGTGAAATCACCTCCATTGCCACATGCTCCCACCATGACATATCATTGGCCACAGACACCCCCCACCAAAATAAATGGGCCAAATAACCAGAATCCTCTAAAACTGTGAGCAAAAATAAATCTTCTTTACAAGTTGATTATCTCAGGCAATTTTTTATTATGAAAGAAACCTAACACAATTGAAATGCATATACATTGTGAAATATATCATGTGTTAACATGATAGTGTTAACACATCCATCACCACACACCATTTTGTGCATGTATATGGGTTTGTGTGCTAGGCAAGGAAACTTAAGACTTACTCTCTTAACCAATTTCAAGTATTCAATACAGTATTAATAACTATTGTCTGAACATTAGATCCCCAGAATTTATTCCTCTTATAACTGAAGGTTTTTGCCTTGTCATCAACATCTCCCCGCCTTCCCTCAAACTTTCTGATCATTTTAAACACAAAATCTGGAATGCTATGTATCTGGAAAACATGCCTGGTAAAGTGAATAACCATGTTTGTTGGAAATGCAGAGGATACCCAAAGCTTGTCTCTTACCATGCTGGTCTCCTGCTGTCAGCTAAAAAGGACTGCATTTCCCCGGTGCTGCAGAACTTTCCTCTTACTCAGAGTGGTTACTCATTGTTGGGATACAGCTGCCAGCTCTCGTGGGTTAGTTTGATCACAATCTTCTTTTTAACCAAACAACATTGCAAGTGTATCTCATGGATATTTAGATATTTTGGTATGTTAAAAAAAATCTACTCAGAAAAATGGCCACTAATCTTTAATTTTTTTTTTCTTTTTTATCACATTGGTACTAAGGTTTGACTTCCCACTGTCTCACTAGTTTATAGTTTCAGACAAGTCACCTACTTCAGCCCCTTGGGGGGCTGTCTCTTTGCCCCCCAAATGGGTATGATTGGCTTTCCATGTACCAAACAGGCCTGTCATATTTAGTTTTATAAGTAATCTAGAGATGATTTAAAGTAGATCAAGGAGGTGCTCAGGTTATATGTAAATATGGCACCAATTTATATCAGGACTTGAGCATCCATGGATTTTGATGTCTTTATGGGTCCTAGAACCAATCTCCCATAGAAACCCATGAACAACTAGACCACCTAAGGAAAACCTCAAATACCATAACATATGAGAAAGTGTTTTGTCCATATAGGGTCAGTATGCTAATGTTTTATAATCATATTATCCTCTGGAGCATGCCCTGTTTTCTCATGTTAAATATCTTCCACGCCCATGATGCAGATTTGGCCACACTTATCAGAATGCTTTCCAATCGATAGCTGCAAGAAGTGGCAGAGTTCAGAGGATTACCTTGTTTCTTTGATAAAACACCTGACCCCTTAGGAATCTTTGTCATAAGATGGTCCTGAGTTCCTATATTTATTACATGTGGATTCTAAGAATCCTTGAGAAACATGGAGAATACTTGCTAAGATTTTTTTTTTCTCAGACTTTTCCTTTCCCCAAAAAAGTAGGGTCAATGGCATCAAACAAAATTGCGCTATGGGTTGTTAGGGCTCTGGCAGGTAATTTAATAGCAGCAATAGCAGCAGCAGCAGCACTGTGCTGGGGACAGTGTCATCTGGCACCCACTGCACAACTGTCAAGGACCAGCCCACTGCTAAGTAATTTTCTGTGTGTGCTGTTTGATCATCACGACAACTTTGCCAAATAAAAAGAAGTTTCTGAAATAGTGTCTGTGACATAAGAAATAATAAATGTTAAAATGATTTTTGTCCTTTGGAGTTCAAGGTCTTCTGGGACCTAATATACTATTCCCATCCAGTCACAAGCCACCCCCCCACCCCCAATCCTCAGCAGCATCCCTGAACCCGGAAATCCCTTTTCTCACCCATTCTTAAAGGAGACACTAGCTTCTCTATCCAAATCTTTCTCAAAGTTGAAGGTCCTGCCACATCCTCTCTTCTTTCAAATATGCCCTGATTTCACTGATCTCTCTTTTCTTTCTTTAGTGCAGATGATAATTTGAATTTATATATAATTTGGGTTTGAATGTTGATTTTATTTTTCAGTTATCCTCAAATGATAACATGTTGCTGTCTGTGGGGTAGGCACTGAAAGAACATGTTGAGAAAATGAAGGGATGAAGACAGAGGAGGGGATGTGAATATAAATGGAGAGAGACGAGAGGGTGTGTGTAAGGAAACATGGGGCACGTTGGAGGTAAAGGCTAAAAATAACAGGAATCAATAAAGCTGAATGTGTGCTGGTGATCAGTCATCAAGATTAAAGGCTTATTGTGCTATTGTTGTGAAGGTGAAATAGAGTTCCTGATTAAAAAAGCATCATTGAAATTACAAAACAAAAACCAAGCTCATGCAATAGACAGCAAAGGAGGCCAATGATTCACTAATCATCTCTTCCTCCTGTGTGTTGCCGGACCATAGCAAGCAAATGGAAAAGGACAGGAAGCCCTCATGACTGAGTCATAAGGACAGAGATCCTCCTTCTGGCCCCTGTGTCTAGCGTGGCAAGTGTCACGTCTCCTAGGAACTCTGCCTGATGACCTTTGTTCCTGACACATCAGCAGATAACTTTGGTCCTCTTACCATCACACAAGGGCCTATGGATGTCACGTTAGAAGCTACTACCCCATTCTCTATAAAGAGAACACACTAAGATGTCCTGGGGGAGCATTTCACCTCTCTGAAACACTCTTCCCCTGAGGTTCACACTTCCCCGCTCCCAGGTTGACCCCTTTTCCTGACCTGCCCCTTGCACCTCATCCTGTGCATTGTACTTTGATTTGTAACATTCTCAAGTTTAGTGAGGACAGCCCCCAGACTTTGCTCTTTTAGTGCCATATGCTCCTGCGGTGTGTATGCTTAAAAAGTGCAGCCACTTGCTGCCAACCCACCTCCAGTTTTTCCACACAAGCCAAAGCTTCCCACCCAGATGGTGCCATTTTACTTGAAATGCTTGAGAAATTTTGTAAAGCAACATGGATGAAATAGAAAATAATGTCATCTCCTATCAGAGCCACAAAGCTACCTTTTTTTTCACCAGTGAATATACAGTGAATGACATATAGTCAGAACCGACTCATGTTTTGTGTTTAACTATAAACCTGAGGGCTCACTTGGATTGTCTCTGGGGGTAAAGGTCTACTTTTAGATTCACATGTTCACAGGATTCAGTCCCAGGTAGTCCCTAAGAGATCATCAGCAAGTATTGATTGAACACATAGTTTATTCATCACTTTTAGTTATACCTGGGATTTCTCCTCTTCCAGTGATGTAGGTTTATAAGCATGTGTCTTTAGAACCCTGGAAGTGAGGTTTTGCCCTGACATCTGATACCCCTTCCAGTTCCTCCCACTGAGGTCCCACCTCTCATGACAAAGCACCTGACTTACCTGTGGGGAACTCTTCGGATCCATGAGGGAAAAGTCATACATCTCAAATGCCAACTAGAAGAGAATTTGTTGTGAGAATCAAGTAAGACACATGAAAGTCAAGATACTGCACTCAATTATAAAGTACTGGAGATTGATGGGTTTGAATTTCTGCTATGCCTTTTATAACTCTGAGAATTCTATTTATTTATTTATTTGGTACCAGCGAATGAACTCAAGGGTACTTAACTGCTGAGCCACATCCTCACCCTTTTTTATTTTGAAATGGATCTCACTAGGTTGATTACAGCCTTGCTAAGCTACTGAGTCTGGCCTTGAATCTGTGATCCTCCTGCTTCAGCCTTCTGAGCTGCTGGGATGACAGGTGTGTGCCACTATACCCAGCTAACCATGAGAATATTTGAGGAAATTCTGTGATTGTTAGTTGCCTAACCTATAGAACAGGGATATGAACATCTACCATATGGAGTTACTATGAGGACTAAATGAAATAAAGTCTGTGGACTGTATGAACAGTGCCTGACACAGGGAGCTTTTTGAAATGAGTGGTTATTATGCTTGTTGTCCATGCTCATATTTCTCATTCTAAGACTGGATGACAGGATTTGAATTCTGTATAAGGTCAATTTTTATGCAGTTCTAGACAGTTTTATTTTATGTATGATTCTGTCAGTTTTTCTCCAGTGTATCGGGTCTCAGTCTTCACTTTTACTCCTATCTTTTATATTCACACTGAATTGGGTAAATCTGATTGTGAGCATTACCTATAACTACAGTCCTCTGTTTTCTGTGCTAACTGGTGGCCTCCAACCACATGGATGAGTTTGAGAACAAAAACTAAATTAGACATGTTCTTTGGATCAGATGCATTTCATTGATTATTTCTGGAACTCTATGGGATAAACATTATATTTTTCTATTTTATAATTGGAGAAACTGAGGCTCAAGGTGGACAGTGAGCCCCTCCTATAGTTTGGATCTTGAATGTCTCCAAAAGTCCATCTGTTAAAGGTTTGATCTTCAGGGTGGTACTACTGGGAGGGTAGTGGAGCCTGTAAGAGGTGGGACCTAGTAGGAGGATTGGTCATTGGTGGTGTGCTCTCAAAAAGGACTGCCGGTTCCCAGCCCACTCATTGTACTGGTGGTGAGGTGAGCAGTTTGCTCTGCCATGTCCTCCTGCCATGATGCACTGCCTTGCTGCAGACCTAGAGCAAGAGGTCGGCCAGTTATGAACTGCAGTCTCTGTGAGCCAAAATAAGCCTTTTCCCTTTACAAATTGATTACTTCAGTTATTCGTTATAGGGAAGAAACACTAAACACTAACATGATCCTCTAAAATCTACATATTGTTGGAAGGAAAAATAAAGACTTGAACCCAGGTTTCCCTAACGTTATAAAGCAAGGACTGGTAGTCTAACTTCATAAGAAAGTGGGAAATATAAGGGTCACAAAATCTGAGAGTAGGCACCAAAGGTATTGCCTGTTGGAATCTTGGTCAGTAGCAGGAATTTGGTGGTGGGGGTGGGAGAAAGTTGAAAGAGTACAAGATAGGTGTATAAGCTATATTTTTTTCAAACATAGAATCACATTTTTAAAATTTATTTATTATTTATTTATTTTCGCATTACAATTCTTAATAGAATCACATTTTTAAGAAGACAATATCTGAGAAAATCACATTTCAGTCTTCCCCATTAGAAACTTTTGGCTCTGAGTAGAAATACTTGCTTGATACACAAAACATATTTTTAAATAGAGTACTTATTTTCTAGATTAAATCACTCTTTTAGTAACAGAACATTGAAATGGACACCAACCCAGCCTTTACAATGCTTTTCCATCCAACTATGAGTGTATCCACTTCCTAACACGATGAGAAGGGAGAAGGGGATTGGATGGGGAACGTGGGCATGACTCTGGGGGTGAAGTGTGATCCTATGAGTCAAGCCATCGGCTGCCCTTATCTCATGAACTGCCAGTTAGGTTTTATTGTCCCTATTTATCAGGAACTAAAACTCAGCAAGTCACATAGTGAGTTCAGACTCAGAACAGTAGTACTTCACGTTAGACTATTCTGCCACTAAGGGAAGCCAGGGTTGCTCTCTCACTGAATTTTAAAAGATGTTTCTCATGTGGAAATTTATATATATAGAAGGGGGCCCAGATGAATTAACTGTGAGAAGGTCTACGACATCTGAGGTGTGTAGAAAGCAATGGTTTTACCTCTTGGTCTCTTAATGCTGTATGGATTTTGGAAGAAGCATTCTCCAAGCAAAATAAGCAAAGTTCAGTTTTAAGTGAAAATGGAATTGCTCTAAACTTTTGTTATAATATAAATAATTTGGACTTAAAGGCAATCTTTAAGACCTATGTTGAAAATTACTGTCTCCTTCATTTAAAGATGAGACAAGTATGTGTTGTAAAAAAAAAAGTCTGTTGAGATTGGAGTAGAGATGGATTTATTTCTCCTCTGTTACAGAAGTGCTGTGATATGTGTAAGAGAACTCAGCCCAATTTATTTATAAAATACACTTAAAATGACAAGCTACTGACATGCTGAAAAACAAAAACCAACAAATATAATTTTGTTTTAGACTTTGCAATTGGACATTTATAAGAATCAAAAACCATTTTTTCATGTTCAAAAGATAGGATAATTACAATGATTAATTTCTTAAAAATAACTTTGAGGAGAAATGTTTTATCTTTGTTTTACCTAAGGAAGGGAAAAGGATAAAGTGTTTAACATGCTAAAAGTCAAACACCTCTGTCGAATTAGAATTAATTGTCAGTCACAAAATAAAGACCTTTACTAAGTGCAATTCTGTTGAAAAGATCTACGTATTCATCTATTTATCTACCCATGCTACCTTCATTATCTTTTTTTTATTAAATATTTTAAATAATTATTATTATTAAAATATTTTTTAGAAAAACCTCTAAAATAAAAAACTCAATAAACTCAGAGATCTCTGCCCAGTTTTCAACTACTCTGACTGTCTGGAATACTCCTTCTAGATTTACAAAATGATATTTAAAGAATAAGTAAATAAATAGGCAAAATTAATAACCCAAAGCAGTCACAAGCACATTCACCTTATGACTTTGACTTAAAAGATGGAGAAAAATGCTATTGCCTCTTGTCTTCTAGATACACAAAGATGAAGACAGCGACCAACATCTATATATTTAACCTGGCTTTGGCGGATGCTTTAGTTACTACCACCATGCCCTTCCAGAGCACTGTCTATCTCATGAATTCTTGGCCATTTGGGGATGTGCTGTGCAAGATAGTCATTTCCATTGACTACTACAACATGTTTACCAGCATATTCACTCTGACCATGATGAGTGTGGACCGCTACATAGCTGTGTGCCATCCTGTGAAGGCTTTGGATTTCCGCACACCCTTGAAGGCAAAGATCATCAATATCTGTATTTGGCTCCTGTCATCTTCTGTTGGCATATCTGCAATAGTCCTTGGAGGTACCAAAGTCAGGGAAGGTAAGAATCATCATTTTAATTCCATTTATTAAAAAAAATAACTTCTAATCATACAAATTTTTAATTTGGGAGCAAGTAGGGCACATATCTAGTGGCACATATAAAAGTAAAAAAAATGAAAATATAATGTCTGATTTTATAAAATCATTCTGTGTTCCTTTCCACCTCTAAATGCAGAATGGGATATCAACATTACCAAGACACAGATACCCACCATCTCCTATTCTGGAAATGCTTATCAGAATCTGGATGGGTGGAATGAAGCAAAAATCTACAGGCTTGTGGATTCTGAAAATATAATCTGGCAACTCCATGACACGCTGCTCTTTCCTTTTTTTTTCTCTCCCTAACAAGAAACTGAATCATTAGAGACATATGCTAGATCTCTTCACCTTTATCCTTCAGTGTTAATCTCCACATCATTGTGACAGCTTCATTGGCTGTAGGCCATTCAAAAATCGAGTCCACAGATGGATAGTAGTTACAGATGAGCACAACCATTCAGTTTGGACATATTAGTTCTTGCCCCATGCAAACAGGATAACTGATGTTTTCCCTGTATTTCTGGGCTGTATTTTAGAATACCTTAGGGACTTTAGAATATACTGCCACCCAAGTCCTGCCTCCAAGGTTTAATTGACCTCTAAATCTGGTTGTCAAGATTTTTAATATCTCCTAGGTGACTCTGACCTGAGCCAAGGTGAGAACTACTGTTTTTGGAATAATTTTGCTTTACTAGTAAAAGACAAAGCTATGGAAAATATCTTTGGTTTTAATAGAAATTTGCTGAGCAGAAGGCAGCAGAACAAATCACTTTGAACTTTATAAATGCTATTTAATGTTTCCAGCAAGTGTCTGAATGATCCAGTTTATTAGGGAGGTTTGTGATACCTGTGATTACAGATTATCGAATATGTACAGCAAAGACTTTCCAATAATAGTAAAAAGATAGGTGCTAAAATAATTGTCGCTTATCTTTCATGCACAGTTTGTCTTTGGTTTTAGTCAGTTTTTTTTTTTAAAGAGCAGTTTTAGGTTCACAGCAAAATCGCATGGAAAGTACAGAGTTCCCACTTACACCCTGTCCCTCACACAGGCACAGCCTCCTCCATCATTAACATCCCCACAAGTCCAGAGCTCAAGTTAGGTTCATTCTTGGTGTTGTATCCTGTATGGGTTTGATACATTATAATGACATGTATCCATTGTTTTTAAACAAAGCATGTTTTTTTTTCCTCTAAAACTATAAAATGAATTTCCAGCTCAACCACAGCCAATGAGTGATAAGCTACATGGCAAATTTTAAGAAATGCCTAACTTTCTCTATTAGAGAAGCTTTTAAAAATATGATTAATCACACACAGGATTTTGTTTTTTCTTGCCTACGGCAAATGGAAATAAATTACAAGAAAGTCTTCTGACACTGAGGTGTTTGTATATCAAAACTCCAATTTAAGAGCAGATGCTGCTGTTAAACTAGGAGAGTGAGAAGAATGGCCTAAATAATAAAAGAAGATAGATGATTTTCCCAGGGAAAATAAATAAACAATTTTTATATTTCATGTTACACTTGTAGACTTATCCGCTGTATTCCTTCTAATCTCTGTCGGAAAATGACATCCTAGAAGAAATGGATTTCAATTAGGCTTTTGAAAGAGGAAATGAAGATAGATGCGGTTTTTTCCAGGAAGGAGATGTTGTAGATAAATGTGTGCAGATGCAATGGAAGAAAAGATACACCAATGTCAGCAGAGATTAATTTGTGCAGCATAAAAAAGAAAAATGGGAGAAAAATTAAAGTAGTCTTATAGGAGGGTTCTGTTCTTCCTTTTTTTTTTAAAAAAATTCAAAAATAGATTTTGTTGATGTGATGAAAGACCGCCCCATTTTCTGCATTCATTTTGGAGCATTGTAGTGCATGCATGTTAGGACTCTTAAGGGCAGTCCAGATACGCTCTCTGTACTGGATCAGGGCTGACTGACATTGGTGGTTCATAGTCTCATGTTTGTAGAGAAGGTTCACTGAAAGGGAATCAGTCATCAATCGCATTGGAATGCATACACCTGGACAAACACTGGCTCAGCTAATGCCTCAGAGTTTACAGTATTACTTTTTTGGTAAGAGTACAGATTCTGGAAAAATCTGCCTGGAATTGGATCCTGATTTCACCATTTACAGGCATTGTCCCTGTGGAACTGTCACTTAGATTTTTGTGCCTCAGTTTTCTCATTTGCAAAATAAGGTTAACAGCAGAGCTTACCTGTTCAGGTATTTTTCAGATCTACTGAGTAGATGCATGGAAAGCTGGCAAAGTGGTCCCCAGTGTGAAGTAAGTACTTGATAGATATCAGCATTGTCATCCAACAGAGTGGCCTTTCATAGGTCCAGGCTTATTGCTTATGTTTATCCACCTTTGTCAGGATATTCATTCAATACTGAGGGCTCTTTTATATAGCAACATTTTCACTCTATAAACATAGAGTGATATTCTACATCTGATATTCTACATATTTTAGGTGCATATATTATATACTTTGAGAATTCATACTGTTATTATGATAGCTAAGTATTAGTATAAAAACTGCAAGCATAAATAGCATCGTTATTAACCAAAAAGAATACACACAACAAAATCTTCAGTTTGGCTATAAAATCTAACTCTGTAATTATGGAAGCCATAAGATGTTGGAACATGTGTCAGTAGAAGCTGAGACCCTCTGATATTAATATAAAAGAAAAAGACTGCTTTAATTTTTTGATTCATGCATAATAACTGTACATTCTTATGAGATACAATGTGATGCTTTAATACCTGTATACTCTGTGGAATGATCAAAATGGCATATCCATTACCTTAAACATTCATCATTTCTATGTGGTAAGAAAATAGCTCTTGCTATTTTGAACATGCATTATTGTTCACTATAGCCAACCCACTGTGCACTAGAACACCAGGACTTGTTCCTTTGTCTACTTGTAACTTTGTACTTGACCAGCCTGTCCCTAGCCCATGACTCCCCACTCTTCCCACCTTCTGGTAACCACTTTTCTGCTCTCAATTTCTAGGAGATCAGTTTTTCTAGATTCCACATACGTGGAGTTATGCATTATCTGAGGAAAGACTACTTTCGGAACTGAGGAAATTGTAAAGACAACCTGAAAATGCATAGTTTTTCTGGAAACTGAATTTTTAATGAAAATGGGGGATTTGGACTAGAATTTCTTGATGAGTACCTCTTCTTGATGGTATAAATTCCAGTTCATTGATATTTCTGGGTGATATTTCCAACTCTTATCATCAATACTTATTTCCTACACTGCTGTAAAATTGGCTATTGTTGATTATTTCACCTGTTTATCAAATAGTTATTGAATTCCTCCTCCATGCAAGATGGTTAAATGATCATTCCGAATCATACAATAGCCCTTATATTGCTTTGCTTGACTTAGACAGGTGACTCTGGCATACTCACTACTATAAATCATATGTATTTTCTTTTTTTTTAAGAGAGAGTGAGGGGAGAGAGAGAGAGAGAATTTTTTTTTATATTTATTTTTTAGTTATCGGCGGACACAACATCTTTGTTTGTATGTGGTGCTGAGGATCGAACCCGGGCCGCGCTGCATGCCAGACGGGCGTGCTACTGCTTGAGCCACATCCCCAGCCCATCATATGTATTTTCAAGGTTTTGATATTCACATGGAATATAATTGTTTATTTATTTTAAAACGTATTCTCTATGCATTATGTCTTCCAGGCATCACCCTTTGCTAAGGGTTGAACATTGGCTAGGTTCCTACCCTAAGGTTCTTACATTCTACATTGAGAGAAAAATATTAGGAAACATAACACATAATTATGGATTAAAAAAACTTTTGTCTAGGAAATAGAGTGAGTACAATACGTATGGTAATTTGTAAGGGAAGGACTGAGAGAGACTTCTACCGAACTGCCTCTGAGGTGACATTTAAACTGAGAACAAACATGAGAAAGAGATAATGCAGAATGCAAAAGTTAAGCAGGAAATATGCCCCCCCCCAAATGTATATTTTGACCTTCAAGGAAACCATTACCAGATTCAAGAGAAAAATAAAAATCTATAGTAGGATATTTATATTAAATTGACATTTAAAAAATATTATCCACCAAAAGTTTAATAGATATTTTTCTTTCTATAACAGTGATGGTAAATTAAAAAGACAATATTTTAAATAATTTCCTATAGAAGTTAAAGAAAAAACTGAAATGATTCCTTGTTAGTTTCTGATAGTCTTCATAGAAATAGTACTTTGGAAATGACTTTTTAGGGAATCAAAATGACCACTTACTCTGGGAGCTTTCATTTACTACTTAAAGTTCAAAGATTTTTATGAGAGCCATCTTTATTGGTGTCCAAAGTGATTCCATATTTTGTATTTTACAGTACGTCTACTTGAAATTCTAATAAGAGACATTTAGTTTTGGTAAAGCCTATTTGATTAAGATCACCACAAATTATTTTTGAACCCATTTATAATGTAGCAGTTTTATTAAAATATATTTGTTGTGCTATTTTTTAAACATTTTTTCCTTCTAAATAAAATATTTTTAAACAAAAATGACACTGACAGTTCTGCTCATGACTTCTTCATCTGTGAGGGAGGACAGTGCAAAGTGAAATCCACTTGTTGTGTGTTTCCTGACTGCTCAGGGGCAGAAGGAGGTGGGGCTGTCTGGCCTTGGGGAATGGGAAGTCTGGGGGATGTGTAAGTGGACCGCCCCACCCCATGAAAATAATTTAAAAACTACTGATCCTGGGTCTTTTTTAATATTAGGGTCACTCCAAGGGAATTCAATCTAGCAAAGAGAAGCAGAGCAAATTAAGCCATTTTCTAAGCATATGTGTACACAACACACACACACACACATATGCACACACACATGCACACACACTTGTTTTATCCGAGTTACATAGTAATGGTAAAAATGAAAAATGTGCCTAATTTATTTAAAGTTCCCTTGATAATGATGATGATTCTATTTGTATTTCTTTGTTTCCTATTAATCTCCTTCTTTTTGTTTTTCTTATTCTCCTCCCCAAATTTATTAATGTTTCAGCAACACCCTTAATCATAATGAGCATGCTTGGTTCCCTTAAATCACAATTCCTGGGTCATCAGGTAGACAAATTTCTCCATCAGTTTTTATGGATCCACATAAAGTGGTGGATGTTTTTCAGATAAGTTGGTATTTGTTAATTCAATGGCTAGATTTGAAATCTTCAGTCATTTATTACAAATAGACATTAGCTTTAATTGCCAGAGCCTTAGGTCTGGGAGAACTGCTAATACACAGAGATTTGAATAAGTGCCAATGCTGTAAACTAACAATATAGCTCTCTTGAAAGCCAGCAATGCCAAACCGACTTTCACAGCTGGATAAGTCATACTGCTAGCTAACCTTATTTATTCTGTTAAGCATCGTGTACCAATAAATGGCTGTTTTCCAGCTTCTCGGTTTTATGCACAATGATAGAATGGTTACTATAATATGGCATTTATTCCTCATTTGCTTGAGGTAACATCATCTCACTGTCTTTGGTCCTTTAAATCAACGGTATTCAGATGCACATTTAAAACATTTTATTGCAGGCAACACTAACAATAGGCTTCTCTTTGCGGTTCTGGTTGTCTCCTCTAGATGTGGATGTCATCGAGTGCTCCTTGCAGTTCCCAGATGATGACTACTCCTGGTGGGACCTCTTCATGAAGATCTGCGTTTTCGTCTTTGCCTTTGTGATCCCCGTCCTCATAATCATTGTCTGCTACACCCTGATGATTCTGCGCCTGAAGAGTGTCCGACTCCTTTCCGGCTCCCGAGAGAAAGACCGAAACCTGCGCCGGATCACCAGGCTTGTCCTGGTGGTGGTGGCGGTCTTCATCATCTGTTGGACCCCCATTCACATTTTTATCCTTGTGGAGGCTCTGGGTAGCACATCCCACAGCACAGCCGCCCTCTCCAGCTATTACTTTTGCATTGCCTTGGGTTACACCAACAGCAGCCTGAACCCCATTCTCTATGCCTTTCTTGATGAAAACTTCAAGAGGTGCTTTAGAGACTTCTGCTTTCCCATCAGGATGAGGATGGAGCGTCAGAGCACGAGCAGAGTTAGGAATACAGTCCAGGATCCCACTTACATGAGGGATGTGGAGGGGATGAATAAGCCAGTATGACTAGTCGTGGAGATGTCTTCCTACGGTTCTCCAGGAAGAGAAGAGTTCAACGATCTAGGATTTACCCAGATTACGACTGCAGTCTGAGAGGAGAAGATGGGTTTTTTATAAACATTTAGAAATTTCATGGTCTGAAGGTGCAGGCTGCATGAGAAACCCAGTCAGTGGAAATATCCAAGGCTGTAGGGATGGAGGATGAAGGGTCCAAGGCACAAATGCAACTCTTCTCTACAGCAGGCAAGCAAGGCTGATTCCCAGTTCCTTTGATGAACAAAGAAATAGGACTTTTTCTTCCGGTTTCCTAAATTTAGTTCAATCCCCATTTGCTGTGGCCTTTCTATGCAATGTGGCTTCAAAGCTCTATTTAGGAAAAAAATAAATAAAAAGAAAAAAATTTACCCCAAACATTAGCTTCAGAACTGAGTAGCATCCAATTCAGATGTTCAACATGGACAGCAACAATCTAAAAAGAGAATGAGAACCATTTTCAGTGCCTAGCTAACTTTCTGCTGGGTAGACCCGTATTCATGTAGCTCTATGGAAAAAATTCCACCAAAGTAGGAATTGGACCCACAAATGAGGCATCTGATAATCACATATGACAGAACATTGTCTTGACATTTAAGAATTTATTTCAAACATGCAAAATGTGGTTTTCTGTTAACATAGACTAATATCTTGAAAACTACAGTTGCTGACTTTTGTTTTGTTTTAGCATGCTATTCAGATAAATAATATTCTGATAAAGCATGCATTGATATAAAAAACATAAAGTGGCTTAAATGCCACTAGAAGTGTATATGATTTCGTCTGTAAATAATAGTCTATGTTGAAACAAGAAATGGGCTTCCTTTTCAGCCAGGACATTCCCCAGGAGCACACTAATGATATCCCTTGCATTATTAAGAGTTGATACTGACACATTTTTGCTGCAACATAAACTAGTCTCTGGAAGTCAGTCATGAGGGATTTCTTTCAGACTCCTGAACACCATTTAGTCCTTTAGCTATGCTCGTAACACATGTGTTAACAAATTCCCCAAACTTTAACTCACTCCCAGGTTGTAAACCTTGGCAGGATCTATTGTATTTGTGGAATCTCTTTGTGGATATAGAGGTATCACTAGATTCTCTCTATTCATGGAAGGTAAGGTGTTTTGATTATGTGCATCTCAAGGTATTATTTGTGGCTTTCATCAGGGAGTAAAATTGTTCCTAAATGTGTGCTGAACAGGGACATTATGTCACTCAGGGTTCCTGGACATAAGTTGCATGGTGTTCTGTGAAGGGCATGCCTGCTGAGGATAATGCCATAAGCAGTGTATTTAGGATAATTTTGCTAAAACTTCCAAATGACATATAAATTCTCTCTTTCTCCCTGGAACTTATGGTTTCAGAGGTAATGGCTTTTTCTGTAATTTGCCTGGAGAGAAGAAAGGGATAATTTAGAAATGACACCCATCTTGAAACCTGTATCTTATTAGGGCAGTACCTTTTGGAATTTACTAGGAGAATTTAATGTGTCGCCCCGTATAACTGTAGGTTATTACTACATTTAGACTTTTGTTCACTTTATGCTTTCTCTCTAGCATATATTCCCCTTCCTTCTGGAAACCTACCCTTGCTAAAGGTTTCACCTGCGGCTTTATAGTTGTAGTTTGATCATGTTTGTGTCCATTCTAGATCTGAGCTCCGATGGTATAAGGCAACGTGGAAGATATTTT
Source organism: Spermophilus citellus (assembly GCF_964194105.1). Taxonomy (NCBI): domain Eukaryota; kingdom Metazoa; phylum Chordata; class Mammalia; order Rodentia; family Sciuridae; genus Spermophilus; species Spermophilus citellus. Next base: position 26,970,603 of record NC_138194.1, on the reverse strand, counting down.
TCCTAATGAAAATGAAGAGAGGTTTTGAACATTTCTGAAATTGTATTGAAAACTCCTAGGTGCTCCTGTATCCTTGAAACTGGATGTAGATGATTAAATATTGATTGATGTGAACACAGTATTTAAAAATCCTGGCTACCATACATTGCTTAGGATGTCTATAGAGAGAGGAGTTCCAGGAACAAAGTCTACCGAAAGAAGAAACAGGAAGACCTTTTTAAATGAAACAGCTAAACCCAGTAGATTTTCTTGGTGGATTCTCACCCAGAATGAAAGTATAAAAGAGATATAATTTGAGGATGAAATTATGGTAAAGTTCTCTTTAAATTAGCACACCACATGTTCCCCAAGTGTGCATTGTCATTACTGAAGTTGGAATCTTTCTCTGATAATCCTGCATCTCTTCATGTGTAAGTTGAAGCCCCAGGAGGAAGATAAGTAGCTTCTGGATTATTGTTAACACTGACTTCCTCAAACTGAAGGAAGAGAAGGAAGATGCAAATGTCATTTTAGGGTACTGCTTTAAAGGAATGATAAAGTGAATTACATAGGGTAGGAAAAGTACCCCTTCTATAAATGTGTTTCTTTGTCCAAAGCATGTCTGTTTGCAGGTATGTGTGAGTGTCAGTGTGTGGGCTGCTATCCTTTCCTCTTTCCAGACAAAGCGTTTATCCAAACCTCACTGCCTCTCAGATATCTCCTGATGTTCCTGTTCTCCCACCTCAGCAAGGAGGGCACTCCCGCTGTGTCTCTGGCCTTGACATTGACTATCCGTGTGAACTCTTTCTTCCTGTGCTTAAAACAACTTTGGGAAGACAGGATGTAGTGAGGGGTCAGAGAAAATGCAGAGAGATGAACCAGCTACGCAGGAGGCAGCAGTGAGGAGGAAACTTACAACTCTAGCTGGGACGAAAGTGGAAAACACTCTTAGTGCCCCTGGTCTGCTTATGAACCTAGGATCATCCTCTATGTAAAGAGTTTAGGGTCAGGGCTTACCACTAAAAACGAAGTACAGTTTGAAAATACTTTTTGGGAAGAAATCAAGAAATTTTCACAGACAACTTAAGAAAAATGGTTCCATTTTGTGATATATTACATTATTGAGAAATAAACTTTTATTAACTTGCATCAGACCATTTATAGATGTTTCATCTACTACTGGGACCCAGATGAATAACTGGAATAAAAGGAACACATTGACTGGTTTTAAATGAGAGCATTGTAAGGAAAATTGTGGCAAGGTTATACGTCCGCTCAAAGAGATTTCTTTTCTAAGCAAGAGTTGTTTGGATGATTCAGCATAAATAGGAAAATCCCATCCAAAAAGAGCATAAACTACTTGTGCCAAGATGATTTTCTTCTCTGAAAGAAAAGTATATTCATACATTCATCACTATAAGGTATATTATTTATATATAACACTTTTAGAAGGTGATAATTATGCATTGTATATATGATTGTGTGCCTTGCAATAAAACCAAAATCATACCTGCTTAAAGTCACAATAGTCTATTACTTAATAAATCATTTATACTTCAATGACTTTAGTGATACTGTAAATCATCAAGAACAATGTTGTGTTTCTCAAAACTATAAATGTTGTGTTAGTTTCCGTTCACAACAGACTGTGGGTGATTAATGGAATGGAACAAAACATGTAGTATTCTAAACTATGACCTTAAATTCCCAGACCTGGGCTGGGGTTGTGGCTCAGTGGTAGAGCGCTTGCCTAACACACATGAATCACTGGGTTCGATCCTCAGCACCACATTAAAATAAATAAATCAAATAAAGGTATTGTGCCCATCTACAACTAAAAAACAAATATTTAAAAAAATATTCCCAAACTTATGGAATCACTTAGGAAATTCACCTCTCATAGTAACGCTGTCAGGATACAAGAACTGATGTTAAATACTGATCTCCAAATGAAAATCAGCTTCTTCAGTGTGAAAACCATGCAAACTTCAAAATTAAGCTGTCTTACCAAAATCAAACTCAACCTACAAACACATTTAGCCATCTGCCCTGGGGTTGCTATAACCACACCATTGCCATGAATGTTTCTAAACCTCATGGTATTTGTACAGATGAACAAAGAACAATTTTTAGAATCAATGTCTTGACAAAAGAAAGATTTTATAAGTAGAAACACAAACTTAGAGAAGTAAAAAGGGGCCATCTTGCCAAGTGGGAAGAACATACTAGCAGATAAGTTTTCATTTTAAAACAACAAATCTCTTACATTGTTTATCATTGATCCATAATTCAATATCATAAGTAATTGGAGTGCAAGTGTATCATGGGATTCTACCTCCAATATTTGGAGGAGACTTTGGTCTATTTAATAAAATAGTGACAAAAATAAATTGGAAATATCTCAGGATATGAGGACATAAATAGTTTTTCATTTGAAATAAGATCTTTTTGCTGGATACTGAATCTTTGGGTATATAAATGATAGTGTATGTAGGATGTGACTAGAAACTTATTTTCTATGGAAATTGTTAATATATTTGTAGAGAAAACTCAATATGCAACAAGTTTCAGGTATTATGATCACTTTCTGAACTATTTCGCAGCACTCTACACTCTTTCTGATGTTCTCTGAGTTTGGGGAGACTAGTGTTGACAAAGAAATGGACATTATAATTGAAATGTTTTCAACAACTGGTGTTGGAGAGAATATTATCATATGTATACTAGAAACTGATAGATTCTGTATAAACAGAGATAAGCAAACCACATACTCTTTTGATGTTTGCATTCTAAAGAAGATAAGAGATTGAGCCAGTAAATGCAGCAAACTGCAAAAGGGGAACAAATCAGTAGAATGTAATCATTTCTAGAAGGTATGTTATTCATCTGCATGGGTATATTTTTTTTAAATCACCTTGCTTATAACTTTATATTTGGAATTACCACAAAAGTTAAAATAGCAGTTATCTCAATATTTGAAGATAGTTAATTATTGTTATTTTCAATTAGCCTCACTGGAAAAAAACACTAGATTCAACTGGTTCTACTTTCTTACAATTCTAAAATGGCATGCGCCTGAATTCCTTGCAGGGGACTTCATATAGTCATCTGACACAGTGTAGACACATGCAGTCTGGTGAGTAGTGAGGACACAACTCATTTTTATTGTCATATATCATTCCCATCAATTGCTGTGAAACATAATTTGGACATCACTGCATCCAAAGAGAGCCTGACAAATCACAGGTTTTTATTCTTCCTGCATAATGAGAAACCTAGTCCAAAGACTTTGTTTCCTTCTCCAAAACTAAGTTATTAATGGATTGTCTCATCACCATTGATTGGTTCCCTCTGGAAGTGAGAATTTTTATTTGAAGGGGAAGAACTGGCCTTGTTACTCTTTCAACCAAGGAGATAGCACATCTGGTACCAGGGGCTCATCTGTGCTATAGCTCAGGCACCTGAAAACCTCAGATGATGGACATAAATGGATTTAATGCTCAAATGAGGATGTGAGGGCTCTCTTTCTCGCTTGATTTATTTGTTTTGGTGTCTTCTCAGTTGCTTCATGTTTAGGCCATCTCTCTCAGTATGGCACTGACAGCTCCAGGCTCACATGGATCATAAAGCTCATAATAACTTAGAAACACAGTTATCATATTTCTCTCTAGAACCCATCTATCCAAGGAAATAGATTCTAACTGTCCAATCCCTGAATCAATTGTTACTTCTGGGAGATGCAGCACTCCATTTGGCCAGGAGTAGGTTATATGTGCCTGTGTGTATTAGCAGGGAGGAATCAGGAATGGTTCGTTTTCTTTGTGCTTCGTACCATGGATTTTAATTGGAAGGAAAGATTCTATTCCTAGAAAAAAGAAAAGAATACTGGAAAGAGAAACACAATCATTATCTATCACAGTATTCATCAAACCAAAGTTTTTTTTTTTTTTCATTTTGTCAGTGTCTCTACAGGAAGGAAGGAGAAGAATCTGGTGGGAATAAAAAAAATGGGGAAAGCAACTTTGAAAGGAATGTACATGTAAAAAGTAATTGCAGGTGGAAGTGGAGGTGGAGAGTGAGCAGAGGTGTGGGATGAGCGAATGAGAACAGCAGTATTGTTAGCATAGGCTGCCATAGAATAGGGGCACATGGAGTTCTGACAGCCCGTGCTACTTCCCTTCTGTTCTGGAAACTGGGGTCCAAATTCATGCCAAGAAGAAAACCTACACCTAATATATTAATATTCTCAAGTACTAATTCTAAATAACAATTGAAATCCAAATTTGCATGTGTTGTGTTAATAAAAGTGAATAGCATATCATTAAAATCAATAAGTAAAATTTAACATGTAAGCCACAGGGTATATAATCCTTTTGAAGAGTTTTGACACTGACAATATTTTATAAATAGTACATGGCAGTAGCTGTTAAAAATAAATGAGTATTTGTAGTTGTTAGAAGTGAAAAAAAAAACCTCTAAAAATGTCACTGCTAACACAAACCACTCTTTGGAACAATTGATTACCTCTTCTAACTAAATTAGTGCTTTTCCTGCGCCTTCTATAAAGACAGGCTCTTAAAGACATGGGACTTTGTCATATGGGGGATATCTGTCCCAAAGTAATCTTATGAGCATCAAGTCTAAATTAGGTACTACTTTGAGGGACATAAACCCAGCTATATAGTTGACATGGAGAAGGCATTCCAGTTCAGGGACAGTAAGGAGAAAAGACATATTTAGTTCCCATAAAAAGAAGAGGGTTTTGCCATCCACTTTGTAGTGACACAGAGATGCAACCTATGCCAGCCAGAGCACACTTCAGTTTGAGTGTAGATGAAGAATATTTGTACTCTGTGAGGTATAATGGGGAGAACACCAATAAAAACTGACTATGTCAGGCTGGGTTTGTGGCTCCAGTGGTAGAGCACTCGCCTAGCATGTGTGAGGCACTGGGTTTGAACTCAGCATCACATAAAAATGAAATAAAGATATTGTGTCCACCTAAAACTAAAAAATAAATATTAAAAAAACCTGACTACGTTATTAATTTTTAGTGTCCCCCCCCAACTATAAGGTTCTTTTCCATAGCCTGTTTTCATTTTGGAGTTCTGCTGTGATGAACACACTGTAACACCATGAATCTCGCAAAGTGCTTTGCCAGCTGTGCTTTCTTCGTTCTGTGAGGCATTTCCTCTCCCAAATTTGTTTTCAAATACAAAAAAAAAAAAAAAAAAAAAGAAAGAAAAAAAGAATAGATCATAGCTTTTCTCTTTTTTTGTTGTTTTTGTTTATTTGGGGTATCGGGGATTGAACTCAGGGACACTCGACCACTGAGCCACATCCCCAGCCCTATTTTATATTTTATTTAGAGACAGGGTCAAACTGAGTTGCTTAGTGCCTTGCTTTTTGCTGAGGCTGGCTTTGAACTCGTGATCCTCCTGTCTCAGCTTCCTAAGCTGGGTCTATAGGTGTGTACCAGTGTGCCCAGCTCTTTTTTTCCTTCCTTCCTTTCTTTCCTTTTTCTTCTTCTTCTTCTTCTTTTTTTTAATGGTTGTTGTAGTTTGTATCTTAAATGTCCCCCAAAGGCTCATATGCCAAAGGCTTGGTCTCCAGCCTGTTGAATTTGTGAAGACTTTAGGAGGTGGGGCATGGAGAGAGGAACTTAGGTCATTGAGGCCATGCCCTTGAAGCGGGTATTAGGAATCCTGCCCTTGTTCCCTCTCTTTTTTTCTTCCTGGCTGTGATGAGATACATAGCTTTGCTCCACTGTATACTTCCTGCCACGGTGCTCTGCCTTGCCACAGGGCCAAGCAACCATAGATTGAAACTTCCGAAAATGCCCATATCAACTTTTCCTTACATTTAAAAAAAAATGTTGTTTTTAGATATACAAGACAGTAGAGTGTATTTTGACATATTTTGCACATATGGGATGCAAACCATTACAATTTTGATCCCATTCTTGTGGTTGAACATGTTGTAGAGTTACACTGGTTATGTATTCATACATGAGCATAAAAAAGTTATGTACCATTCATTCTACTGTCTTTCCTATTCTCCTTCCCCCTCCCTTCCCTTTATCCTTCTTTGTCTAATCCAATGAATTTCTATACTTCTCCTCCCCACCCTCTCTTGTCAGGGTTAGAATCCACATATCAGAGAGAATATTTGATCTTTGGTTTTGGGGGGACTGGCTTATTTAACTTTGCATGATATTCTCCAGTTCCATCCATGTAAAACAAGCAAATGCCATAATTTCATGCATCTTTGTAGCAGAATAAAATTCCATTGTGTATATATGACATAGTTTCTTTATCTATTCATCTGTTGAAGGGCACCTGGTTGTTGGTTCTGTAGCTTGGCTATTGTGCATTGAGCTGCTATAAGAATTTATATGGCTGCATCACCATAGTATGCTGATTCTAAGTCCTTTGAATATAAGCTGAGAAGTGGGATAAATGGGTCAATTGGTGCTTCCGAGTTTATCTCCATACTGCTTCCAGAGTTATTGCACCAATTTGCAGTCCTACCAGTAATGCATGAGTGAGCAGTTTATCTTAAATATTTTGTCATAGCAATAGAAAACTGACTAATACAATTGTTCTGTACATAAGAATTTGCTTCTAGAAGTGCTTTTTAGGAGTGGAGGGCATTTCCATTTAGAGAAATACTCAAGCAAAATTTATTATATTAAAATATTAATATATTTTTTTTCAGATTATGTCATCCAACTATTTGTTCAAATATAATTAAGAATTTAAAGCCTTGGAAGCTTGCTCTTGAAACCAGCAGCCTTGTAAGGAAAACCAAATAAGCTCTTACCAGGAGACCACTTGTGAAAGATCAGTCAGGATTCTAGCAAACAGGGATTACTATCTGAAGGACAAGTGAGTGAAGACGTCTCCTTAGAAGTCTAGCCCCTACCCAGACAGTCATTTCCAGCTTTTTAAATTTTTTTTAGTTGTAGATGGACACAATACCTTTATTTTATTTATGTATTTATTTTTATGTGGTGCTGAGGATCAAACCCAGTGCCTCTCCTGTGTGAAACGAGCACTCTACCACTAAGCCATATCCCCAGCCCTCATTTCCAGCTTTTGACCGCTTCCCAGCTAAAGACCCAGACCTTATGAAACAGAGCAAGCCATCCTTGCCTTCTCCAAGTCCCTTACCTACAGAATCAGTGAGCATAAAACACAGTTATTTATGCCACAAATTCTGTGGTGGTTTGTTGTGTAGCAATAGTAACTGGAGCACGCACAGAAAGCAGGCAGATTTCACCCCATTCTTCCACTCAAAACCTCCCTGCTCACCTCTCCATACTGCATGTGCACCCAAATGCTCTTCATTGTGATAAAAAGTATCATCCCAAAGAGATTTAGCCTTTCTTCCAAACCTTATTGGCTCACCAATTCCCAGACTCTTTAAGGAATAGTAAAATAAATGCTTAGAGTTCTGAGAAACTCACCCAATACACATCCCAAGTACTTTAGCTACTTCTGGTCAATAAACAGCATAAATGAACATAATTAAAGGCAGCTGAGTGATGGCAGATAATGATGAGACAAAATTTTTAATAATGTAAACTAGCAATGATTGTAGACACTTTATAAGGACACAAAAAAAACAAATTTAGATATTCATAATTATCACAATGAAGAGTTTGTAATAAAAGGTAAATTTATTATTACATATTATTTCACATCCCTAAATATTCTTGTAACAAATTTCTACCAACATTATTATAGACAACACTGGGGGAAAGGTTAAAGATCATGGTTTGGAGACGTAGAGAAATTTGGATTTGGAATCACCTCCATTTACTTGCTTTGTGACTTTGTGTTATTTAATAGTTCTCAAGTCTTTGTTTCTTTCTGCACTAAAAAAAGAAAGATAAAAATACTTACTTTGAGAATCTTATGTCAAATATATTATTTGGAATTTTGGGTTAGAAATCTGAGATACAAATAGAAACATGGGTTTTTGGTACCATGTTAAAATATACTTCCCAAAGCCAATTACATAAAGTTTAATAAGTGTGACGAAACATTAAGGAGCCCATGATTATTTCTTCTCAGAGTAATACCAATTTATTCTGAGTTAATTCAGGTGGGGATTTTAGAGTACATGATCAAATACAGAAGCAAGTTTATTAATACTTTCCAGTAAAGTAAAGTTGGGGGATATTAAAGTCAGCTTTATAAAACTCACAGTTTGTAGTGTAGTTTAGAGTGAATTTCCTTGAAGACCAATGATAGATTTTCAGGTAAAAATGTAAGACAAAATGGGGGATGGGGAAGGGACATACTTCTTTTTTCATTATTCTCTATAAAGAAAGACATATATTCATAGATTCCCTTATTTTATTATCTAGCATACATATATAGTTATTATCTTCAAGCACATGCACACTCACACTCTCACTGCAGTTCATTGTGGGGGTACGAACTGTAAATCTGTCTGGCAAAGAGCATAAGAAGATGGCATCCCCTGAAGAGCTGAAGGCATGCTTTAGTCAGCCTTTTCTGTCATTGTGACCAAAAGACCTGACAAGAACAATTTTAAAGGAGGAAATGTTTATTTGCAGATCGTGTTTTTTCAGAGATATCAGTCTATAGACGGCCAGCTCCAGTGCTCTGGACCCAAGGTGAGGTGGGACATGATGATGGAAGGGTATGAAGGAGAAAAGACCCTCAGAACGTGCCCACCAGGAAGGAAAAAGAGATAGAGAGAGAGAGAGAGAGAGAGAGAGAGAGAGAGAGAGAGAGAGAGAGAGAGGAGAGAGAGAGAGAGAGAAAGAGAGAGAGAGAGAGAGAGAGAGAGAGAGAGAGAGAGAGAGAGAGAGGAAGAAACGAGGGGGGAGGTATTTCTCTTCTTAACAAGGACAAAATATATACCCTAAAGGCACACCCCAATGACCCACCTCCTCTAGCTACACTCTGCCTGCCTAAAGTTACCACCCAGTGACTCTCTATCAGCAGATTAATGCATCATTTAGTTTAAGACTCTCATAACCCAATCATTTCACCTGTAAACTTTCTTATATTGTCTCACACATGAGCTTTTGGGAAACACCTCATATCTAAACCATAATACATGTGGTTTTGTTTATTTAGAAAATAAAAATAAATACAGTTTTTAATCTTTTGAAGTGGACATTAAGTTTGTATATTAGTTCACATTGCTTTACTTTTGTGAAATATTTCTCAATAACACCTTTGCATGTATATGAGTATATATGTTTTATATACATATATATATGTATATGTGTATATGTATACACACACACATATATATATACACATATATATTTATATATGTGTAAAACATGCATGCACAAACATATGGAGAGAGAACAACCTTCAGAAAACAAGAATATTAATATTGCTATGTGTTTGGTTATATTGTGAAACTGGTAGGTAACTGTAAAGGTTAATTTTAATAGTGAGGTGTTGTACCAACTGAATGCTTGGTTTATGGAGTCCTTCTTCCAAATATAATTGTGATTACTAGTGATGCTTAATACTTTCACTTTGATACCTAAGGACACCTGTTAATATTGCTCAATTGTGGGAATCATAACTCTATTGATCACTCCAACAGGAAATGCTTTCTTTATCCTTAGAGTTCTTATGATATTGTTCTGTTTCATTCATATAATATTTGAGCTCGACTATCTTTTCTTCTAGAGACATTTGAGATCATATTCCAATTTCCCATTAGCTACCTCCATATAATAATAAGCTCTCTGAAAATCCTATGCATAATTTTTATCTCCTTAAGAGCCAGTACAGAACTTGTTCTACTTTAAAATAGGTTAAGTATTCGGAATATATGTATAAATGGTCTAATTTCCTACTTACAAGCTAAAAGACCCTTAACAATATGAAGTGATCTTTCCTTTAAAGAATAATGAGAATGAGCAGTGGATTAGGAACCCAGAATGTGGGCTCTGCTTTAACTAGCTGTAGATGTTGGTATTAACTTTCACATTAAGACCTCTTAATTTTCCTCTGTACAACCAGAAGGTGTAAACAATGACCAAGAATATTTTACTGTGAGTAAGGTTAATTTTTATCCATGTCTTTTTACCTCTCAGATTTCCTGTGGTTAAATTGAGGTCCAGGGGCTGTCAAAGCTGTTTCCTGCCTCAGGCTTTGGTCCTGGTAATAACAGTATTTTTGATACACTGAGGCTTAGTTGGAAATGATGTTGTAGGAAATGGTGTCCCAACCCTGATTGGGAGAGCTGGCTGTTGTCTTGCCAGGCACCTCTGAATGCTTTTTTAAAATGAAGAAAGAAAAATAAAACTTTCCTGAGAATCTCACTTTTTAAAAAGCTTTTCTATGACATTCCTGGTAAATTGAGTCCATGTAGAATTTGTGATCAGTGCCAATTTAAAAATTGATAGTTAAAAGTAAAGTACATATATGAAGCTCAATTGTGTGCCCCCAAATATTGAAGTCCTTACCTCTACTACCTGAGAACAGGACTTTATTTGGAGATATAAGCTTTAAAGAGCTAAGTTAAAATAAGTTCATTAGGATGGGCCCTAATCCAACATGACTGGGCTCTTTAAAGAGCACATTAAGACAGATACATATGGAGGAAAGATGGTGCCATAGACGAAACCAGCCCTGCTGACGAGATGGTCCCAGATTTCTAACCTGTAGAAATACAAGAAGATAAACTTTTGTTGTTTACTCAGTCTTTGGCACTTTGATATTGTAGCCTGAGATGACTAATAAGATATATGATAAATCTGAAAATCTAAGTAGGTAGACAATATTCTTTAATTGGAATTTAAACATTAGTATGCAAGCTGAGAGTTTTTTAAAAAATCTGAATTTCATCAGGTTTGTTTTCAATGAAGTGCTTCAATTTTAAGAGTCATATTGTATTCTGCCAGAGTTCATAAACCATTGGGATTATGTTACATGATTATATAGCACTGCAATTTTGGGCATGAATACATCTCATTGAATGCCAAAGATAGGCCAATGAATATGCCTTGAAACACTGATAAAGAAAATAATTTCTTCATGACTGTTAGCATGAATCACATGAGATTTGAGATCTCTAAGGTGGTAGGTACAAAGATCAGCATCAATTTCTCTATTCTTTACGTGAATTTTGTTATTCATCCCAAATGATTTGATTAAGATAAAGTACTTATTCACTGGGGAAATGAATGGTGCTGACATGGTATACCTTTGTAAAATATCATTGCATTTTATCATTATTAACCATTACTATAGGATGCAACAATTGCTGACTTCTGGTACGATCACAAAACATTGGTATGGAAATGATTTTAAAAATAATCCCTTTCCTTTCTTATAAAGCTAAACATAGTATTACCATGCAATCCAGCATAAGGGTTCCCAGATATTCTGGAAACATGCCCAGTGAAATAATTTCCTTAAGGTAGCAAAGATGACCACTCACAAAAGTGAATATGAATGTGCATAGCAGATTTATTCACATTTATTAGAAATTAGAGCATCCAAGAGCATTTATTAGAAATTAGAGCATCCTTCAATATTGAATGGATAAGTCATGGTATATCCATATAAAGGAATATTCTTCAGTGATGACTGGAGTTATTAAACAGCCAAAAAACACGATGAAACCTAAATGTATTCTAAATAAAATAATCCATTCTTAATTTTTATTTCATACATTCTGATTCCAATTTTATGATATTCTTAGAAAGGCAAAATTATAGAAACAATAAAAGGATCAGTGGAAGCCAGAGGTACAAGGGGAGGGAGAAAAGGTTTAATCAGTGAAGTAGAAAAGATTTTTAGGACAGTGAAATAATTTCCTTAAGATAGCAAAGATGGATAAATGACAGTATGACATGTGTGTATTGGAATTGAAAAATTAAATCCATGGATGTGAGCCATATTCCTCCTTTATTGGTATTTTCAGACTGGCAAGGAATATTGTTATTCCATGTAGTAATAAATTGGAATTGGAGGCATCAGCATGACTTCATGTTTATTTTAATATAGGTACAGATTATTACATATAGAAAAATTTATAGATACATTGTATTCATGAATTATTAGACACATATACATTCTTGTTCTGTCAATCAAAAGGCTCTAAAACAAATTACATCCCAGTAGCAAGGAGCACATCCAGTACACAGATCACAGTTCCTAATGTCATTCTCCATCACAACCAACTAGGGAAGGTAATATAAAATATTATCCTGGAACATCTCTTAGTTCAAAAATCAAGATTATGCTCAAAATAAATAAATAGATCAATTTTCTTAGGAGATATAGATGGGATGCAGGAACCAACAGAAAGATATCTCAATGGCCAAAACTGGAACAATTTGGGCAACAAAATAAACAAAGCAGCACTAGATTATGAGTAGAGTAAATTGTATAGCATAAATATCCATGAGCCCATGGTGGCACAAATATAACTTTGAATAAATAAATGAATGGAAAGAAAAGGTGAATTTCAAATATTTTATGTAAATAGTGCTCCTGTAATGAAGTATCGTATAATTTCCTACTCCTAAAGTATGGGCTATTCATTGTGACTGTGTTCTAGAAGTATACCATGGAAAGAAGCCCAAAAGAGTAAAGTAGAGAAACCTGACAAACACTATCTCATCCAGGTGCCCAAGATCAACATTAAGAATGATGTCATGTAGATAGTTCGCTTGACAATTTGTAGTGAGAATAGCATTTTACCTTGGTTTTCCTTTTCAAAAATAAAGGTAACTCAAGTTTTCATCATGATTTTAAAAATCAGACAAATACCAATTGAAGAATACTCTACAAAATACCTGAACAGACCGGCCATGTGCCTGTAATCCCAGCAATTTGGGAAGCTGGTGAGTTCAAGGCCAGCCTCAGTAACAGTGAGGCGCTAAGCAACTCAGTGAGACCGTGTCTCTAAATAATATACAAAATAGGGCTGGGGATGTGGCTCAGTGGTTGAGTGCCCCTGAGTTCAATCCCCATTCTACCTCTGCACCCCACAATAACAACAAAAACCCTGAATAATACTCCTTAAAACTTTTAGTATCATAAAAAATAAGGAAAGTCTGAGAACTGTGATTTTTTTTCTTGACCGGTCAAGAGGAGCCTAGAGACATGACGTCATCTACCTTTTGCTATTTTACTTGTTACTCTATATTTTGAGCAAATGACTTAACAAAGAGTTGAAGGATATTAAGCAGCCTAGATGGTCGAATTCATGTATTATTAATGTGATAAATGGATGTGTGATCTTCGTTATAACTATGACCGACTTTCTTTCTAGAAATAAATATATTGTGAGAAAATGGGTAAGGTTCAGGAAGCAGCAGTATTCATAACAGATGAAATAGTAAATATATTTGTGTTTTCTGAGCAATGGAGATGTCCCATCAGCCTCTGCAAGATGCAATTTCAGATGTCTATGAAATTGGAATTCTCTCCATAAGAGGAATACTTGGTTCATCTCTGCTGACCATGTCATGTAAGATCAGTTCTAAGCTTTGGTTAAAGGAAGAACACTTTGTTTACATAATCCAAGGAGAGAAAGGAAGATATTTTCTTTTTAAGCAACAAATGATTCTTTGTCACTGTTATCAAGAGTCTATGGAAGATGATTCCTACATCTCCTAGGTGCTGCTAGTGGCAAGGGGCATATATTATTTACCAGTGAGAGATAGTGCTGTGATTTGGATCTAGAATGCTCACCTGCCAAAGCTCATGTGTGAGGAAATGCAGCAATGCTGAGAGGTGAAATGATCACATCATGAGAACTGTAGCCTCCTGAGTGGATCAATCTATTTAACAGATTAATAATATGAAAGGACTATTGGGTAGAAATTCTAGGCAGGTATAGGAATGGCTGGAAGAGACAGATCACTGGGGATGTGGCCTTGGGTTATTTCTGCCCCTGCTTCCTCCCCTCTCCTCCACTCCTTTCCCTCCTCCTTCTTCTCTTCTCTCCTGCCCCTCCTTTCTGGCTGATGAGTTGGAAAGCTTGCCTCCATCACGCCCTTCTGCCATGAAGCACTGTCTCCCCTCAGATCCAAAGCAATGGAGTCAGTCGACAATGGATGGAGACCTCTGAAACAATGAGCCAAAATAAAAATTCCTCCCTCTAAGTTGTCACATATTTTGGTTAGAGTCACAACAGCTGACTAACACAGGAGCTACCTTGGTTTTATGTCAGTGGGCTCAACACTTGTCTTAGACTTAGTCCAGAATTTTATGTAACAAGCATGAGGAAACAAGTCAAGTGAAATGTTTCTCAGACTGTGGATAACCTCTATATTAAACTTTCCCTTGAGAAAAGTTGTTTCCAAATTGGCATACCACACATGAGCAATGAGAACTGGAGCAGTTACTGAATTTCATATCGAGGACTATACAGTTTTCAACTGTGGATAATGCTATATAAGCTTTGGATTTTCATGGATTGAATCTAAATGTCAAAGTCATAATTATAGTCGCCATGGTGAGAATTTCTGTTCAGCTTTAAGTTCTCCTTCTGTGATATTTGGGACTGGCATAGACAAAAACAACAACTGCCAGTGATTAGGTGTTTTTGTGGGCTGGCTACTGTTGTAAGTGATTTTCACTTATTAACTTGGGAATTTAAATAATACTATGAGGTAGGCATTACTACTGTTTCTATTTTATAGAAGAAGAAATTAAGGCTTTGGAAGGTTAGACCATTTGTACAAGCTCATGCATGTGTTAACTGGTAAGCTCTCGAGCTCTATAGACTTATACTAAATATTTTTGTAAAGAGATGCCTCTATTCTTTGAGACTTAAATCAGTGAAGGTGATCTCAGCTCTACAGTCAGACAGGTTCCATCAGAAAAGACAGTGATGGTCACTGCTATGGTTTGAATGCATACTCCTAAAAAGTTCATGTGAAAAAAAAAAAAAATCAAGCCTCAATGCAGTAGTGTTGGGATGTGGGTTTAATGGGAAGTGCTAGGTCATAAGGACTCTTAGGAGTATATTATTGCTGATAATAAAAGGGATTGAGCCCCGGGCTTCCGCCCGGGCGGGAACCGCCCTGTGATGTCATCGACCCGCGCCGAGCCCCCGTCGCGCTTTCCGCTCACTCCTGGCGCCAAGCGGGGAGGAGTGTTAGAATCCTAGCTGCGGCCAACCCTTGGGACCCGGCTTCCACGCCGAGCTCCGCAGGGCTACTGTTGGGCCACTTCGTGGCTTCAGGGTTGGTCACTCACGAGATGTTAAATATATCCAAGAAAGCAGCTCCTTGCTTTGAGAAATTCTCCAGACTACAACAGATCACAAATATTTAAGCTGAAATCTATCAGAAAAGCCTGGAAATTGAACTTCTGAAACTAGAAAAAGATGCAGCAGATATTGTTCATCCTTTCTCTTTGTCTCAAAAGTGTCATGGTCTACAAAGTATGAATAATCACCTGGAAGCTGTGCTGAAAGAAAAGAGGTCCCTCAGGCAAAGACTGTTGAAACCCATGTGCCAGGAAAACTTACCTTTGGAGGCTTTTTATCACAGATATATGGTACATTTGCTGGAGTTGGCTGTGACTTTCATTGAGAGATTGGAAACCCATCTTGAAACAATTAGAAATATCCCTCATTTAGATGCAAATCTAAAGAAAAGGAGCAAGGCTTTAACCAAGATGGATGTTTTGGTGACTGAGACAGAAGAACTGGTAGAGAATAAAGTGGCGAGAACAGCAAAAGGAGATTTCTTCTTGTATCCCTAAAATATTAGCTGGAGATAGTTACCTTCAAAAATATGATATTATAATTTCTCCTTTACCTTTTACTTCTAAAGGTCATGCCCAAACAACTAATATCAAGTGATCATCAATTTTATTTTCCCTAATTATGTATAGTCATATACATCCATTTCTAGTTGATTGTGACTTGGGTATTTAAAGGCTTTGCTGCTAGCACTACTGAAACTGCCCGCAGTATATTGGAGTACCAAAATTTCAAGTTCATTAGGACCTGACTTCTTTCTGATTAAAAGACTCAAAAACCAAAATAATAATAATGATAATAATAATAATAATAATAATAATAATAATAATAAAGGGATTGAGACGGTGAGTTCAATCTCTCATTCCCCTCACACTCTTTTTGCTTTTCTTCCAGGGAATGCTGTAGCAAAAAGGCCTTTGCCAGATTCCTGCTACTCAATGTTGACTTTCCAGCCTCCAGAACCATGAATCAATAGATTTGTTTTTATTATAATTTATAAAACAATTTCACATATTCTGCGAGAGTAGCAAAGGTAGACCAAAACAATACCACTGGAGGATGAGCTCTGGGAAACTGAGGTCTTACTCTGTGGCTGCATTTTGCCATCAAGAGATAATCTCCCCTGTATCAGTTTCCCATGGTTGCCATGATAAAGCCACCGACTGGATAGTTTAAAACAATAGTAATTTTCATCTTACACTTCTGAAGACTAGAAGCCTGAAGTGTGGGTGTTGATAGGGCCATGCTCTCTCTGAAGGTGCTAGGGAAGGACTCTTGCTTGTCTTTTCCTACTTTCTGGTGATTGCTAGCAATCCTGGATGTTCCCTCTATTGAAGACATATCACTCAGATCTTTGTCTCTGTCACCATCTGGCCTTTTCTGGGTGTATCTTCTCTGTGTTTATTTTCTCTTCGTAGAAGCACACCAGACATTCTGGATTTAGGGCTATGCTAATCAGTATGACTTCACCTTTGCTTGATTATATCTACAGAGACTCCATTTCCAATAGTCACATTCTGGGGTTCTGGGAGGAAATGAATCCTGGGAATGAACATTATTTAGAAGTTGGGCATTTACCTAAATATTCAGGCTCCTTAGGAATTCTGTGATAGAATAGAACCAAAAGTCTGGGATCCAATGACCACTATGGTCACTGGGACCAATAGGGCAACCCTAGGGCCACACATGAGCAAATGTAATGGTCTTTTGGGATTCAGCTCACAAATATTGACAAACCAGACCCCAACATGGATACAAATGAAAAAGCTGAGAGCAGTGTTCATCAATGTCACTTACAAAATACCACAGTCACTCAGAGTAGGATTGCAAGAGTTTTTTAAAGGTTAAGTTTAAACAATAAAGTTGGTTCATTTCTATTTTGAAGCTTGAGAAAGATTTTATCTTGGAATTCAAGATATTTCAGATTGTTTAAATGGTAACAAATTTTAAGCAATTAATAGTCACCATGTAGAAATGATAAAAGTTTAAGGTGAATTATTCTGAGTTGATCACTATTCATAGCTTACATAAAGCAATCACGTTGTTTTATATATATATATAATGAGCCAATCAAAAACTCAAGTCAAATAATAAAACGGAAAAATATTCAAAAACAATTGCCACCATTCTTTTGTCAACAGGTAACCTAGCATAACAAACATGGAAACAGAATGCCCATGGCTGAATTTCATTTGAGTCTGTGTTTGATTCATAAGCCTGTTGGTATTGCAGTGTCCCTTTTTATTCTCTTTAACTGTGAACTTGGCAGCATCAATAATTTCCTAAATGTAACTCAGAGAGGCATGACATCTGGCAATTAAGAGCCTGATGGTTAACACAAGTTCCAGAGACACCATGGTAATAAGTCTATATATAGATGTTTCCACTTCCTGCATCTGCATATTGGAGAATAAGGTGCTGTATTTTAGATGTATTTCTTTGAGACGTGGAAAAGTCATCAACACGCAGTTCAGCAAAACAGCAGAGGTTCTCTTCTGCTCTCTCCCTTTTTGCATTTTGAGTCTTGCAGGACCAACTTTATTGTTAGGAATTTATCAATACACATGGTTTATTTCAAAGATCTATTTGGGGTGAGTAATGTCCCCTTTTAGCTGTTTTCACTACTGATAAAACTTAGCTGGGTGAAGGTTAAAGAAGAGAGCTTAATCTTCCCTATTTTGAAATGAAGCACCAACTTGCAAGATGACAATGAGTTCTACACCATGGATAGAGACACCCTCTCTTTTATTATTATTATATATAGATTGACAATGGGCAATAGGATATCTACAAAAGTTGGTGATGCTGTTATTTGAATCCTCTCCTCCCCTCCTGCCTCCCTCTGCTTTTCCCTGACCCTGCATACCTGGAAGCTTGTCCACTGGCAGAAATGGCCTGAGTGACTTACTTGGCTGAGCAGCATACTTAGTCATTATAAAAATAAAAAAAATCTGCACCTGATATTCCATTTTTGTACTTTGAAGGATAACTCACTGTCATTTGATCAGAGGGAGAAGAAAGTAATTATTCATCTTATATTAATATCTTCAAGGAATAGAGAAGCATATTAATGAAGTATGTAGGAGCTTAGACTGTTGAGCCAGACCTTCTGGGTCAGAATCCTAAGGCTGCCACAGAACTGTCTAACTTCAAGACTGACCTCACAGGTTAAATAAGGATACTGATAGTACCGACAATGGGGAGCTGAGTACAAGTTAGAGTGGCACTAGCTATTATAAGAGGTAAAAGCACAAATCCCATGGTTTAACAAGGAGAACTGTGTTTCTAGCTCATAATAAGTTAATAGCAGATATTTCTTTTTTTATTTATTTATTTTTTGTTTTCGGCGGACACAACATCTTTGTTGGTATGTGGTGCTGAGGATCGAACCCGGGCCGCACGCATGCCAGGCGAGCGCGCTACCGCTTGAGCCACATCCCCAATAGCAGATATTTCTGATTGGCAAACATTACTTCTTCAGGGACTCACTGTGTATGGCTCCACCCCTTCACCACAGAGTAACCAAGGTATGATGTTTACATTCAACCTCAGACAGGCGGTCTTCATGAGTCATGCCTATAACTGGGTATTTTTCCCTGCCTCAGTTCCATTGGTCAGATTCAGTTCCATGACCACAGTTAAGTCCATGATTAACTAGAAAATAACCATGCAGCTGGGAAGAGGAGGAAGTCAACAAGTGGACACCTACCCTCTTTCTGTGACAAGATTTAAGCAAAATAAATGAATCACAAACAAACAGAGGTGACATCAATAATACACTAGAGAATAACACTAGGCACCTTAAACATTATATGCATACTCTTTAAATGTTTCTTAGCATTTTATTATGTAAATTTCCAAATGTATGAATTGTTGAATCAATTTAATCATAACCACCTTCGATATCTACCATCTAGACTATATACTCATATTTTGTTCTACTTATTTTTATCATATTCTTATCTATATATCCTGCTTTTCACACATCAATTCACCTTATTTATTGAAAGCAAGTTGTTTTGGTACATTTCCCCAACAAATACTCCAACATATCATCACCTAGGGTTTAACATTATTTTATGGTTGTTTCTTTTGAGGCAATTATTACATAAAACCCAATACACAAATCTTGAATCTAGAATTCAATGACATTTAATAAATGCATGCGCCAAGGATGGAGGATGCAGCTCAGTGGTAGAATACTTGCCTAGCATGCATGAGGATCTAGGACTGATTCCAAGTCCTGTTAAAAAAAATATCCATTCAATCACATAGCTGTTAATGAATAGTGCTACTGCCTTAGAAAAATTCATTCTTGGCTTTTCCCAACCACCAACACCCTCCTGTCACTCCACCTACTCCCCACCTGAAGCAATCATAGTTCTGATTTTCCACCATAAATTACCTTTATTTATTGCAGAATTTAAAAAAAAAAACTAGCATGACAATGTATGCAGGTTTTTGTATAAATGAACTTCTTTCATTTAGCATAATGCTTGAGAGATGTTTTAGTTAGCTTCATGCTACAATCATGGAATACAGGCAAAAAATACTGTTGAACTAAAATACTAAAGATTGTCTTAAATATTAAATATGCTTATTTTTCCTCTAAAGAATACATCAGACACTTTAGGTATACAAATATAAACTCTCACATGATTTAATTAAGAGTCTTGTATTACACATGTACTTCACATTTATATTTTCAGGCTTAACAAGCAACTATTAAAACTAAGATCTTGTTCATCGTTATTTTCCAGCAGAACCTGGCAAAGTGCCTTGCTGGTGCTCAAAAAAAGACTTGACTAATTAGTAACCAAACAGAATAAAAGGAGAGGTTCTCATTGTAATCATTTTACCACTGGAAGATGTGTACTTAAAATATGAGAATGAACAAGTCTTCTAGAACATTAACCTTCATTTTATTTTCAAACACATTAAAATCACAAATAAGGAAATATTTGTGCCTACTTGCATTAGCTTCTATGAGTTTAAAGGCTAAGAAGAAATTCCAAATGTCCAGCCAACTAAAAGTTCAAGTGTTCAAGATTTAATTCAACTCTGAAGAGTCAATAACATGTCTCTATCAACCACATATCCTGAATTTTTCCATTATGGTCTTTATTTTAAATTTCAGTTTAGGTGTCATCTTTATGGATTCCAAGAAGATAGTCACTCTTTTCCTAACCAGATCTGGATCCAGGTAGAAAACCACTATGAAACCATTGGTCCTCAGATTCTTTCTACTTTCTTATCTTGTGTTTTTGTCTCTAGAAAATTCTCAGTCCCTAGATTTTATTTCTTAAGCCAAGTCACCTTAGAAATCTATATTGTATAGTATTGGCTTAGTGAATTTATTTCAATTCTGTTTCTTAGAAAATCCAAAAATCGAGCTATAATACCACACCTACAGGCTATCCTGTAGTTTGCTAGAGATATCTGGATTTACGTTTGGAGGATTATGGCTAAGAAAATTCACACTGTTTCTGTAGAAGGATCTCATAGAACTGGGATCCAAACCCACCTCTTGACAGCCTCTCTTTTGTACTCAACAAGTGTTTATTGAATAAATAAATAGGCAAATGAATGCACAAATGCTGTAAGATAGAAAATACAAGTATCTTGGCAGTAGTAGATCTATATCCTGAACTATTTACTAATTGAATAACCTTAAATTAGTCCTATTTTTCCTCACTTAGAAAATGAGAATAATAATTACCTCTCAGGATGGTTATAAAGAGATGATGAGCTAGTTTATATTGAAATTATTTATAAGAAATTAAGCTCTAAATGAACATTAGTTATTATCAACCTGATAAATAATGATCTGCCAGGTAACAACCAGGAAGCTTTCCTGAATCTCAAATTAAGACTTTCTAACGTATTTGTTTTATTGTACTTTAAGGGATCTGTCGAGGGTGAATTATTGCCTTTCTGAAGAAAGCTATGCTTAAGCTAAAGTCTGTGTGGGAAGGAAGCTCTAATCTCACAATGGAAGCTCTGATCTCACAATATTGAGCTGTCTGGCAATGCCTGGCTAGATCTGAATGCCAGATATTTTTGGTATATGTTGAATCAAAATCCAGATCTATTTTCTGGGCTAGAATTCAAAGGATTTTTGTTGAGTTTAAAGTGTTTATTCTTGAACACAAAACATCTTCTCCATAACATTATCATCCCTGGGGGGAAAAAATCTTTCAAGAAAGTCTTTGGAGAAATTCTCTGTACATTGTAAAGCTCAATCCCACTAAATAATATAAATAATTACATGCTGAGAGATTCTTCCAAACTATTTCCTTAAGTATACCTCATATATTGTAGAGCCTTCAGACTAAGGTTAATTTTGCTCAGAACCATTTTATAATGGAATAGGTCACATACTAAAGAAATGATAAGATTAGTCATTGCCAACACACTATAATGGTTGTGAGCTTTTGCTGCTTAATTTAATTAAATTTCAGCTTTGTATCATATACTTAAAGTTTACAATGTGTTGTTTGGGTGTACTTGATACATGTGTATGTAGTGAAGTGATTTCTGCAATCAAGCAAATTAATATGCTCATCATCTCCTGGGGATAACTTTTTTTGCTTTACTTGTAGTAAAAGTATCTAAAATTTACTTTCTTGGCAAATCACCATTATAAAATGCAATATTATCAATTATAGTCCTCATGTTATACATTAGCTCTCTTGAATTATTCATCCCCCATACCTACAACTTGAGAATCTTTGACCTTCACTTTTCATCTTAGGCTCATAGATTTAAAGTGTTAAGCCCACTTGACAAATGGAAATAATCACAAACTGAACTCATTTAGGATACATACTGAGCAGTCTGTTTAGTCCAGGTTAACACAATACAGGGATATGAGAAGATCATCCTGAGACTTGTCCATAGGAAATCACAAGTAATTAATAATATGCCAATTACTTAGATGTAGATTTATATTCTCCCAGAAAGACTTCCTGGGTTTCCCTGGCACTCATAGGTGGATTCAATTAGTTCTTATAGGTGGATTCAATTGGTAAAAATCCAGAATTTTTCATAGAGAAGATCTGAAAGGACATTCTTTGTAGGATTCTTTTGCTGAGTTTATTCTGCTGTGCTCATCAATTAGCCAGCTCTGTTTTCACTGGGATATAGTGCTGTTCTCTGCATCTATGGCTATTGGATCACCTCTTCTGAACCTTATTAGAGAGAGGGGGGGGAGGGGCTGGTAAGCAAGTTTCTTTCACCTTAAAAATTCTGAAAAACAGTGTCCATTCACCACCTCCTTTTGTTTTACAAGTACCCTGTCTATAATTCCTCACTTCTTGTTCCAGTATGCTGGTTCTGCACAGCATTCCATAGAAGGAAAAGACCTGAGACACCTGTTAACCAACTTTTTACCAAAGAAGAGACACAAACCCTGAGTGGGGCTCTTTTTTACTCTTGTGGTGGTTGCAGGTGACTAAGATGTGTGCTCCATGGCTTCTCAGAAGACTCTCAGAAACTCTGTTTCTCTTCTTTGGTTCCCTCTGTACTCCAGGCTGCTGGACCTCATCCCTCCTGAACCCCTCTTTGACTCTGCCTTGACATCTTCTCTCCTAATTCTCACACTGTCTGTGGGCTTCCTCTCAGGGTTGCTAACCTGCTCCTTAGTGCCCTGTCCCCACTTTACCTCAGAAGCTCTGAGACCAGCGCTACCTCTCAGCTGTTTGGATAAGTCCCCAAACTCCACCTAGGGTTTGATCTAGTCTCTACATTTTTGTTTCAAATCTCACTATCTCTAGTGAGATGTTTTTCTTCCACACCCTTTTCCTTTGCAATCTTTCTACTTCTGTCATAGTTATCATAATTATTCTGGTCACTAAAGTTTCAACTCTGTGTGACAGCTTTGGTGTGATTGATGCTTCTCTATAGCTGGTCACCAAATGAGCATGACTTATAAAGTCCCCCCTTTTTCACTTACCTCGTTCAAACTGTCATTTCCATATATCTTCTCACGTTAGGTCTCTTATGCCCAAAACTTGAAAAAGAAAATCTATAGACACTGCCAGGCAACAAAAGGTAACTACAGGTAACTCTTTGAGCTTTTTCTTTTCTTTCTTCCTTTTCTTTTTTCTTTTCTATTATTTATTTATTTTGGCACCAGGGATTGAATTCAGGGGCACTTAACCACTGAACCACATCCTCAACCCTTTTTATTTAGAGACAGAATCTTGCTAAGTTGCTTAGGACCTCACTAAGCTGCAGAGGCTGGCTTTGAAAGCGCAATCCATCTGCCTCAAGCTCTCACATCCCTGGTATTATAGTCACATACCACTGTACCCGGCTCTCTGAGCCTTTTCTAAGAGCCAGGTTCTTTATTGTACATATTTTACTTCAATTAATCCTAACAAAAACCCTATGAGGTAGACATTGTTATGATTCCTGTCTTATAGGTAGAAAATGAAGTCTCATGGAGGTTAAGAAACTAGGCCAAATGTACACAAGAGTATGGAAAATGCTGGGATTCAGAGCACATCACCTGCCTTCACAGCATATGGCCCTGTCTCCCACTTGAGAGTGGCCTGGAATTTGCAGCCATAGTGTAGTCTCCTAGGTGTGCACCTTCATCTTTCTCCTTGGACCTTCCCAAGCATTTTAATTTAGTTGCCTATATCTTGGGTGCTCTGGTTCCTGGGTACTATGAGAGCCACAGGATCCTGAGCCCCAGCCCCTAACTAGGAACACTGATACCTGCTTCATTCAAGTTATTTCCACCTGTCCCCATCCATAACCTAAGTATTGACCATGTTCTTCCTACTGCTATTAGAACTCAACACCTACCTGCATAAGGTGCCTGCTCTTGCACCTCATGAAGTATAGGATGCATGGAACTTTTTGTATATTGCAATTTGCACTTATAACACTTCTGCTAAGAATCCTTTCCAATTTGAATATCACCCTGACCAGTACTGAAGACCAGTCAATTATGACATTGTCTTCCTCTCTTGTCTTTCCCTAATTAAAACCCATATTATTTATGCCCTGTTTTTCAGCCAAATTAATTAACCTGCACTCCCTGAGTAGCCAGGCTGGGCCAAGCCCCAGGACTGCTTTCATGTCCCCATCCTTTCTGTTTCTCTTTCTACCTCCCTACGCTCAGGCTAGTTCAGGCCTCAGCTCTCCTAGAGGGTCTTCCCACACCTCCACAGTCCTCTGCTATCTTGTATGCTTTAACAACAATGTCTTGTTTTCACCTTCACCACATTAAAGGATGTGCATTAGATCAGTGATGTTCAAGCCTGGCTAAACAAGTCACCTGACAAGTATTCAAAACACAGATGACAGGCTCGTGCTCCAAGCCCTACTGTTCACAGCCAACCAGCAAGCCTTTTTTGAATCCATACTGCTTATGCATAATAAATGATAATTATTCATGATGGTCTGAGCTTCTTTTTTAAAAAAATTTTCAATGAATTTATAAATTACAGAGTATGAAAACTGTCTGGCCCAGTGCCTGACACATAATAGGTATTCAGCAAATGCTAATTATTTCCTTACTCTTTCTGTCAGTTATCACAAGCTTTCTAGCCTTCATTTGTTTAAATAAATATTTTAGATAAATTTATGTTTTCTATATTTCTTCCTGTTCTGTATATTTATGGCTTCTTCAGCCAAAGATTTTCTGGCTCGTTTTTGACCTTCAATTATCCCTTGAAGACTCTTTTTTCGCTATTTTGGTATTAAGTTCATTAGTCTACATATTTCGGAAACTTCCATACAATTATATATTCTGCCACTTCCTCTTTTTCTACTTTTAGCTTAGATTCATGCTTCTTAATTTTTTGTGGGGTGGGGGGAGCTTTAATTCTCTTTCAGCAAGTACCAATGAAGTAGATCTTGAAGTATCAGAGCCATTGACTGTGTTTTATAACAATTTAATGTATTTAAATTATTTTTGTTGAATATTAGAGGAAGACCTTGGAACTTCCTAAATTTTAAGTTTTCTGTTGACAAGCAGCTCAGATATAATTGTGACTTTTAAAATTGCACCAGGCACAGAGGCACACCCCTGTAATCCCAATGGCTCAGGAGGCTGAGGCAGGAGGTTCACAGGTTTGAAGCCAACCTTAGCAACTTAGCAAGGCTCTAAGCAACTTAGAAAGACCCTGTCTCAAAATATAAAATAGGAAAGGGCTGGGGATGTGGCTCAGTGAAGGGCTCCTGGGTTCAATCCCTTATTAAAAAAAAAAATGT
This sequence comes from Spermophilus citellus, assembly GCF_964194105.1. Classification (NCBI taxonomy): domain Eukaryota; kingdom Metazoa; phylum Chordata; class Mammalia; order Rodentia; family Sciuridae; genus Spermophilus; species Spermophilus citellus. The sequence continues at coordinate 26,945,163 of NC_138194.1, read as the reverse complement.
ACAGTTGCTTTGGTATTTGCTCCTTCCCATACACAGCTTCTTAAAATTTTATAAAAACACCAACCAAACACAGGTTAGTGGATTTAGTAAGTTTACCTTTTTAGTTCCTATTCACAGCAGCCACTATTCCTTTGACATACCAGATAGACTGTGCAGTGGCCTACGGTAAATTTCCACTCCCAGGGTTGAAAAGTTCAGGTTCTCTGGGCACTCTGTGTTGTAGTGCCACTTGTCCCAAATTTGCACCTCTCCAAAGTTGGGTTACTTTAAATGTACCAAGACAACATCATTTTCTCTTTCAAGGGGGAGGAAGAAAATCACTGTATAAATCCAGCAGACCAGGCTGTGAAGTCGTTCCTCTTCTCCCATCTCTTTATGCTTTTTTCTTTTTTTTTTTTTCAAAAGAGACCAGATCCTAATCTGAATTAAAAAAAAAAAAAAGAAAATAAAAATAAAATAGTGATGGCTTCTAAGAGAGTAAGCAGGGAAACTGGAGGTAATGTTTTACTTTCTGAAAATTGTGTGCCTCACAGAAAACACCAAAAATCACAAGTCTACTCTATAAAATCCAGCAGCTAGAATTGCAAAATCCTTCATCCAAGAGTGGTGGACGGTAGGAAGGGAAGTAGGAGGGTAAATGGCACAGGGAGAAAAGCAAAGCATGCAAATCAGTCCAGGCACAGGATATATCAGTCGGCTTTTTGTTGCTGTGACCAAAATACCTGGCAAGAACAATTTAGGGGAATAAACGTTTATTCTGAGCACATCATCTCAGAGACTCAGTCCATGGTCAATCAACTCCTTTGCTCTGGGCCTTAAGAGAGGCAGAATATCATAATAGAAGGATGTGGGGGAGAAAATCTGTGAGCTCTTGGCAGCTGGGGAAAGAGAGGAAGGGGCTAGGGATAGATATAACCTGAGGCTACACCCTCCAGCCATACCCTACTTGCCTACAATTACCACCCAGTAGTCTGTTCAAATTACTAATGCATCCAATGGATTAATCACTAATGAGGTGGCAACTCTCAGAACCATTTTTTTGCCTCCAAACATTGATGCATTTTCCAACACATGAGTTCTTTGGAGGCCATTCCTAGATCCAAACCATAAAACAAGGGCTGGCACATGCTAGGAAACAGCTGCAGAAAAACTTGTGGTATTTGAAGACTCACAGTTGTCATAAAAATCCACACATGGGTGTCAGGAATATTCTGCCGCATGGGCATCAGAAACAAAACTTCCATTTATTTAGAGGAAAGGGATTGTGAAGAGGACCCTTGGCTTCCCTGGTGGAGAAGGAAAAGGGCCATCATAGCCTTCTTGCAATCCTCATATCCCCTTCAGATGACAGGAGATGAATGCTGTGAAGGCAACTTCTCTATAGAGGCTGAGCTGCTCCAGACAGACAACTTGGAAAGCATCTCGTAGAAGTTCACTGCTTAAGAAGACCCACCAAAAAAAAAAAAAAAAAAAAGAGAGAGAGAGGCATAACCAGAAAAGGTTTGCTTGGCTTCATTGGTGTTGGGAATGAACCAAGGAAAGAAGATAGGGAAGACAAAGCCATTGCTAATGTTTGAGGACTCCATTGCTGTGAGCAAAGCCATTTGTGAATCTAATGCAAAGTAATAAGGTCAGTTAATTCTTTTCTGTTTCATAACCTCTGTGCATTCTAATCCCTGTATTGAAACATAGATATTAGAAGCAGCATACAGAGTACAGAAGAGAACAATGCAGAAGATTAGCCGGCTGACCACTAAGATGAATGGGAGTGAGACAAACATTTCCTGGATGAAGAAAAGAGCCTGCACCAAAATGTTGAATTACCTGTGAGTAATTTTTGCTAACTCTTGAGAAGGAGTGGGGTTTCTTCCCTTGATACCTCCAATGCCAGACAGAACAATCACATCTTGAACCCAAATGACATTGAGAACTTTGTTAGTACCCAAAGAACACAGAAAATTGATGAAGGGAAGAATTACAACCATGACAGAACATCTCTGTGGAGCCATGGATCACCAATAATATGTGCTGTTATGGACAGAAGCACAGTGGTTAATACTTGGGGACACGAGAGGAGACTCTGCCAGAGTCTCCTCTACTCCAATCACAATATTGGAAAATTCCAAAAGCAATATGTGGCTCACTCTTTCTTTTCTCTGTATTCTGGGGCTTCCTGGTATACCAGAACACTACGTATTCTACAATCCTTTTGCTTCAGCCTCCTCAGCCACTGGGATTACAAAAAAAAATTCCTTTTTCAGTAAAGAAAAAATTTAAATTTTCAGATATGAATGTTTCATTATAAAAACATTACTAAGGCTTTTTTTTTTGTACTAGTGATTGAACCCAGAGGCATTTAACCACTTAGCTACATTCCCAGCCCTTTTAATTTTTTATTTAGAGACGGTCTTGCTAAGTTGCTTAGGGCCTTGCTAAATTGCTGAGGTTGGCTTTGAACTTGTGATCCTCCTGCCACAGCCTCTGAGCCGCAATGATTACAAGCATGTACTACCGTGCCAAGCCTAAGGTTTTTTACTTAAAAAGAACTTCTAGTAATATCATTTCCTAAATAGATTCTTAATTCTTTACAGTCATAAGTGTAGGATTTCTCCTACATCTGTCTAAATTTCTTTTGTTGTACAGTTGCTGATTATTATAGGATATGTTCCAAAAGCTCTGAAACTTGTGTTTGCGAAAAACTCAATAGCAATGAGCCTTTCAGTAATGTAAACATGGTTGCTAATTTGGATTTTCCATTGAAAGAAACATGCTTTTCCTGATTCTATTTCATGCGGGAGGATCTTATATCATAAGATGACTCTGAAGTAGGATGGCATTATTCTATTGCTGTCAACTTCTGAGATCAAGGCTCTGCAAACGTGACTTAACATGGCATTGGTAACATCGGCAGACTCAGTTTAAGCACGGTGTACCTCAGGAAGCCCACAGTGAAGAAATGCTTTGTCTGCCTCCTTGTAAAACAGTGAGACTGACACCCCAGGTGGCTGTGTGGCACTCAGCCCAGGTCTCTCTAGACCCTTACTTCAGAAAGCCACCTCTGTGTCCAGCCTGAGCTCTTCAGCTGGAAGCAGTACGTAAGTACTGGCAGGAATTTTGGCCTGAAACCAGGAGGTTGTCATAAAATGTATCTCTTCTTTGGCAACATGCAAATGAATTGGGCTAAAAAGTGTTTTTTAAAATCTCTTTCTCTGTCTGTGGTTAGTAGAGAAGTGATGGAAAAGAAAGAGCAGAGATACTTATGTTTCTGAAACTCTGGCAATTTATTTACTTAAGTGAGCTGTAAGACCTCATAGCCTTATCTAGATACCTATATTGGGAAATGACTTTGTGGAATTTAAATTTAAATATTAAATAAAAGCAAATAAATATGCTATTTTAAAATCTTTTTTTTAGGAATTTCTTATTTGTTCTTTTGGTTACACATGACAGTAGAATGTATTTTGACATCATATAGACATGGAGTATAACTTCCCATTCTTGTGATTGTACATGATGTGGAGTTACAATGGTCGTGAATTCATATATGAACATAGGAAAGTAATGTCTAATTTATTCTTCAGTCTTTCCCTCCCATCCCCACTCCCTTCCAGCACCCCCCCCTTGTTCAATACAGTGAACCTATTGTGAATCAGCATCCGAACATCAGAGAATATCAGCCTTTGTTTTTTGGGGATTGGCTTATTTCACTTAGCTTGATAGGTTCCAATTCCATCCACTTACTGGCAAATGTCATAATTTTATTCTTCTTTATGGCTGGCTAATATTATTGTGTATATATAACATATTTTCTTTATCCATTCATTTGTTGAATGGTACTTAGGTTGGTTCTATAGCTTAGCTATTGTGAATTGAGCTGCTATGAACATTGATGTGGCTGCATCACTATAGTATATGGATTTTAAGTCATTTAGGTATATGCTGAGGAGTGGGATAAATGGGTCAAATGGTGGTTTCATTCCAGGTCTCCTAAGGAATCTCCATTCTGCTTTCTAGAGTGGTTACACCAGTTTGCAGTCCCACCAGGAAAGTATGAGTGTACCTTTTCCCCACATCCTCACCAACATTTATTGTTACTTGTATTCTTGATAATTGCCATTATGAGTGGAGTGAGATGAAATCTCAGTGTAGTTTTAATTTGCATTTCTGTAATTGCTAGTGATGTTGAACATTAGCTAAGTTATGCAACCAAACTATATGCACATCACCAGATGCATGGATAAGAAATTTTGGTATATGTACACAATGGAATATTACTCAGCCATAAAGATAAATGACTTTATGGCATTTGCCAATAAATCAATGGATCTGGAGACTATTATGCTACATGAAATAAGCCAATCCCCCAAAGCCAAAGGTTGAATGTTTTCACTGATATGTGGAAGCTAAACCACAATAGAGGGGGGAGGGAAAGAAGTTCAATCGATTATACAAGGGGGAATAAAAGGAAACAATGATAGGAAAAATAGTGGAATAAATCTAACATGATTTTCCTATATGCACATATACAAATACCTTAGAAACTCCACCATCATGCCCACCCACAAGAATAGGGACCTAATTAGAATAAGATATATTCATGCTTGTTAATATTACCAAAATTGATTCTACTGTCTTGTATAACTAAGAAGAACCAATAAAAAAATTGTCAATTAAAAGCAAAACAAAACAAAAAAGAATCATATAGTGCTTATGCAGGCATATATTTGCCATTGTAGCTGTTTTAAAACATTCATTTTTCAAATGTTTAAACATAAATTACTTTCCAAATTGAGGAACACTGAGAATCCCTTGAACATTATTAGCCTCTTGCAATACAAGTTTCTAATCAAAGAATATTTCCTGCAGCCTTTCTTTGAGCATCGCTATCAAATCTGACCATAATTCCTACTCCAATGACTTCCAAAGGAATTCTTTGTAACAGTTGGAAAACTATTATATGGCATCATTACAAATAGATGGGAGAACTAAGTAGAAGTGAAGGTGATTCCAAAAATAAGCACTTTTTGAAGCAATCTGAAGCTTAAGAGTGGAGTTCATACAGCTTTTATTTTTTAGAATCACCTTCCACTTGTCTTATTCTTTTGTTTTCCATCCCAAGCCAATATTATTACTGCAGAGGCAATACTAGGCAAAGAACTGTAGCTTGTATACCTTTTATTTGAATGAAATTCTGAAAAGGGTTATTGAAGATGAGTTTGAAGAAAGTCAAACTATCTATAATCTGAAATCATCAGATATTTGGATTGGGGGGTATGTTTGATGCTAATTAACTTGTGACTCCTGACTGTCTCAGCACAGCTCGTACAAGGTAGAGTAATTCTTTATTCAAATAGGTTTTTAAGATTTAAAAAAAATATGGGTTTGCAAGATAACAGATTAGAGGAGGTTGATTTCCTAGTTGCTTTGTGGTGTGAAACCCAGAAAGCATACAGGCAGCTTCTCAGCAAGGTGGTTGAACAAAAAGCAGGGGAGGGGGGATTTACTGGAATTTAAAACCAGATATTCCAAGCAGAATGGGGATTCAGGAGGTTAGATATAATAAAATAAGGAAGAAATACCCAGTGGCACAGTTGTTGCTGCAGCTGGTCCAGAAACACTGGCCAGAGCCCTCCCTCCACAAGTAAATTAGGGTGATAAGGAATTTCAAGGAACCCACATTTTTAAGAGGCCTGAGGCTTGTCTGGATATGGAGCATTTACAGAGTAAGGACATTGCGTAACTAAACTGAAAGGGGTGCTGCAAATATCCTCATGGAAGTAAGAAGCCACCATCCCTCCAGGCAGCATGGAACCATTTCCCAGCTGTGGTGTGGAGGCTGGCAGCTAATGGAGCTGATTCCTGGCAAACCAGAGTTTGGTCTGAAATACAGGCCTAGTAAACACACAGCATGACATAGAATGTGCTTCTGTGACCAGGAGAAGATAAAACATGGAGAGAGGCTTACACAGGGGACAACTGATTGTGGAAACCCACCCAGACCTCCCCTTCTCCCTCCAATCCAGCTGCTTGCAAGACCATCCAGGAGAGACATGTCTGGCCATGAATTCAGAAAGGCAAGGGTGGGAGAGATTGAGTTTGGAGACTGAATCCAAGACCAGGAAATGTGGGATCTGCAGATGACACAAAAGACTAAGAATGGAAGCCTCCACCACACAGTGGAATGCAGGGAAGGTCCCCAGGATACAGTCTTCCAGCATGAACTGGAAATTACTGGGCCCTAGAGGTGCATTGATTTAAAATCTCCAGATGAATTAGTATTCAGCAAAGAGCCTGGTGCCCACCTAAGCCTAAATCCTGCCTCCTGGAATTCTACCTACAGGATTACCTCCCTAACTCCAGCAATCCAAAGGGTGTAGTATATTGTGCCAGTTGACTCCACCTAAAACTGCTGAGAAGAGAAGCTGAGAATCATTAGAACTCCAACAGAAAGAATTCTTTAACTTTTCATCAGGTTTTCTCTCTCTCTCTCTCTCTCTCTCTCTCTCTCTCTCTCTCTTATTTTTTTGTTTTCTTTGTGTGTTTTGAGTTTCTTTTTCTCTTTTAAATTGTGATCTGTGTACATGGACATTTATACATACTCATATTTGGGATTTTTCTCATTTCTAGAATTTTAGAAGCTGGTTATTTTTCATGGATCAGATTTTTGAGGACTAGGATATTTTGATTAGAATATTTTAGTTTTCTTTTGTATTTTTTATTAGTATTTTTCATTTTTTAAATTTTTACTTTATATATATATTTTTCTCTTACCTGTTTCCCTTGATTATTTTTTTCTTTTCTTCCACTAATAGCCAACCATTATTGTTCTTTCATTCTTCCTTTAATTTTATACTTCTTTCTTCTCTCTTCCTCCCTCATAACCATCACATTCCATATCACTTCTGTTGTCTCCCTTTCCACTATTTAAAACTGTAAACTTTCCGTTTTTATTGTAGGCAATAATTGATCATATCATTTCTGTTTATTGTGATAATTAAAATTGTAGCTGTCATAGTAGGAACCATTTGGTTTAATGCTGTATATTGTTTTATTGTTTGCACTGGTTGCTGTTATTATTTATCTCCCTCTAAATAGTGAGATACTATAGGGTAGAAACTCTACTGTCTCAGATCCATACTGTTAGATGGATAGACATACAAACAATATGACAATGCAAAGGAACAAGTCAATCCAAATAAACCAAGATACTCTAATAACAAAATCCATCACCCTGGATGAAATGTCAGAGAAGAGTATAGAATGAACATAGTTAAAATTTTATGTAAAAGACAGTAAATGAAGTAAAATTAGAGAAAATACTAGAAGTGAAAGATCACTTCAACAAAGAAATGGAGATTCTGTCCTCATTATCTGATGTTGTCTTCCAAGTGATCTAGTGCATTGATGATGCTTTCTATTGAGTTTTTATTTCGTTTATTGTTTTCTTCATTACAAGGATTTCTAATTTTTTTTCAGACTCTCTCTCTCTTTTTGAAGTAATATTTTGCTACTCATATTTTCTCCCTTTTCTCTTTGTTGGTGTGATCAATTTTTGCCTGTATTTGCTCTCTTATCTCTTTGTTGGAGTGATCAATTTTTGCCTGTATTTGCTCATTTAGGGCATACTTTAATTCACATATCATTTTAATTATGTACATTCTGAACTCCTTCTCTGACATTTCATCAACTGCACTTTCCATGGATTCTGTTATTGTAATATCCTGGTTTGTTTGGGGCACTTTATTCCCTTGCTTTTTTTTTTTTTTTTTCATTTTGCCTATGTGTCTTCCTTTCTAGCAGTGTGGATCAGTGCACAAGTGAGAGGAATCAGATCACATTTAGAATGCAGATTAATTTGTATCTCCAGATTTTTAAACCCAGATCCTCAAAGCCAGGATATTCTGGAACAACATATACCAAGCCCTGAAAGAAAATGGATGCCAATCAGGAATCTTATATCCAGCAAAATTATGCTTCAGATTTGATGATGAAATAAAAATCTTCCATGATAAACAAATGTTAAAATAATTCCTGATTAGAAAGTGTGCACTACAAAACAGTCAGTAAGATATTTAATGAAGAAGAAATGAAAAATAAAAGTGAAAACAATAAAAAAGAGAGGAACTGCATTAAAAGAATGGTGAATCAATGGATTCAAATTAAAAGCCAGAAATAAATCAAATGACAGGGAATAAAAATCATATCTTAATAATAACATTGAATGTAAATAACCTGAACTCATCAATCAAAGGACACAGACTGGCAGATTGGGTCAAAACAAGATCCAAAAATATACTGTCTCCAAAAGACTCACCTCATAGTCAAAGATATCCACAGACTGAAGGAAAAAGGAAGGGAAAAATACTTATTCACATGGATCTTGTAAACAAGCAGGCATTTCTATCCTCATATCAGATAAAGTGGATTTATCTGAATGCAATTGATTTATTGGTCTTGCTACTTTGCTGAATTCATTTATTATTTCTAGAAGTTTACCGGTGGGGTTTTTTGTGTATTCTAGATATAGAATCATGACTATGGCCAAGATAGTTTGAGCTCCTCTTTTCCTATTATATCCCTTTAATATGTTTCTTTTACCTAATTGCTCTTGCTAGTATTTCAAGGACTTTGTTGAATAGAAGCAGTGAAAGTGGGAACCCTTGCCTTGTTCAAGTTTTTAGAGGGAATACTGTCAGTTTTCTCTGTTTAGAATGATTTTGGTCTTGGGTTTTTCATATATACCTTTTACAATGTTGAGGCATGTTTCTTCTATCCCTAGTTTTTCCAGTGTTATAAATATGATTGGATGTTGTATTTTGTCAAATGTTTTCTCTGCATCTATTGAGACAGTCATGTGGTTCTTGTCTTTAAGTCTATTTATGTAAGTATTTATGTATTTAAGTCTATTTATTGATTTCTATATGTTGAAATAATTTTGCACCCTGTAGATGAAACCACCTCGATCATAGTGCACTAGCTTTTTAATGTGTTTTGTGTGCAATTTGCTGGTATTTTATCAAGATTTTTGCATCTATGTTCTGCAGGGATAGTGGTCTAAAGCTTTCTTTTCTTGATGTGTCTTTACCTGGTTTTGACATCAGGGTGATGTTAGCTTCATAGAGTGTATGTGGAAGAATTACCTCCTTTTCTATTTGAGGAAGAATAATTTGAGGAGGATTAATGTTAGTTCTTCTTAAGGTCTGTTAGGACTCTACTAAGAATCTATCCAAGGGCTGGGGATATAGTTTAGTTGGTAGAGTGCTTGCCTTGCATGCACAAGGCCCTGGGTTCAATCCCCAGCATCACAAAAACAAAACAAAATAAAGTGCATGACAGAAAAAAAATGGATTAAAAGAAAAGTAAAAGAAAAAGAATCTATCCAGTCTTGACTTTTTCTTTGTTGGTAAGCTTTTGATGGCTTCCTCAATTTCATTACTTGAATTTAATCTCTTTAAATTTTCTATATCCTCCTGGTTCAACTGGGTAGATCGTATGTCTCTAGGTATTTGTAAATATCTTCAAGATTTTATAGCTTAGTGGAGTATAAATTTTCATACAGTCTCAGAGATTTTGGTATGTTGTATTACTATTCTCATTTTCTTCTAAGTATTTTTTATTTTATCCCTGATTTCTTCTGTCCACTTGCCATTCCATAGTCTCCAGGTGTTAGAGTAGCTTCTACTTTTTGTGTTATCATTGATTTCTAATATCATTCCATTATGATCTGATAGTATGCAGAGTATTAACTATTTTTAAATTCACTAAAAGATGCTTTGTGGCCTAAAATATGGTCTATTTTAGAAAATTTTCCACATGCTGCTGAGAAGAATATATATGCAGCCATTAATGGATGAAATATTTTATATATGTCCCTTAAGTCTAGATTATTGGTTGTGTCTATTAGTTCTATAACTTCTTTATTTAATTTTTGTATGAATGATCTATATAGTTTTGAAAGAGCTGTATTAAATTCATCCAGTCTTATTGTGTTGTGGTCTATTTGATCCTTGGTATTGAAGAAGGTTTGTTATTGAGGTATATAGATGTTCCATTGTTTGAAGCATACATATTTATGATTGTTATGACTTGTTGGTGTATAATTCCCTTAAGCAGTATAAAATGTCCTTTTTTGTCCCTTCTGGTTATTTTTGGTTTGAAATCTGCTTTATCTGATACAAGAATAGAAACCCTGCTTGTTTATTAGGACCATGAAAAATGATATATTTCTTTCCATTCTTTCACCTCCAGTCTGTGGATGTCTTTGTCTATGAGGTGAAGCTCTTGGAGACAACGTATTGTTGGGTCTTGTTTTTTGATCCAATATGCAAGCCCATGTCTCCTGATTGATGAATTTATAATATTTACATTTAGTATCATTATTGAAAGATAATTTTAAATTTCCTGCCATTTTGATTAATTTCTAGTCTTTAAGTTGAATTATATTTGCCTTTGATTGACTATTCTTCTAGTGTAGTTTCTTCCTCTGCTTTATTTTTTATTCTTCATTTCTTTTTCATAGAGTATTTTATCGAGTATGTTTTGTAGTGCCAGTTTTCTAGTTGTGAATTATTTTAACTCTTGTTTGTTGTGGAATATTTTTGCTTTATCTTCAAATCTGAAGCTTAATTTTGCTTGCTATAGTATTCTTAGTTGGCCTCCATTTTCTTTCAGAGCTTGGTACATATTGCTGTAAGACTTCTTATCTTGAGGGTCTATGTTGAAAAATCAACTGAAATCCAGGTTAGATTACCTCTAAATGTGACTAATTGTTTTTATCTTGCTGCTTTTAAAATTCTATTCTTTTTCTCTGTTAGACATTTTTATAATAATGTGTATTATAGTGTCTGTTGTAATTTTGTATATTTGAAGTACTGTATGCCTCCTGTGTTTGATTTTCCATTTAATTCATAAGTTTTGGCAAATTTTACAATATTATTTCATTGAAAAAAATGTGCATTCCTTTAATTGATATTTCCAAGCCTTCATCTATCCTGATGAGGCTTAAGTTTGGCCTGTTCATGTTATCCCATATTTCTTGATCGTTTTGTACATAGTCTCTTAGCATCTTTTCTCCATAGTCAGCTTTATTTTCAAGATTATATACTTTGTCTTTGAAACCTGAAAATCTAACTTCCAAGTTGTTAAGTCTGTTGATGATGCTTTCCATTGAATTTTTAATTTGATTTATTGGATTCCTTCATTTCGAGAATTTCCAATTGATTCTTCTTCAGAGTCTCTATCTCCTTATTGAAGTGGTCTTTCACTTCTTATATTTTTCTCTCTGATTTTATTTCTTATGTCATCATTTGCCTCATAAATAAGTTCAACTATTAATTCTCTAAATTTCTTCTCTGGCATTTCCTCTACCATGGTGTCAATAAAGCCTGTTATTGCTGAATTCTATGTTGTTTGGGATGGTGTATTTCCTTGACTTTTCAAATTATTTGTGTGTCTACCCATCTATCTGGATGGATTACTAGTACCTTACAGATTTGGGGTAGCCAACAATCTATGCAAACAATATATAGCAGTAGATTATGTACTTAGTTCCTATTTTTATGTCTACAATGTTAAATATTACACTAAGCAAGTATGGTAAGATCAGCAATTTCCATCAGTAAAAACACTAATCATAAATTGTGTCTGACATGAAATCAAACAATAGGTATTGCCTATGACTTCCACTATATTAATTATTTCTATAGCATTGGTGGTGGGGGCAGACATCATATAAATCAATTAGTATTAAGAGCTATTAAGAATAGAGTTAAGTAAGAGGAAAGAAGAAGAGATAGGAAAGCAGAAAAGTGTTTGAAATTTCAAGTGTAAATAGGAAAATACAGTGGTAACAGAGGGTATGTTGGTAATTAGGAGGGGGAGAAAAATAGAAGTAAAAATTTGAAGAGTGAATAAGAGAATGGAATTTGGCTGTTAGCAATAGAAAAAAGAGAGACAGGCAAGGTAAATAGAGTAGTGGAAAAGACAATATAAAACAAAATCAAAATATGCTAAACAAAAACCCTAACCCTGAAAAAAACAGAGCATGGAAACATAGCAACCTTCAAAAAAGTGTTAGAAATGAGAAGAAAGAAACAAATACGTATATGTATAGATGTTCTTGAATTAATCGGTACATTTTTGAATAAAACAAAAAACAACAAAAACAAAAGTGAAAAACCTTGGTGAAAAGTTAAGAAGTTAAGTAGTCATTTCCATTGTGGTGGACAAAATAGCCCATGAGCATATGTGTTCACTGTCTCTGCCAACTGATTTTCTTTTCTTTCTTCTTGAGGTGTGAACTGAGTGTGGAAGTACAGGTTCTCAAGTTCTTCCTTTTTATTGTTTTACTCACTGAATTGTCAGTTGGGGTTTAAAACTTCTCAACTTCCCTTCTTGGGAGACTGGTATGGAGTGGGATATGAAGAGCTTCTTGTTTTATTACCAGGGTATGATCACAGTTGGATTCTGTGTGGAGTTCTAGGTAGTATGAACTTAGGTTTACTGAGGTTTCAGTTGCATTCTTGCATAGGGAATTGTCTGGCAGTGTTTAATCAATGTATCTCTGAGCCCCCTAGATGCCAATCTACCTGAGGAGATAGTTTCCCATGATTCTCCCTAGGTCTCCACTCATTGGATGAGGGAGCTTATTTTTGCTGCTTCTGTTGCTCTTGGATAATACCCTTTCTAGTCTCCTGGGGTCAGTCACTAAGCTACTGACGTGGTGGGCTGGGTGGCTCTCACAATGGGCAAAAGTGCAACATCTTCAGTCGAAGAGAGAGATAAAGAATGTCCCTGCACTTCTGCCCTGTTCAATGTTTTATTCACTCAAATCACTTAATACAACTTCACTCTATTGGTTCCTAATCAAAGAATAAAAGTCCTTTATGCTGGGCACTGCAGTAGACATAATTCATTCAAAGCAAACACTTTTATGTTAACTTCTAAGCACTGTGAACACACTTGATCATGATAGACCTATTATAGACATTTTCTCTGTATGCTAAGACTAAGTGCTAGATTTAAAATCTTAAGTCTTAGATCTTAAGTCCAGCAGGTACACACTCACTCAGACTGCAGTGACCAGATCAGGAGCCCATAGAGGCTTCTCCTGAGGTGGAGTGGACAGTTGGGTGAGGAGATGGTCATAAGGAGAAGTCTTTTTCTCACCAGAGACAAGAGGCTGCTGTAGAGTTTGAGATGATGCAGAGGATCAGGCAGATGAGAAGAGTTGGGGTGTCAGTCTAGGTTTTCATCAGGCTCTCAGGCTTGTGTGCATCAGCGTTGGCTGGCTGAATGTCTGATCATTTGTTCCATTATTTATACTAAATTTGGGGAGCTTCTGCTCACCTTTTGGGTCACTATCAGCAGTTACCAGGTTTCTTAGTGACTGACATCTTACATCTTAGAGAGGACATTATGGTCTGGTGGTTTACTCCCTGTTACCCTTCTGGCTCTTATCAGGGTTGTGGAAAGTGTCTTGCTTTTATCAGGCTATACATGATTGACATGTTGGAGGGCTCTGTGGGCTGCCTGGTGAGACTCCAGGTTTATTTTAAAGTGGAGTTTTAAAAGGCAATTGCTTAGGCTATGGCCTAAGGCCATCCTTACAGTAGCAAAACCAATGGCTGGTGGTGAAGAGGTAGGTCAGGTAGGCCTGTCCTCCCAGGACTAGTGGGGCAAGCTGGGCAACCAGGTGGTCTGGGTGGTGAAGCAGTGAACCTGTCAGTTAAAGGTGTGGGCTGGGTGGTGGCCCAGATCTCAGGGAAGTGGGTATCAGGCATGGTGTGTGTGTGTGCGTGTGTGTGTGTGTGTGTGTGTGTGTGTGGCGGGGGGTGAATCTGGAAGAGCTAGACAAGCCAAGGGCCCTCATACCCACCTTTTCCAGTTTCTGACCAACTGCAGCTGGCCTTGTGAGCCCCTGTGAGCTGCCAGACTTACACTGTTGTGGGGAAGACAACTTGGAGAGCCAAGTTGTGTTCCCCCAGGAAAATGCCCTCAATTTCTGATTTTTCCCTGGGTTTGTTAGGCTCAGTTAAGTTTTTGCTAGGCTCAGATCAGTTTATGCAGACCCAGCCACAAAGTCACAGATCTGGGGTCCCAGTTCCATTTATCAAAGCTACACTGTAGTCCCAAGATGGCTCCTGATTCAGCTTCTTATGGATGATTCATAAACTCAGGGTGATTTTTTTTTGATGAGTCAAACAACCTCTGTTTTGGCTGTGGCAGACTGCTCCTCCAGTCTCAGGATTTTCCACACCAAGCCTCAGAGAGAAGCAATATTCCTGATGCTTAATTTCTTGGTAGCCAAGCTAAGAGAAATGCTGTCTCAATCTAATCCTCCATTTGCCAGTCTTTATTACATGATTCTTATTAGTTGCTATGTTCTATGGATATTTGCACAATGAAAAAAATCATAATTAGTAGGCCTATTATCAGAAGAATCTGTCTCCACTTTTTTTTTTTAACTAAGCATGCTGCACTATTTTTTTTTCCCTTACAACAGCCAGGAAGATTTATTTCTACTTCATATGCACAGGTAGTTTAGACTACATATGGAATTCAACGTGGAAATCACATACCATTCATGTTCTATACATAACTGCAAAATTTAAGATTAAAAAGTTAGAAATTCTCTATTTAATATCTATCTGCATTTTGCAAATTATTTTCAGCAATTTGTATTTTCATAAAAACAACATACAGTATTGTTTAACTTTTGCCCTTGTAATTTTCAGGCTCTTTTCCCATTGTCACAGACTGCTAAATCTCTAATGCTTCTTAACAATTTCTGGGAAATGCATACACACAATTGCTAGAACCATAATCAGGCAGAGCTTTATAAGGCAGAGATTTGTGATAGAGGGACATAATTATGGCAGGGTAGGTGATTGTGTTTTTAAGTAAGAAAAAAAACAGCATTTGCATGCCAAACTAGATCTTGCTGCAGTATTTTTGTGTAAGATTACAACATTTCCAGATTGTACTCAGATATAAAATGCTCCTAGTGTTTTTGATAGTCTCTCCTCATTCTTCACCATATGCATCCACTCAAAGTGCTCAAGCAAATGGTAGTGTCATCACTGCAATCACATTTCACAACTTCTGTTGTGTGAGATGGAGCAACAGGTTTATGTCATATAAGGAAATGAGAAGTTATCCTGAACTTGCCCACAAATATTCTTTGCATGTACCTATGACTATTTTACTTTCTTAGATTGTTTTTTTCTTTGCATCAAAGAATTAATGAATTAGTGAGAAATTACCAGGCCCAAAATCTAGAAATAAAGGGAAAACTTAGGGTGTAAGTAAATAGCTACAAAAGTGAAATTGAGATTGTGGCAATTTTGTGGGGAAACCGGGGGAGAAAAATCAAATATGGGACCAAAACAAAATAGAAAAATGGATAAATATTTCCAAATTAAAGCTGGAGCCCAAAGAATCAAATCACTAAGCTAACAGCAAATGTGAAGTAATCCAGCCCTTTTCTTGAACTTGCAACTTAGATTCATTTGTCTACATAGTTGAAGGAAGCACACATCTGGAATAAAGATAAGTACTTCCCAACAGACATCAACAAAGGTAGTTTTCTGGAAATGAGTGGTATCCTTCTAGCCTTCATATTATTTTTATATTTTCCTTTCTCTACCAACACTGCATTCAGCACCCAAAGAAAAGTATATGTACCATCAGAAGAGTCAGAAGAAACAACGGACAAAACAGACCCCAAAGACTTAAGATGTTTAGGTTATCAGACAGACAATGAATTAATGATGCTTGCTGTATTTAAAGAGAGAAACAAGAAGACTTTCAAGTTGCTGAGAATAGCAAACTATATTTTAAAAATTAATCAATCAATAAACTTCTGGACTGAAAAATATAATAACCACATGAATGCTTGGTATCTGGGTAGAATGGTTAATTAGACACAGATGAATGGATTACTGAACTGGAGGTTAAATAAGAAGTTATTTAGAAAATAGTTCAGTGAGACAGATGATGGAGAATTCAAGAAGAGAACATCAGAGAGTAAAATAAGAAACCCTGTCATATGTCTTATTAGCCCTCCAGAAAAATAGAAGATAAATCAACAAAGAGACAATAGCAGTACATTTTCCAGAATGAATGAAAGGCATTAGTTCACAGGTTAAAGATTACTTAACAAATCTCAAAATCATATGGTAGTATGATTAACACCAAATTAGAAAGGCATGAAAGGAGGACCCAGGATAGACTGATTATCTGGCTTGGTTTGGAGCAATTCTACTGCTGGACAAAGGTTTAAAAAAAATAACTGAAAAGCCAGCCTCAGCAACTTCGAAAGGCCCTAAGCAACTTAGAGAGACCTGGTCTGTAAATAAAATACAAAAATAGGGCTGAGGACGTGGCTCGGTGGTCAAGTGCCCCTGAGTTCAAAAATAAAAAAGAGGTCAGGTTAAATTCACCAGACAGCTAATAAGTTCACAGGGATTTTGAGAGTCAAGTTCTTAGGCGAAGAAAAGAAACATTTGACACCAGTTTTCCAATTTGAAAGTGATGGCTGACAGGCAAAGTGTCTGAGTAGTTCAGTGACAGCCTCACAGAGCTGGGACAATAAGAATTGGAGTTCAGAGGAGAGGACCATTGTCAACATTTAATTGGGGTCTCCAGGGCAACATTCTAAGATTAAAAGTGTACCAGAAATAGGACCACTCTCACAAGGATTGAAGTTGAGCCTTAATGTATTCTAATCGCTGAGTGAAGTTGATGTCCATGAAATTCAAAGCATGTCTGCCTACCAAAAGAAAAGGTAAATCCTTGTTGGAAGAACATAAAGTCATATGGAGCTTTGAGTAAACTCTACAATCTTTTATACACCACAAAGGCACTTAATAAAAAAACAACAAGATTATATTTACAATTAAGATATAAAAAGTAGGGACCATTGTTCCCACATTAACCAGAGAAAGCAAAACAAACTATGAAGTCTGGGGTTTTCTTTTTAACCTACTAAAGTGGTAACTATGATCTAAATTGTGAAAGGCAAAGAGCCATTTCTACTATTTTAGACTAGCAGGAGAATCTACTATAGAAGGAGATAAAGAGAAAATAGTTGAATTTTAACAAGATTGAAATGGCTGTATTAGATTATCACAATAGCCTACAATACTCTCAGATTCACAGAGGGTGACTGCATTCATTCTTAAACTCTTTCCCCAAGGAGATAATGGACCAAACACCAGGGCAGTGCTAAACTGCATGGAGAAAAACCCTCCTAGGCATTTGGGGTTTCCTAGCACAGGGCTGCTCTTCTCAAAGGCTGGGCACAGAGGAGTGAGAGAAAAAAAATTGTTCCCAAGTGCAGAAATCTGGGAATGGAACTGAAGAACAGTGAGAATTCCCAAGTTACATACACGCACACATTGTTTTTGTGACAGCATTAAGGACTGAATCCAGGGCCTCCTGCACACTAGGCAAAAAACACTCTCCCACTGAGTAGCATCCTTAGTGCCCAACCTTAAATCTGTACAGTAAAATGAGTTCTCTCCTGGCTCAAAAAAATGAAAAATTGGACAACTAAGATTAATGAACTCTTTGAAGCCTTGCCTGTGTCAAATCCCAAGACTTCCTAAAAAAAATACTTGATCCTATTCTATATACATATATATGGAGGAACAAAGCATGCAAGCTTCAAGGGACAATGTAAATGGCCTAAAGTGCATGGGATTGAAATCCAATATAGAGAACTATGGTGAGAAAAAATATTTAAGGAGAAAATGAAAAAGTTTTTAAAATTGAAAATCACATCAACTCACTGGTTCTATGAAGTCTATGTTGGATAATCACAAAGAAAACACATACAGGTGCAAAATAATTTAAGAATTGCAAAGGAACAGAAAAAAGGCTTAAAAGCCAATGGAAAGCCAATGGAAAAAAGAAGGTGTGCTTAAATGAAGGAACGATATTAACAGTTCATCTCTCATATGAAGTAATAAAAGAGAATTATCAGTATGTTTAAAATGATGGAAGGAAAAGAATCCCATCTATCTTGAATTCCACAGCCATATAATCATTCATGATAATATGAAGGCAATATAAAAAGTTCAGATACATTTATATCAGGCAGAAGGGAAATGACAAAAATTAAATTCATGGGAAAATGGAATATGCAGATGAGAAGAATTAAGTATATGGAAAATAAAAAATCTTTTGACTATTTCAAGTAAAAATGATAACAAGGTATTATTCTTTTCATAGAATATATGAAAGTAATATTTATGACACAAGTACAAAGTGCAGAAAGGCAAATGGAAGTCAAATGGTGTGAACTTCTACTATCACTTTTTTTAAAACAGACTAATATAACAATATGGCCAAGGATAATTTAGATATTCATATTTTAATGTTTAGA
The DNA here is from genome assembly GCF_964194105.1 of Spermophilus citellus. Lineage (NCBI taxonomy): Eukaryota > Metazoa > Chordata > Mammalia > Rodentia > Sciuridae > Spermophilus > Spermophilus citellus. Next base: position 26,926,775 of record NC_138194.1, on the reverse strand, counting down.
GTGTCAAGATAAAAACACTAAAAGACATAGCTCAAGAGACAATAAAAAAGATAGAAGATAATACTAAAAACAAACAAAAAAAACTCCAGTCATTCTATAAAATGGAGAAAGGGAATATGAAAATATATGTGTAAAGGGAGGTTAGGATTAAATTAATATCATGATGATATTAATTGTAAATGGCATCAATTAAAACCAAAATTTATCAAATGGAATTTAAAGAAGCATCAATACCTATCACATGCCTAGAAAAAAACTTCAAAATATTTATGCAAGAAAGAAATAATGTGGTTTATTAATTGATTTACTAATACACCAATTTGGTGATATTTGTAAGCAATGTTAAATTTGCAATGTTTTTGGCTTACTTTCTCATTCTATATAAATATTTACTTCTCAAAAAATATTTATAGAAGACATCCACATTAAAAAACGTAAAATATTTTTAGAAAATTTCCCCAAATCTAAATATGCCATATTCATAGATTGAAAGATTTAATATTGTTAAAATCTTTATCCTTTTCAAAATCGTTCTACAGATTCAATACATCCTAAACAAATTCCAAACAGATTTTTCTAAAGAAAGAAACAAGCTTTTCTAAATTAATATGAAAATGTAAAGGATTTAAAATAGTTACAAAGTATTATAAAGTCGTATAAAGTTGAAGGATATATATGACCTGATATCAATGTTTCCTACAGTAATAAAATGCATGTGAGACTGATGTAAAGACACAGCAATAGACAAATAAAACAGATTAAAGGCTTTAGAATTTACCCCATAGCCCTTTAGCTAATTGCATTTTGACCAAAGCAGTTTTTCAATTAAATGTGGGGAAACAGTTTTCAACAAAATATTTTTAAAGAAAAGCTCTTGAAAAGCTTGATATCTATTCAGAAAAAAAAGCATGATATTTATCACCTCCATAATTTACATAGATAAAATAACGAAGACAGCAAAATACAAGTTATTTTCAAGTGTAAATAGAATATTGATCAAGATAATTTTATTCTGGATCTTAACCACCTATGAATCAACTTAGAAAAATTGAAATAGTACAAAATATATTTTTCACTATAACAAAGTTTTACTAGAAATCGATAGTTGTAACAGTTTAGATATTTATGGTTTCCCAAAAGCTCATGTGTGAAACAATGCAGAAAGTTAAGAAGTGAAATGTTTGTGTTATGAGAGTTTTAATTTAATCAGCACATAAATCCCCTGATAGGGATTAACTGGGTGGTAAATGTAAGCAGGTAGAATGTGGCTGGAGGAGGTGGGTCCTTAGGGTCATGTCTTTTTTCAAGTATATATTTTGCAATTGGTAAGCAGAGTTCTCCCTCCCCTCCTCTTCCCTCCCCTCTCCTCTCCTCTCTCTCTCTTTTTTTCCCCTCACCCTTCCTAGTTGATGTCCTGAGCCACTTTCCTCCACCACACTGTTCTGCCAGGGTGTCCTGTCTTACCTAGGGCCCCCAGGAATGGAGTCAGCCATCTATAGACTGAGATCTCTGAAACCATGAGTGCCAAATAATCTTTTCCTTCTCTAAAATTTTTCTTGTCAGGTCTTTTGGTCATGGAAATAAAATAACTGACTAAAGCAATAGTGAAAAAAGATGGTGGAGATAATGCTTAAACATTCGAAAATTAAGCAATAACTTAATTATTTTTTCATGGACAAAGAATAAGTTGCAAGAAAAATTGGAACATATTTTTACCTGAATGAAGAAAAACAACAACAACAACAAACTTTTAGAATACTGTTAAAGCAATGATTAGTGGAAAATTTGTGTGGTTTATATGCTTATGTTTAAAAAGGCAAAAAAAAAAATCTCAAATTTGTGATCTAAGCTGGAATTGGTAGACTTTTAGATTTTTAAAAATAAATGACCAGATAAAAAACATTTAGTCTTTTTGGATCCCATATAGCTCATTTTGAGTATTTTTTTTGATAGTTTTACTCCTTTAAAAATATAAAAATCAAGTTAGTTCAGCAGTTGTATAACAATAGGCAACTGGCTGTAATTTGTCAAACTTTGGTTTAAGTCATTGCCTTAAGAGACTAAGGGAAATAAAACAAATTACACTAAAAATAATAGAGAAAAATAATGAAAAAAAAACTGTTTCCTTGAAAAAGATTGCTAAATTACAAACTTTTAGCCAGAAATGAAACAAAAAAAGAGGGGAAAAAATTACCATCCCTTTCCTAACAGCAATGTAAGAGTGTAACTGTTCCCTCACATCGTGCCAACATTTATTGTTGCTTGTATTCTTGATAATTGCCATTCTGCCTGGAGTGAGATGAAATCTTAAAAGTAGTTTTAATTTGCATTTCTCTAATTGCTAGAAATGTTGAACATTTTTTCATGTTTGTTGACCTATTGTATTTCTTCTTCTGTGAAGTGTCTGTTCAGTTCCTTCACCCAATTGTTGATTTTTTTTTGTTAAGTTTTTTGAGCTCTGTATATATCTTGTAGATTAATGCTCTATCTGGGGTGTCTGAAGTAAAGATTTTCTTCCATTCTGTAAGTTCTCTCTGATTGTTTCCTTTGCTGAGAAGGTTTTTAGTTTGAAACCATCCCATTTATTGATTCTTAATTTTACCTCTTGCACTTTAGGGGAGGAGATGTGTGGGGCTCTAGGGATGGGAAGGATGGTAGAATGAGACAGGCATTACCACCCTATATACATGTATGATTTCACTACTGGAATGACTGCACAATGTACAGCCAGAGGAATGAGAAGTTGTGCTCCACTTGTGTACAATGTGTCAAAATGCATTCTGCTGTCATATATAACTAAGACAAATAAAAAAAATAGAAGAGAGACCAGTAGAATAGAATAAGGGGATCAGAGGGAGGGAGGAGAGGGAAAGGGGAGGTACTGGGGAATAAAAATGATCTAATTATACTGTTTTATTGTGTGTGCACGTATGAATATATTACAACAACTTCCACTGTTATGTATAATTATAAGGCACCAATAAAAAGGGAAATTTTTTTAAAAAAGAAAACAAACAAACAAAAATTACCATGCTTGGAGGAAAAAGAAACTAATTCAGATTGTATAGATATTAAAAAGATAATATGGGAATCTTATGAACAACTTTTTATCATCATATCCTGTAGCTCAAATGAAAGAACATGGTTTTTGGACAGGCACAAAGAACAGAAACTGACCCATGAAGAAATAGGTAACCATTCTAAGTAATCTTTATATTAAAGAAATTTAATTAATAATTAAAAATCTTCTCACAAGAAAGCTCCTGACCACTTAGCTTCATTGGTTAAATTTACCAAATATTTAAGAATGATATCATGACAATCTTACATAACTCTTTCAGAAAGCAGAAAAGTGAATACTTTCCAAATTACTTTGGGAGTATTATACTGATTCTAAAACCAGAAAAAAGAATTTATAAAACAAATTAATCAACAGGCTGATAACCATTGTGAACATATAGATAGGAAAGCTTTAGCAAAGTTTTAGCAAATAGAAGCTAGCATCATATGCAAAGATCATCTTCATCAAGTGAAGTTCATCCCAGGAATGCACAGTTTATTTTATATTGAAAAAAAGCAGACAAGTTAAGTCTTCATTTCAACAAGATAAAAAGGGATAACCATATGATTATTTCAATTAATGCATTAAAATGGATTTGACAAACTTTGACACTCATTCATAATAAAAACACAACACACTGACTCTAAAAGGAAACATTTGCAAAATCCATAGCAGATAAAAGACATATGTCTAAATTATGTAAGAATTCTTACATGATAAGACATCTTTTGATTAAATTTAAATAATATTACTTCATGAAAGGAGATATAAAAATGACCAATAAGCACATGAAAGTGTCTCATTATCAGTAGTAATCATGGAAAAGCAAGTTACCACCACAGTAAAATATCACTTCATACCTACTAGAATGACTCAAATTTAAAAAGGCAAAGAAATATTAAGTTTAGGATAATGATATAAACAACTGAAACTCTCCCATAGTATTGCTAGGAATGCAAAATGGTCAGTTTTGGAAAATAGTTAAGCAGTTCCTTATCAATTTAAACATACACTTTCCATTTGATTCAGTAATTCCATACCTAGAGAAAAGAAAATAGATATCCCAAGAAAGATCTGTACAACCAATGTTCACAACAATGCCAAATTGGCAGCAGTTCATCAACTGGTGAATAAATAGAGTGTGGTGAATCCATGTACTCAAATTCTATGTGGCAATAAAAAGAATGTCAACATAGGGACAAATGTCAAAAGCAATGTGCTATGTTAAAAAAATCAAACAGAGAAGGCTATGGATTGCATGAATCCATTTATATAACATTCTAGAAAGAGCAAAACTAAAGGGAGAGAAATCACATCAGTAGTTACCAAGGAGTCAGGAACAAGAGTAAGAGAAAGAATGAAGTGAACGAGGATGCTAGAAATCTTTTTGTATCGGTGAGTATATTCAATTGTGGTAGAGTTTATGCAATAAATACTTCTATCAGAACCTATCAAGCACATTTGACAAAGGTGAATTTTATTTCACATAAATGATACCTTAATAAACCTGATACACGTACCTTGGGCCTTACCTTGTTCCATTTACAAAACTTAATACAGATATATCATGGACTTAAAGTAAAAAAAGTGTTTCACTTCTAAGAGAAAACACAGATAATATTTTCTTAACCTCAGGGTAGACAAAGATTATTTACACTAGACCAAAATGCACTAATATTAAAAGAAATAATTGATAAATTGGATTTCACAAACTTCTAAGTTTATGGTTATACCATTAAGATAAATAAAACACAAGCCACTCACTGTGATAATATATGCACAATATTTATATCTCATAAAGAGTTTGTGTCCAGAATGTGTAACTAACTTTTACTCACTAACAATAAAAAGAAATCCCAATAAAATACAAAAGAATAATATTCTGGCAATCTAATAAGCAACAAAAAATAGATTGTGCATACCAGCAACAATATATATTAATTTAAAAAATATTCTGCTAAGTGAAAAATTAAATCCTGCATGAAGACTATATATTTGACTATTCTATATTATCAAATCAAATACAGGCAAAATAAGTCTATGAGACTAGAAATCAGATAGTGTTTCCCTGGTTCAATAACTTGGCTATTGTGAGTTGTACTTCTATAAAAATTTATTTTCCCATATGCTAATTAAGTTTTTTAAAAATAAATGCCAAGGAATGGGGTAACTTGCTCATATGATGATTCTACTTATAGTTTTTTGAGACATGTTTATACTGCTTTCCAAATTGGCTACACTAATTTGCAGTCCCACCAACAATGAATGATTGTACCTTTTTCTCCACACCCTCACTAGCCCTTATGATTTGTATGGTTACCATTCTAACTGGAGTTAGATAAAATCACAGTGTAGTTATGATTTTTATTTCCCTGATTGTAAGAGATATTGAACATTTTTTTCTATATATTTGTTGGCCATTTGTATTTCTTCTTTTGAAAAATATCTGTTTGGTTATTTTTCCCATTTATTGATTGGGCTCTCTGGAGTTTTAGTGCTAAGTTTTTTGAGTTCTTTATATATTCTGATATTAATCTGTTTGAGAAATAGCTGGCAAGGATTATCTTTAATTCTTTAGGCTTCTGTTAATGCTTTTAATTGCCCAGATGCCTGTCAACAGATGAATGCATAAATAAAATGTGGTTTATATATATATACAGTGGAATTTTATGCAATTGTAAAGAAGAATAAAATTATGACAATTGCTGGTAAATTATGACAATTGCTGGATGGAACTGGAGAAGATTATAATAAATTAAGTCATCCATACTCAGAAAGTCAAAGGTCCAATGTTTTCTCTCAAATGTAGAAACTAGAGAGAAATAGGGGGGAAAGTATAGGTAATCTCGTGAAAATTGAAGGGAGATCAGTGGAGAAGAGGAAGGAAATTCAGGGGTAGGAGGAGGAATGTGAAAATAGAGGAACTGAAGAATGAAATTAAACAAATCAGGCTGTACATATATATGAGTGTACTACAGTGAATTCCACCTTTATAAATCACCAATTAAACATTATAAATAAATTGAAGAAAGACAAGTAGAATAGAAAAAGGGCAATAGGGAGAGAGAGGAGGCTAGAGAAAATGGAAGCTCTGGGAATTTGAAATGGAGAAAATTATATTTCATACACGCATGAATGTCAAAATGAACTCCACTATTATATGTAACAATGGTGTACTAATAAAAAATTTTTAAAAATGTAGGCCCAGGAGTGGAGGATCAGGACTAAAGAAGGTTAATTTCCAAAGTGTCCAAGGAACATTCCATAGTATAGGAAATATGTTGTATCTTATTTTGCAGTGTGTGTGTGTGTGTGTGTGTGTGTGTGTGTGTGTGAATGGAACTAAGTGATTTCATATATGCATTTTCTTGAATGTGTATTAAACATTAACATTTTAAAACAAAACAAACTGTATATAGATGCATACATACACCTGCCTTGGAAAGGTGGAGACAGAATCAAATGTTACATGGGTTTATAAAAGCTGTTCCTTTAACAAGTTTGAATGAAGTATCTTCCATTAAAAGGCACTGGCAGACTGTTATTAACGTCTTGAACATATGCAGTTTTACTAATAGTGTGGTGTGAATCTATAGGCAATGTGCTCTCAACAAATACTTTTTCAGTTAGTGTTTGCATATTGTTGGAGAAAAATCACTCCAAATTGTTAGAAGCATTGATAAGTGCTCTTGTCTAGAGTCATAGAATCAATAAAGAGAGACTCCAGAGAAGCAAAATGTAACTGTCTCAGACTCTACAATCTCTCTACAATAAAAAAGAACTCAGATACTGTGCAATTTTTTTCCATTTTCAAGTAAAAGTAAATTTTCCTGGAACTTAAAGTGTGAAATGGGCCAATCATCTGTTCCAGACTGCTCATATTTTCTTAGAGTAAGAACATAGTGTATATCTTGCCTGAAGCAGACACCAAAAAGGCTTTCTGAACACTGGAAACTGAAAATATTTTTTTTACTGAATAAAGATCTGAACAGTAATTTATGACTTTCTAGACTTTCTAGAAAGATCCCTTTCTTTGAATATGAATATGCAAACTACAAATTTAACAACTTTCTTAGAAAGCAGAAGGAAGTCTAAAGTCACCTAGCACACTTTTAAAATACTTGGTCTGCCCTGGTGGATAGATTTATTATCATAGATGCATGACTACAGATATTATGATTACCAATTTGCTCATTATAAAGGATCAAGCTCTTTGCTAAGTATTTTGCATGTATGCTCATGTATCATTCACAACAAATTCATGGTGCTACGTATTGCTATCCTCATTTTGTTAGGTAATAGCTAGCAGTGAGAAGTAAAAAGCATGGTAAGTTCACAAAATGTTCTTTAAAATACTTTAGGTTCTTCTTTAAACTATCCTTAGATGGATGAGAAATCAAATGGTGGCAGTTAACCTGTAGGAAATTAAAAAAATAGGACCTATTTGGAAAACACATCAAGAGAAAAGGTTTTTTGATGTCTTCTGCTTCACTCTCCTTGTTAAGGATTGCTTTGGCTATCCAAATAAATTTTAATTTAATTTCCAAATAAATTTTATGATTGATTTTTCTATTTCTATAAGGAATGGCATTAGGATTTTAATTGGAATTGCATTTAACCTGTATAGCATTTTGGCTAGTATGCCTATTTTGACAATATTAATTTTGCCTATTCAAGAGCATGAGTGATCTTTCCAACTTCTAAGGTCTTCTTCAATTTCTTTCTGTAGTTTTCACTGTAGAGGTCTTTTACCTGTTTTGTTAGGTTGATTCACAAGCTTTTTTTTGAGGCTATTGTAAAATAGTTTTTTTTTCTCTTCAGAGGATTCATCACTATTGTATAGAAATGCATGTGGCTTATGGATATTAATTTTATATCCTGCTACTTTGCTGAATTCATTCATTAGTTCTAGAAGTTTTCTGGTGGAGTTTTTTGGATCTTCTAAGTATAGAATCATGTTGTCAGCAAATAATGATAGTTTTAGTTCTTCTTTTCCTATCTGTATCCCTTTAATTTCTTCCAACTATCTAATTGCTCTGGCTACAATTTCAAGAACTATGTTAAATAGAAGTGGAGAAAGAGGGCATCCCTGTCTTGTTCCAGTTTTTAGAGGGAATTCTTCCAATTTTTCTCCATTTAGAATGATGCTGGCCTTGGGTTTAGCATAGATAGCTTTTACAATGTTGAGGTATGTTTCTACTATCTCTAATTTTTATAGTGTTTTGAACATGAAAGGGTATTGTATTTTGTCAAATGCTTAACTATACTACAAAGCTATAGTAACAAAAATGGCATAGTATTGGCACCGAATAGACATTTAGACAGAATAGAATAGAATATGCAGAGACAAAACCACATAAATACAGTTATTTAGACAAAAATCTCCAAAAACATACAGTGGAAAAAGATAGCTTTTTCAACAAATGATGCTGGGAGAACTGGAGATCTATATTCAGCAAAATGAAAATTAACCCCTATCTCTCACCATGCACAAAACTCAACTTAAAATAGATCAAGGACTTATGAATTAGTCCAGAGACCCTCTGCCTAATAGAGGGAAAAGTAGGCCCAAAACTTCATCATGTGGGATTAGGCCCCAACTTTCTTAACAAGACTCCTAAAGCACAAGAAAATTAAAAATTAATAAATAGGATGAACTCAACTAAAAAGATTCTTCACACAAAAGAAACAATCAATGAGGCGAAAAGAGAGCCTACATTTTGGGAGCAAATTTTTGCCATATGCACATCAGAGCAGTTCTCCAGGATATATAAAGTACTCTAAAAACGTAACACAAACAACCCAATCAATAAATGGACTAAAAAGCTGAACATACACTTGTCAAAAAAAGATATATATTCAATCAACGACTATATGAAAAAAATGTTCAACATCTCTAGCAATTAGAGAAATGCAAATCAAAACTACTCTTAAGATTTTATCTCATGGCAGTTATCAAGAATACAGACAACAATAAATGTTGGTGAGGATGTGGGGAGAAAGCCACACTCATACATTGCTGGTGGGTATGTAAATTGGTGCAAACAATCAGGAAAGCAGCATGTAAATTCCTTAGAAAATGTGGAATAGAACCACCATTTGACTCAGCTATCCCACTCCTTGGTCTATATCCAAAAGACTTAAAATCAGCATACTATAGTAATGCAGCCACATCAATGTTCATAGCAGCTTAATTCACAATAGCTAAACTGTGGAACCAACCTAGATGCCCTTCAATAGATGAATGAATAAAGAAACTGTGGTATATATACACAATGGAATATTTATTACTCAGTCTTAAAAAAGAATGAAATTTTGGCATTTGCAAGTAATAGATGGGACTAGATAACATCATGCTAAGTGAAATAAGCCAATGCCCAAAAGCCAAAAGCTGAATGTTCTCTCTGATGCAGATTCATAATGGGGAGTGGGGCATCAGAAAAATGAAGAAACTTTGATTGGGCAAGGAAGAGTGAGGGGTGGGGAGGAAATATGGGGGTAGAAAGATGGTGGAATAAGATGGACATCATTACCCTAGGTACATGTATGACTGCACATATGGTGCAATGCTACATTGTGTATAAGCAGAGAAATGAAAAGATGTGCTGCATTTGTGTACAATGAATCAAAATGCATTCTGATGTCATATATACCTAATTATAATTAATTAAATAAGTAATTAATTATTAAAAATACTTCTTGATTTCAAGAATTAAATAGACCACAATACCCACAATAAAACTGGGTGACTTTAACATATTTCTCTTACCATGGATAGGTCCTCCAAACAAAAACTAAATAAAGAAGCTATAGAACTAAAAAATGTAATTAATAATTTAGATTTGACAGACATATGTAAAATATTTCATCCATCAAAGACTGAATACACTTTATTCCCAGAAGCACATGAATCTTCATCTACAATAGAAAATCTCTTAGGCTATAAAACAACTCTAAGAAAATACAAAAAGACAGAGATAATATCTTGCTTTCTATCATATCATAATGGAATTAAATTAGAAACCAGTGATAAAGTTAAAAATAGAAGCAACTCTGGAGACTGAATAATACACCATTGAATGTCCAATAGATAGAGGAACAAATCAGGGATGAAATAAAAACCACTTAAATGTAAATGAGAATAGCATTATAACATATCAAAGTCTCTGGGACACTATGGAGGCAGTTTCAAAGGAAAGTTCATTGCACTGATGTCATTTACTAAAAGAATAGAAAGTCACCGAATAAATAGCCTAATATTATATCTCAAAGCCCTAGAAAAAGAAGAGCAAATCAATATCCAAAGCAGAAGACAAAAAATAATTAAAGTCAATGAAATTTAAGCAAAATAAAAAATTCAAAAAATTGACAAAACAAAATACTGATTCTTTGAAAAAACAAATAGTCTTGATAAATCCTTAGCTACACTAATGAAGAGAAAGAGAAGAAACTCAAATTACTAAAATTCATAATAAAAAAGAAAATATCACAATGGATGCTACTGAAATACAGATAAAAATCAGAAACTATTTTGAAAACTTATATTCCACTAAAATAAAACTCCTGAAGACATCAACAAATTTTTAAAGATATATGACTTACCCAAATGAAAGTGGAAGACAGAAAATTTTAAAAGATTGATTTAAGCAATGAAATTGAAGACTCCCTCAAGAGCCTACTAACAAATAAAAGCCCAGGACCACATGGATTCTCAGGCAAGTTCTACCAGATCTTCAAAGAAGAGCTAACACCAATACTTCTCAAATTATGCTATGAAATATAAAAGGAGGGAACTGTTCAAAACTCATTCTATGAAACTAGTATCACCCTGATATGAAAACCAGACAAAGACACATCAAGGAAAGAAAACTTTAGACCAATATCTTTGGTGAATATAAATTCAAAAAATTTTAATAAAATACTGGCAAATTGCATACAAAAACATATTGAAAAGATAGTGCATCATGATCAAGTGGGGTTCATCCCAAGGATGCAAGGTTGGTTCAACCTATGGATAATAATAAGTGTAATTCTCACATCGATAAACTTAAAGAATCCTATGATTATGTCAATCATATGCAGAAAAGGCACTTGACAAAATTCAGCACACCTTCATGTTCAAAACACTAGAATTACTGGGGATAGTAGAAACATATCTCCATATTGTAAAAGCTATATATGATAAACCCAAGGCCAACATTATTCCAAGTGGGAAAAAAATTGAAAGCATTCATTTTAAAGACTAGGACAAGACAAAGAGGCACTCTTTTACTACTTCTATTCAACAAAGTCCTTGAAACGCTAGCCAGAACAATTATACACAAGAAATAAATTAAAGGTATATGCATAGGAAAGAAAGAGCTCAAACTATAATTTCTGATGACTTGGTTCTATATTTAGAAGACACAAAAATTTCACCAGTAAACTTCTAGAACTCATAAATGAATTCAGGATATAAAATTAATAACCATAAATCAATTGTGTTTCTATATATCAGTGAAGAATCAACTGAAAGAGAAATTAGGAAAACTATCCCATTCACAACAGCCTCAAAGAAAATAAAATATTTGGAGACTTATTTAACAAAAGAGGCGAAAGACTTCTAGAGTGAAAACTACAGAACACCAAAGAAAGAAATTGAAGAAGATCTTAGAAAATGGAAAGATCTCCCATGTTCTTGGATAGGCATAATCAATATTGTCAATATGGGCCATACTACTGAAAGAGCTACACAGATTTAATGCAATTCCTATTCATGTTCTCACAATGTTATTCATAGAAATAGAAAAAAACAGTGATGAAATTTATTTATGAATAGAAGAGGCCCAGAATAGCTAAAGCAATCCTCAACGAGAAACGTGAAGATTTAGACATCATAATACCAGAATTTAAATTATAATACAGAGCTATAGTCACAAAAATGGCATGGTATCAGCACCAAAACAGACATGAAGACCAAAGGTATAGAATAGAAAATACAAAGGCAAACCCACATAAATACAGTTGTCTCATATTAGAGAAAGTCACCATAAACATACATTGGAGAAAAGGTAGCCACTTTATGAAGTGGTGCTGGGAAAACTGGAAATCCTTTAGGTAGTAAAATGAAATTAAACCCCTATCTCTCACCCTGCACAACACTCAGCTAAAAGTGTATCAAGGAATTAGGCATTAAACCAGAGACCCTGTACTTACTAGAAGAAAAAGAAGAATCAAATCTCCATCATGTTGGCTTAGGAACAAAATTCCTCAATAACACTCCTGAAGTGTGAGAAATAAAATCAAGAATCAATAAACAGGGCTGGGGTTGTAGCTCTGCAGTAAAGTATTCACCTAGCATGTCCTAGGTCCTGGGTTCGATCCTCAGCACCACATAACAATAAATAAATAAAAATAAAGTAATTGTGTCCAACTACAAATAAAAATAAATATTAAAAAATCAATAAACTGGATGATATTAAACTTAACAACTTTTTCACAGCAAAGAAAACAATCAAGGATGTGAAAAGAGATCCTACCAAGTGAAAGAAAATCTTTGCCACCTGCACCTCAGATAGAGCATTATCTCCAGGATATACAAAGAACTCAAAATCTTAACACCAAATAAACAAGTAACCCAATCAATAAATGTGCAAAGAAACTGAACATACCCTTTACAGAAGAAGAAATATTATAGGTCGACAAATATATGAAAAAGAGTTCAAAATCATTAACAATTACTGAAATGCAAATTAAAACTACACTGAGATTTCATCTCACTCTAGTCAGAATGGCAATTATCAAGAATATAGGTAACAATAAATGTTGGCAAGGATATGGTGGAAAATGTTTATTCAAACATTGCTGGTGGGATCACAAATTGGTGAAACCACTCTGGACAGTAGAATGGAGATTCCTGAGACAATCTTGCAATGGAACTACTGTTTGACCTAGTTATCCTACTCTTCCATATATACTCAAATGACTTAAAATCAGCATATTGTAGAGATGCGGCCACATCAATATTCATAGCAGCTCAATTCACAATAGCTAAGCTATGATACCAATCCAGGTGCCCTTCAATAAATGAATGGATAAAGAAAATGTGGTTCCTATACCCAATGGAATATTACTCAGCCATAGTGAAGAATGAAATTATGGCATTTGCCGGTAAATGGATAGAACTGGATACTATTGTGCTAAGTGAAATAAGCCAATTCCACAAAAACCAAGGCTAGGAGTTCTCTCTGATACGTGGATACTTACACACAGTGGGGTTGGGAGGGAGAATACAGGTTCATTGATTAGACAAAGGGAATAAAGGGAAGGGAGGGAAGATGGGAATAGGAAAGGCAGAAAGAATTAGACATAACTTTCCTATGTTCATGTATGACTATACGACCAGTAGAATTCCATATCAGGAACAACCACCAGAGTGGAAAGTTATACTTGTGTATGTATGATATGTCAAAATATATTGTACTTTCATGTATATCTAAAAAATAAATTTAAAAAAAGGCTTAGATGTAAAGTGATTGTGTTATGACAGCCTTAAGTCAGTCAGTGAATTAATCCCCTAATGGAGATTAGCTGAGTGGCAGATGAAGGCAGGTAGGGTGTGGGTAGAGGAAGTGGGATATTGGGTGCGTGCCTTTGAAGTACATATTTTATCTGGAAATTGGAATATCTCTCTCTCTCTCTCTCTCTCTCTCTCTCTCTCTCTCTCTCTCTCCCTCCCTCCCTCCCTCCCTCCCTCCCTCCCTCCCTCTCTCTCTCTCTCTCTCTCTCCTTCCTGATCAAGTAAGCTGCTTCCCTCCACCACACTTCCACCATGATGTTCAGCCTCACCTCAAACCCCACAGAATGGAGCCGGCCATCTATAGATCTGACTCCTCTGAAACTGTGAGTCCCCAAATAAACTTTCCCCCCTTCAAACTGCTCTTGTCAGTACTTTTGGTTGCAGCAACGAAAAAGCTGGCTAAAATGCCTTCCTAAAGGCACATTTAAATCTAAAGAAGAAACACATGTCCAGGATTGCTGTACCATCCCGGTCTGGCACAGAGAGGCAAGATGGAAAGAAGCCATTCCCCAGTGTTTGCAGACTTTTATTAGATTAATTTCACCATCTGGAGAAACAGGAGGTGGGGTATTCTCTTTGCCTCCACCACCAACATGGAATGTCATATTTCTTATTTAAAAGCTTCTAGAAGCACTCTCATGTCCCCTGGCACTGCAGAGGCACTAACTCACTTTTCTGCTTTCCTTTGAGCCAAACTCCTTAAAAATGTTCGAGTGTTCTCCTTGGAAAAGTGTAGATACTCACATCTGTACTTTCACTCTTTTAACAATCCAGTCAAAACTCTGCTACCGCTGTTCCACTAAGACTGCTTTCATCAGGGCCAAATCTATCCATATCTTTCTTATCCCCACAGCAAAATCCATTTCTGAAATTTTCTTTGCAATTTTTCCAATTTACTGTCTGTCTGTCTCTCTCTCCCTCCCTCCCTTCCTCTCCCTCTCCCTCTTTTTCTCTCGATATCTCTATTACTTGCTTTTTTTCTCCTGTCTTTGATCCTTTCTATCTCATCTTGTGGTATATAAATGGGCCAAAGATGATTTCCCCTGTATGTTGGACCATATGTTCTTTACCTCTTCAGAATAGATGAGATGCCAAATTCAAATTCTTACACATCCAATTACCCAAATACGTCTAAATATTTTAATCATTTAGAGCCTGCCTGCTTGGCATAGCCTGAGGAACTGTACTATCTGTAAATAAGACAAACCCTATGGTTGTAGAACACCTAATGTACCTGGTGCAGTGGCACTTACCTGCAATGCCAGCTATTTGGGAGGTTGAGGCAGGATCATTGCAAGTTCAAGGCCAGCCTGAGCAAATGAGCAAGACCCAATCTCAAAATAAAAGACCTGGGGGATGTAGTTCAGTGGTAGAGTGCCCGTGGATTCAATCCCCGATACCACAAAAACAATAACAAAAATGCCTCTGCTACCCTTCCGAGCTCTGTGACATGGGGTCCCCATCTTGCTGTTGTAGTATATAAATGGGCCTAGTCCTATAGAAACATCACCTAGTCCTGTAAGTCTCCTCTCTGACACCCTCTCCTTTCTCAGTGTCATGCCTTAAACCTCTGTCTCTGGAAGGTCTCCTGCTGAGGGGACATCCCCTGTCACGCAACTCTGTCCAAGTGCTACCAGTAAACCCTATTGTTTGATATTTCTTTGCCATGGTCCTCTCTTTATTAGCAGCTAAATCTCCAAACTCAGTATACACCCTGTTACTGACTCCTTCTTTGCTTATCTCTGCGTGGTGGCATGGCCCAGGATATACGAATCAACACTCTTTTTCTTTGCTGTCTTCTTTATTTAGTCTCTCCTAATTCCATCTAGGTCTATGTCTAAATACCACTGATCTGTTGGCCCTTCTCAGAGTGATATTTTATCTTATGCAATTCTCTTTTAAAATATTTTTTGTTTGTTCTAATTAGTCATGCATGGCAGTAGAATGCATTTTGACGCCTACATAAATGAAGTATGATTTCTCATTCTTCTGGTTGTACATGACATAGAATCCCACCAGTCATGAAGTCATATATGTTCATGGGGTGATAATGTCAGATCCATTCTATTATCCTTCCTACCCCCACACTTCTCCCCTCCCTTCATTCCCCTCTACCTAATCCTTCTAACAAATGCTTATTCCATCATTCCGTACAAATGCCTAACTGACAGTTTCCCTAATAGGTTTCATCGTAAATGAAACTCTTGACTGCAGTTTCTCTCTCTGCCACCAACCCTAACCCTCCTCATCTCATTTAATGTCATCATCCCGGAATTGCATGTCAGAAAGTAATGAATCATCTTTGGTGCCTCCTTTTCTTCACCCTCACCAAGATGAACTGAATGTATCAGCCAGTCCCACATCCAAACTCTTACATCCTAAATTGACCACTGCTCTCTACCTCCTCCCCACTAATCCAGACAATTTCCTTTGAACTAAACTGCAGCTTTTCCTTGCCTTTCTGCTCCCCACCCTGGTATATTTTTACACTGCATCCAGAATTTTTTTTTTAAATGTGAACATATCCTATTGATCCTTTGCTTAAAATACTCTGATAATTTTCTTTGATCCATAGACTAAGATAAAGATTCTTCATCATAACTCACTTGGTCCAAATAAGTCATTAAACACTATCTCCAATCTTTCCCCTGAATTCTGGACTCTCCTGTCAGACACTTCTTTCTATTCTGGGAATAGAGAAGGGTTATTCCTGCTTCACAGATTTTGTTTCTAGGATCCCTTTATCCAGAATCCTCTTTTTCCAGGTATCCCTTTTTACTATTTGTATCTCTGCTCAAATGTCACTTGGGGGCCGGGGCAGTACTTGGAATTGAACCCAGAACCTCCTACATGCCAGACAAGGGATCTACCATTGAGCTGAGCTATATATTCCCAGCTCTTTTTATTTTATCTTGAGACAGGTTCACTAAGTTTCCCAGGCTGGCCTTGATCTTGCTATCCTTCTGCCTCAACATCCTGAATAACTGGCATTACATGCATGCACCACTACACCCAGCTCAAATGTCACCTTTTCAGAGATACATTTCATAACACCTTCTAAAACACCTAATAATAGCTCTTTAATTATGGTCCTACTTTTTTTTGTAGCACTTAGTAGCTGTGAACTAACTTCATATATTGCCTATTGCATGTGTTATTGGAAGTGAACTCTGAAAAGTGAACTCTTCATTATATCCACTAAGTGCCCAAGGCAGGATAGTCAGAAAATATTGAATGAATGAATGAGTTTGAAGCTCATCCATTTAATGACTACACTAAATCGATTTATTTAGAAAGAGTCTTATATTAGTTTGTTAGAGCTGTCATAAAGTAAAAGTACCATAAATTTTGGGTCTTCAGTAGAATTTTGTTGTCTCTTGCTTCTGGGGCTTCGAATGTCAGCTGGGTAGTGTTCTTTTGAACCACGCAGGAGATAGGTCAGGTCCTTCTTTGCCTCAGATGTTCATTGGCCTGTGACAGCATCACTCCAGTCTCCACACGGCAACCCTGTGCCTCTTCACAACATGCTCACATGGTCTCCCCTATGTACCTGTCTCTCCAAAATGGCCCTTTCTTTGGGACACAGGCATATTGAAACAAGACCCTAATGAACCAAATGACTTCATTTTAATCCAGTTACCTCTATAATATAGACCCAATTTCTAAATAAGGCCACATTCTGAAGTATTGGGGATTAGGACTTCAAGCTGTCTTTGGGGAAGGGGAAATCTCAACCTTTAACAACCCTATAGCAGTAATACCTGTTATTGTGTTTGAATTCCTATGAGGTGCACAGAGAGAGTATCCCCTTCCATTATGCTCACTGGTAGCAAGAGTTTGGAAAAAATCAACTGCAAATAAAAATGGAACTCCAGAAACTTCATGTTATGAATGTGTGATTAACTCTCTTCCAGATAATTTGTTCTTTTTTTTCCCTCTGCCAAGATTTCCGGAACTTTATGCAAAAGCCTAAAATATTTTAGAAACAATACATTCTGCCTCTTTAATTAAGTGGTGTCCTGAGGAGAGGATCTTCTCTAACTCAAGGCTGTTTACCCATTTCCTGTGTTTAATGATGGTTCCTAAGAACAGTCCATCAGAGGAGCAATCTTTTCCATGACATTTATGGCCAGCTGCCATCTTACTTTTAATTACATAGTAATTGCTATTGTACAGGCTTTAAGCTGCTCTGTAACTTGTAAATCTTATTTTAAATTTAAAAAGAAAGCATCATTGGCCATTTTTTTTCCTAAATTCAAGACAATATGTTAGAGAAACATTATCAATGAAACTTTTTAGTTCCTAAAATGCAGGCATACCTATTTTACATTTTTTTTTGAAATTCATTTTTAATCCTACTAGATGTTCTGCTATGATTAATTCAGAAAACATTTACCAAAAATACCGTTTCAAGTCTGGGAGGTAGGATTCAAAAGATCATTAAATCCATTTTTCTGCCTTTGGGTAGATTTGTACTGGTTAAAACTTATTCACCATGACTCATAATTTTTAAAGCCAAAAAATGCAAAATCAAACTGTCGGAGTAATGAGCAAAGTCTGATTCAAGAGGTTTCTTTCTCTGTGTTGGGTGAAAAGCTGCCTTGACGTGGCTCTAGGGCTACCATCTGCCATGAAGTAATGAAGACTTTTGCTAGGGGGCTTGAAACTACTCTTTACAAAAGAGATATCTTTATGGCATTTCATTCAGTTGGCTGCTATTATGGCTTGGCTATGAGGTGTTCCCCCAAAGCTCCTGTGTTAATGCAGTAATGTTCAGAGGGGAAATGATTGGATTGTAGGAACAGAAACCTAATCAGTCCACCCTGGTCTGAATGGACTGAGTGGTAACTATAGGCAGGTGGAGCATGGATGAAGGGAGTGGATCATTAGGGTCAGGTCCTGGAATGGTTCATTGACCCTGTGGACCATTTCTCCCCTCTCCCTCTGTTTTCTGGCTGAACATAGGGTGAATAGCTTCCTTCTTCCATCACTTTCTGTCATGATGTTCTGTCTCACCCTGGGACCAGAGAAATGCACTTGTCAGACCATAGACTAAAACTCTAAAACTGAGAGTTTTATTTAAAAATAAACGTTCCTTCTTCTCAGTTGTTCTTGTCAGGTATTTCAGTCACAGCAACACAAAGCTGATGAACACGACTAAAGAGGAAAAGCAAATGAGATAAACATTCAGAAATATATTACTTATTCTGTGTTGCAAATATACTTCTCACCATGTGATTGTAATGCCTTTATAAGAATTTCACAGCTTGCAAAGCATTTTTGTCTGCATTATCTTACTGGATCCTTAGGAGATAGGAAGAACAATGTCTTACCTAATTTGCATGGGAGGACACTGTGGCTCATGAAGATTAAGCATAGTTTTGAAAAACTATCAAGAATCAGAAATAGGACTAGATTCATAGAGTTGTTCTACAACATCAATCTAACCTACATTAACTTCAATAAGGCCCAGTTTTATTATCTATAAAATGAGTATGTGACTGAGAAGAAAACCTCAGATATATCCCAGCATTTAAAACATTACCTGCTATCAAGTAGATGCTCAACAGATACTTGTAAAATAATGAATAAAGGTATGAATGAATGAACAAATAGGTGCTGGGCCTATTGCCTGGTAAGTACTCAGTAATTGCTCACTATTGTATTAAGGACTGGTGATGAACCAATATCTATAAATAGAACTTAGAAGTTTTTTAGTGTTTTGTCTTTGAAAATTTTACTAGTGTTTACATTTGTCTTGGAAAATTTTGATTTTGTTGGGTACTCAATGTAGCTTAATTATATTTGCTGCTGTTTATTTAAATCATTTTGGCTTCTTTTCCTATTACAGAAGGGTATGTAGTTCCTTTAGTCATTTCCCACAGGTTAGGCATGAAACCACATTAAGGTGCAGTTATACAGGATTTGATTGCTAAAGAAGATTCACAGGACCTAATATGCCCATGCTTACAAAGTTTCAGTTTATTGTAGGAGAAGAATCCAATATAGCAATGGCACCGAGCATCCCAGCCAGAGGCATCTCCTCCATAAGGGGCCTGGAGGGCAGGGAGAAGTGAGCACAAGGTGCCTTATTTTCTGAAGGATTGTACCAGGACATGCTTCCTTTTTCAGAAAAGAAGCCCTGACACACAAAACGCCTCAGATCAGGGAGCCCCAGATAGAGCGTCAGGCAGAATTTTGTATTCCCTGCTGATCACAGGCATATTCTTGCTATGCAATCAGCCCCTACAGCAGAACCTCTGGGGAGTGCCACTGGGACTCACTTTAATCAATAAACCATGATGACAATTTGGTACTTTCCATTTGAAACTTGCCTTGAACCCATGGCCACAGCACAATACATCAATAGATGTAACTTCTTGACAAGGGTCAATGCAGTATGGAAAAAAACTCTCACTTCAGCAAAATTGCTCAGGCCAAGCACATGCCTGCTAGAATGAGTCCTCCTGCATAACTTATTTCCCTGAAATTTGCCCTTGAGCTTGGCCTTCTAACACAAGGCAATTGCATGTAGTGGGATGGCCAATATTAACTTTGCAATACTATTTCATCAGATAAACAACCAAAATGTACAAACTCCAACATTTTAAATAAATGTTGAGGGGACAGTATTTAAAACAGGCAGCTGCATCATCCAATAATATCGGTACAAACTTTCTTAAATTCTTCCTCTCCTAGATCTATCACTGTCTGGACTTTATGATATACATCTATCGAATAATTCAGACCCACAATTAACCTATCATTAATCAAGTCTAAATTTCCTTCAGTATAATTCCAGTCCAGAGAGGACACTCTGAGAAAACTGTGATTGATTTACCAATGAATTTGATTAGCAACATCAGTACTATCAAGAATTTTCTTAGCTTCTACAATACTACTTATGACTCTTGTGTTGTCCCATATAGCAGCTGTATTACATAGCACATCCGTGTAAGATGACTACAATATTAATTGAATATCATTATAGTGCAAGGATTTTATTACCCTCAACAAATTCTATGTTTACTATATGCCATATATTATTCCTCAGAGCTGTATAGGGTGGAGGCTGTAATTCTGTGGTGGCAGGATTCCAACCCCTTTGAGGACACAGTCAAATCCTTTTCTAGAATATCCTAAGGAAATGGAACCCATAGGATAGTTAAGAAACTGGCTCACATGATTATGGAGGCCAAGAAGTCTCGCAATCTGCCATCTAAAAGCTGGAGACCCAGGAAAATTGACAGCATAGATATAGTCTATACTCAAAGGCCTGAGATTCAGCAATGCTGATGAAATAAGTCCCTGTTCAAGGACAGGAAAAGACAGCTGATGTCTCAGCTCAAGCAGTAAGGCAGAAAGATTCAACTTTCCCCCACCTTTTTGTTCTATTCTGGCCATCAATGAATTGGATGATGGCCACTCATGTAGGGGAGGAGCATTTGCTTTAATGGGTCCACCAATTCAATGGCTACCCTCTACCAACAACACACACAGAGGTACATCCAAAAATAATGTTTAACAAAATATCTGGGCATCCCATGGTTCAGTCAAGTTAACACATAAAATGAACCATCGCATAAGATTACATTATTTAATGAATACTGGTTCACAGAGCATCCCATGTAGAAACAATCCATATTCCATGAGAAATATTCTTGTCACACTTAAAACATACCTACTATTCCTGAGCTTTTACTCTTGGGGAGAGTGTTGGGACTTATTTTGGCATTAAAGACATTACAGAGGTCCTTGGTAACTCACATGCTCTGGTGAAAATATACTTGGAACACGTGGCCTGTATGTCTACCGTGAGAAAACTCAGCCACTGGCCCTAGGAGAACTGCAAGGGTGAAGGAGAGTCCTGAGTCCTTGTTAGGTATCACTCATTACATCCAGGAAGGATTAGAAGACTTGAGGCCAACCCAGTGGCCATGAATATGCCCTACACTGCAGGGACTTCCTTATTTGTGCCACTATGGGATGCAGCTCAAGCAGATCTTTCCTATGGCTCTTCTCTAAGTGATAACTCAGGGTTTCAAGCAGCTCACCTATGTCAGTTCTCCAAACACAGAGACCTTCATATATATATATGAAAGAGGAGGGAGAGAAAACAAATGCATAATTGTTCAAATTTATGATTAAAAGAGGCAAGAATGTGAAATTCCTTGTAAGTTATGAGCAAATTGCAAACTATTACTCCAATTCCTGCTTTAAATTGCTAAGTGCAGAACATCACTCTGTAGTTATACCAGTTCATTTAAAAGAATTATAAATAAATCCCATTCCTCACTTTTTAATATCCCAAGTCTAGTGTTAGCACAAAGGTGCCTCAAATGTATATTTTTTAAAAAATGTTCTTCTATTGGCTTTTGAAAAAAAATAGCTTTGCAACACTAACAATAGGTGTTATATTAACAACCTAACAATAAGTGTTATATTAAATAATAATTTTAACGAATGGACTTATTTTATTTCATGAAGCTGAACACAGAAGAGAGAAAAGCTCTTTATTGTCTGTCCTTATCATACGTTGTAATTCATTGTAGCTGCAGATTATAACCAATATTTTCCTGAAATAAAAAAAAACACTTTTATTTGGTATAAATGCCCAACATTTTAAACTTTCCATTCTGTCTCTTCCTTCTACTTTTATTTTAAAGAAAGGTTGTGTCAATCCAAGAATACAATATCATTAAATTAGCCATTTGATTTAATTGAGGGTTTTCAACATCATAATAATTTAATCACATCAATCAGTCAAACAAATTTCAATCAGTTAGCCCAAGTCAGTTATCATGACAATGCAAATAATTATTAAATAAACAAAATTATTAGTGTATATTTTTTGGATGTGTCTTTGTGAGACAAGAACAATTATAAGTACATAGTCGTTGCACTTATGGAACTCTGCATAGATGGGACCACTTAGCATATAGATGCCTACCAAATTTAGCACAGCTTAGATTCTTTCTCCTATTAGGTTATAGACACTTTAAGATTTATAAATCTTGAGGAAGATATGTCTTAACTTTCTTCAGTATTCCAAAAGAACCCAGAGATAGGTTTGCATATATGCACTGAAAGAAGCTTGCTTAAAAAATTTAAAATAATAAAATGCTAAATTAAGGGAAGGAAAATAATTTGATTTGCAACTGTTTTTAGAAACATTAAGTCTGTATAGCTCCCATACTTTCCTCCTCTTCTTGTTGAGAGGTTCTCATAGAATTTCCATTATGTTTATCTTGAATAAACTACATGATTTCAACATCTTCAAAAGGAAAATGTACACAAATTATTAAGATGCACCAGGCAATGTGTTAGAAATTTTCACATACATTATCTTTGTTGATCATTAGATATTTGCACTGTGAAAAAAAATATCTGAGAGAAATAACCATAGGGATGAAAGATTTTCTTAGGTTCATGGTTTCAGAGATTTTAGGCCATAGTTAGTTGGCTCTGTTGCATTTGGGCCTGTAGCAATATAGCACACCATGGTGGGAACACATGGCAGAGGAGACTGCTCACTTCATGGCAGCTAGAGGGAAACAGAGAGAGAGAGAGAGACAAGAAGGGGCCAGGGTTTTGATCTCCCCTAGAAAGACACACCCTCAGTGACCTAACTTTCTCCTAGTTGGCCCCACATCTTAAAGGTTCTGCTACTTCACATTAGTGCCTGAGGCTGGGGACCAAACCACCGTAAACACATGAGGCTTTGGGAGACACTAAACATCACACTATAGTGCCATCTAATGCAAAAAATGTTATTTTCAGTCTCTCCACTTGATATGAAAACTGAATTTCAGAGCTTTTAGGTAAATTTGGTGTGGGCACAGAAACATTTGGCAAATCAAGAACTCAACATGTAGCCTCTTGAGCTCTATAGCCTTGAAAACCTAGTTCTCCTGAGTTCCAAACTCTAACTGCCAGAACTTTATTTACATTATTTTTCTGCCTGAAACATTTCTCTCCCATCAGAACTGCATTCCTCTCACTTCACCTTCAGTTTTGGTTTAGATGTTACAAACCCTGAGGTACCTTCTCAATCACCCAGGATGGATAAAGCCACTGTGGCAGACATGGGATGACAGTGCAACTGGAGGAAGAAATAAACCCTTGCTAGTGTAAAATACTGGAATGTTTGTGTCATCTAATGTTAAAGCCTGCCTTCAAACTATCCTGACTGCTCAAATTCACATATTGGCAGTTGTTGGATTCAAATACCTCTCTCTATTTATCCAAAGTTAATATACATAGCCCTATAAATGGAAATATGCAGCCAACAATGTAAGCATTGTGGATAAAAACCTTGGCAATCAGCAATATGCTATTGGATATTATATTGACATCTTTAATCATGTCAAATAGGCCAAGATGATGACTGACAGTCATGAAAATCAATACATTAGAGTGATGCTGTATCTAACTTCCAATGGTCAGAATTGATTCAATAGGATCTATACATTTTGAAGGTGAAGAAAGTTTAGACATTGAATATTTGTTGTAATTCTATAGGAGAAAGTTATTTAATTCTAAGATTAAATGTATATTTTTATCATTTAATAACATTATTTGTGTAGGTACTTGAAGTTTTGATTATTTTTCCCTAAATGCTGATACAATTAATTTCACTGTCAACTGGATTTTCTTTTGGTATTTATAATTCTATTTAATGCATTATTTAACAATTAAATAATAAATGATGGGGATATCTACAGAATCAATTAAAAAGCAAACAAGCCAACTGAAAGAGAAACCAGGCTAAGACTTGACAATCTTAACCATAATAACAAAGAATCAACTCAAAGGCATGTTTTGATTGTTTGTTTTAAATTTGCATATCAAATTTTCTGTGATAGAAGGCGTGGCGCCCCAGAGAAGGGGTTAGCTAGTCAGCAGGGAATTAAGTGGCTGCGACATGGTGGTATCCCACCAGCCAAGCCCAAGCCCGCACTGACCCCCGGGCTGAGTTCGGGATTGTTGGCGGGGACGGAAGCGGTACAGCCCAACCCCCCACAAGGGACACTCCACTAAGGTAACCAGCGGCCACCATCTTGGACAGCTGAAGTATCCACCCCCACTCTCCGACAGATTGCAACAACAAACAGGTGTGTGTCACCCAGCTCAGCCCCCATACATAGGGGGATTTCGCTTAAAATCTCTCCTAGACTTTCAGGGGGAGGGACTATCAGAGTGAGCCTGCATAAAGACTAAAGGAGAGCTAGAGGCACCTGACCCTCAACCCCCCCCTCCCATCAGCGGCCAAAACAAAACCTGTCTAGCCAGCGCTGGGGAGGGGCAAGCAGAAAAAATCAAAACCATAGAGTGCCGGGGATCCCAAAAGCCAACGGTGTGACCCCGGAGATCCAGGCTGTCTGATTCGCGCGGCCTGCCCCGAGGCTACAGAAGGCGTGGCGCCCCAGAGAAGGGGTTAACTAGTCAGCAGGGAATTAAGTGGCTGCGACACGGTGGTATCCCACCAGCCAAGCCCAAGCCCGCACGGAAGCGGTACAGCCCCACCCCCCACAAGGGACACTCCACTAAGGTAACCAGCGGCCACCATCTTGGACAGCTGAAGTATCCACCGCCACTGTCCGACAGATTGCAACAACAAAACAGGCACAGAGTACAGTTTGAACTGCTGAGAATCATCACTGAGGGGAAATCTGGTCTAGCAGGAGAAACCAAGGCTAGCAGGAGAAACCAGGAGCCTAGAGGCAAGGCCCTCGCGACTGGGCAGCTGTAAACTGCAGGCCCACCGGCGACAGTTCACCCACTGCCCGCGTAACTGGGCGGTAGGAGAACGCCCTCCCTTTGGTGACGGATCACCTGCCCGCGGCCTGTGATACTGGGCGGCTGGAGTCTACCCGCCTGCCACGACCGGGAGCTGAAACCACACAGAGACAGTCCAGTCACACCCCCCCATTAGGGCACCCCGGCAAGGAGACTGGGGCCCGTCATAGCAGAGTAGTGTCGTCACTGGAGCTCGAACGTCGGAATTCCTTCCCAGCGGAATCCACGTTAGCAGTCATACTTCAACAACACAAAGGAGAGACATCAGAGTAATACAGAAACAAAACAAATCTATAGAGGAGAGCAGAAACACGACAATCAAAAAGAGCTGGAAAGTAACGTGGACAATATGAGAAAACAAGGGAAAAAAGGATTACAAACAATGCAAGACTACTCAATTCTACAGGAGGACATAGAAACTTCAGAAACAGGTATAGGGAAAGAACTCAAGGCATACCTAACTCGAATGGAAAGGAATATTAGAGAAGACATGAGACAGCAAGTCCAAGAAATAAAAATATATTTTGAAAATGAATTAAACAAACAAATTCAAATGGCAAAGAACGAGCTCTACCAGGAGATAGAGATATTAAAAAAAAAATCAAACAATAATCCTAGAATTACAGGAAACTATAAACCAAATTAAAAACTCAAACGAGAATATTACAAATAGACTTGATCAAGTAGAAGTCAGAACATCAGATAATGAAGACAAGGTTTATCAACTTGAAAAGAATATAGTCAACACAGAAAAGATGCTTAAATCCCACGAGCAATCTATTCAAGAGACATGGGATGTCATAAAAAAACCAAATCTGAGAGTCATAGGGATAGAAGAAGGCACAGAGATTCAAACCAAAGGAATGGACAGCATATTAAATGAAATAATTCTAGAAAACTTCCCAGAGATGAAAGATGGAATGGATTGCCAAATCCTGGAAGCCTACAGGACCCCAAACATTCAAAACCATAATAGACCAACCCCAAGACATATAATTATGAAGATAGCCAACGTACAGAACAAGGAGAGAATATTAAAAGCTACGAGAGAAAAGAGGCAGATTACTTTCAGGGGTAAACCAATTAGGTTAACGACAGATTTCTCATCACAAACTTTGAAAGCGAGAAGATCCTGGAATAACGTATTTCAAACGCTGAAAAATAATGGATTCCAACCAAGAATACTATATCCAGCAAAATTGAGCTTCAAATTTGACAATGAAATTAAAATATTTCACGATAAACAAAAGCTAAAAGAATTTGCAGCAAGAAAACCAGCTCTGCAAAGCATTTTGAACAAAACACTACAAGAAGAGGATGTGAAAAATAGTGCCCAAAACTAAGAGCAGGAAGTATCTCAGTAAAGGGGGAGGAAAATAACCAAAAAGCAAAACTAACCAAACTAAAATAAATAAATAAAGAAGCATGACTGGAAATACAAATCATATCTCAATTGTAACCTTAAATGTTAATGGCCTAAACTCACCAATCAAGAGACATAGGCTAGTAAACTGGATCAAAAAAACAAATCCAACAATATGCTGCCTTCAAGAGACTCATATGATAGGAAAAGACATACACAGGCTGAAGGTAAAAGGTTGGGAAAAATCATACCACTCACATGGCCCTCGGAAGCAAGCAGGAGTGGCCATACTCATATCGAATAAAATCAACTTCAAACCTAAGTTAATCAAGAAGGACAAAGAAGGTCACTATATACTGTTAAAAGGAACCATCCACCAACAAGACATAACAATCATCAATTTGTATGCACCCAACAATGGAGCTGCAACGTTCATAAAACAAACTCTCCTCAAGTTCAAGAGTCAAATAGACCACAACACAATAATTATGGGTGACTTCAACACACCGCTCTCGCCATTAGACAGATCCTCTAGACAAAAACTGAATAAAGAAACTATAAAACTCAACAGCACAATCAATAATCTAGACTTAACCGACATATATAGAATATATCAACCATCATCAAGTGGATACACGTTCTTCTCAGCAGCACATGGATCCTACTCAAAGATAGACCATATATTATGCCATAAGACAACTCTTAGTAAATATAAAGGCGTGGAGATAATACCATGCACCATATCTGACCATAATGGAATGAAATTGGAAATCAATGATAAAAGAAGGAAGGAAAAATCCTACATCACATGGAAAATGAACAATATGTTATTGAATGATCAATGGGTTATAGAAGACATAAAGGAGGAGATGAAAAAATTCTTAGAGTCAAATGATAACACAGACACAACATACCGGAATTTATGGGACACAATGAAAGCAGTTTTAAGAGGGAAATTCATTTCTTGGAGTTCTTACCTCAAAAAAAGAAAAAAACCAACAAATAAATGAACTCACACAACACCTCAAAAATCTAGAAAAGGAAGAGCAAAACAACAGCAAATGTAGTAGAAGACAAGAAATAATTAAAATTAGAGCAGAAATCAATGAAATTGAAACAAAAGAAACCATTGAAAAAATAGATAAAACTAAAAGTTGGTTCTTTGAAAAAATAAATAAGATAGACAAGCCCTTAGCCACGCTAACGAAAAGAAGAAGAGAGAGAACTCAAATTACTAACATACGGGATGAAAAAGGCAATATCACAACAGACACTACAGAAATACAGAAGATAATTAGAAAGTATTTTGAAACCCTATATTCTAATAAAATAGAAGATAACGAAGATATCGATAAATTTCTTAAGGCATATGAATTGCCCAGATTGAGACAGGAAGACACACACAATTTAAACAGACCAATAACAAAAGAAGAAATAGAAGAAGCCATCAAAAGACTACCAACTAAGAAAAGCCCTGGACCAGATGGGTATACAGCGGAGTTCTACAAAACCTTCAAAGAAGAATTAATACCAATACTTTTCAAGCTATTTCAAGAAATAGAAAAAGAAGGAGCTCTTCCAAATTCATTCTATGAGGCCAACATCACTTTGATCCCAAAACCAGACAAAGATACTTCAAAGAAAGAAAACTACAGACCAATATCTCTAATGAACTTGGATGCAAAAATTCTCAATAAAATTCTGGCGAATCGAATACAAAAACATATCAGAAAACTTGTGCACCATGATCAAGTAGGATTCATTCCTGGGATGCAAGGATGGTTCAATATACGGAAATCAATAAATGCTATCCACCACATCAATAGACTTAAAGACAAGAACCACATGATCATCTCGATGGATGCAGAAAAAGCATTTGACAAAGTACAGCATCCCTTTATGTTCAAAACACTAGAAAAACTAGGGATAACAGGAACTTACCTCAACATTGTAAAAGCTATCTATGCTAAGCCTCAGGCTAGCATCATTCTGAATGGAGAAAAATTGAAGGCATTCCCTCTAAAATCTGGAACAAGACAGGGATGCCCTCTATCACCACTTCTATTCAATTTAGTTCTCGAAGTACTAGCCAGAGCAATTAGACAGACAAAAGAAATTAAAGGCATAAAAATAGGAAAAGAAGAAATTAAACTATCGCTATTTGCGGATGACATGATAATATACTTAACAGACCCAAAAGAGTCTACAAAGAAGCTGCTAGAGTTAATAAATGAATTCAGCAAAGTGGCAGGTTATAAAATCAACACGCATAAATCAAAGGCATTCCTATATATCAGCAACAAAACTTCTGAAATGGAAATAAGGAAAACCACTCCATTCACAATATCCTCAAAGAAAATAAGATACTTGGGTATCAACCTAACAAAAGAGGTGAAAGATTTATACAATGAAAACTACAGAACCCTAAAGAGAGAGATAGAAGAAGATCTCAGAAGATGGAAAAATGTACCCTGTTCATGGATAGGCAGAACTAACATCATCAAAATGGCGATATTACCCAAAGTTCTCTATAGGTTTAATGCGATGCCAATCAAAATACCAACGGCATTTCTTGTAGAAATAGACAAAGCAATCATGAAATTCATATGGAAAAACAAAAGACCCAGAATAGCAAAAGCAATTCTAAGCAGGAAGTGTAAATCTGGAGGTATAGCGATACCAGAGGTCAAACTGTACTACAAAGCAATAGTAACAAAAACAGCATGGTACTGGTACCAAAACAGGCAGGTGGACCAATGGTACAGAATAGAAGACACAGAGACTAATCCACAAAGTTACAACTATCTTATATTTGATAAAGGGGCTAAAAGCATGCAATGGAGGAAGGATAGCATCTTCAACAAATGGTGCTGGGAAAATTGGAAATCCATATGCAACAAAATGAAATTGAATCCCTTTCTCTCGCCATCCACAAAAATTAACTCAAAATGGATCAGGGAGCTAGATATCAAATCAGAGACACTGCGTCTGATAGAAGAAAAAGTTGGCTACGATCTACAAATTGTGGGGTCGGGCTCCAAATTCCTTAATAGGACACCCATAGCCCAAGAGTTAACAACCAGAATAAACAAATGGGACTTACTTAAACTAAAAAGTTTTTTCTCAGCAAGAGAAACAATAAAAGAGGTAAATAGAGAGCCTACATCCTGGGAACAAATCTTTACCCCCCACACCTCCGATAGAGCCCTAATATCCAGAATGTACAAAGAACTCAAAAAATTAAATAATAAGATAACAAATAACCCAATTAACAAATGGGCCAAGGACCTGAACAGACACTTCTCAGAGGAGGACATACAATCAATCAACAAGTTCATGAAAAAATGCTCACCATCTCTAGCAATCAGAGAAATGCAAATCAAAACCACCCTAAGATACCATCTCACTCCAGTAAGATTGGCAGCCATTATGAAGTCAAACAACAACAAGTGTTGGCGGGGATGTGGGGAAAAAGGTACACTTGTACACTGCTGGTGGGGCTGCAAAATGGTGAGGCCAATTTGGAAAGCAGTATGGAGATTCCTGGGAAAGCTGGGAATGGAACCACCATTTGACCCAGCTATTGCACTTCTCGGACTATTCCCTGAGGACCTTAAAAGAGCGCACTATAGGGATACGGCTGCATCAATGATTATAGCGGCACAATTCACAATAGCTAGACTGTGGAACCAACCTAGATGCCCTTCAATAGATGAATGGATAAAGAAAATGTGGCATCTATACACAATGGAATATTATGCAGCACTAAGAAATGACAAAATCATAGAATTTGCAGGGAAATGGATGGCATTAGAGCAGATTATGCTAAGTGAAGCTAGCCAAGCCCTAAAAAACAAATGCCAAATGTCTGCTTTGTTATAAAGAGAACAACTAAGAACAGAATAGGAAGGAAGAGCATGTGGAAGAGACTACAGTAAACAAAGACGAATGGGGGGAGAGAAACGGAGAGAGAAGGGAAAGCATATGGAAATGGTAGGAGACCTTCAAGGATACATAAAATTATAAGAGGCTATGAGGGGCAAGGGGGAGGGAAAAAAAAGGGAGAGAATTGAACAACAGCAGGGGAGATAGAGAGGGAAGATGGGAGGGGAGGGGAGGGGAGGGGGGATAGTAGGGGTTAGGAAAGGTAGCAGAATACAACAGACACTAATATGGCATTATGTAAAAATGTGAATATGTAACAGATGTGATTCTGCAATCTATATTTGGGGTGAAAATGGGAGTTCAAAACACAATTTGAGTCTAATGTATGAAAGATGATATATCATGAGCTATGTAATGCTTTAAATAATCAATTAAAAAAATATATATATACGGAGTAAAAATGCGAGTTCATAATCCGCGTGAATCAAATGTATGAAATATGATATGTCAAGAGCTTTGTAATGTTTTGAACAACTAATAATAAAAAAATAAAAAAAAAAATAAAAAAAAATAAAAAAATAAAAAATAAAAATAAATAAATAAATAAATAAATAAATAAATAAATAAATAAATAAATTTTCTGTGATCAATGGCCTTCTTTAGTCAAAGAAATGGTGTAACTGGTTTTGACTCTAAAGAAGGTTTGCATTGAAACAGGTTTGCATTCATTTTTTATTAGTTGTTTTTACTTCAATTTACTCATCTTTAAAATAGATTTAAAAGAGATATAAAAATATTTACCTTTCAAGTGTGTTGTGAGGGTTAAATAAATAACTTAGTGTAAACCTTTTGTTTCTGTGCCTGGTACATATATGAAGCTTAACAAATTATATTCCTTATGATTTTAAATATTCCCATCTTAAAGATTTGTACTTGTAATGGGTTAAATGTTCTTTACCTTTAAACACAGGCTCAGGGACCAGGTACCATGTTGCTGAGTCTAAAACTTATGTTACTGACTGGGGAGATCATTAAGACGAGTGTTACTTCCCAAAGCAAACCCGACATCAACTATCTGATCATAACATGAGGCTGTAGTAGAAGTTTCTTTTTTTTTAACCTAAAGAATATTTTATTATACAAAATTCAAACTTATTCAATACCACAAAATTGTTGGCCAAGACACATGGGGTTGCATAGTTAAGGGTTGAACTGTGGTAACATTCATGAATTATAGTTGAATAAAATATAGAAATATAGCATTGTAGTTTGTATTTTCCAGGGAATACATTGGACTTCTTTATTTATTTTTATTTTTTTATTTTTATTTTTTTAAAGAGAGAGTGAGAGAGGAGAGAGAGGGGAGACAGAGAGAATTTTTAATATTTATTTTTTAGTTCTCGGCGGACACAACATCTTTGTTGGTATGTGGTGCTGAGGATCGAACCCGGGCCGCACACATCGCCAGGCGAGCGCGCTACCGCTTGAGCCACATCCCCAGCCCCATTGGACTTCTTTATTAGAAAAAAATCGTTAGGTTCCAAGGACACAACACTTCTGTCAAGCCAGGTTTCTAAAGGTCTTCATTATTTTCTTTGGCCTATGAAGACATTTTAGAAAGCAAAACAGAATGTATTCATGTACAATGTTGAGTTTTCTATACATGTGCACGTGCACACACATGCATGCATGCATACCTCAAGTTATTTCATGGGCACTTGAATAAATACCTACTTTTATACCTAAATTCAGATAATTTTGATCCTTGCAGTTCTATGCTCAAAAACTTTCAAAGTTTAAGGCCAACACATGAAATTCAAATTCACTAATTTGGTATATTATGTAATATATATTAAATAATATAATAATATGTAATTAATATATACACTTATTATTTTTATTATTCTCTGAATACAAGTTTTTTTTCAGAATTCCACAAAACAGTTATATTCATACTTTTAAATAAAAAGAATGTGCTTTAAAAATACTGATAAAATAAAATTCTTTATCACCTTCCTAAATTTCTAAAAACTGGAAAACTCTATAGTGGCTTATAAGAAAGACTAGGGAGAATCAGATGAGAATATATTATCCACGAACTTAAAGTCATAGAATTTAGGTCTGCTGAGTATATAGAAGTTTCTTTAGGTTTTGTACAGCTTCCAACTCACCCTTGATTTTTCATGTCTAAGTGATTGAAGTTTATCTAATCTGTTGAATTTTTAAAAGCTTAAGAGAAGTCAAAGCTTTGAGATAGTAACACAGTTTTAAAAAGAGAAGTGAGACATGCATTTCCTTCATGTTCTTTAATGAACATCAGCTAGATGCCAGGCTGGACCACATACTGGAAGAAATAATGAATAAAACACACTCCTTGTCCTTAAGGAGTTCCTAAGAAGTGAAGGTGAACACCATTTTGCTTGGGTGTCAGAAAATTTGTATCTAAATTTAATTTTAATTGACTAATACAAACAGATATCCACTAATTACTTTATGTCCACCATATATATGTCCTCTTCAATATGTGTGTAAAAACTGTAAAGGAGATCAAATATCTCCAGTAAATAGGTAGATGTGTAAAGCGCTTAATCATACAAAATTTATTGACATATATAAAAATGTAGAGGAATAAATAATTAAATACATTTTCAAAGTTTGTCCTTTTTTGGAAGTCCAGTAGGAAAATGTGTTACTTCATTATTAAAATCCAACTTGTAATTAAAAATTACAAGGTTTATTAAAGAGCTTGCAGAGGTAGGAAAAGAAAAACATTTTCCTAAAGCACCCCAAAGCAGTTGACTATTTTTCTAAACTTTCTTCCTTTCTTTACTTTTTTAACTTATGAAGAATTGCTAGAAGGGAAAAAGAAAGATTACCGTTAAACACCAATTAACTGTAACTTGAGGCTGTGTACTACAGTTGCTACATTTCTATCACTTTTTTTCTTAACCTCTTAACAACTTCTAAGAAAGAATTCATAGCAGCAGAGGGGCATAGTTTTAAACTTTAACCTGCAATTTCTACTTTTAGATAACAGTTGATTTTTTAAAATATCATTACAAATCACACTAAACACTAAATCACATTATGACGTATAATTTCTCAAGCACTGGGTTTTTTTTTTTCTTAATAATTGCATGCTCTGCTTCTACTTGCAGTTGCCAGAGTTTGGAGAAGTTGCCAAGAACAAGGTCCAAGCAAATATGGATGAAGTTCTTTAGCCCTGTAGCAGTTAACTAATGTTGCATGTCAAATGACCACAAAATTTAGAAGCTTAAAATAGCATACATTTATTACCATATAGTTTCAGTGGGTCAGGAGTCTAGGTATAGCTCAGTAGAGTCTGGCTACAATCGAGTCCTCAGTTCAAAGTCTGCTGTCTCATCAAAGTTCAACTGGAAAAGCATTTACTTCCAAGCTTATGTGGTTGTTCACAGGACTCAGTTCCTGGAGGCTATTCATTCTCACTAGCTATTAGCCAGAGTTTGCTTTCAGTTCCTTGCTATGTGGGCTCTTCCAATGTACAAGCTTGCTTCTTCAGTATTTAAGTGGAGAAGGTATTCAAGTCTGTTAGCAGGACAACAGTAGTCACAATCTTTTGCAAACTAGTCCTGGGATGAAAATCATGTCACATTCTTCATTTTCTATTGATAGAAGTAAATAACTAGATTTAACCCACATTCAACTGGAGGGGATTACACAGGAATTGAATGTCAGGAAGTAAAAGTCACTGGGGACAAAGTCTGAAGCTGCTTTCCATAACCTTTATCCAGAGATTATGGTTGCTGTTCCTCACCGAACCACTGTGTGTGTGTGTGTGGGGGGGGGGGCAGGGCAGTGGGGGAGACAGGTATATCTATTAGGGTGAGTGTGTCTCCATGTGGAAGCTCCATTAAGGATTCAGGAATACAATGGGTGGTCTATAAACTCTTGGTATAGCTTGATATAGAGTCTTGGTATAGCTCAGTAGGGTCTGGCTGCAATCAAATCATTAATTCAATAGCACAATACCTTGCCCATCAAAAGCCCTCCTGTTTATGAAATGAGGAGTATAGTTAGATGAGTACATTAAACTAGAGGTAGAAGAGTTTTAACAATATATCACAACTGAGCATTTGTTATACTCCTTAAGAAAAGTGCAATTACAGAAGCTATACATGTTTTAAAAATGTAGCATAGGCACACAAACTCTGAAGAGTATTTAAATTTTAAATACAATGCCTCCAAAAATTCAACTAAAGATAAAAATAGATAACATTTTAGCTAATAAAATGTTATTAGACTTTAAAGTTATCATTAGATTTTCCACAGTAAAATGTGCAGAAATTTGCAAAATTCCTGTACAGAGCAGTATAATCTTTTTTTTAATTTTTTTTTATTGGTTGTTCACAACATTACAAAGCTCTTGACATATCATATTTCATACATTAGACTGAAGTGGGTTATGAACTCCCAATTTTACCCCAAATGCAGATTACAGAATCACATCGGTTACATATCCACAATTTTACATAATGCCCTATTAGTAATTGTTGTATTCTGCTACCATTCCTATACCCTACTATCCCCCCTCCGCTTCCCTCACATCTTCTCTCTCTACCCCTTCTACTGTAATTCATTTCTCTCCTTGTTTATTTTCCCATTCGCCTCACGACCTCTTATATGTAATTTTGTATAGCAATGAGGGTCTCCCTTCATTTCAATGCAATTTCCCTTTTCTCTCCCTTTCCCTCCCATCTCATGTCTCTGTTTAAAGTTAATCTTTTCTTCCTGCTCTTCCTCCCTACTCTATTCATAGTTGCTCTCATTATATCAAAGAAGACATTTGGTATTTGTTTTTTAGGGATTGGCTAGCTTCACTAAGCATAATCTGCTCTAGTGCCATCCATTTCCCTGCAAATTCCATGATTTTGTCATTTTTTAGTGCTGCGTAATATTCCATGGTGTATAAATGCCACATTTTTTTTTTTTATCCATTCATCTATTGAAGGGCATCTGGGTTGGTTCCACAGTCTAGCTATTGTGAATTGTGCTGCTATGAACATCGATGTGGCAGTATCCCTGTAGCATGCTCTTTTAAGGTCTTCAGGGAATAGTCCGAGAAGGGCAATAGCAGGGTCCAATGGTGGTTCCATTCCCAGCTTTCCCAGGAATCTCCATACTGCTTTACAAATTGGCCGCACCAATTTGCAGTCCCACCAACAATGTACAAGTGTACCCTTTTCTCCACATCCTCGCCAGCACTTGTTGTTGTTTGACTTCATAGTGGCTGCCAATCTTACTGGAGTGAGATGGTATCTTAGGGTGGTTTTGATTTGCATTTCTCTGACTGCTAGCGATGGTGAGCATTTTTTCATGTACTTGTTGATTGATTGTATGTCCTCCTCTGAGAAGTGTCTGTTTAGGTCCTTGGCCCATTTGTTGATTGGGTTATTTGTTATCTTATTGTCTAATTTTTTGAGTTCTTTGTATACTCTGGATATTAGGGCTCTATCTGAAGTGTGAGGAATAAAATTTGTTCCCAGGATGTAGGCTCCCTATTTACCTCTCTTATTGTTTCTCTTGCTGAGAAAAAACTTTTTAGTTTAAGTAAGTCCCATTTGTTGATTCTTGTTATTAACTCTTGTGCTATGGGTGTCCATGTTCAAAACATTAGAAAAACTAGGGATAACAGGAACTTAACCTTGACATTGTAAAAGCTATCTATGCTAAGCCTCAGGCTAGCGTCATTCTGAATGCACAAAAGTTGAAGGCATTCCCTCTAAAATCTGGAACAAGACAGGGATGCCCTCTCTCACCACTTCTATTTAATTTAGTCCTTGAAATACTAGCCAGAGCAATTAGACAGACAAAAGAAATTAAAGGCATAAAAATAGGAAAAGAAGAACTTAAATTATCACTATTTGCGGAAGACATGATTCTATACCTAGAAGACCCAAAAGGGTCTACAAAGAAACTACTAGAACTAATAAATGAATTCAGCAAAGTGGCAGAATATAAAATCAACACGCATAAATCAAAGGCATTTCTGTATATCAGCGACAAAACTTCTGAAACGGAAATGAGGAAAAACATTCCATTCACAATATCCTCAAAAAAAAAAAAATAAAATACTTGGGAATCAACCTAACAAAAGAGGTGAAAGATTTATACAATGAAAACTACAGAACCCTAAAGAGAGAAGTAGAAGAAGATCTTAGAAGATGGAAAAATATACCCTGTTCATGGATAGGCAGAACTAACATTATCAAAATGGCGATATTACCAAAAGTTCTCTATAGGTTTAATGCAATGCCAATCAAAATCCCAATGGCATTTCTTGTAGAAATAGATAAAGCAATCATAAAATTCACATGGAAAAATAAAAGACCCAGAATAGCAAAAGCAATTCTAAGCAGGAAGTGTGAATCTGGTGGTATAGCGATACCAGATTTCAAACTATATTACAGAGCAATAGTGACAAAAACAGCATGCATGGTACTGGTACCAAAACAGGCGGGTGGACCAATGGTACAGAATAGAGGACACAGAGACTAATCCACAAAGTTACAACTATCTTATATTTGATAAAGGGGCTAAAAGCATGCAATGGAGGAAGGATAGCATCTTCAACAAATGGTGCTGGGAAAACTGGAAATCCATATGCAACAAAATGAAACTGAATCCCTTTCTCTCGCCATGCACAAAAGTTAACTCAAAATGGATCAAGGGCTTGATATCAAATCAGAGACTCTGCGTCTGATAGAAGAAAAAGTTGGCTCCGATCTACATATTGTGGGGTCGGGCTCCAAATTCCTTATAGGACAGAGCAGTATAATCTTTATTCTTGGGTAAATTGTTCAATAACACATCAGCAATCTCCCACTAGTTCCTGCAAGCTTTCTTCCAGCTATTATGTTGCATGATTATTTTTATATGGCTCACCTGGTTTCATACTTTTTCTGATGTAAGACATTTCCCTTTTTTGTATTTTTTTTTAAATCTGGTGATTGAACTCAGGCACAATTTACCACTGAGCTACATCTCCATTCCTTTTTATTTTTTGTTTTGAGAAAGAGTCTGGCTAAGTTGCCCAGGCTGGCCTCCAATTGGACATCATCCTGCCTCAGCCTACCAAGTTGCTGGGATTCTGTAACATCCTCTCAACTTAAATTTTTTACTTCTTTTTTCTTATACGGGCTGTTTTAGTCAGCTTTTTAGCTGCTGTGACTAAAGGATCTGACCAGAACACTATAGAGGAGGAAGAGTTTATCTGAGGGCTCATGGTTTCAGAGCTCTTAGTTCATAGAAGGTCAGCTCCATCCTCTGGGCTCAAGGTGAGGCTGAACATCATGGTAAAAGAGTGTGGCAGAGGGAAGCAGCTCATATCACTGTGATCAGGAAGCAGAGAGAAAATCTCCAAGATATATATCTCAAGATATAAAATATATACCCTGTAGACATGCCCCCAATGAACCACTTCCTCCAGCCACATCCACCTGTCTCCAGTTAATCCCATCAGGGAGCAATTCACTGATTAGGTTAAGACTCCCATAACCCAATCATTTCTCCTCTGAACCTTCTTGCATTGTCTCACACTTGAGCTTTGTGGGGACACCACTGCTAAACCATAACATGGACTAATTAACTTCTATCCAGTCTAAAGCTTCTGTATTGGTCAGTATTATTCATGTTAGTCCTCAGTAGTTGAAAATTTGCATAAGCCCACCTCGAATTTTACATATTTATCTCAAATTTGTTGTCTTTATCTTCCTGTCTTTGTTGAATTCTTGCACCAATTCCCTTAACAAATATAATCAACTAAAGGTAGTGCAAAGTGAACCAAAGACCTGGCAATTAGAACAGAAACTCAGCAACTGCTAGAAGAAAAAATAGACTCAACACTCCAACATATAGGCATAAGCATCAACTTCCTTAACAAGATTCCTAAAGCACAAGAAATAAAACAAAAAACAATAAGTGGGATGGGATTTAAAAACTTCTGCATAGCAAAGGAAACAATTAAGAGAGTGAAACAAAAAAATGGGAGAAGGTCTTTACCACCTGCTCCTCAGTGGGGGAATTAAAACCCAGAATACATGGAGAACTCAAAAAACTTAACATCAAAAAATCCAAATAACTTAATTAGCAAAAGGGCAAAATAACTAAAGAGACATTTCTCAAAAGAAGAAATACAAATGGCCAATAAGGTGGAATGTGATAGACATCACTATCCAAAGTACATGTATGAAGACACGAATTGGCGTCAACATACTTTATATACAACCAGAGATATGAAAAATTGTGCTGTATACGTGTAATAAGAATTGTAATGCATTCTGCTGTCATTTATTTAAAAAACAATAAAAGATATTCAACATCTCTAGCAATCAGGAAAATGCAAATCAAAATTACATTGAGATTTCATCTCACTACAGTCAGAATGGAAATGATCATTACAAACAATAATAAGTTTGAGTGAGTATGTGGAGGAAAAGTTACAATCATACGTTGTTGGTCGGTGCGAATTAGTGCAACCACTCTGGAAAGCAGAGTTTTTTTTTTATAAAAAACTAGGAAGAGAAGCACTGTATAACTCAGCTATCCCACTCCGTGGCGTATTTCCAAAAGACCTAAAATCAGCATATTAAAGTGATACAGTCACATCAATAACCAAGCTATGGAACCAGATCAGGTGCCTGTCAACAGATGAAAGGATTAAAAAACAATGCAGTATTACACAAAATGGAGTTTTATTCAGCCATAAAGAAGACTGAAATTATGGCATTTTCTGGTAAATGAATGTAACTGGAATGCACTATGCTAAGTGAAATAAGCCAGACTCAAAAAATCAGGTTAAATATTTTCTCTCATATATAGAAACTATACCAAATTAAGGAAGGGTGGGAGAAGAAAAAGGATAAAAAAAGAAAGAAAGAAAAAATTAGGGGTGGCAGGCAGATTCCATGAGAATAGAAGTGATATTAGTAATCAGTGGAGTAGAAAAAAGAAATTGACTTTATTTTTTTAGGGTGCTTTTTAAAAAATTAATTAATTCATTTATTTTAATTAGGTACATATGACAGCAGAATGCATTTTGATTCATTGTACACAACTGCAGCACAACTTTTCATTTCTCTGCTTGTACACAATGTAGCGTCACACCATATGTGCAGTCATACATGTACCTAGGGTAATGGTGTCCATCTCACTCCACCATCTTTCCTGCCCCCATACCTCCTCCTTTGCCCAAAGTTTCTCCATTTTTCCTTGTCCCCTCATAATGAATTGGCATCTACTTATCAGAGAGAACATTTGGCCTTTGGTTTTGGAGGATTGACCTACTTTGCTTAGCATAATATCCTCCAACTCCATCCATTTACCTTCAAATGCCATAATTTCATTCTCTTTTAATGCTGACTAATATTCCATTATGTACATATACCACAGTTTCTTCATCCATTCATCTATTGAAGGGCATCTAGGTTGGTTCCACAGTTTAGCTATTGTGAATTGAGCTGCTATAAACATTGATGTGGCTGTGTTACTATAGTACACTGATTTTAAGTTCTTTGGCTATAGACTGAGGAATGGGATAGCTGGGTCAAATTGTGGTTCCATTCCAAGTTTTCTGAGGACTCTCCATAAGGAATTGAGGGGGTGAGAGAATGAATGAAAAAGGCAGGAACAGTGGAATGAATCTGACCAAACTTTCATATATATGTGTATATATATCTCACAATAAATTTCACATTTATGTACATCTAATGTGCCCTGATTTTTAAAAACCTATAAATGCATAGAAATCAGATCATTAAAGTAGAGAAAAGGAAGTAGGGGAAGAAGGGGAGAGAGAAGGGGGAATTACCAGGGACTGATTGGAACAAGTTTTGTTCTATGCTTGTTCAATTATTCCAGTATGAACTCCATTATTATGTACCACTAAAATGAACTAATAAAAATGTAAAATAATCTCAGTGCTAAAATATAGGTGATTATCAATTTATTCTTCAATTTTTCTCTTTTTTCACAGTAATCAAACAGCTCTCATATTACAAAGTTGTAAGTTAATCATTATGTCATATGGTCTTATTTATTCCAAGACTTCATCTAGAAGGATATTTATTGCTCCCAGACAGGAAAACTTGTCAACTAAGAGAGAGAATATTATGTCATCTATTTTTAGTTGTGCACTAGGTATGCAATTCCCCAGTCAAAAATGTATTAAATTTATACTAGAGGGTTTTAAAAGAGCAAAAGAATAAAACTATAAATATGTCAATGAGAAGTATTTATATACATGCATAATATGTACATAAGT
Organism: Spermophilus citellus; assembly: GCF_964194105.1. Classification (NCBI taxonomy): domain Eukaryota; kingdom Metazoa; phylum Chordata; class Mammalia; order Rodentia; family Sciuridae; genus Spermophilus; species Spermophilus citellus. The sequence goes on along the minus strand of NC_138194.1, from coordinate 26,885,809 downwards.
ATTAATAAAACATAGGACTACAAATAATTTCACATTTCTAAATCTTTTGTTTTCTTGACTCAGATATTAAATCGTAAAGAGAAGGATCCATTCTTAATTAACCAGCCAGGCTAACATCACTTCAGGGAATGAGGCAGATGTTCTAGCAGACTCCAGGGGACAAGGATAATTCAGGAAAGATTCCATTAAGAGGAAGCTGGGACCCCCTCACTTTACTTCAGGGTTACATCCATCTTTGACTTGGAAGGTTGTAGTCCACCTTAACTGAATAGTATATTTCTAATGAATTGATAAATCTAGGCAATGTTTATCAAGGACCACTGGCAACACAAAAGGAAAAATGACTGAGCATCTGGAAGTACAACCCAACATTTGAGAAGTAGTGTTGCTAAAAAATCTAACTTGAATCTGATCCATCTCTAGATTTCAACGCTGTTCTACAGTAACTAAAGGACAGGAGCATGTCAAGTAACATGATCAGTCAATTGCCAAATACCAGTCAGTCAAAGTGAATTTGTTTTGTTAAATAAATTGCAAAAGTGGAAAAAAAGGAGGAATCTATGAATTAAAAAAATATTCAATAGAAATATATGTAACTTATTGAGATTCTGTTAAACAAAGTAAGAATAAATTGTGAGATAATTAGGCAATTTTGAATAATGGGTGTGTGTTAGATGACATTAAAAATTAACATTAACATTTCATTTATTATGATTTTGTTTTGGAAACTTTATCTTTTATAGACCTACTGAAATATCTGCAAATAAAAATATATGTTGTTGATGTGTGGAAGCTTTCTCTATAAAACAATATTAGCCACAAACAGGCCAGTGACTGAAACAAATTTATTGTTTACTGTTTCTTCTTTTCCAGGTATGAAGTTTTTTAATAAAAAGATGGTGCTTTTGTTGTTTTGATTGTTGTTTCTTTGTTTTAAAAGAGTTCAGACATTACTCCTTAGTGTCATTGCTTCATGTCACTCCTTTGGCTTTATTCTCCCATGGAGTTCATTTTTTTATGAATTCTTAAGGGTTGTATTGTGTAAGCGTCCTGCCAGGGATACCTGAATCCATGATTTGATTGTCCCCTTCATGGTTCTAAGTTCAGGACAGCCAAATAAATTGATACCTAAAATGGACTGAGAGATTAGACAAAATGATATCCTCAGGCCGCTTTTATTCACCCTATCACCAAAAAAAATCTATGTTTATTTCTTTAAAGCTGTTTCTTTTACAGATGGGAAGAGCTTTCTGTGACTCTTTTCAGAAATACTAATCACCTAAAGGCTGTACTTAAATGACATCGGAGCAGAATTAAAGACTGGGCTTAGGTTGCCTCATTCAACTACTTATTCTACCAACTCATATTATGCTCCTTTTAAGAGTTGAATAGTGAGCAGGAACACTTGGAATTAGGGAGCCCATAACTCTCATTAAATGATGCTCAAACAGATGGTGCTTATGAATCATCTGAGCAAACTGCATGGGGAACAATAGAAGGAATGAACATCTCCAAGTATTAAGCAAAAATGGTTCACTGGGAGGATCCATCCATGAACCGTGCATGAACTAAAGCGATGTTGGGGCCATTAGGTAAGAAAACCTGGTATCAGGAACTCCCACCCAATAAGAGCTCAGTGGTTTGAGAATGCCTGGTTCACGTGGCTTCCTACCTAGCTCAACTCTCAAATTCTAGCACAGCACCGGAAATAGAAGTGCCTGGCTAAGAGCCAAAGAGCCTACTTACCCCCACCCCCAATATCCTGTTCTTTGTGAAGAAGCAAGCACCAAGAACTGACTCCTCCCACAATGAAACCTTACACCTTCCAATCCCCTTTGAGCTATACTGCTATAAGTAAAGCAAGGAGGGCTCCATCTTTGTTAGACTCCTGCCCCTCTGGTTGGCTTAAGCCATCACTGCAGCTGCTCTGTAAAACATATTTCTGGTCTTTCATGTCTATTTGTGGTTCTACTTTCACAGAACCACAGCACTGTGCATTAATCATTTCTGTTGTACTGTGCACTGTGCATTAATCATTTCTGTTGTACTTGTGTTCAGATCAGTGGATACTCAAGAGTTGGAAGAATTGACTAAATGATTGATGTTTTGTAGAAATGCTTAAAGTATGAACTTTTTTAAAAGTATGTAGTATTTTAAAACTCAGTTTTAAAATCAGTTTTATTTAACAAATACAGTCAGCCCTCTGTATCTGTAGATTCCACATCTGAGGACTCAAAACAACAACAGATCAAAATAATTTTTTTATTTGCAACACCATTAAACATGTATAGATTTTTTTTCTGTCACTATTCCCTAAACACTACTGTATTTAAATTATGTACATAGTACTTACATTGTATTAGGAGTGATAAGTAACCTAGAGATGATGTAAAGTGTACAAAAAGATAGCATAGGTTATATACAAATATTATCAATTTATATAGGGACTTGAGCATCCATGGATTTTGGTGTCTGCAGGAGATTCTGGAACCAATGCTTCATGCATACCAAGGTATGACTCTGCTTCCTTTTTCTTATTTTATCATGATGGAAGTGGCAAATTATGTGTAAATTATGCTACAGTTTAATCTATCTAAATCAGGAGTAATGAATCTGGGATGTATGTGTTATCAGTATGTCCATATGTTTAATTTTTCTAAAGAGAGGATGTCTAGTGTCCACAGAGTTTCCAAGGATGATTCTACATGATACCAAGTCTGGGCTAAGTGGATTTATGCTGCATTGATCCAATCTGCTTTCTTTTCCCCTTTTCCATTACTACCTGGATTTAGCCATGGAATTCTTCACCAAGTCCTTAGCCAGGAATTAAGAGTGAGGACTATCAAGATATTTTTGTTTCTACGAATGAGCAATGAGGCTCCCTGTATTTTTAATTGAGCATTTGGAAAAATCCAAATATTCTGTTATGAAACTTGAAGGTCTGTGTTTTATTTTAGTTTCTTTTTGTCCTACATCTCCTGTGATGTGACAGTAAGTGATCACATGTCTGGGAGTCAGACTGGGAAAATAGTGCTGCACTTAACCCTCAAAGTTTCTGGGTGAAACATATCCAGTATGGATGCCAGAAAAATTTTCACCACAATTACTCTGATTTTTAGAACAAGAGGAAAGAAAGCATATTACACGTTGAGACATCTACAACCATATTCACTGTAGGGCATATCTCTCACTCTGTTGATCCATGTGGGAAATGCTTTATGTGTGAAGAGGTTCTCTATAAAAACAATATTAACCATAGGAAAAAGGAAGTAGAGTTATACCTTTGTATTTATGAGGCATATGTTCCAGGATCTCCCATAGATGCCAAAAAAAAAACCCAGGAGAGAAAACAGGAAATTACTGTCTAATTATACAATTCCTTTTGAAATAACACGGAGGGCAACAGCGTGCTGGTGTTGACTTAAAATTCATGGAAACCTGTAAATACAAAGCACAGAAAAAAATGTTGAATGTGTTCTGCTTGTTTAAATGAAGGAAATAAAGAAGAGTGGAGATGGAAGATTAGAGAAAGGTGTAATTCTACTGGCCCCGTGGCTAAGAATTCAAGCAGCAGGAGTGCTGCTTGTCAGCAAAGTGGGTGAAAGAGGGAGTTCACTAAAATTCAATATTGGAGAGTGAAAGTATCTAAAAGACTCAGAAATTTATGAACATTGAAAAAAGAACAAGAGCACATTGGGTCCAAGCTGGTAGGGGCAGCAGCAGCAGCGGTGATATTTGTTCACCACAGAGAAGAGGGATAAGAGAGAAACACAACAGACACATTTGGCACAGAAAAACTTATAGATCAGAAATACAGTCAGAACCTAGCTGACCCAGAGATGGCACCGTGAAGTGGTGTTTAAAATTTGCAATGTATTTCTCAACTGGCAAGCAGAAAACTGAGGTAGGAGCCATCTTGAGGGAGTCACACTACAGTTTAGCTTACTGCTGCAAGAGCCCAGATCAAAAGGTACACTGCCATACTGTCCCAGCAAGCACCTACTGTGTGGCCCAGGGTGTACCTATGAGAACATGAGTGAAACAGGCACAAAGAAGATCTTCCCAGGGGGATGCAAGTGGGAAAAATGAAGCAGAATTCAACTCACTTTTCCTTTGAGTCTGGTAGCTTATGTGATGATGCAGGGGATGTGAATGCACTCAGGGACTAAGCCTGGGTAGGCTATGATAGGGAAGCAGTGTACAGAAGGGGTGCGCCCCTGTCCAACAAGTAGAATTCTTGGGAGGCTCCTGAGATCCACACTCTCAGCCAAGATTGGCAACAGGGGGGCCCTAGGAGCATGTTTATTAGTCTCTCCCAAGCACATTCCACACAATGAGAATTCCCCTGAGAGAACTATGCAGCTGCTGCATCCTGAGAGGCACTGATCTGGTCTGTGGGGACAAAAGTCCAATCAGCAATACTTCCCATTTTCATCTATCTTCAACTGGTGAGAAGGGAAGCTAAGAGCTATGTCAACCAGCTTCAGTTGTAGGCACTCCAGCTGGCAGCTCAGTGAGCAACACAAAAAGAGGAAAGGGTTCACAACCCCAGCCCTTGCTCTCTTTCTTACTACATAGCCCAAGAAGAAACAGAAAGAATGATAGTTGGGCACCAGCAGTGATGATACATTTTGTTGCATGTTTGACCAACTTGATGAAGACTATTCTTTCATTTTTTAAGGATTTTTTTTAGTTGTACATGGACACAATACCTTTATTTTATTTTATTTCTTATGTGGTGCCAGGGCCTCGCACCTGCTAGGCTAGCACTCTACCGCTGAGCCACAACCCCAGCCCAATATTCTTTCATTTTTTATTAAGAATATTTTTCTCCCCCTCCTCTTCCTACCCCTCCCCTTTGTCTTACCCCTTGTCTTCCCCTTCCCCCTTCCCTTCCTCCCCCTCCTCCTTTCTCCCCCTCCCCTTTGTCTTTCCCCTCCCCCGTCCCCCTAGTCTTCCCCCTCCCCCCTTCCCCCTTGTGATCCCCCTTCCCCCTTCCCCTCTCCCCCCTCCCATCTCCCCCCTTCCATCTCCCCTCCTCCCCTCTCCCCCCTCCTCTCCCCCCTCCCCTCTCCCCTCTCTTCTCCCCCCTCCCCTCTCCCCCTCCCCTCTCTCCCCTCCTCTCCCCCCTCCCCTCTCCCCCCTCCTCTCCCCCCTCCCCTCTCCCCCCTCTTCTCCCCCCTCCCCTCTCCCCCCTCTTCTCCCCCCTCCCCTCTCCCCCCTCTTCTCCCTCCCCCTCCTCCTCCTCCTCTCTTGTTGTGTTGATTGGTTCATGAATGTGTAAACATGTAAAAAAAATATTTTTTTTTCCTTTTTTATCATTTCTCAGTTATTTTTCCTTGTCTTTTGAAAACTAGAGTTTGGGGTTTATTTTTGTTTTGTTTTATTGTCATTTTTTTGTTTCTCTTCTTTTTCTTTCTCTTTTTTCTTCTCGCATAGCAGACAAATTCTCTCATTTATTCTCTCCTTGACACTTCCCCCTTATTTTTCTACTCCTCCTTTACAACCATCACTGGCTACATCTCTTCTGCATATTCTCTGTTGGCATTTTGAACATTCTAAACTTTCTTCTATTTCCCCATCACAGTTTTTCTTTAATAAACTGTATTTTTACCATCTTTTAGAATTATTTATTACAGAAAATACTTAAAGATATACTCCACACAGAAGAAATTAAAAACAAACCCCAGAGCTCACAAATGAAAAAATCTCATTTAAAGAGTAGCTAAGGAAATGATTAACAGCACCAAATTAAATAAGAAAATTTCAGGAATTAATAAACATCTCTCTATAATAACATTGGATGTAAATGATTGTAACTCTCCATTTGAAAAATGTAGGCCACCAGAATGGATTTAAAACAAGATGCAATTATATGCAGTTTGCAAGAGATTTATTGTACAGGGAAAGGCAGCCATTGGCTGAAAGTAAAAGGATGAAGTTAATATACTAAGAAAGTGTAGTCTGGAATAATTTCCCATTCTTTTGATGTTACACTAGTCATGCATTCATATATGAACATAGGGAAGTTATATCTAAATCATTCTACTGTCCTTCCCAATCCCACCACCCCCTCCATTTCCCCATTTCCCCTATCCAATCTGGTGAACCTCCACTCCTACCTCCCCAAAGCCGATTGTGAAACAGCATCTGCATATCAGAGAAAACATTTGGCCTATAGATCTTTGGGATTGGCTTATTTTGCTTAGCATGATAGTCTCTAGTTCCATCCATTTATTGGAAATGCCATAATTTCATTCTTCTTTATCACATTTTCTTTATCAATGCATTATTGAAGGGCATCTAGGTTTGGTTCCATAGCTTTGCTTTTGTGAATTAAGCTGCTATGAACATTGATGTGGCTACATCACTTTATTATGCTCATTTAAAATCCTTTGTGTTTATGTCAAGGAGTGGGATAACTAGGTCAAATTTTGTTTCCATTCCAAGTTTTTGGAGGAATCGCCATACTGCTTTCCATAGTGGTTGTACCAATTGGCAGTCCCACCAGCAATGTTTGAGTGAACGCTTACTCCACATCCTCCCATATATTGTTACTTGTAATCTTGATAATTGCCATTCTGACTGAAGTGAGATGAAATCTCAGTGTAGTTTTTATTTATTTATTTATTGGTACTGGGTATTGAACTCAGGGGAACTCAACCATAGAGCCACATCTCCAGACCTATTTTGTATTTTATTTAGAGACAGGGTCTCACTGAGTTGCTAAGTGCCTTGCCATTGCTGAGGCTGGCTTTGAACTTGTGATCCTTCTGTCTCAGCCTCCTGAGCCGCTGGGATTACAGGTGTGCACCACTGTGCCTGTCATTAATTTATTTCTCTAATTGCTAAAGATGTTGAACATTTTTTCATATATTGTTGACCATATGTATTTCTTCTTCTGTGAAGTATCTGTTCAGTCCCTTTGCCCATTTATTGATTGGGTTATTTGTTCTTTTGTTCTTAAGTTTTTGGGGTTCTTTCTATATCCTGGAGATTAATGCTCCATCTGAGGTGCAGGTGGTAAAAATTTTCTCCCATTTTGTAGTCTCTATCTTCATGTTCTTGATTGTTCCTTTTGCAGCAAAGAAGTTTTTTAGTTTGATACAATCCCATTTACTTATTTTTTATTTTACTTCTTGTGCATTAGGAGTCTTGTTGAAGAAGATGGTTCTTAAGCTGACAGGATGGAAAGTTGGTCCTCTTTCTAGTAGGCATAGGGTCTCTGGTCTAATTTCTGTATCCTTGATCCACTTTGAGTTGAGTTTTATGCATGGTGAGAGTTAGGGTTTTAGTTTTATTTTGCTGTATATGGATTTCCAGTTTTCCCAGCTTCATTTTTTGTATAGATTATCTTTTCTCCAATGTATGCTCTTGGCTTTTGTCTAGTATGAGACAACTGTATTTATGTGGGTTTGTCTCTGTGTCTTCTATTCTATACCATTGGTCTTCATGTCTGTTTTGTTTCCAATACCATGCCATTTCTCTTACTATAGCTCTGTAGTATAATTTAAATTCTGGTATTGTGATGCCTCCTGCTTCACTTTTCTTGTTGAGGATTCTTTTGGCTATTCTGGGCCTCTTATATTTCCAAATGAATTTCATGATTGTTTTTCCTATTTCTATAAAGAATATCATCAGAACCTTAATAGGAATTTCATTAAATCTGTATAGTGCTTTTTTCAGTATGGCCATTTTGACAATATTAACTCTGCCTATCCAAGAACTTGGGATATCTTTCCATCTTCTTAGTCTTCTTCAATTTCTTTCTTTAGTTGAGCAATACACTTTTGAAGGATGAATAGGCGCTAGGGAAAATCAGAGAAAAAATTAAATAATCATTAGAACTGACTGAGGATTTTAATAAACCCTACTAAAATCCTTTGCAGAACTATAAAGATGATTCCTTTTTTATTGTTGGTTGTTCAAACCATTACATAGTTCTTGATATATCATATTTCACACTTTGATTCAAGTGGGTTATGAACTCCCATTTTTACCCCGTATACAGATTGCAGAATCACATCAGTTACACTTCCATTGATTTACATATTGCCATACTAGTGTCTGTTGTATTCTGCTGCCTTTCCTATCCTCTACTATCCCCCCTCCCCTCCCATCCCCTCTTCTCTCTTTACCCCCTCTACTGTAATTCATTTCTCCCCCTTGCATTATTTTTCCCTTTCCTCTCACTTCCTCTTGTATGTAATTTTGTATAACAATGAGGGTCTCCTTCCATTTCCATGCAATTTCCCTTCTCTCTCCCTTTCCTTCCCACCTCTCATCCCTGTTTAATGTTAATCTTCTTCTCATGCTCTTCGTCCCTACTCTGTTCTTAGTTACTCTCCTTATATCAAAGAAGACATTTGGCATTTGTTTTTTAGGGATTGGCTAGCTTCACTTAGCATAATCTGCTCTAATGCCATCCATTTCCCTCCAAATTCTATGATTTTGTCATTTTTTAATGCAGAGTAATACTCCATTGTGTATAAATGCCACTTTTTTTTACCCATTCGTCTATTGAAGGGCATCTAGGTTGGTTCCACAGTCTTGCTATTGTGAATTGTGCTGCTATGAACATCGATGTAGCAGTGTCCCTGTAGCATGCTCTTTTTAGGTCTTTAGGGAATAGACTGAGAAGGGGAATAACTGGGTCAAATGTTGGTTCCATTCCCAGATTTCCAAGAAATCTCCATACTGCTTTCCAAATTGGCTGCACCAATTTGCAGTCCCACCAACAATGTACAAGTGTACCCTTTTATGAAGATGATTTTAAGAGGAAAATTTATAGATATGAATGCCTACAGAAGGAAATCATAAAGATCCCAAATAAACAACCTAATTATACATCTCAAGGCCCTTTAAAAAGAGGAACAATAATGGAGGTAAAGGCCAGTGTTGGAGGGTACTTCTTCCTGCCAAGGAGGGTGTAAGCCATCTGAAAACTTAAAGTCTTAAATAATGAGTGAAGAACAAAACACAAATAGTCAGAAGTATATTTACAAAAGCAAAGCCCCTCATAGATCTAGGCCACATGGGTGCTGGAACTAGACAAAGGAAAGATGGCTCCATTGGTTTATTTAAGGGGGTACATCAAAGGCAGGCAAAGGGTTTTAAGGGCAGAGTCTTGCTTTGCGATGTCTTGCAGTCAGCAGATTGATTTACATCTTGGCAGGTCACACTCATGTCAGGTGTTGTGTGGGCCATGGCAGAGTGGGCTAGAAATTTACACTGTCCCCATACAATTGACCAGAGAAAATGTTCACTAGCCCCACATGTTTCTATCCACTAGGCTTTGATGCACAGTAATCCACATGCAACCGATGGATAGCTGTGACAGAACAAACCAATTCCAAGACCAGTGGAAGGAAAGAAATAATCAAAACCAATAAATTTGTTAATAAAATAAAATAATACAAATAAAAAATTAAACAATACAAAGAATCGATTAAGTGAAGAGTTGATTCTTGGGAAAGATAGACAAGGTTGAATAGCCCTTAACGAGAGAGAGAGAGAGAGAGAGAGAGAGAGAGAGAGAGAGAGAGAGAGAGAGAGAAACCAAATTAATAAAAGTAGAGAAGAAAAAAGGAGAAATCACCACCATATAAATCACAGAAATCCAGTGGATTATTAAGGACTACTTGAAAACTTATACTCCAATAAATTGGAAAGCCTAGAGAAGATGGATACCTTTTAGACAAATATATTTGCCAAAATGGAATCAAGAAGACATAGGAAACCTAAACAGACCAATAACCAGCAGTGAGATACAGTAATAAAAATTTTTTCAATAAGGAAAAGCCAAGGACCAGAGGGATTCTCAACTGAACTCTATTAGACCTTTAAAGAAGAACTAATGTCAGTTTTCTCAATTTATTCCATGAAGTAGAAAAGGATAAAACACTTCCAACTTCATCTATGAAGCCAATATCACACTATGCCCAAACTAGATAAGGACACATTAAATGCAAAAATCCTTAATAAAACACCAGAAAATCATATTCAACAATGTATCAAGAAGATTTTACATCATGGCCAAATTGGTTTTATCATAGGGATGCTATGATGTTTTAATAAGCACAAATCAAAAAATGTAATTCATTGCAAAAATAAAATTAAGAACAAAAATCACTTAATCATCTCAATAAATGCAGAGACAGGTTTTGAAAAAATTTGAGACCCATTCAAAATAAAAATATAGGGATAGAAGGAACCTATCTCAACATCATAAAGGTTATTTACGACAAGATCAAGGCCAACATCATAGTGAATGAGGAAAAATTGAAGGAATTTCCTTTAAAATCTAGAATAAGGTAAGAATGTCTACTTTCTCATCAATTCAATATCATACTAGAAATCTAGGCAGAGCAATCAGGCAAGAGAAGGAAATAAAAGTGATAAAAATAGAAAAGAAAAAAGTCAAATTATTAGTGTTGCAGGTGATATGATCCTATACTTATAATATTCAAAATGCTCCACCAAAAGCTAGAGCTAATAAGCAAATTTGGCAAAGTAGCATGTCACAAAATTAACATAGGGAAATCAATAGATTTCTTATATACCAACAGTGAATCGGCTGAAAAATAAATCAGGAAAATAATCCCATTCACTCAAACACACACACACACACACACACACACACACACACACACATACACACACAGACACACAAGGTGAATAAAAACTCTACAATTAAAAACAGAGCAGCTTTCTGATCATCATGTGAGATGCTTCCCTCCACCACACTCTTGTGCCTGGGGCCCAGAATAACAGAGCTGGCTGTCTATGAACGGAGGCCTCTAAAACTCCTGATCCCTGCCCTATGTATGCCTTGTCCAGTCATATGCCATCTGCCACTGTGGACCTCTGAACTGCTCTAATGCTGAATATCCTTATCTGTCCATACCTTACCCGATAGAAAACAAGGACTTTCAGTTGCTTCCCCCAACTTCACCCTTTTTCAGCAGGAAGCAGCTTAGAGATGTCATTTCCCATTTTTCCAAAGAAAGGAACATGGATATTGCCCATGGGAAAATGTAACAGTGGTCCACTTTATGCTTTGGAAATAACTGTTGCTTCTCTGCCACTGCAACTGATTTTTAAAGTGGATGTGTTTCTTTCTATTCCTCTCTCCCTGTTTATCCCTCCTCTATCATTCTTCAACTGTGCCTTCCCCTGACACCACAGACACCATACAACACTACTGCTAGAATAAAACCACTACTTGTTTGCTTCTGAGATGGAAGCAAACCAACAAGAAAAAGCTCAGACAACCTAATAAAGACCTAACTTCAAGTCTCAGTGTAGGACAATGTATAGTCAAGCTTTGTTTCGGTGATGGTCATCAATCCCAATTTCTTTTTCTAAAGTCTATTTTTCTCAGCTTTCTGATCCAAAGGTAAAACGTTCCAGTTGAAGTCTATGTACAAACTCTTAGGAAGGTTTAAAGGATGAGAGCAATTTAATGGTACTTTTAGCACAGAAGCTTATTTTGTCTGAAATAAAACACTGCTTACAATTTTAAATACTCAGAGTTAATAAAGAGGGGAAAAAATTATATATTGCCCTCACCCAAACTTAGAGGGAAGGGAGAGGGAATGAGCAAAGGAAAGACAGTGGAATTAATCTGACATAGTTTTCCCATGTACATATATAAAAACAACATAGTCCCAACACCATGTACATTCATAAAAATGGGACTCTTACTAGAATAAGATATATTCAATGTTTGTATGATTATATCAAAATGGATTCTGCTGAACTAAATTTTAAAAAGGCCCTAATAGCTTGTTGTCTAAATGAAAGCTATGAATGTCCAGTCAAATGTATATTATTTAGCTCCTTAAAGTCTATGCAGTATTATTCAAACTTTGGGAAAATGTATTGAAAGAAAAGGAAGTCATTAACTGAAAAAAAAAAACATATAAAAGGAAGGACTAATTCTCATAAGCTTTTTTTTGACAAAAAGATCTTGAGTATAAAAATAAGACAAAATGATTCCAATAGTTAGGATTGCTGAACAAATGAAAATATTATTAGATTGCTGATTGACCACCAAATTCTTTTTTTACTTTCTTATTTGTTCTTTTTAAATATATTTGACAATAGAGTATATTTGACATATTATACATATATGGAGTATAACTTATTCTACTTAGGATCCCATTCTTGTGGTAGTACATGATGTGGAATTCATTATGGTGTACTTATATATGTACATAGGAAAATTATATCTAATTCATTTGATTGTTTTTCCTATTCCTATCCTCCCCCTTACCTTTATTCCCTTTTGTCTAATCTACTGACCTTCTATTTATCCCTCCCCCATCTCTTGTTGTGGGTGAGCTTCCACAAATCAGAAAGAATATTTGACCTTTGTTTTTTTGGATATTGGCTTATTTCACTCAGCTTGATAGTCTCCAAATTCATCCATTTATCAGATAAAGTTAAGAAGTCATTCTTTTTATGGCTGAGTGATATTCCATCATGTATGTATACTACATTCTGTTGCAGGGCACCTAGATTGGTTCCATAGCTTAGCTATTGTGAATTGAGCTGTTATAAACATTGATATGGCTGTGTCACCATGGTATGCTGATTTTAAGTCCTTTGGGTATAGACTAAGAAGTGGGATAGCTGGGTCAAATGGTGGTTCCATTCCTAGGTTTTGAAGAATATCCATACTACTTTCCAGAGTGGTTGCACCAATTTGCAATCCCACCAGCAATGTATGAGTGTGACTTTTCTCCAACTTTCTACCAATACTTATTGTTGCTTATATTCTTGATAATTGCCATTCTGGTTGGAGTGAGATGGAATCTTGGTGTATTTTTAATTTGCATTTCTCTAATTACTAAAAATAATGACCATTTTTTAAATAAATTTTTGACCATTTGTATTTCTTCCTCTATGAAGTGTCTATCCAGTTCCTTTGCCCATTTGTTGACTGAGTTATTTTGGGGGGAGTGGTTAAGTTTTTTTAATTCTTTCTATATCCTCAAAACTAATGCCCTATCTGAGGTGCAGGTAGCAAATATTTCTTTCCCATTCTGTAGGCTCTCTCTTCATGTTCTTGATTGTTCCCTTTTCAGCAAAGAAGCTTTTTAGTTTGATACTATTCTATTTATTGATTATTGATTTTACTTCTTGTGCTTGAGGAGTTTTGTTGAGAAATTTAGTCCCTAAGCTGACATGGTGGAAAGTTGGGCCTACATTTTCTTCTAGTAGGTGCAAGGTCTCTACCAGGGCATTCTTTTTAGGTCAAATGTCTGATATTAATAACTTCATATTTTCCCTGCAGTGTATAAGCTAACAAAGGTGCACTGAGTTAATTGTATTGTGATAAATACTTTGTAATGATAAAATCTCATTTTCTACCTTGCTCTGTTTCCATACACTATCCCAACTATAGGCATCTTCCTTGTTTGGGCATAGGAGCAATTCTACGCACCACAATGGGGCTTAAAAACACTGATTTGCATAGCTCATGTGACATATTATTAGCTCAATATATTATGATTCCATATTCCAGTTTTAGTACACAATCTTTGTCTTATTTCTATTACCAAACCCAGACCACACAAAGCCACAAGCCCACCTGGGTATTATATTGCCTATCACTAGATTTCCCCAAACTCTACTGACTCATAAGGACATTCCTGCATAAATGACTGGACTCTGACCCAGCTGGGCCCATGATTGACACCTGAATTTCCTTCCATCACTAGTGGTTACCCCTAAATGTATATTGTTTGCATATCTGCTTCCAAATTGTAGTCTTTGTGGAGATGACAGTATCCTAAAACCCAGGGTATTAAGATATTTGCATAATTTATCATAGAATTAGTATTGTGTGTATATATAGCTGTGTGTGTATACATACATACCTATATAATATATATTATACCTATAGTTGTACACTTTAGTTGTAAATTGAACATATATATATATGTATAAACACAAACATGCATATATATGAATAAACAGTTGTCTACCAGTAAAAAATAATACTTTTACAAATACATAATAATGATTACAATTCAAAATCCCTCAGCTCCAGCTCTACTTTCAGGAGGGAAGAACTTATTTGAATGCATTATGTATAATGAATTATACAGCCAATTAAAGATAATATATAAATAGTGGTGTATTAATTACTAAACTAATGCAGTATATAATTTTATTTTATTATTTCATTATATATTATATATTATATATTATATTCTCCATATTATATATGAAGACTATACATGCACTAGCAAACATATCAAATGCACACATAAATATACATATATTTGTATATATATACATAAAAGTACATTGTGTGTGTGTGTATATATATATATACACACACACACACACACACACACACATAATATAATAATTGAAACATAATGCAAATGTTCTACATCATTCTAAATATTTAATATGCTTGGGAACTACTTACATATGGTGCTCTGATTTGGATCTTAAGAGTCCCTGAAAGGTCCATGTGATAAAGACATGCTCCCCAGTGTGGCATTATTGAGAGCCTTTAGGAGGTGAAGGCAAATAAACTTTTTTAGGTTATTGAGGCCATACTGTTGAAGGGAATAGTGAGAACCTAACTTCTTCCTCTTTCTCTCTTTGTTATGTTCTGGCCATGAGTTAAGCAGCTTTGGTCCACTGTATTATACCACCATGATGTTGTACCTTGCCCAAAACAATGGGCCCAACTGGTTATAGACTAAAACTTTTGAAACTAAGTGTTATAGTCTGCTTTTTCAACACCTAACAAGAACGATTTTAGAGGAAGAAAAGTTTATCTTGCACTCACAGTTTCAGAGTTCTCAGTCCATAAATAGTTGTCTCCAATGTTCTAGGCCCCAAGTTAGGCAGAATATCATGGCAGGAGGGTGTGGTAGAGGAAACAGCACAGGACAAAGAACTCTGAATATGAGGGACAAAATATATATGCCAAAGACATGCCCCCAGTGATCTACCTCCTCCAGCCACTCCCTACCTGCCCAGAGTTACAATTCAGCTAATCCAGATCAGTAAAGAATGAACTTATTAGGTTATATCATACTCTAATCATTTCACCTCTAAATTTTCTTTCATTATTACCCATGAGCTTCTGGGGGACACCTGACACCTAAACCATAACATTGAGCCAAAATAAAAAAGTTGATAATCTTGAGCATTTTTCATAATATCATAAATAAAAGTTGATAATCTTGAACACTTTTCATAATAACATAAAGCTGACTAACACAAACAGATAACATCCCTGAAGATATATTCCATTCTTCTTAATTACCATATAACATTCCATTAGGTAAACATTTTAACTTTAGGTGTGCATACTCATGGTTTCATTTGGCATTGTTAGTGCCAAATTCTTAATATGTAATACAGCCCTCCAGTTTTCACTTTTTATTTTAGGAACCTTTAATATAATGAAATATTAAAGTGTATATTTTAGAAACTCTATGCTGAACTCTGAATATACATGCTAGGGGGAAGGATTGACTCTGATCATGGTGAGTATACATTTAGTGTACTCAGGCATGATCTTTACAATTAACCATAAACATAAGCTAAGATCTAGAAGAATATGACAACTAATTGAAATTTGCTAACTTTAGAGATGGAGAAATGTGTGATTGAGGTAGAGTGAAATTTAATTTTTACTTGGTATGTTTCCATAGTGCTTTGTTATTTTACAACAAGCAATTTTAAGAATTGGTGGTAGCATGTCTAGAACTTCAGGAAAAAAATAGCTCAGCACAAGTGCCATAATTTGGAACATGGAAAAATGGAGAAACAAAGAACAACAAACAGGCTGTTATAGCAGTGGTCCAGATCAGATGCAGTGAAAATGTAAAACAGAGAGACAAATTGGAAAGAACTTTATTCATTATGTTAGTCAGGTTTCCATTACTTTGACATATTTAAAGAACTAAAGGAAATCATGTCTGAAGAACTAAAGTATAACAACTATGTGACACCAAATAAAAAATATCAGTAAAAATATAAACAGTTATATAGGTTAAAAAGTTATAAAAATAAATTAAAAAGTTATATAAAAAGTTATAAAAGAAACTCACTAGTAGGTGAGGCTCAAAGGATTGCACAACTGTAACTAAGAGAGTTGGTATTGCACTCAGGCCTCAGAAAAATATCTGAGAAAAACAATATAAAAAGAGGAAAAATTTATTTTGGCTCATGGATTCAGAGATGTCAGACATGATTGCTTAGTCCCATGGCTTTGCACCTGTGGTAGAGATCACATGGTAGAGCAAAGCTGTTCACCTAAGGCACACAAGAAGCAGAGTACTTACTTTTATAACAAAGCTCCCTCTGCAAAAACCATTAAGCAATTAACCCATGAATGGATTGATTCTTTCATAGTCTTCTTTCAGAGCTCTTCTGATCTAATCACCTCCAGTGGTGCCCCACCTCTGAATATATGTGTTGGGGATTAACAATTCAACACGTTTTGGGTTACATTTAAGATGCAAATAATAACACTCATCTAGAAAGTGTTTTTCCTGTATAATCTGAAGGATTTATTTTAGTATTTTGAACATTTCATCCCAATGCCTTCTGTTGTCCATGTTTTCTGATGAGATGTTAACTGTGCATCTTATGTAGGACATTTTGTACATGAAAATTCATTTTTTTGTTGACACTTTCAACTTCTCTCTTTGGCTTTAGCATCAATAGTTATTTATAATATTTCTTGGTGTGATCTCTCTGGGTTTGTCCCTCTTAGCATTTGTTGAGATTCTTAAATGTGCAGATTAATATTTTTTCCTCCAATTTGGAAATTTTTCAGTAAATATTTCTTTTTAATATTTATCTTTTAGTTGTAGTTGGACACAATATACTTATTTATTTATTTTTATGTGGTGCTGAGGATCAAACCCAGGGCCTCGCACATGGTAGGTGAGCACTCTACCATTGAGCCACGATCCCAGCCCTCATTATTTCTTTAAAATATTTTATCTGCCCTTCTCTCTCTCTCCTCTGGAACTCCATTTTGAATATGTTTGTTAGCTGGATGTTATTTAACAGGTCTATGAGTCTCTGGTCATTTTTCCTTTCCTCCTTCTTCTTTCTGTTCCTTGGGCTGGATAATCTCAATTGACCTATCTTCAAGATCCATAATTCTTTTTCTGCCAGCTCAAATCTGCTATTGAGCCCTACTAATGAATTACTTTTATAACTTTTTATATAACATTGTTATTTTTTGTAACTGTTTATATTTTTAATGATATTTTCTATTTGGTGTCACATAGTTTTCATACTTTAGTGCTTCAGACATAACTTCCTTTAGTTCTTTAAATATATTTATAATTGCTAAGATAATTTCCTAGAAAGTTCAATGGTAGAATCCTCCCTGACAGAGCCTATTGACTTTTTATATGGATTATGTTCTCCTGTTTTTGCATGTCTCATAAGTTTTTGGCTGGAAACCAGACACTAAATAATATGATGTGGCAACTCTAAATATCAGACCTATTTTCTGAGGATTTGTTATTTTCTATTTGTTGTTGCTAATGTTTGTTTGTTTGGTGACTTTTCTGGAAAACACCCCCAAAAACCCATTGTTATTTTTGAAATTCAGCCATTTTTCCTAAATAAATTTTCTTCATATTTCTACAAGCCTTTTATTACTTTCTGGCGTTCTAAAAAAATTGTCAGTCTTCTTATGACTTTCATAGAGGAACAATTTTTTTTGAGGTCCTAACTCTGCTATTCTGAAAGCTCTTCTAAGCTATGATATAAGATTTGGCAAGTAATTGGTTAATATGACATATTGGGAAGTGACAATAAAGGATTCAAACAAGATCCTGGAGTTGCATGTCTTAAATAGGTTTAATGGAATTTTCTGAGTTAAGTAGAGAAATTGAATTATTTAGCTATTGAACACATATCAGGTGCTCATTCTGTGATGTGTACTTTTTAAGCAATTCTATTTGCATGCAGTATACCATTCAGTGTATTACCACTGCCCTTAAGGGGTGACATCATGACTATTCTGTCATTGAAAGAACTGAGAAACAGGGTGACTTAAGAATATATCATACTACTAGCAAGTGGCAGAGCCAGGCTCTGATAAGAGGACCCTGTCTTTTAGCTACTGACCTACATTTATGAATAAAGTGATGATTTTAGAATTTAGGAAGCCTCAAAATCAAACCTTTTTGCCCCCTTTTAGAGTTTACCTTTGAAATCCAGAAAAAAAAATAAGGTTAGAATAATAAAGTTCACCAACTATTGAAGAAAATGGGCCCTTATCACTAAGCAATAACCAAGTAGCATAAAGGAATAGAATGAGTTTGGGAGCCCGGGTCTCAATTGCAACTGGTAGTGGTTATAGCTAAAAAAGTGCTATTACCTTTCAATTAAGGAAGGAAGACAAGCATGAAGATATAAATAGTTTAGAATAGCATTTCAGAGCATGAAGCATGCACTCAGAAATATGTTTGGAGTCAAAGGATCCTTGGATTCCATGAATCAGCCATCATGCATGCTTCAACCATAAGCAAAATCAGCTGAAAATCTTTCTCACTTTCTCTTTGACAGGTCACTCAAACTTTATCCTATGCAGATGAAAGGTGGAGTGTATAGAGGATTCAGAACCTAGAAATGATTATCAGTGCCTCATGGGCATGTGACCAGGAGATCTGAAGCTTATTATGATTCATACCAAGGGTGGAACAGAACTGATATAATTTTAAATAGTTCCTTAGTCAAATCGTGTGTGTGTGTGTGTGTGTGTGTGTGTGTGTGTGTGTGTGTGTTGCTGGGGATTTAGCCCAGGGCTTTGTGCATGCGAGGCAAGCACTCTACCAACTGAGCTATATCCCAGCCCAACAAATCATTTTTATAGTTTTCTATGCTTGATCAATAAATCCAGTCAAGTATAAAATTATTAGTCTGAAAAACTTATATAATTTACAAATATAAATTTTTAAATTTAACTGAAATCTCGGTGTAAAATTTGCATTCAAACTGGGAAGGCTTGCTTGGTCCAGAAGTTGTCTTGGATAAAAAAGTATGTATTCCAACACTTGTTTTGAAGGCATTTGTTTTATGAACATAACTGTCGGTGAGAGTGGTTATGTGGGGCTGAAGTAAATTTAGGGCTATTGTTTTTTTGTTCACTTGGAGTCTAGAAGAGAGATGATTCCTTCATTCCAAATGGTAGAAAGATTATAATGGAATACCACCTTTCATACTTCCTGTTCTTTTAGAAAAAAAAATATGAGTCTAGAAGTCTACATAAGGAGAATTGTAAGCAGGCAGTGAGAAAGATGGCTTTTCAAGAAGCCAGATTTTATGAGCTACTAAATATTCATAGGGTAGATAGAGTAAAAGCAAAAGTGATGTGTTTAATTAGAAATGGCAGCTCTCTTTGCCAGTGACAAAAAGCAGCATAACACACTTGGTTTTTTACAATTCCATTGTTTCTGAAATTCGACCTTTCTGACTTTCCCTTTTTTCCTGATGGGAAGGAAATAGGATCTCCGAGGTCAGAATTAATCATATGATTATTTATGCATACCCCAGGGGGCTGCTCTATGACAATCTTGTCTCCCTCCTTCTCACAGCTGAAATGATTATTCTATATTTTAAATGATTCTGGAGTTATTGTCTAGCTCCTCTCTCCCAGCTTGATAGTCATAAGCCTAGGGCCTGAGGATCTTTATTGGTACACTGTCTATACCCATTGTCTTTTATGATTAAATCTTACAGAAAACACAAAAACTACCAGGGGGGCTTGGACTTCTTTTTTTTTAAAAAAAAAATCCATATTAATATAAGACATGGATTTTTTAAACCAATTTCAAAACACATAAGGACTGTGATGGTAACCATATGTTCATTCAATAAGTCAGGAACATATAAGCATTATATACAAGCCACAGAGATTGTAAAAGATTATAAAATATAGTCCTGCAGTAGAAGCAGATTTCATCCACAAAGAAGAATAACTTACATTATAGTTTTTATAATTTTTCATCTTTTGTTATCCTCATGATTATTCCTGGCATGTTGATCACAATGCTTCTATAATAGAGGACTGTAGCTCAGTTTTATGGGATGTGAAGATAATAGGAGAGTCTAATTGAGCTTTTTGGACCCATAAAAGACTGAGTCATTCAGTCCTTTTTTAAAATTCATAGTACACATAAAAGTAATATATGAATTCAAGTAAATGATATTTCTATAATAAGTTTTTAAGAGAATAATAAAGTTATTTTCATGAGCCTCAAAATTTTAAATTAGAAAATTATAGTAAGAAGTTGTAGTACTATATCAATCTCAGAATCAAGCAAATTAAGTTTTCTATTATTTTAGTCCGGTTTTATTAAAAAGTAACATGTTTATTTCATAATTTGAATAAAGAATGACAGTGATTGTATAACTTAAAAAATATAGAAGTACATAAAGTAGAAAGTTAAATCTTTATTCACTATAGTCTTTTAAAATAGGCAAAATAGGATGTAACTGTATTATATTATTTAATTTACTCCTGTGAACTAGAAATATTCTAAATTTTTCTTAATGCTTAATAATTAATTTACATACTAGGTTTAGAAGCTGATTTAAGAAAATTTGGTGGTTCACAAGTACCAGATTTGGGGCAAGGGGAATAAACATTCATAGCTTTCAATAGAAATAGGTTAATGTTGTAGATGGCCTCCGCACAATATCAAATCACACAAATTTGTAACAATTAAGTCATTAAGTCATGATTTATACAAAATCCAGTCACACATACCAGTGCTAAAGAACTTTAAGCTATATCCATTTAGACGATAGTCCCATGCAGGAAAAATTCTAAAATAGGCAGACGAGATTACATTTTTGGGGCCAGTTTGGCTAACATTCTAGTCAAGGTTTAGGAATGATCTTCTGATGATTCCTGAACCCAGGAGCCTTTGAAAACTCACCTAAACCAACTGAGAATCTTTTGTGTGTGTGTGAGGGGGGGGTGTACTGGGGATTGAACTCAGTGACTATCAACCCCTGAGCCACATCCCCAGCCCTATTATGTATTTTATTTAGACAGGGTCTCACTGAGTTGCTTAGTGCTTCGCTGTTCCTTAGGCTGGCTTTGAACCCAAGATCCTCCCATCTCAGGCTCTCAAGCTGCTGGGATTACATGCATGCACCACATGGCCTGGCCCCACAGGGAATCTTTTCTTTTTAAATTTTTTATTTGTTTTAATTAGTTATACATGACAGTAGAATACACTTATATAACTTTGATATATCATATATAGATAGGATATATTTTCTCATTTTTCTGATTATACATATTGTAGAATCACATTGGTCACACAGTCACATACATAAAGTAATAATGTCTGTTTCATTCTACTATCTTTCTTATCCCCACATATCCTGCCTTCCCCTCCTTTCACTTCCCTCTACCTAATCTAAGTTAATGCTATTCTTTTTTTTTTTTTGCATTACAATTCTTAATACACATATATACCACGATTTTTGTATGTCTGTTTATTTATAAAGTATGTTGACACCCAATTCAAGTCTTCATAGATGTACTTTGTATAATGATGTCCATCACATTCTACTATTCTTGCTAATCCCCTGTCCCCTCTCTTTCCCACCCACCCCTCTTCCCTATCTAGAATTCATCTATTCCTCTCATGCTCTCCATCCCAATCCCACTATGAGTCAACCTCCTTATATCAGAGAAAACACTCGGTTTGTTTTTTTGGGATTGGCTGACTTCACTTAGCATTATCTTCTTCAATGCCATCCACTTACCTGCAAATGCCATGATTTTATTCTCTTTTATTGCTGAGTAAAATTCCATTGTGTATATATGCCACATTCTTTTTTATCCATTCATCCACTGAAGGACATCTAGGTTGGCTCCATAGTTTAGCTATTGTGAATTGTGCTGCTATAAACATTGATGTGGCTGTGTCCCTGTAGTGTGCTGTTTTTAAGTCCTTTGGGTATAGTTTGAGGAGAGGAATAGCTGGGTAAATTGTTGTTCCATTCCCAGATTTCCAAGGAATCTTCATACTGCTTTCCAAGAATCTTAAACTGAAGAATCCATTATTCCTTATACTCTCTGTAGGTTTATGAGCACCATTCATTTTACCAGTACAAAATCATTCCCAGCACTTGCTCTGCCCATCAGTAGATCTCAGATGCTGAATGTGATGGAAGTACCTGAAAGGCTTCTGATCACGCTTGGAGTGTGGGTTTTGAACTGGATATTCATCTGTGTGTGAATATGCCACAATGAAACCCACTATTCTGAATAATTGAGAGGCACCAAAAAAACCCTAATATTAAGGAACCCTGAGGGTTTTTCTCCATTATGGTTCTTCAAATGCTTGTCATTTAAACTAAGGCTAGGGATCTTCTTTCATTCTTTTACATATGGATAAACAATTTTCCCAGCATAACTTTTTGAGGAGGTTGTCCTTTCTCCAGCATATGATTTTAGCATCTTTGTCAAGAATCAGATGATTGTAGGTGTGTGTGTTTGTTTCTGTGTCTTCTATTCCATTTGTCTACATGTTTTTTTTTAGTGTCAAACCATGATGTTTTTGTTACCATGCTTCTTTAGTATAATTGTAAATCAAATTTCATGAGGCCTCCATCATTGTTCTTTTTGCTCAGGATTGCTTTAGCTATAGTGGGTATTTTCTTCTTCCATATGAGTTTTGGGATTTTTTTTAATGGTTCAAAGACCCAAGTATAAGGCTGGACACATTTCAACTATTAGAAGAAAAAATAGGAGAATCACTTAAACATATAAGTGTGAGAAAATACTGCTTGAATGGGACTCTTACAGCTCGGGAGATAAGAGAAACAATCAATAAGTAAGGTGGCACCAAATTAAAAAGCTTCTGCACATCAAAGGAAACAACAGAGTAAAGGACAATTAACAGAATAGGAGAAAATCTTCACCAGTTACTCTTCCAAAAGAGGATTAATATCCTCAATATATAAACAACTCAAAAAACTCCACTTAAAAAAATCAAATAACCCAATCAATAAATGGGCAAATGAACTGAATATACACACTTCCAAAAGAAGTACAAATGGCTAAAAACTACCTTTAAAATATTGAGTGTCTTTAGTCACCAGGGAAATACAAGTCAAAACTACATTTAGATTTCACCTCACTCCAGTCAGAAGGGGAATCAAGAATACAAATGACATTTTTCCTGCTGGTGGTTATACCAGAAAAAAAGTAATTCATACTGTTTGTGGGAATGTGAACTAGTAGAGCTCCCGATGGAAGTCAATATGGAGGTTCCTCAAAAAGCTAAAAATAGAACTACCATATGCTCCAGCTATACTACTGCTTTGTATTTGTGCAAAAGAACTGAAGGCAGGATACTTTAGGTATACATGCATACTCATGTTTACTGTAGCACAATTCACAATAGTTAGGTTATAGAATCAGCTTAAACACCCACCAACAGATAAATGAATAAATAAAATGTGGTATACATTCACAATGGAGTTTTATTCATAAAGAACAACAAAACTATGTCATTTGCAGGCAAATGGGTAGAACTAGATATCACATTTTGAGGGAAACAAGGGTGACTGAGAGAGAAAAGTTTAATGGGTTTTCATGTGTATGAGGGAGCCGTGACTAGTAAGAATGCGGGGGGGGGGGGTGTTCTGGGGAAGGAGTGGGGTGGTATTGGGGAATAAAACAGTAAATTGTGTTCTTATATGTGTGTTAATATGCCATAATAAAACCCATTATTTTGAATGATTGAGAGGCACCAAAAAACCCTAATATTAAGAAACACAATTTCTTCACATAGGCTAAAGGATTTTAAAATAAATTAGAGAACATAACATGTTCATATGAGTAAAGTGCTTACTTTTCTGAAGGTATCATTCATGTTGAACAAACTGATGTTGCCCTTCACTTGTATCTGGTAAAGCTGATATTATGGGAGCTTCTTTATAGTGGTCTAGTATATTGAATGAGTGCTATAGAACCAGTCAAGTCGTATAAAGCATGTGGAATTGGCTAAAATCCTCAAAATTCTGAGATTAGCTAAAGAGTTAGAGAGCAGTAGATATTAGATATACATAGGTATCTCTCTGACCACATTAATGCAGTGATCTACTATCAGGAAACTTAGGTCACAAGACAGGAGTTTAAGTGACAGTCATTTTTATCCTAATAACTATGATCTTGAGGGCATTACTTAATCCCTATGAGTCTTAGTCTTTTAAATTAGTGATTATATAACGTATTGTAGTCTCATAAGAATAAAAAATAACACTTAGTGGTAGGCCAGTGAGATTTTTATTATGCATTGGCTTTTAAGCCATACCCAATACTGATCTTGCCAGAATTTGAGAGCATTATTTAGGGTATATTAATGGATAAAATTTTATGGGTGCTTGTTCTAAGCAAGAAGTAAATATTAAGTTAGGACATCTAATTTTAGGTTACTCAAGTTACAAAATCCATCTTAGCTGAAAAAGAAACAGTCAAATGAGAGAAAATTTATTCTTATTAAAAATGTTTCTTTTCTTGATTCTGTATGTCTCAGTTATTTCATTAGTGCATAATTCTTCATTCTTCTTTCTATATGGGAAGGTGCAATTTCTATATATTATGTAGATAAGATAACTTGATTTCTTTTTGTTGTTGTTGTTGTTATTGCATGGACTCTTTTATTCTTTTAAAAATTACTAAGCACCCCTAAGAGCTTTGCTATATATGAATTATACCTATAAATGTTTACCATATCATAAAATAGAACTGATGCTTTCAAAAACCTTTATTAGTTTATTTTAAATGATAATAATAAACTCATTAATTGCAAATATAAATAGAATTTTTATAAAACATAATTAGATTAACAAAAAGATTAGTGAATAAAAAGAAGTGGCATCATTTAACAGTTTTATAAGTCTTTAGTTTATGTTCAAACTAATAGAGAAAAGCAATTCTCATATCTTAGTCTCTACTTAAATTGTAATTTACATTATTTGGTTGAAATACATGAAGAAAATCCAATATCACATGGTTAGATAAACTTGAGAAAAGGAGTGTTTAACCATTTAAGATAAATTTGGCTCTTCTTTGATACTGGACAAATGGATGTTTTTTAAATGAAATTTACAATGTGGCATTCAAAAATCATTTCAATAAGCATTCATACTCTCTAACACTAAAATACATTGCACTTTGAATGGGTCTTTTAACAAATATCTTATGTACTATGGTTTGTGTACAACCCCCAAAAGTTTATGTGTTCATGAACACAAGAGTTCAACCTAAATTCCTTAACATGGCAGAGCTGGTAGGTGGAGCCTAGTGGTGGTAGAGCCCTCATGAATGGATTAATGCTTTTCTCACATGAGGTCTTGCTGTTGCAGGACTGGATTAGAAACTACAAGAGTGGGTTGTTGTAAAATGAGGCTGACTCTTGTATTTTGTCTCTTTTCCACACAGTGTTTGCCTTTCTACTTTGTTCTACCATTCGAAGGAGCATAAGGCCCTCAATAGAAGCTAAGCAGATGCTAGTGGAATGCTCTTGGGCTACCCAGCCATCAGAGCCATGAGCCAAAGTAAACCGTTTTTCTTTATAAGTTACCTAGTTTCAGATAATTTTTATTGCAATGGAAAATGAACAAAGACAATGTGGTAACATGCATGAGACATTAGCTGATTCATTTATACAGATTTTCCAAATATTTACACATTTTATTTTATGATATTAAAAAAAATCACTCCAGGTAATATTACCACTATTCACATCAGAAAATTTATTAGGACGTTCTTATGTTTGTACTGGTTTTTACACGCTTTCTAAAATTCTAATGTTCTCTTGAAAGCTTGTGTTTTGTTATTAGCAATAAAAACTGACTCACTGCTTGCTTTCTTTAAAATGACAGGCCCACTCTGTTCATTTTGAGAAAATATCTGCCAAATAGTACAGTCTAAAATGTACATAGTTTGTCAGTCATTCTTTCTAGCAAAAATGATGTCTGTGAAGATAAATAGCTTGCTCAGCTTGCAACTCAAATGATCACACATGTGCTTTTCCTTGAGATATACTGCTGGATTTCAGTAGTTAGTAGAAAAGCATTATAGTTCTTTCTAATTTCATCATACAGAGTATTAAAAGATATAATTAAGGACCAATATTAAATAATTTTTTCTCTGCTTCATCAAAGAAATTTTTAATTGAAACTGGCATTGAATTTTTTATTGAGGGTCTATGATAGAGAAGAATCAAGGATGACTGTTGAAAATTTATGCCAGTGCTCTGACTCATGCTAAAACACCGGTGTTCATACCTACCGTTTTTCTTATACCATCAACTCAGTGAAAAGGAAAAACAAAGCCTGAGTATTACTATAAAAATGGTTTTGTCCTATGGATATCATTGGGGCTATTCGGATTACATGCTGAGCTCCACTGGCACAGGTTTTCCTTGGTACAGATTAGCACATATGACCAGGGGCTTCACTGGATGCACTACTACCTTTGAGACCCCCTGCAACCAAGGTCAAGGGAACACATCCAATGTCAGATGGGATAACTGGGCCTTTATTGAACAGATATGGGCTTACAAGGGTGCAAGGAAAAGACTGAAACTCAGTACAAACTGACATACACAGGTGCAGGGTTTTCCAAAATGTCTATTTGACTTGAAAGACAAAAATGTGGAGGCATAGTGTTAGAGGTTGGAAGGATTCCTGACTGTAGAACAACCCAATTCCACTGTACCTCAAAACCTTACAGAGTGTTTAGTTATCCACGTACTATAAGAATGCACAAGGCACAGGTGAAAATCATCAAATTAATAACAACTTATTAGAATATTCGAGAAGATACGTATCTCACTTTAATAGGTTGCATTGGAACCCATTTCTCTTTTCTATACGTGTGGATGTCTATTTCCCTGAGTTCACTGGATAGGAACTCCACTAAGTGTTGCTTTCTGAAAACAAAACAAAACAAACAAACACCCACATCATAGGTACTATTGCCACAGATGTAATCGTTTTTGACACTCAAAGCTTGCACCTGATGATTGTTTTGGCCACTGTTCAGAGTTTTCACCTTAGTTGGTAACATTACATTCCTCTCCTAGAGACAGTGTAGCATTAGCATGCTCTGATTACATTGCTGCTTCTAACAGCAATGGCAAATGGATTTTCAGAAACAAAATGTTCCCCTCAGAATATGAATATTAATCACCTTACTTCTCAACTTAAAAGACAATAATGTAAATTATTCTCCAGCTCAGAATTTTATTCTTTAATTAGGAATAGGTAAGTGTGAATTAAGATTGACCAAACAGGAAATTAATGAAATCGAAACAAAACAAACAATTGAAAAAATTGACAAAACCAAAAGTTGGTTCTTTGAAAAAATAAATAAAATCGACAGACCCTTAGCCATGCTAACGAAGAGAAGAAGAGAGAGAACCCAAATTACTAGCATATGGGATGAAAAAGGCAATATCACAACAGACACTTCAGAAATACAGAAGATAATCAGAAATTATTTTTAATCCTTATACTCCAATAAAATAGAAGATAGTGAAGGCATCGATAAATTTCTTAAGTCATATGATCTGCCCAGATTGAGTCAGGAAGATATAGATGACCTAAACAGACCAATAACAATAGAGGAAATAGAAGAAACCATCAAAAGACTACCAACTAAGAAAAGCCCAGGACCAGATGGGTATACAGCAGAGTTTTACAAAACCTTTAAAGAGGAACTAACACCAATACTTTTCAAGCTATTTCAGGAAATAGAAAAAGAGGGAGAACTTCCAAATACATTCTACGAGGCCAACATCACCCTGATGCCTAAACCAGACAGAGACACTTCAAAGAAAGAAAACTACAGACCAATATCTCTAATGAACCTAGATGCAAAAATCCTCAATAAAATTCTGGCGAATCGGATTCAAAATCATATCAAAAAAATTATACACCATGATCAAGTAGGATTCATCCCTGGGATGCAAGGCTGGTTCAATATACCGAAATCAATAAATGTTATTCACCACATCGATAGACTTAAAAATAAGAACCATATGATCATCTCGATAGATGCAGAAAAAGTATTCGACAAAGTACAGCATCCCTTTATGTTCAAAACTCTAGAAAAATTAGGGATAACAGGATCATACCTCAACATTGTAAAAGCAATCTATGATAAGCCACAGGCCAGCATCATTCTGAATGGAGAAAAATTGAAGGCATTCCCTCTAAGATCTGGTACAAGACAGGGATGCCCTCTCTCACCACTTCTGTTCAACATAGTCCTCGAAACACTGACCAGAGCAATTAGACAGATGAAAGAAATTAAAGGCATAAAAATAGGAAAAGAAGAACTTAAATTATCACTATTTGCAGATGATATGATTCTATACCTAACAGACCCAAAAGGGTCTACAAAGAAACTATTAGAGCTAATAAATGAATTCAGCAAAGTGGCAGGATATAAAATCAACACGCATAAATCAAATGCATTCTTGTATATCAGCGACAAATCCTCTGAAACAGAAATGAGGACAACTACTCCATTCACAATATCCCCCCCAAAAATAAAATACTTGGGAATTAACCTAACAAAAGAGGTGAAAGACCTATACAATGAAAACTACAGAACCCTAAAGAGAGATATAGAAGAAGACCTCAGAAGATGGAAAAATATTCCCTGTTCATGGATAGGCAGAATTAACATCATCAAAATGGCGATATTACCAAAAGTTCTCTATAAGTTCAATGCTATCCCAATCAAAATCCCAACAGCATTTCTTGTAGAAATAGATAAAACAATCATGAAATTCATATGGAATAATAAAAGACCCAGAATAGCAAAAACAATGCTAAGCAGGAAGTGTGAATCAGGCGGTATAGCGATACCAGACTTCAAACTATACTACAGAGCAATAGTAACAAAAAACAGCATGGTACTGGTACCAAAACAGGCAGGTGGACCATTGGTACAGAATAGAGGACACAGTAACCAATCCACAAAACTACAACTATCTTATATTTGATAAAGGGGCTAAAAGCATGCAACGGAGGAAGGATAGCATCTTCAACAAATGGTGCTGGGAAAACTGGAAATCCATTTGCATCAAAATGAAACTGAATCCCTTTCTCTTGCCATGCACAAAAGTTAACTCAAAATGGATTAAGGAGCTTGATATTAAATCAGAGACACGGCATCTGATAGAAGAAAAAGTTGGCTATGATCTACATACTGTGGGGTCGGGCTCCAAATTCCTCAATAGGACACCCATAGTGCAAGAGTTAACAACTAGAATCAACAAATGGGACTTACTCAAACTAAAAAGTTTTTTCTCAGCAAAAGAAACAATAAGAGAGATAAACAGGGAGCCTACATCCTGGGAACAAATCTTTACTCCACACACTTCAGATAGAGCCCTAATATCCAGAGTATACAAAGAACTCAAAAAATTAGATAATAAGATAACAAACAACCCAATCAACAAATGGGCCAAGGACCTGAACAGACACTTCTCAGAGGAGGACATACAATCAATTAACAAGTACATGAAAAAATGCTCACCATCGCTAGCAGTTAGAGAAATGCAAATCAAAACCACCCTAAGATACCATCTCACTCCAGTAAGATTGGCAGCCATTATGAAGTCCAACAACAACAAGTGCTGGAGAGGATGGGGGGAAAAGGGTACACTTGTTCATTGTTGGTGGGACTGCAAATTGGTGCAGCCAATTTGGAAAGCAGTATGGAGATTTCTTGGAAAGCTGGGAATGGAACCACCATTTGACCCAGCTATTCCCCTTCTCGGTCTATTCCCTAAAGACCTAATAAGAGCATGCTACAGGGACACTGCTACATCGATGTTCATAGCAGCACAATTCACAATAGCAAGATTGTGGAACCAACCTAGATGCCCTTCAATAGATGAATGGATAAAAAATATGGCATTTATACACAATGGAGTATTACTGTGCATTAAGAAATGACAAAATCATAGAATTTGGAGGGAAATGGATGGCATTAGAGCAGATTATGCTAAGCGAAGCTAGCCAATCCTTAAAAAACAAATGCCAAATGACTTCTTTGATATAAGGGGAGTAACCAAGGACAGGGTAGGGACGAAGAGCTTGAGAAGAAGATTAACATTAAACAGGGATGAGAGGTGGGAGGGAAAGGGAGAGAGAAGGGAAATCGCATGGAAATGGAAGGTGAGCCTCAGGGTTATACACAATTACATATAAGAGGAAAGGAGGGGTAAGAGAAAAATAATACAAGTGAAGAAATGATTTACAGTAGAGGGGGTAGAGAGAGAAAAAGGGAGGGGAGGGGAGGGGAGGGGAAGGGGGATAGTAGAGAATAGGATAAACAGCAGAATACATCAGTCACTAGAATGGCAATATGTAAATCAATGGAAGTGTAACTGATGTGATACAGCAATCGGTATACGGGGTAAAAATGGGAGTTCATAACCCACTTGAATCAAATTGTGAAATATGATATATTAAGAACTTTGTAATGTTTTGAACGACCAACAATTAAAAAAAATTTAAAAAAAAGATTGACCAAACAATGCCCTTTAACAAATGGGAAATAAATAGATTATTATGCTATAAATTTAAAATTTATATAGTCATTATTGATAGGGATCAGATTTCCTAAGACATTGTTGTTTCTTTGTTACAGAAGAAAACAAAGTTGTACAAGAAAGAACAATGTATTTACCCATCCATTCCCTTTAATCTTTTTGTGATAGTTTATTTGTAGTATTTTTTTTTTGTATTTTGTTTGTAAACAGTGTGGAGTTGAATTTTTCTTTTTGTTCTCACTTACCTTGCAATGTCTTTGCTTTCAAATGGGAGATTATATAACATTTTCAGTGTTATAACTGTTATATTTTAGTCTTGCCTTTGACTTTTAATCTAAGTAAAAGATATTTTTCTCAAGTAAACTTAGGAACAATGTAGTAAAACCAAACCTTTGTACTTTTGTTATATTTAAGTTCAGAAAAAAAATAGTTTTTTTTTAGAAATACATAACATTAGGATTGATTTTGATATAATTATAAAAGCATAGGATAAAATTCATTTTTAAAGATTAAATCTTAACCAGTAAAAGAACAAGTGGTAGCTACATGACCTTCCCAAAATAAGGATCATAAACTCAAATAGAACATGAAATATTCCCATAGTGGGAAATATTGAGCATACAGTACATACAAGACCCTCCAGGCTTTTCTACAAATTCCTCAAAGGTCTCCATATGGATCCAACTATCCAGAAATCTGTGGAGCTAAAAACTCAGGATTTGCCCTGTGAGATAATATCATACATAAAACAATTCATTTGATGTTCCCTGAGTTTAAATAACACCAACATCTCCACCCTTTGATGTGTCTGTTCCACTTGTGATCTGGCTTCATCCCACTCTGATACCTATTTCCTAGTTTTGAGACTGGGCTCAATAATAGGACATTGTTGAGTGCCCACTCTATTCCCCAGCTGCAGGGAATCTTGATCATTCTGAGACTTGATTTTTTGTGTCCTTGAGTTTGACTGGAACTACAGTTAATACAGTTAAAGCATCTCAAAAAAAAAAAAAATAGCTCAGTTCCTTCATGCCTTTAGGGGTTTATGTCTAAAGTAGAAGTCTCTGTAAAACCATATTTTTACAACTCAGGACTTGATGGATATGGAGAAGAAATCTGTTGACATAGAAAGTCCACAGAAAAAAGAAACATTGCTTGGGAACTTAAGTTATTACTTAGCAACAACAATGTTGTGCATTTGCTGTGATGGAATTGTGTAACCCCCCAAATTTGCATGTAGAAATACTGATCCTTAGCACCTTGGAAAGTGACCTTATCTGGAACTAGGGTAATTGCAGATGTGATTATTTAAAGTAAAGTAATTATGGAGTAGTCCTATGGGCTCCTATATCCCATACAACAGCTATTCTTATAAATAAGTCTAGACATAAACACAGGAAGAGCACCATGTGATAACAGAGCAGTGCTGCCACAGGCTCAGAGATGTCCTGAATTTAGCAGAGAGGCATGCGGTGAATTATTTCCTACTGTTTTCAGAAGGAGTTTTATTTTGGACTTCTGGCCTCTATAACAGTGAGATAATAAATTTCTCTAGCTATAAGCCACCTAATCTTTGGTATTTGTTAAGGCAGCATTAGGATATTAATACAGAACTCAAATGCAGAAACAGGCAAAAACATCAAATTATAATAGTCTATGCAAGATGAGATTAATACTTTAAAGATGATAATAACAGTATAATCATATACATTCAAAAATATGTAGGTAATTTGTGGATTCCTGAAGTATACAATATGTAGAATTTTTAAATAAATATATTTTACATTCTAAAGGCTAATGAATCAGATGGAAGAATTTAGCTTTATTAGTTTGCTTCTCTTTTGTTTCTCTTCCTAGGGAAGAGGGACCTTTATGCGTCCTTCTTACCACTGTGAAGGAGTAGTTGGGTCAATGAGTGAATCCGTGAGTTGTGGAATGAATAAACTGCTCACACAGTGGGTTTCTTGGACCTCTGTTTTATTTTATTCACAGTCCAGATCTTGTTTTGAAGTTCTTCATGGCACTGAATAAATGCCTTTGAAAGCCAGATCTCTGAATTTATCTCCCTGGACTTTGACTTTCCTTATGAGATCCAGGATATGCATTTCAACACAAATTTCTTATCTTTCAATTCAGGGAAGAGATATGAAAGAAAGGACGTGGTCTCTTCTGTGAAAGACAAGGAGACACCTGTCACAAGTCCTTCTCGTCTCTTCTTCTACTTTGGGCTATTGTACATGAAGACATCACCCTCGATGGGGCCTCTCATGCTTTCTCATCTCCATTGAAAGGTTCCTTCTCCCTGCTTCTTACTTAGAATTCTTGGCCTCATCTTTGAATCTACTCTTCATCTCATGCCACACAACCCAGAATATCCTTGTGGAAAAGAGAATTTCCTGAACCCAACCCAAGGGTCACCTTTACAAGTATCATCTCATCCATCACACACCATTGCTTCTTACCCAGGCTACTGTAAGGTGACTGGTCTTCTGCTTCTGCCCTCCTCCTCCTCTGCCCCTTTGGAGAGTTTTTGAGACAGTTCCCAGAGTTCTCCTCTCAAAAGTGAAGCCAGCTCATGCTACTCTTCTGTTTAAAACTTTCCAAAGATTCCCATTTTTTTTTCTGTCTATAGTTGCTAAAATGTTCATTTTAAAAGAACCTAGATTTGTGTTTCACCAGTGCCTACGACAGAGCTGAGGCCATACTAATTTTCCAATAGAATTTTGCCAGTAAATGAAAAACATGACAATCAGTTATTAATGTGAAAAATTATATGAAAGAGCCCAAATCATACTTCAAAGGTATTAAAATAAGTTTGATTATTGCATCTTTATGTTTTTAACATGAATGATAAAATAAAAATTTAACTAGCAGGAGTTAATAAAAGTCCATGTTAATAAAAAATGTTGTTTTTTTTAAAACCAATTCCACCTTAGAATTCACTACTATAAGCTCCCTAATGTGTGCGTATAGAAGGAATTCAAAATGACCAAGTGCATTTTAAAATAGAAAAAAAAAGAAATAATTCAAGTAGTACAGTTCTCTACAATGGTGTGTTTCAGGAGTTTGGTTTCAGAAAAATATTTTGAAACAATAATACTGCTATAAATAGAATATGATCTTGGAGAAAAAGACCTATATTAACATCCTGATTTGCCGCTAATTAACTATGTGAACTTGAGGTATTCTTTTTTGCCAGCTTTGGATTCATATTAGGCTACTTGTCAAGTCATCAATTTTGAAGAAAATCTCTTCTCTTGAGACAAAGAGTTTCAAGGACAATTTTTAAAACTCCAAATTCCAATCACAATTTTCTTTGTAAGTTAGAGAATGAAATGTGAACTATAGCAAATCTGAACTAATTATAGTTGAGCATAAGAAATGGCCTTGACAGAAACTATAATTACTATTGAAGACCTTCTATTGAGTAAATATGCTATTATGTCAAAATAATAGGGCAAAAGGATTTAAATATTTTCCTCTTGTCTTTTATTTTGAAATCTCATGCTTAAAAAAAATTCAAATACTACCAGATAGGTTACTGGAAAATCCATTCTCTGAGGAAACTGACATTTCATCAACTGATGAAAATTTGATTTCCTATAGATAGTTCTTTAGCTGGAATAATAACAGACATTTGAAGAAGAAAGCTTATATGGGAAATTTGATAGGAAACTTGACAGTGAAAGAAATTATTTTTGAACAATTAATTTTCTATTAAAAAATTCTACCTGCTAACATGAATCAGAAACTTCTGATAAACAACTAATATTTATAAAAATCCATTAGAAATCAATTTGAGATACGAAACAAAATTTTCTCACCGAAAATGTACTAATGATGGCTATGTATCCATAAAAATCCACATGTTGTATCAATCACACTATTCTTGTTTACAAGACTGAGCATCAAATGCTGGCTAACTTCAGAGGTCATTGGAAGGACATTGTGTGGACTTCAGACTCAGCATAGGGCTGACGAGAAGGCTTGGTAAAAAGGCCATGAGAGGCTCAGTTCAGAGCCAAGAATGCACCCTAGAAATAGCTCTGAAGGTCATGACCTCTTCCCCTGGTATTCCTGGAGTATCAGAACTGCAACTGTGGGACCCAATACATTTGCTGCAGTAATTTCTAATTTGTCCCTGTGTCTCTGTTTCAGTTGATTCAAATACAGTTTTGAGTAGATGGCATTGATTACTTTGAGATTACTTTGAGATTCTTTAATAAAATATTCTCAGAGTAGTCTAATATTAGGAATATTGGGGTGCCTCAAGAAATCACACACACATGCAAAAGTTACTCGGCAATGCAAATTTGACTTCTGCAGAAAGGTGTGCTACCAAAAAATCTGGCAAGCAAGCACACTGGCCAGGAAGTCTGATCCAGTATCCTTAAGAGAGTGCTTCTCCTTGCTGTGATGGAAGGAGTTCAGCTTTACAGTCTAGTGATTGACTAATTCAAAACTTAAAAGGGCAAGGGGAAGGGCTATAGTTATGATTGGATCACCTACTACACTATAGGCATTATGATTGGGAGACTGAGGGCAAAGGGAGACATGTTAGAGGTGCTCAAAATGGCTACATATCAAGCACGTGGTTTAGATTACAGCAAACACATTTTTTCACACATTAGGAAATTCAGACTAGAAGTCAGACTGAAAGGAGAACATTAATCTTATAATTCTCCCCTCTTATATGATCAATTTATATTCTTTTCTTCAAACCTGGCTAAGATCATTTGACTCTCATGTTCAAATGTATCTAATGAAAGAAGATCTTTGATATGAGACGGGGATTTATTTGGTGACAGCTGTCTCTATCAATCATTGAATAAGACCTCTTATAATGGAATTATGCAACATCCAACTGTAGTCATGACTCCCAGTATAATAATTAATGGGGCAATAATAGATGTTATTAGTCCTTTCCATGTATCAAACCATTGTTCTATTAGGTTAGTGAATGGATTATCAATTCCTGAATTTTCTGCTAATATCATATTTAGAGTCATTCCACTTTCCCATCTCATTCTACTAGTAGCATCTAGTCATTCAGCATTTCCCTTGAGAGCATCTCTAATATAATTGATAGAGCTTTGTTGCTTATAATAAATGCAATTAACCCAATCTATGTTTTTGTTTACTGTGGGCCATCAAAAGAGAATTGACTCAAAACCTTCTGTGATTTAATTTCTGTCCTTGAGTTAATTGGGAAACTCTAGAGGGGCTCCAATTGAATTTATATAAATATGGGGGGTCAATGACCCTCCTGGGGAAAAAAATCCCTTTTTCTCCTAGGGTTCTGATATTGATCTGATTGGAGAAAAGCCAGAGTGAGAGGAATAGCCAATTGAACCAAAGTACAGGTTCCACTCCAATTGGCAGGTAAGGTCTCAGGTAATGGCCCTCCACAATAACACCAGACATTGGCTCCAGCTATGGGAAGCACCAGGTGATTGGACATCTCCTCAAAAGACTGGCTTTTATTGCATCCAGATATATTCCCCAGGAAAAGCAACTGCTCCCCAAATACACATACAGAGGCATGAGGTATAATTGGTTCCAAGAGAGGGAGGTCAGATGGCCTTTGGGGCTTTTTGTCTAGAATCCTGAAAGGCCAGGAACAGCATCCACAGGGTATTGTAAGACTCATTTCCCCAAACCATACTTTCCTGAAAAAGTGATATCACACAGCTCATGCCCGTAGGGTCTGAGGTCCAGCCAAGTAGGAATGGGACCAACTCAAGCCATTGGCCCTCCTGTAGCACAAGTGTAACAGTTGCTTTTATTTAATGCATGAACAGAATATTTAATCCATTTTATCTAGGCATTTGTCTCAGCATATCCAATTTCTATTTCAAGAGTCTGCTATAAATCTTCTACTTCTAGTATAGTAAATTTAGCAGACACGTTATAAAGAACTGGAAATCCACCCTTGGTATTGGGTGGTTCAGGAGACTTGAACCCAGCTATCACAAGAATTTGATCCTCCAATCAGGGAAAATCCAGACATAATGACTGAAGCACTACTCTCCAGCACTGTGTTACGAGAATCCCTCCCAATGTGTTGTTCTGAGCACATATAGATTCCTATACTTGATAACTGTCTCTGGATATGTAAATTTCCACAAGGGAGAACTAGACATGCATGAAACTTTGGTAATATTAATAATAAATATGTAATTTATCCCCTCAAGTTTGGTTGTAAGTATTATTATAGTCTTTTAAAAAATAGCTTTGCAGAGTCTTGATATTGGGCTGCAGTCTATTTTTCTTCCTGATCAAGAGTTCAAGTTGGAGTTTCCTTTATCTGAATGTAATGAGTTTAACATTGTTCTGATGTCTTAACAGCAATTTCAGGTGAGTAGAACTTGGTAGGTTTTTTTACAGCTAGGTTGAAGCTTATCTTCTCTCCAGGTCTTGATTAAAACCACATCATCAGGTTGAAAGTGATGAATTGTGAACTTCAAAGGAGAAGTCTGAGCAAGGAGTCCCTTTAACCTCAGGAATGATAAAGTGGAGGGTATGACCAATATATATTTTCCTAGAAATTGATCTCAAGTTTCTATGGTTTTAAATATCCAGGAGGCCAGTTTCACCTGTCTTGAAGTAAGAGCACTAGGTTTTAACATCAATGTCTATAACTTAATTGAGATCAGTATTAGTATCTGTCCTATAGGTGATGGCTTATTGTCTCAAATTAACTTATATTAACAGCTGTACTTTTGCAAAGCACTAACAGACAACAAGACAAGTTATAAGGTTTACTAGAAAAATAAAAAGTTAAATTAACAAGACCAAAAACATTTCGTTTTTATGATATCTTTGAACCAAGAAACATAATTTTTATAATAACACTAATATATCTTTGGTATCTATGTTGCCTTCATAAAAACTCAAATTTATAAACTGAATTAAAGATGAGATCCTTTACAAGTTTTGCTTTTTAAAAACATTTTTCATAACATTTAAATACCTTTCACGATTTGTCCAATCCTTTATTTAAGTTTTGTATTATTTCCCAAGTTTGTTTTGAGATTACAGTAATCTTTATAACAGAAATCTCTTTCGAACACAACTTTAAACAAGCTTAATTCTAGCTTGCTTCAGAGCCGTTCTAACATGGAGAAAGAGGAGAGGCAGAGCCTTAACTCAGTGAGGCTGGCCATTGGAAAAAGTGTTTTATTTCTGAATCTGAACTTTTCCCTTTAAAAAAAAAAACATCATTCTACAAAGTTTTATGTATTACTTCCTCAGTCTATCTGAATATCAGTTAACAATACAACATTACATCCAGGTTGTCATCAAATAGAAAAGCTAAAAGAACTCTTAACTTCCCTTAGGTGGAAAAGGTGGCAGAATGCTTCCATGTTTCACATTGTCAACCTTTGGAAAAATCAGGCTCTCCTTATTGACTTTCAAAAATACATGTAAGTTTCCATCCTAGTGTAAAGAATAGCACAGAATTTTATATATAGCTTATTGACAACCTTTATAACCTTTATCCAGTTATAAAACATTAAATGACATAAATTAATACCAAACAAATTTGTTGTTTCTACATAAAGCTGAAGGAGACGAGGGTACAGACAATTTTCGTTTGGAGAATACCAAGTGGTCTCACAAGCTTTACAATTAAAAAAGTTTATATACTTGAAGACCATGAATACATCTGATATAAAAAGAAGCCAGTAATGTTTAGCATCACAACTATACAGATGTCCTTATGTCAACTAAGTTTAACTTTTAAAGCAAAATTTAGAATACATAGTGTATGGTAATAATAACTGCAGGTCAGCATGAGTTAGCAATACTAGCAAAACTGAAAGGGTAACATAAATTTCTTATAAATTTAAGAAATTGTTAATACACAGAAATAGACTTAGTGAAAGCAAACAGATGTAATACGGGTCTTTAAATGACAGTGGCCCTTCTATGCCAGATACAATGTATAAAAGAGAGAACTTATTGATTTTCTTGCCAGTAAACCTACATAAACTTTCATTTTACCAACTTTTACATAACACTTAGACAAAGTTCAGACAAATATACTTAGTTCTCAGCTGTAAGCATATCTCTAGTCACATATACTTAGGGTGTCAACTATATTGTAACAACCTAAAATTATAGTTGTTTAATGGGTCACGAAGTAATCATTTAAAAACTTTAAAAGAGGTACAAACACTAATTCCTTTAAGACTTAGTTTTCCTAAGTAATAATTCCTAACAGATTAAATAAATCATCTTGGTATAAAAGATTAGATTAATATTTCAGACTTTGCTTCATATCAGTATGTTAAAATTCAAATAACTGATAGTGCTAAATTATAGACAATTTAATTACATACAAATTTTTTGAGATTTAGTCTCCACATAGCTTGTTATGTCTTTAATTTTGCCCTCTCTTTTATCTTGATATTTAGCACAAGAAT
Organism: Spermophilus citellus; assembly: GCF_964194105.1. NCBI lineage: Eukaryota > Metazoa > Chordata > Mammalia > Rodentia > Sciuridae > Spermophilus > Spermophilus citellus. The sequence goes on along the minus strand of NC_138194.1, from coordinate 26,846,769 downwards.
ACTAATTTATCATACAAAATGCTTTCTTATACCTCTTTCCTAGTTACTGATTCTTAAATTTACACTCTATATTCTAAAAAAATTCTTATAAAATTTCTGAATATTTTGTCAACTACTCCTTTTTATAAAATAAAATATTTTATCCTTTAATACTGTACGTCTCATGAAAATATAGCTGAATATTTTGTATTCTTTGCGTGCAGAATTACACCTGTTAGAATTTTAACTCTTAATAATCTGACTTTTAGTGAAGACCCAGAAATAAAGCAACACTAAACTGCTTTTTTATTTACCAGTTTATAAAAACACATTTAATAGACCCAAATATATACTGTCTTACAAAATTCAAGAAGCAAAGAGTACCTGAGTTCATATTTAGTAGTTTATGTATTTTAACTTTGCAAATTAATCAGGTGTCTCCTTTAACAACACATTTATGAATATTAATGCCATTTATGTTAATTCTAATTTATCCATTTTTAACTTAGGCTATCCATGAAAACCAAGCCTAGTTAACATTTTAAGGTATTTTTATTCTAAATTATTTAGCTAATTTAAATCGACTTTTTTTTTTTGAAGATTAAAGTCACACGAACTAAAAGACATTTGAATCCTTTTCTTTTTTTATGAGCTCTCATTTATTTATATGTCAATTTTGGTACCATGTTAAAATACATACACACACACACACACAAGCACATATGCAGAAACAATATACAATACACAGGTGTGCATAAATACACATAAAATATCCATAGGAACCAAAGATTTTACAGCTTTTCCTTCAATACTTGACCTCTGAATAAAGCAGGGAAAAACAGAGGAGTAAAAACTCTTATGGGACAAAACAGGACTATTTGGAACAAAACATATTAGTTTAGGTACACGAACCAAATGTGAATTTATCATAGAAACCACGAGCTCAAACAAGACAGAGATTTTGGAAAAATGACAATGTTATAATTACTCCCAAGATGCCCCTGTTGTTCTCTGAATCATTCCTTATTTCTCCCCAGAAAATAAAAGCTGAGTATCCTTTGGCATTGCTTTAATTCCTTCCTTAGGTTGGACAGTGAAGGTCACAGAGCAGGTGGAGAAGTGGGGGCCACTGCAGCTGGCTCAGATTGTCCTCCGCCATCATTGTTGGCATTACTTCTGGTGGCAGAAGTCAGCAAGTTACAGCCCTGAGAGACCTAAAGTTTAAGCCAGAATACTGAAGGCTTTGGGATAGCTTCCTGAGTTCAAATAAAATAACAGTATTTTATCAACTTTGGTTTCTCTTTCCCTTTCATCCTAGGACTCTTTGCAGTATTTTAACATAAGTCCCAGAGGGCTATCTAGGGGAGTTTCAGAGTCTTTTCCCCTGCTGGCATCTCTTTTTCTAGATAAAGTTTTTATTTACAGGCTCAACTCCCCGCCCCCCCCACACACACCCCTACACTGGAGGTTTCTTGCGATCTTCCCCATCTTATTGTCCTGGGTGTGATTTCATGTTTCCAAGAAAAGGGTCGACCCCCCCCCCTTTTTGAGGTTTCTTTTACTCCTATCTGTTATAGTCACACAACCTCTGGGATGTCCCCCAAACCACCAAGAAAGTACTTCTTTCAGATAATAGACTTTCCTAATGATACTGCCTCTTATCAGTGACGAGTTCTGCTCCCTCACATGTTGAAGTTTGGACATTAGAGAAGCAGCCAAGGCCAGCATATAAAGCAGGATTTATTTATAAAGGGATAATAGACTTTTCCTGGGAGGAAGAAGGGGGCCATTCCTGGTATCCTGGTATCCCCAGAAGCAAGGTGTTCTGCCCTTTTTATGTCTTAAGCTCTTTGTTCTGCCCTCTTGCCCTTACCTCTCTCCTTCCAGCATACATGAGTAGGCCCAGGAATGCTCAGTGGAATGGCCAAAAGATGGGAAACAGGTGGGATGAATGGGGAAGGGCAGGATGGGAAGGACACTTTAAAACCTTATAGCTTCCTGTAGGGAGGTTACCTTGGCAATAGGTTGAAGCTCAGGCAGGTTCTTGATAAGAGTGGAGAAAGGTCTCTGAAGGAATTAACATTTAAATCCCTCAGGGGACAGTCTTCAACTTCTGGACTCCCTCAAAATTGGCCTTCTTGATCCGACCTGACTCGATTTACCTATCTATGCTGATGGCCTCTCTAATTCTGGCTTCACTACCTTGGTCCAGGCATGGTATTACCCAGTCACCACAGTGCTTGCTGGGGCCCTTTCTCCACATGTCTGATGAACATTCGGTTTTGAGTTCTTGTTCGTCTCAGAGGTCCCAGGTTCCTCCCTCACTTCAAGGCCACAACAATTAGGCAGTAGTATGAATCTCCTCTAAGGAGGGGGTCTCCATAAGCCCCAGGGCAACATAATTACCTTAGATGAGCCCCCAAAATTGTTAAAAATACCCAGGTGCCACAAGAAATCACACACGTATGCAATAGTTACTTGGCAATGCAGTAAAAGGTGTGCTACCAAAAAATCTGTCAAGTAAGCCCCTTGGGCAGGAATTCTGCTCAGGTTTTTATCCTTAAGAAACACTTCACCTTGCTCTGATCAGAGTTCAGCACTACAGTCTAATGATTGACAAATTCAAAATTGGGAAGGGCAAGAGGAAGGGCTATTGTTATGACTGGGTCACCTACTACTCTATAGGCATTATGATTGGAAGGCTGAGGACAAAGGGAGATATGTTGGAGATGCTCAAAATGGCTACATTTCAAGCACATGGTTTAGATTACAGCAAATGCATTTTTGTTACATATTGGGAAAGTTAGACTGCAGGTTTGACTTTGACTTTCTGTCAAAGAGAACATTAATCTTACACTAGGAAGTTACCATTTTCAGAGAGTAAATTCCTCTAAAACACATGATGTAACTTGTGACAGTTCTGAAAGGTAAACTGAAAGTTGAACTCTTGCTCTTAGGATATGGCCACTTATTCTTAAAAGCCTCCTGCACTTTAAGTCAACAATTTTAGGTGATGGCATCTCATTTGTCATTCTGTAGTCAGTTAACTCTTCTGTAGTGGTTGGCTCCTTAAACCTCTGAATCCAAGTTGGTCACATTATTCATATAAGGATAGGTTACCTTTAAGAATTCACTTGAAATCTTGGTGATGTTCCTTCCTGCATTTCCTCAAAATGCATTTTAGTTATATTTGACAAAATGAATTTTTTCTCTGTAATCTTCTTTATTGCCAGGTTTGCCAGAATACTTGCCTAAAGGGCACATGTTTTAATTGTCCCAAGAAACATTAGCTTCTTTCTCCTCTACGTTTACCCAGCTAAACTTTATCATAAACTGACTGTGTCAGTTCCTGGCAACATGTTTCTAATAATATTTGAAAACTAGTACAAATGTTGTTTTAAAAAATGGGTCTCAGTGTGCACAGTGATATATGCCTGCAATCCCAGCAACTCAGGAGGCTGAGACAGGAAGATTACAAGTTCAAGGCCAGCCTCAGCAACTTAGTGAGAACATAGTGAGACCCTATCTCAAAAAAATTTTTTAAAAAAGAGGAAGGCCTGAGGATGTAGTTTGGTTAACTCATGGGTTAAATCACCAGTAACCCCTAAAAAATGGGACTTTTGCCTATCTTATTATATATTAAATACACCTAATATTACCAAAGAAAATGGGGCTCTAGAAAATTGTAGCATAGAATTAACAACAAGTTTGCTGAACACTGTGTCCTACCTAAAAGTAAGCTTCCCTGGAGAATGATATTTTCAACACACTTATCTCAAAACAGCTTTGTTGTTAGTCAACACAAACCATGCTTAACAGAAAATACAGCATTGCTTGAAAACACAAGAGTTTCATAGGTCTCTTAGGAGTTCAGTGAATAAAGCCATTCCATTTCAGCATGCATCTTATGGTCTCCAAGGTCAAGAAAACTTCAGCCTGCAGCAAGATACACAAGCATTCTCCTCACCTTCACTTTTAGCTTCTCTTACACCCTGTGGAAATACAGTTTATGCCAACATGAGGGAATCAACATTCTAATATGGCCCAACCTTTGGTCCTTTTGGTGAATTACTGAATTTTTATAATTCAATTTTGATAAATTAGCAAATTAAGAGATATATTAAAAATTCATTATATAACACAGAAAGCTATCACTATTTGAAAATGGTGTGACTTTTCTGTGCCATGCAGTTCAATTTTAGGCACAAATACTGACAGCAAGTGTTTTTACAAACTAATAAAAAAATGTCAAACCTTGATATTTAATCTCTATTCAATGGGCAGAGAAGATATAGCAACTTCACACTAGTAACATGGCTGGCATGGAAAAATTCTGAGATAATTAACTGAGTAGTCAAGTAAAACTTTATTGCTGACTAAGATGACCTACATGTGATCCAAGAAACTCTAATTATCCACATACAAACTCACAGATATGTGAGAGAGTCTGCTGACGTCCCTATTCTCACAGAAGTTGTTGGTAAGTTACACAGCTTGCAAAATAACTAATAATAATAATAATAATAATAATAATAATAATGCATTTGATTTTAACACATTATTCTAATCCCCTTATGTGTTTTAATTTAGTTCATCTTTGAAATATCTTGTGTCAGCTACCTTAGCTGCTACTACATAACAAACCACTACAAAATTTAGTGGTTTAAAAATGAACCAGGTTTTATTTCATATCAATTTATTTGTTCTAAGCTTTGGGTTTATTTATGTATCTGATGTTAGCTGGTGGTTCTCTTAGGAGAATACTTTAGTATGGCTTCCAATGGTCCTGCATGTTTCAACTGGTTGGTATGGACTTGTTCCCATAACATGAGCAGGGATTCAAATGAAAAACTAAAATTGTGCCAAGCTTCTTGAGGCTGAGTTTGATAATTGACACACCTTCATCTGTCACATTACGTTGGCCCAATGTAATACCCAAGGCCAGCTCCAGTTCAAGTGCTGAACCCCAATGCAAAGAAAAGACCACCAATTTCAATTTTAAATCAAATTAAAGCAAGCTTGTATTTGTGTACACAAAGACTGGCCATCGACTGTCTCACCCAAAACCCCGGCTAGAAATCAGTACCCCAGCTTTCCAGGGACATGGTTATATAGCACAAAAAGTTGCAAAGGAAGGTGTCTTGAAAACTTACAGATAACAGGATTTTGACAAGCATAATACAAAGGAAGACATCAGGTTAATGATCTACATGGCATAATATTTCAAGATAGGGAATAAATTCAGATCCCAACATCAGAATTTATATGGCAATGTTGAGGTTTCAGAGAGGGTTGTTATCTGCTCAGGGGGAGTAAAAATTTATGATGCACCACTAATGTTTTAGAGAGGGTTGTTATCTGGTCAGGGAAGGCCAGGCATGGGTGAGTTCAAGGCAGGGGCAGGAATTCCAAACAAGTTTAGAAATCACAGTAATTTATAGTAAAACAGAAATTAACTTTTCATGACTTTGTGATGAGATGGCTCCCAATCTTAAAATGGAATTAGGCTGGGTTCATCATAAGGAGAAAAAGGGGGAAAATTAAATCTCTAAAATTTGTGATGAAAAAGGAAATATCACTATGGACGCTACTGAAATACAGATGATAATCCAAACCTATTTTGAAAATTTATACTCCAATAAATGGAAAATCTTAAGTAGAAAATCTAGAGACATATGACCTACCAAATTGAATCAGGAGAACATAGAAAATTTAAACAGATCAATTACAATAAAATTAAAGAAGCCATCAAAAGCCTACCAACAAAGAAAAGTCCAGTTCCAGATGGATTCTCAGCAGAGTTCTATCAGGACTTCAAAGAAGAGCTAATATCATTTCTCCTAAAATCATTTCAGGAAATAGAAAAGGAGGAAACTCTTCCAAATACATTCTATGAAGCAGGCATTATCCTGAGATCAAAGCTAAACAAAGACACATCAAGGAAAGAAAACTTCAGACCAATATCCTTCATGAACATACATGCAATATTCTTAATTAAACAACTAGCAAATTTCATATAAAAATACATTAAATAGATAGTGCACCATGATCAAGTAGGTTTCATCCCAGGGATTCAAGGTTGTTTCAACATGCAGAAATCAATAAATGTAATACATCACATAAATAGATTTAAACACAAGAACCACATGATTATCACAATAGATGCAGATACATTATTTGACAAATTACAGCATCCATTTATGTTTAGAACACTGGAAAAACTAGGGACAGAAGAAACATACCTCAACATTGTAAAAGTTATACACAACAAAACCAAAGCCAACATCATTTTAAATGGAGAAAAATTGAAAGCATTCCCTCTAAAAACAAGAACAAGACAAGGATTCTCAATATTACTGCTTCTATTCAATATAGTCTTTAAAATACTAGCCAGAGTAATTAGGCAAAAGAAAGAAATTAAAGAAATATGAATAGGAAAAGAAGAGCTCAAATTATCTGTTTCCTGATGACATACTTCTATGTTTAGAATGCCCAAAAACTTCTACCAATAAACCACTAGAACTCACAAAAAAAGTCAGCAAAGTAGAACTATACAAAATTAACACACATAATCCAATTATATTCCTATACTCCAACAATGAATCAGCTGAAAGAGAAATTAGGAAAACCATTCCATTCACAATAACCTCAATAAAATAAAATAAATTACTTAGGAACCAACCTAACAAAAGAGGTGAATGTTGCCTAGAATGAAAACCACAGAATACTAAAGAAATAACTAAAGATAGAAAAACCTCCCATCTTCTTGGATAGGTCAAATTAATATTGTCAAAATGGTCATGCTACTATAAATTCTGTACATTCAATACAATTCCCATCAAAATTCCAATAATATTCTTTATATAAATAGAAAAGGCTGTCATTAAATTTACTTGGAAAAATAAGAGGCCCAGAACAGCCAAAGAAAATCCCACCATCATGTACATCCACAAGAATGGGATCCTAATTAGAATAAGATATAATCTATGCATGTATAATTTTATCAAAATGGATTCTACTGTCATGTATAACTAAAAAGAACCAATAAAAAAGAGATCTGAATGCAGTTAAATTGATTATTTCAGTTGGAAGAACAGTGAAGGAGTTAGTGAGAAACACGGAAGTTCACTGTTATGCTGAACAGGGTGAAGTCCCTATGTTAATCCAGGATTATTCAGAGATTAAATGATTAGATTATGAAGGCTAGAACCTAACCAGTCACTTCCAGTTTAAATAGACTGACTGACTGTAGGTGGTTGGAGGGTGGGTGGCTGGAGGATGTGGGTCATTGGGGGCAAGCCCTGGAAGGGTTCATCTTCCCCACAGCTCCTCTCTCTCTTCTCTTTCTCCTCTCCACCTCCCAACACCACTCCAGGACCCCCTGAGCTAAGCAGCTTTCCTCTGTTGCACTCTTCTTCCATGAAGTTCCACTTCAACTTGGGCCCAGAGAAATGGTGTCAGCTGACCATACACTAAATCTCTGAAACTCTGAGCCTCTTAGTTGTTCTTGTCAGATATTTTGGTCACAGTGACACAAAGCGGACCAACACATTCACTCTGTCCATACTACCTAAGGCAGCAGTTATACTTTCCAACTGTCCATTTTATCAGGTAAAAATGGGCTTTCCATAGATTTTGAAAGAGATTAGGACTTTTTGCACAATGGAATTTCTTCAGGGCTTTGGCACAGCAGTAGCAAGATGCTATGGTTTGGATGTGTTTTGTGTCCCCCAAGGGTTGGGTGTCAAAATGTAATCCCCATTGTGAGATATTAAGAGAGTGGAAACTTAATCTACTTATGGTGTTTAGAGGTGGGGCCCTTTGGGAGGTGATTTAAATTAGATAAAATCATTAGGGTGGAGTCCTCATGTTTGAATCCTGGTGGCTTCATAACGAGAGAGAGTGACCAGAGGAGACACACAGCTGTACTCCCTGCTCTCACCAGGTGATGCCCTCTGCTGCCTTAGGACTGCTAACAAGAAGGTCAACATCAGATGCAAATTCTTGAACTTCTAGAACTGTGAGCTAAATAAGCATCTTTTCTTTAAAAAGTCACCCAACCTTAGGTATTTCATTATAATAATGAAGAATGTATTAAACACAGGAGGTATGAAAGACCCAACTACATAAGTTTGTACTTGGAGTAAAACCTGAGTGGAGTATTAGCCCTTTCTTTCATTGTATTACTCAGAGATCCAGGGCAAGTTTCCTGTTGAGCTTTATCATCAGTGATCAAATGATCATCCAGGTCCTTTCTAGCTGCAATATTTCTGTGATGCTCTTTGAATGCTTTTCCCCTTCTTTGTGATTTGAAAAAGGTTACTCGTGTTTTTAACTCTTGACCTTTTCTAATTTGGGCCTTTTTCAAAGGCTAAACACAAAATTTATACATGAAAAAGTTTTTACTTGGCCTCTTCTAAGTCTTAATTTGTACTGTCCCCAAAAGAGCTCTACTTGTATTCTTATTAAAGTTAAATTTGCTAGCATTCTTTGAAGACATTTTTTTCTAATAAAGGGAGAACTGCCTCCAAGATTTGCATCTTCCTCTCTTCTTTCATGAAGGGTGAAAGAACTATCAAGGCTTGCCGTTGGAGAAAATGCCTGTTTATTGAGGAACAGCTCTGCATATTTATAGATCCGGGGGGTGGTTTGACAGTTATGACAGTTTAAAGGTTGAAGGGTTTGACAGTTGGCATAAGGTGCTTTTTGAATGGTGGGTAAGGATCATGTGAGCCAGCAGGGCTAGTCTGATTGGTGGGTAAGGACCATGTGAGCCAGCAGGGCTCACCATTGGACGGCTCTTCTTGGGGGATGGGAAAGTTAGTTTTTGGAGCTGGAATGACTCCCAACAAAGGGGTTCAATGAAGAAAAATAATTCAAAACTAAACTGGATTTATTTTTGTAGCTGATCCTGCTCAGTCCTGCAGATGAGTCATGTTCCAGCCTGGACAGAGCAGGGTAGTGTGAGATTTTACCACACTACTCAGAACAAGTGCAAATGAAAGCTTATCAATTGCTTCTTCCTGGAATTTTCCATTTAATATTTTCAGAGTATAGTTGACTGTAGATAAATGAAACCATGGGAAGTGCAACTATGAGAAGTGAGGGACTACCACATAGGGAAAGTCTTAGATGTCCTGCTGGAGTCTTCCAAGTGTTTCTGAGAGATAAAGGGCTGGAATGCATGACTGAAATTTTATCTTAGAGGGCATTCAGTTCTGAGCAACACAAACACTGTAAACCAAAACATCTTCAGAAATTCATCAAAATTAAAAGAATAGGAGGGATTCTTGAACATATCATAACATTTGCCTCATTATCTTCATTCCCTTAAGGAGAAAAAATAATTGAGCCTCTTTGCAGCAGAACAATGAAAACAGGGCCCTCTGGTGTATCAACAAGTCCTATTGGGCGGGGGTGGGGGGGGAGCTGGCTTTCAATAAGTATTCGGCAAATAAAAAGAATAAATAAGAATGAATTTGCTCCACATCTACCCTACTCCCAGGACTCATCATATACAAGTGGAATTAGAAAAGCAAAATGTCCAGAATATAGATAAACAACAATGCATAGCCATGGAACAGAAGCAGCATAACACAAACAGGAACTTCAAGAACAAACCACACAATGAAAATTTAAACAAAGATTGAGGACCTAAAGACTAAGACTTTTTGTGCATTCTTTAATGTTATGAGTGCAGTCTATTTTGAGTCCTCCAAAATAGAGGAGGACAGGTAAAGTGGATCAGAGAAGGAAAGAGACAGTGGAAACAGAAGGTACTGAGGAATGAGAGTGATGAAATTATTTTATGTGCACATATAAATAGAGCATACTGTGCATAATTATAATGTGCATAATTTTGCACTACTGTGCATAATTATAATGCACCAACTAAAAACAAAAAGAGATAGAGATAGGTATATTATTGTTACTCCCCAAAAACACATATTTGCTAATCACATTGAGATGGGTGAGATCTAAGGTAATTATTTAGCTATTTGAACTAAAGAAAGTTATTGGTTAGCCAAACTTTTCATTTGATGTTGCTTACTTGTATTTAAACAAAGCAAAACAAAACAAGACAAAACAAACAAAAAGATGAACAAATGAACAAACAAAAACCCAAATAAATGATGGAAATATTCATTAACAGAAAAATTAATTTCTGTGACTTCAGCAAACATGATATTAATAGCAAGATAGTTCTTTCCTCTAGGAGAGATATAATTCATTTAAAAAGCATGTGGTCTGGGAACCAGGACAATGCAATCTGTTAGTTTGCTCTTTCTATGCATTCTAACTGTATATTTACCCATTTTCTAGCCATTTGTTTTTCAGAGTGTCTACTAGTAAGTCTACTGATGGAACATATTATGTCAACTGGAGTTTCATTCACATGACATCAGCTAAATTATTCTTCATTCATTATAATATGCCCGGTTGCTTGATGATCATTTGAACCAATAATAAAGTATTTACTGAATTCTACACATCAAAATAAGATTTAAGGTTAAAATGCAAGTGGCCAAACAAGGCCAAGAATTATTTCTATACAGTTTAGGGAAATGATTAACTTGTAAAGCAAAATGCGATCAGTATATAGTTCTCAAATAGAAGTATAATTGAGTTTTGTAATGGAAAGGCGGTCCTTCTTACAATCAGTATATCTTCAGTTAGATATCTTTATCCCATACCCATTGTTTCTCATCACCATCCCTTCAAACATCAAAACGAAGATTAGACTTATTAGTAATTTTATTTGAAAATACTTAAGGTGTGTTTTCTTTTCATTTGTAAGGTTTCAGGAAGTCAACAAAAGCATTTATGTTTCAAACTCATCTATTCTTTTTTCATAGGTACAATAATGAGAAATTGCCTTGGCAACATCCCTGGGAATTTAGATTAAATTTATTGGTGTCCTTAGCATGCTACTGTTATGAGACAGGGCACCAAACATCATGACCAAGTATTTGGAGCTTATCTTTGTGTCCAGAAGTCACTTACTTAATGAGGTCTTTGTGAAGAGTGAACTCACTCTAAAATGAACCTTTTTGCTGAGGAGACCTATTGGTGACAAAATCCAGAAGTGCTAGTGTCAAAGTAACATTGTAATCATCTGTTCTCTGTGGTACTTAATTATATATTTTTCTGTCTTCTATAGGAATGAAATCTAACCTTATTTTCAACACATTTTTAAAAGTTTGATACCATCAAGGAATTATTTACATTTGCCAATGAAGCTTAGGACATGCTTCCAAAGTACATGTCTCTCTTAAAAAACAATGATAGAAGAAAACTTTGGAATCCTGAAAAATAATGGGAACAGGTAAAAATGTGAAATATGGAAAGGTGTGTCAGTGGTACAATTGTGTTACAAATTATAGAAACAAGTTGGCAAAGTTCATACCAAAGTGAAGAGTTATACACAAAGGTGAAAACTCAGAACCTCTTGGTTGGGGGGGAAAAAAGAAAAAAAAAAGTTGACAGGATATTCTTGTTATTTTTTCTTTTCCTTTTTAATTTTTGTTCTTTTTAGATATACATGACAAAAGAGTATATTTTGACATAATACACATATGTGAAGTAAAACTTATCCTAATTAAGATGCCATTCTTGTGGTTATGCATGATGTAGAGTTTCATTTTTTGTATATTTATATATGAACATACTTTGACTTTGAGAAAAGGAGGAAGATTAAGCTACATGAAAAAATCATATAGTCAAGTCACATGTGTAGAAATCACATTGGCCTGATATCAAGGGAAAAGAAAGAAATTAACACTGAATAGTACATAACTATCCCCAGTGATTATGGAAAAATATAGTTAATGGAAAACATCCATATCTGTATCAAAAATGTTTTGTGGCGGGGCATGGTTGCATACGCCTATAATCCCAGTGCCTTGGGAGGTTGAGACAGTAGTATAGTGAGTTCAAAGCCAGCCTTAGCAAAAGCAAGGCATTAAGCAACTCTATGAGATCCCATCTCTAAATAAAATATAAAACAGGGCTGGGGATGTGGCTCCGTGGTCAAGTGCCCCTGAGTTCAAACCCCCAGTACCAATAAATAAATAAATAAAGATTTTGTGTTAACTTGAAGCAAATATCTGACCCTCACCTGCACAATTATACCAAACAATCACTTGCCCAGAAAATCCTTATTTCATTCAAATATGAATTATCAAAAATAGATGATCATAAAATCTATGAAATTATGAGAATAAAAAAATAGAAAAGAAACTTGACCTTCAACAAAGAATGTTAACAGGAAAAAAAGTTGAAACCTTATGATTGAAGCTTATAATAATTTCACCAGCTTTTTGCAATGAATCAAAAAAATTATGAAACAATCCAATTTCAAAAAAAAATATATTAAAAAGATGAAAAAGTCAGATCAGAAGTGGCAAAATCACAAGGAAAGAAAAATAAGAGTTTGCAGAGTTTGGGGAAAATCTGAAGCAAAAATATGATAATAAGAATAAAAGCAAAATCAGAAGCTGTGAACAACAGAATAGAAACAACATAGAAAACAAGATGAGGACAATTGAGGTTAACTTAACAGAATATAAATAAAAACTGAATAATAACTGAAAAATAATGCAGAAGGCAGAGAAGAAGAGACTAAAAATATCCACTGAGGAAGGATCCAAGATGGCGGGCCAGAGGGAAGTAGCATTCTGTGTCTCTGGTGACCTGGGATTCAAGTAGTGAAATACTGCTTTTCTGTGAGCGATATTCCTGTTCCTGCACAGGAATCACCAGTTCTGTCCAGGGATCCAGGCTTCAGTGTCAGGGTAGGTTTGCCAACTACACATAGGACTACTGGGTACCCAAGAAGGACCATTGGTGGCGGCAGCACCCGTGAAGAAATTTTGGCCACCCATCCAAGGAGAAATCACCGATGCCGCTCCCATGCAGGACACCTGGCAGGGTCCTACAGGTAGGAATTCTGGACACCACTCCCATGTGGACCCCATCTACCAACGTGGGGCTCCCATGGTTGCTGCCATCTTGGGACTCTGCAGAAGCAGAGATAGTTTCCTATGCTCAGTAGCCTGCCTGTGCTGGGAATGTCACACAGGCTCTGAAGTCAGGTGACAGCTACACATTGCATGCCACAGTGCTTGTCTCTGAACTATCATCCAACACCATTGCCCTGCTCCTCCTCCCACCCCAATCCAAAACTCCATAGTTGAAAGCAGGCGCCTCCATCTTGAGCCAGCTTCATCACCATCTTCAGTGGGGGCAGTTCCCAGCTTGGAACTCCTGCTGTCCAGGCACCCAGTTTCTAACTCCCCCCTCTCCCTAGCAGCCACTATTCTGGCACAATGACACCCTGGTTACCTTCACTGTTATGCTCGAATTCGGGACAAAATCAATATTTGGAAGAGGTAGGCAGGGTAAGAGAATGTAGGAGGTGATAAAAGTATGCTGATTTATTTAATTTTAATAGTTGAAATCCAAAATATATTGTTTGAACCTTATGAAATGGATAACAGAAGTAAACGAGTATTCAGTAGTACAGAAGAATTCTGTACAGTGTAAAAATTTAACAATGATAATATAAAATTACATGCATTAAATTCTTGGAAGAAAAGTGATGGTTGTCATCTATCTAACCAACCCATCCCTCAACCCCATACACAACCTGCAACCACACACATACACAGAATGGCAGATAAGAAATCCTAAATAGATGCAGGGAAAAGGGTACACTTGTTCATTGTTGGTGGGACTGCAAATTGGTGCAGCCAATTTGGAAAGCAGTATGGAGATTTCTTGGAAAGCTGGGAATGGAACCACCATTTGACCCAGCTATTCCCCTTCTCGGTCTATTCCCTAAAGACCTAATAAGAGCATGCTACAGGGACACTGCTACATCGATGTTCATAGCAGCACAATTCACGATAGCAAGATTGTGGAACCAACCTAGATGCCCTTCAATAGATGAATGGATAAAAAAAAATGTGGCATTTATACACAATGGAGTATTACTCTGCATTAAGAAATGACAAAATCATAGAATTTGGAGGGAAATGGATGGCATTAGAGCAGATTATGCTAAGCGAAGCTAGCCAATCCTTAAAAAACAAATGCCAAATGACTTCTTTGATATAAGGGGAGTAACCAAGGACAGGGTAGGGACGAAGAGCTTGAGAAGAAGATTAACATTAAACAGGGATGATAGGTGGGAGGGAAAGAGAGAGAGAAGGGAAAGTGCATGGAATTGGAAGGTGATCCTCAGGGTTATACATAATTACATATAAGAGGAAAGGAGGGGTAAGAGAAAAATAATACAAGTGGAAGAAATGATTTACAGTAGAGGGGGTAGAGAGAGAAAAGGGGAGGGGAGGGGAGGGGTGGGGAAGGGGGATAGTAGAGAATAGGATAGCAGAATACATCAGTCACTAGAATGGCAATATGTAAATCAATGGAAGTGTAACTGATGTGATACAGCAATCGGTATACGGGGTAAAAATGGGAGTTCCTAACTCACTTGAATCAAACTGTGAAATATGATATATTAAGAACTATGTAATGTTTTGAACGACCAACAATAAAAAAATAAATAAATAAATAAATAAATAAAGGTCCATCAACAACTAAAAAAATATATTTTTAAAAAATTCAAAAAAAAAAAAAAAAGAAATCCTAAATAGAAACTAACAGGAACCCAAAACATGTTTTAAATATGTAAAAAATAAGTGGACTTTTTAAAAGGATATCAAGATATTTCCATTTTAAAAATCTATTTGGAAGATTTACCATATTATTAAATACAAAGTAAAATGATATATGGAATTTCATACTGAACCATCTTTAAGACATCCACTTTAATCAAAATATTTCAATAACATGTATGTCTCAGTTTATTGGTGCTCCTATAACAACATACCTGAGACTAGGTAATTTATAAAGAATAGAAATGAATTTTCTTATTTGTCTGGAAGCTTGTCTGGAAGTTCCATGTCAGGGTTCCAGCATTCTGGTGAGGGCTGTTCTCTTTGTTTCCAGGATGGTACTGTAATTACTATGTCTGCTGTAGGAGACAAAATATATTCTCACAAGGTCAAAAGGACAGAAGGGCGAAAGAGGAAGGAAGTTATTTCCTTCTGCCCTTATATAAGGTTGTTAATTCCATTCATGAGGGCTTCATCATTGGGACTTCATCAACTCCCCGAAGTCCTACCACTTAATACTATCAAATTGGAGATTTAAGTTTCAACATGAATTTTAAAGAGGACACAAATCTTTAAACAATAGTAACATAAATATTTAGAAACACTTCATATCTGTCAATAATATATATTTATAATTGTACAAAATAGGGAAATACTGGGAGCAACCTCATTAAACTCATAGTCAAGACAAGCATATCAATATTCTATCATTCAATATTATTTACTGTCATACTATTTACAGATTAAATAATAATGCAACTTGAAATTCCAAAAAATTAACCTAAAATCTTTTTATAAAAAAGCAATCATATAATATAGTTGAAGCTAATGATCCATTTACAGTATCGATAAAGGCACAAAATACTTATGCATAAATGCTTAGTAATAAAGTATTTATAAATAAACAACAGATGTGCAAGACTCCTAAAAAGAAAACTCTAAAAGTGCCAAAGAGATAAAAGGAGACTTAAACAACAATAGAAAACGGCAGACTATGTATCTGGAGAGAAAGACTCAACTCATAGAGCTTTATTCTTCCTCCCTAATTATTCTAAGAATTTATTGTGGGATCTAATTCCTAATCCCTTTATTTCCAACTTACAGCTGTTTGCCTCTAGTAAGGAGGTAGTTACTGACACTTTCAAGTTGACTATGTGTGGATGGGGCCTCCATCTCTTTTGAGGGACATAGCAAGGATCCCAGGTGAAAAGGTATAATGCTAGGAAATCTGCCCAAAAAAACCCCTCATGCTTAATTCTCTGAGGATCCCAAGGGGAGAAACTTTTGTGTTGACTGGTGTGACTGTGCTATATAAACCTAACCTTGAAAAGACCACAAAGGAAGAGAATGGTGCCGGCTGAATCTTCCCTACACTGAAGGCTGACTAAGAAGAGTGAGACTTCAGACAATCAGTGAAAGACTCATCTCCACTACTCAGAATCTCCCAGCAACCAAACATGGGCATTATGCTGAAGAAAAGATAATAACTTCTCATCTGACTGGGGCACCAACTACCAGATAGAGGAGGCTTAGACAGAGCATAAATTCTGAAAGTTATCGCCAAAACCCTAAAAACCATAAAAGAAAATGTTAAACATTTTAACCAAGAAAACAATAAAATAACTCTAGGGAGAAAAAACATAAGGAGATTAAGAAGACTTGAAAAACATAAAGCTGTTGGAATGAGAAATATGAAACTGTAGAAACTATGGCAAGCTTATATTGGAGACAAAGGACTATATTTAAAAATAGCCCCATGTAGTTGTCTAAAAACCAATAAGGACCAATAACCCAGTTTAGAAAAAGAAAACAGGCAAAATTAATGAACAGTCACAGACAAAAAAAAAGTAGTAATGGCCTTTCAACATATGAAAAAATGCTAAATTTTGCTAATTATAAGATGAAGGCATATGAAAACTACATATTTCTAACATATTTCTAACATAATTTCAAATTGCAAAGATCAAGTCTTTGTCAACCCACTCTCTTGGGTGAGGGAGGTAAGGAACCACCCTGGTTTCTTTCTGGCAGGGCTTGTTTCACAAGGGGATGGTCTTCTTGGGTAGTGGGTAGTCTTCTTGGTTAGAGGGCAGGATGGCAGTCTGCAGGTCAGCCCCTTGACTGGACACCCTGTGCAGTAGTAAGTATGTAGCTCAGTCATAGGAGGAAGACCTGCTGTTTTCCAGGAGCATTCAGAGAGTGTTAGCTATGTCTATTGCACTCTTGAGTTTCAGCTGTGTGGGTGAACATTCTTCCTTGGAGTTAAGCAGGCTTCCATAATTCAGCCAGCCCCTGCCATGAAAAAAGTGTGCTTCAAGTTCCAAAAAATGCCAAAAACATTAGACCCAAGCCAATTATAAATAAGGAATTAGTTCTATTTTATGTGACTTTGCAAAGTCTTTTTGTAAAATCCCTATGCAGGTTCTAATCATGAAGTATATAAATGATAACCCTAAGGACAAATAGTGAGGTGAGATTTAATCCCAGATATTTTCTTGCATATTCTAGCAAATCTTTGGTTCTCAGGGGGCTCACAAAGGGAGATCTCCAAGTACAGATCCCCTACTCTACCTCTATAAACTGTTTTCTATCATCATACTTCTGACACCCAATATTTAGGGGTTTTCCTTATATCAACCAATTTGCCAATTGTCTGGGCACCAACTAGGGGTCCTACATTTCAGTTCAATTCTGACTCTATTTACTTGGAGTTAGCATCAGAGCCCACAAGATAAAAGGCTCATTTCCACAAAAAAATTATTCTATTTCAGATGCTTATAGCAAGTCCCAGGTCCTCCCATACTTCTGACCAACCAGCTATAGATCAAAGGCTCCCCAGAACCCTCCTCAGGTTCAATATCTTGCTAGAATAGCTCACAGAATTCAGGCAAACAATTTTATTGTTTTTTTCTTGTTGTTATAAAGGATACAACCTAGGAACAGACCTGTAGGATGAACACATAGGGCAAGATATGGGAGCATAGAGCTTCCAAACCTTCTCTAGGCACTCAACCCTCCAAGCACCTTCACGTGTTCACCAACCTAGAAGTTTTTCTATATTTGTTTACAGTGATATTCTTTTTGAGATTTCATTAGGCAGGTATGATTGATTAAACCATTGACCTTGAAATTAACTCCATCCACATCTCCTCTATGCTCTCAGGAAGCTGAGAAGGGCTGAAAATTCAAACCCTCTGCTATGCTTGCGATGTGGTTCAAGTCTGTCTGCAAAGGTTCACTTGCTGAAATCTTGATCTCTGGTATGGTAGGGTTGAGGTGATAGAAGATTTAAGAGATGGAATGTAATGGAAGATAATCAGGTAATGGGGAAAACACCTTCAGAAGGGATTAATATTAGTCTGGAAGACTAGCTCTCAAGTGAGCTCTCAAGATAGCAGATTGTTGCAAGCCAAACCACCATGCACTGGTCCCCTTCTGCATGTAGCCACTTCCCAATCTCCATGTTATTATACAGACAAGTAGATCTTCACCAAGACAACCGTATCTATTCAGAACTACAAACTAAGTAAACATTTTTTCTTTTTTTAAAGGATAGGATTTATTCAAGTGAAAAGAAAGAGACAGAGCTCCTGCAAGGCAAGAGGGATTACCCAACTTTTTGTCTTTATACAGTACCTCGTCCCAGGCATTTTGACATAGCAACATGAAACAGACTAATACACCCTCTGTCTGCACAGTTGGATCCTCTGGACACCAATCCCTCTCTTACAGTTCTCCAGGGAACCCAACCACCAGTCATTTGCACACAAAAGATACTCTTGTCACTTCCAGCATGACATTTACTCAGTTTCCCCCAAATGGGCTGGTAAGAATTTTAGAAAAAAAAAAGATGAACAAACACAAAACTAGAGAAAAGTGGGACCCAGTGGTTCAGCCAACCTCTGATGGAGGAGGACTGACAAGGAGCAGGCTCCACACATTTATTATATGGGTTTTTACATCAAAGGGATTCACTGTGAGAAAGTTACTTTAAAACAGAACTGAGGTCAGAAGTTTGAACAGCCCAATCACAGACATCAGCTTGTGCCCATAATTCTCCACCCTGGGGATGGCTGGCACCTGAACCTTAGGTCAGGAACTGATAAACTCCATGGCAACCATGGAATTTCCCTTTGAACTGGACATCACCATACAACTTAGCAGTTTTCTTGGCAAGGAAACATTCCCGAGGGAAGTGTTAGCCTCAGTCTCTGGGCAGTCCAAAGGCCCATAATTCATTTGCTACTCCTGACACACTCTTATCAAGTCTAAGTTTTCTCAGTGTCTGAGAGGACTGATTAATTATACCATTGTATAAGAGGAGTTCAACAGACCACATTCTATTGATCCTCTTCTTAAAATACACTATAACAGAGAAATGGAGATTTCAGATTGTTATCACAAGTCCATTAGCATGGTGGAGAAGATGGTGATAGTGTGAGCTACAGGAGTTAAATAATTTGTATCGGTGTAAACATACGAAATATTCAGAATGGGCAAAATCACAATTTACTGATTTAGAAATCCAAAGTTCTTTTCTAAAATCCAGTTGATTTTAGTTACTCCCCAAAAGTTGCCTTCTGATGACTATCTCTAAAGGACTTATTACCCTCCAAAATGAAACAGAGTGAAGCCTGAAACTTACACTGGTGAATCAGCTACTGCTAATAATCATCTTCCTCCCTCATGATCCATCACCCTCATAACTGTGTTTGAGCATGTCTCATATCTGGCCAAACAGGCAAAAAAAATCTTAAAATAATAATAACAATTTAGAATTGGCTTAGTTAGCTCATTATTATCTAGAGTCTTTGGATTTTCCTCCGGTACATTTTAATGTTTGGCTGAGTCCTCTATCATCATGTGACCAAACATAATTTTAATGAATTTTTTATAAAGATGATAAATACATTTAAGACAATTCATAGAAGAATCTAAAAAAATGCTTTCTTCCACATATATTATATTTAGAATTAAGCTCTGATGAATAGTACTCAAAAAGTATAAAGTTAAATTGTCACACTCATATCATGATTGCTTCTTTATAAACAAAGGAAAAAAATACATAATGAACACAAGAAAGAATTTTCAGGTTTGTATACGAAGAAGTTTAATGAAATGAAATCATATTGTTGACCTTAAGTCTCCCTTTTATGAATGTTGCCTGTACAGAAAATATTGTTAGGTCCTTACTGCATATTTACAGATTATTCTTTGGCAGATTATTCCATAATACTTTTGTGATCAGGACTATGCAATGAGTAACACAATCTTCCTAAATATTTGGAGATTATTTTGTGACGGAATGTCAGGAGAAATTTTTTATAATCACAAAATTTCTCTCCAATAAGATTAAGTGAATTTACTAGTCTTGGCAGAATTACAAGGCTTTAGCCCTGGAATTCAGCAGGACCCCCAATCAAAGTGCTTCAGTCATTGCTGGGAGGCAGTTAGACTGGTCATTGCCCATAATCACCCCTGCTCAGCAGCTGACAGATGTTTCTGTATACCTCATTAAAAAAAAAAAAAACTCCTCTACCGACAATCTGTGCATATTGGAAACCTTGGTATTTGTAAGCTTCTGCCTGTAGAAATCTCAAAATTCTTTACCTAGGATGTTAGCAGAAACCACAGTTTCTGGAAGAAAGCATTGAGGTGTGAATCATCAAGACAAATGAGCATCGAATGCTGGAAATGGAAAGTGGCCTTGGAAAATCTAATCTTGGGTGTGAATGACATGGCTGCTGCCAGTTTCCCTTCCCACCCGCTCTGAGGGGGCATCACCCTGCTCTGGGTGCTGGTACTAGAGGCACTAGAGTTACAGTGATGATAAAATACAGCCCACAATCCAGATTGTCTTCATCTATTTTCTGTCATTTTAATTCTACTTGAAAATATTACTCAGCAATTACCAACTGCAAAGTTCCCTGTTGAGAACAGACTCGGTTTCAAGTGTATTGCTGCATTGTTTGCAGAAAACAAAAAATGTACTGGAAATTTCCACTTTTTTATAGCTCACATTACTTCTCAGTTCCTCCAAAAATGGCACAAATGCCTTTTGTCAAGCCAGGAATTTCAAGTTTTGAATTAAAAACCATGATCACTATTTTTGGATAGGCACATCAGAAAGTCAGAAAGTGACAAAAGGACTACAATCAGAGCTGTCCTCCCTGGGTTTTGCTTTCTCAACTAGCTTTAAAATTTTATGTGCTTTTGAGCTGTGGCCAGTGATCTCTAGAAAATCGCCTATTTGTAAGTTCTATATAAAAAGAATGAACACATGATCTGTGGTTATTCCCAGGAAGTGAAGGACAAATCCACATAAAACAACCATGTATATTAAATTTTAAATCACACTCTGAGTTTTTTTGAACTTTTTGTTTCTTTTTAGTTATACATAACATTAGGATTCATTCTGACGTAATTTAAAAAACATGGAATGTAATTTGCTCTAATCCAGTTCCCAGTATTGCCCCTTTTCCTCTCTCCCCTCCTCTCTCCCAGTTCCCTTACCTCTATCCTACTGATCTTTCTGCTATTCACTTTTAGATTGCTCTTTGGTTTGGTTTGGTTAGTGTATCGTGAATGTACACAATGGTGAGATTCACTGTGGTATATTCATGTATGTACGTAGGAAATTTAGGTTAGATTCATTCCTGTTCTGCCCTAATCCCTTTTCTTCTCCTCACTTCTCAGCTAGTCCACCAGTCTTTCCTCTATTTTGGTGGAATCCTTTACTGCTATAAATATTGATGAGACTGTATCACTATGGTATGCTCATTTTAGATTCTTCTCTTTCTCTCTGTCTCCCATCCCTCTTTATTTTGGACTAGCTTTCACATATCAGAGAAACAATTTGATCTTTGGCTTTCTGAGTCTGGCTTATTTCACGTAGCAGATAGCCTCTAATTCCATCCACTTACCAGCAAATGCCATAATTTCTTCCTCTTTATAGCTGATATGCCATTATGCAGGTATATACTACATTTTTTTATCCATTCATCTGTTGAAGTTGGTTTCATAGCTTGGCTATTGTGAATTGTACTGCTATAAATATTGATGAGACTGCATCACTATGGTATGCTCATTTTAGATTCTTTTGATATATACTAAGGAAAGGGATAGCTGGGTTATATAGTGATTCCATTCCTAGTTTTTGAAGAATCTCTATACTGCTTTCCAGAGTGGTTGCACCACTTTGCAGTTCCACTGGCAATGCATGAGTGTACTTTCCCTCCCCCGCCCCCTGCACACTCTCCAAAACTTATTATTTGTATTCTTGATAACTCCCATTTTGACTAGAGTGAGATGGAATCTCAATATAGTTTTTTTTTTTACTAAGTAAGCATTTTATTTTATTTTTTATCTTTTTTCTAATCAGAATTTATTCATTTATTTTTTTATTGGTTGTTCAAAACATTACAAAGCTCTTGACATATCATATTTCATACATTAGATTCAAGTGGATTATGAACTCCCATTTTTACCCCGAATACAGATTGCAGTATCACATTGGTTACACATACACGTTTTTACATATTGCCATACTAGTGACTGTTGTATTCTGTTACCTTTCCTATCCTCTACTATCCCCCCTCCCCTCCCCTCCCCTCCCCTCCCATCTTCTCTCTCTACCCCATCTACTGTAATTCATTTCTCTCCCTTGTTTTTTTCTTTCCCCTCACATCATTTTATATGTAATTTTGTATAACAATGAGGGTCTCCTTCCATTTCCATGCAATTTCCCTTCTCTCTCCCTTTCCCTCCCACTCTTGTTCCTGTTTAATGTTAACGTATTTCTCATGCTCTTCCTCTCTGCTCTGTTCTTAGTTGCTCTCCTTATATCAAAGAAGACATTTGGCATTTGTTTTTTAGGGATTGGCTAGCTTCATTTAGCATAATCTGCTCTAATGACATCCATTTCCCTGCAAATGCCATGATTTTGTCATTTTTTAGTGCTGACTAATACTCCATTGTGTATGAATGCCACATTTTTTAATCCATTCATCTATTGAAGGGCATCTGGGTTGGTTCCACAGTCTAGCTATTGTGAATTGTGCTGCTATGAACATTGATGTAGCAGTATCTCTATAGTACACTCTTTTAAGGTCTTTGGAGAATAGTCCAAGAAGGGCAATAGCTGGGTCAAATGGTGGTTCCATTCCTAGCTTTCCCAGGAATCTCCATACTGCTTTCCAAATTGGCCGCACCAATTTGCAGTCCCACCAGCAATGTACAAGTGTACCCTTTTCCCTACATCCTCGCCAGCACTTGTTGTTTGACTTCATAATGGCTGCCAATCTTACTGGAGTGAGATGGTATCTTAGGGTGGTTTTGATTTGCATTTCTCTGACTGCTAGAGATGGTGAGCATTTTTTCCTGTACTTGTTGATTGATTGTATGTCCTCCTCTGAGAAGTGTCTGTTCAGGTCCTTGGCCCATTTGTTGATTGGGTTATTTGTTATCTTATTGTTTAATTTTTTGAGTTCTTTGTATACTCTGGATATTAGGGCTCTATCTGAAGTGTGAGGAGTAAAGATTTGTTCCCAGGATGTAGGCTCCCTATTTACCTCTCTTATTGTTTCTCTTGCTGAGAAAAAAAACTTTGTAGTTTAAGTAAGTCCCATTTGTTGATTCTTGTTTTTAACTCTTGTGCTATGGCTGTCCTATTAAGGAATTTGGAGCCCGATCCCACAATATGTAGATCGAAGCCAACTTTTTCTTCTATCAGACGCAGAGTCTCTGATTTGATATCAGGCTCCTTGATCCATTTTGAGTTAACTTTTGTGCATGGCGAGAGAAAGGGATTCAGTTTCATTTTGTTGCATATGGATTTCCAGTTTTCCCAGCACCATTTGTTGAAGATGCTATCCTTCCTCCATTGCATGCTTTTAGCCCCTTTATCAAATATAAGATAGTTGTAATTTTGTGAATTGGTCTCTGTGTACTCTATTCTGTACCATTGGTCCACCCACCTGTTTTGGTACCAGTACCATGCTGTTTTTGTTACTATTGCTCTGTAGTACAGTTTGAAATCTGGTATCGCTATACCTCCTGATTTAAACTTCTTGCTTAGAATTGCTTTTGTTATTCTGGGTCTTTTATTTTTCCATATGAATTTCATGATTGCTTTCTCTATTTCTACAAGAAATGCCATTGGGATTTTGATTGGCATTGCATTAAACCTATAGAGAACTTTTGGTAATATTGCCATTTTGATGATGTTAGTTCTGCCTATCCATGAACAGGGTATATTTTTCCATCTTCTAAGATCTTTTTCTATTTCTCTCTTTAGGGTTCTGTAGTTTTCATTGTATAAATCTTTCACCTCTTTTGTTAGGTTGATTCCCAAGTATTTTATTTTTTTTGAGGATATTGTGAATGGGGTGGTTTTCCTCATTTCCAGTTCAGAAGATTTGTCGCTGATATACAGGAATGCCTTTGATTTATGCGTGTTGATTTTATATCCTGCCACTTTGATGAATTCATTTATTAGCTCTAGTAGTTTCGTTGTAGACCCTTTTGGGTCTTCTAATAAAATCATATCATCTGCAAATAGTGATAATTTAAGTTCTTTTTTTCCTATCTTAATGCCTTCAATTTCTTTTGTCTGTCTAATTGATCTGGCTAGTATTTCGAGAACTATATTGAATAGAAGTGGTGAGAGAGGGCATCCCTGTCTTGTTCCAGATTTTAGAGGGAATGCCTTCAATTTTTCTCCATTTAGAATGATGCTAGCCTGAGGCTTAGCATAGATAGCTTTTACAATGTTGAGGTAAGTTCCTGTTATCCCTAGTTTTTCTAATGTTTTGAACATAAAGGGATGCTGTACTTTGTTGAATGCTTTTTCTGCATCTATCGAGATGATCATATGGTTCTTATCTTTAAATCTATTGATGTGGTGAATAACGTTTATTGATTTCTGTATATTGAAACAGCCTTGCATCCCAGGGATGAATCCTACTTGATCATGGTGCACAATTTTTTTGATGTGCTTTTGTATCCGATTCGCCAGGATTTTATTGAGGATTTTTGCATCTGGGTTCATTAGAGACATTGGTCTGTAGTTTTCTTTCTTTGAAGTGTCTTTGTCTGGTTTTGGGAAAAGTGTGATGTTGGCCTCATAGAATGAATTTGGAAGAGCTCCTTTTTTCTATTTCCTGAAATAGCTTGAAAAGTATTGGTATTAATTCTTCTTTGAAGGTTTTGTAAAACTCCGCTGTATACCCATCTGGTCCTGGGCTTTTCTTTGTTGGAAGTCTTTTGATGGCTTCTTCTATGTCCTCCTTTGTTATTGGTCTGTTTAAATTGTGTGTATCTTCCTGACTCAATCTGGGAAAATCATATGGCTTAAGAAATTTATCGATGTCTTCACTATCTTCTATTTTATTGGAATATAGGGTTTCAAAATAGTTTGTAATTATTTTCTGTATTTTTGTAGTGTCTGTTGTGATATTGCCTTTTTCATCCCGTATGTTAGTAATTTGAGTTCTCTCTCTTCTTCTCTTCGTTAGCATGGCTAAGGGTCTGTCAATCTTATTTATTTTTTCGAAGAACCAACTTTTAGTTTTCTTAATTTTTTCAATAGTTTCTTTTGTTTCAATTTCGTTGATTCCGCTCTGATTTTAATTATTTCTTGCCTTCTGGTACATTTGCTGTCGTTTTGCTCTTCCTTTTCTAGGGTTTTGAGATGAAGTGTGAGCTCATTTATTTGTTGGTTTTTTCTTTTTTTGAGGAATGAACTCCAGGCAATGAATTTCCCTCTTAAAACTGCCTTCATTGTGTTCCCATAGATTCCAATATGTTGTGTCTGTATTTTCATTTATCTCTAAGAATTTTTTGATTTCCTCCTTTATGTCTTCTGTAACCCATTGATCATTCAGTAACATATTGTTCATTTTCCAGGTGATGCAGGATTTTTCCTTCCTTCTTTTATTGTTGATTTCCAGTTTCATTCCATTATGATCTGATAAAATGCATGGTATTATCTCCACACATTTATATTTACTGAGGGTTGCCCTTATGGCATAATATATGGTCTATCTTTGAGAAGGATCCATGTGCTGCTGAGAAGAACATATACCCTCTTGATGATGGTTGATATATTCTATATATGTCAGGTAAGTCTAGGTTATTGATTGTGTTATTGAGTTCTATAGTTTCTTTATTCAGCTTTTGTTTGGAGGATCTGTCCAATGGTGACAGCAGTGTGTTGAAGTCACCCATAATTATTGTTTTGTGGTCTATTTGGTTCTTGAACTTGAGGAGAGTTTGTTTAATGAACATTGCAGCACCATTATTTGGTGCATACAAATTGATAATTATTATGTCTTGTTGGTGAATGGTTCCTTTTAACAGTATATAGTGTCCTTCTTTATCTCTTTTGATTAACTTAGGTTTGAAGTTGATTTTATTGGATATGAGTATGGCCACTCCTGCTTGCTTCTGAGGACCATATGAATGCTATGGTTTTTCCCAACCTTTCACCTTCAGCCTGTGTATGTCTTTTCCTGTCAGATGAGTCTCCTGAAGGCAGCATATTGTTGGGTCTGTTTTTTTAATCCAAGTTACTAGCCTATGTCACTTGATTGGTGAGTTTAAGTAATTAATGTTTAGGGTTACTATTGATATATGGTTTGTACTTCCAATCATGTTTGTTTGTTTATTTATTTATTTATTTATTTATTTAATTTTAATTTGGCTTGTTTTTCCTCTTTGGTTATCCCCCCCCCCTTTACTGAGATACCTCCCAGTGTTAGTTTGGGGTGCTGTTTTTCATTTCCTCTTCTTGTAGTTTTTTGCTCAAAATGCCTTGCAGTGCTGGTTTTCTGGCTGTGAATTCTTTTAACTTTTGTTTATCGTGAAATATTTTAATTTCATTGTCAAACCTGAAGCTTAATTTTGCTGGATACAATATTCTTGGTTGGAATCCATTATTTTTCAGTGTTTGAAATATATTGTTCCAGGATCTTCTCGCTTTCAATGTCTCTGATGAAAAATCAGCTGTCAACCTAATTGGTTTACCCCTGAATGTAATCTGCCTCCTTTCTCTTGTAGCTTTTAATATTCTCTCCTTGTTCTGTATGTTGGATATCTTCATAATAATGTGTCTTGGAGTTGGTCTATTACAGTTTTGTATGTTTGGGGTCCTGTAGTCTTCCAGAATTTGGCAGTCCATTCCATCTTTCATTTCTGGAAAGTTTTCTAAGATTATTTCATTCAATAGGTTGTTCATTCCTTTGGTTTGGACCTCTATACCTTCTTCTATCACAATGACTCTTAAGTTTGTTTTTTTTTATGACATCCCATATCTCTTGGATGTTTTGCTCGTGGTTTCTTACCAGCCTTTCTGCATTGGCTATAGTCTTTTCGAGTTGATAAACTTCGTCTTCATTATCTGATGTTCTGACTTCTATTTGATCTAGTCTATTTGTATTATTCTCATTTGAGTTTTTGATTTGGTTTATGGTTTCCTGCAATTCTAGGATTACTGTTTGATTTTTTTTAAATCTCTATCTCCTGGTAAAGTTCATGTTTTGCTATTTGAATTCGCTTTGGTAATTCATTTTCAAAGTATTCTTTCATTGTTTGAACTTGCTAATTAATGACTTCTTTAAGATTCCATTCCATCTGAGTCAGGTATGCCTTGAGTTCTTTCTCTGTCCATTTTTCTGATGCCTCTAGGTTCTCCTGTAAATTTAAGTTATCCTGCATTGTTTTTAATCCTTTTTTCCCTTGTTTTTTCATGGTGCTCATGTTGCTTTCCAACTCTGTTTGACTGCTGTGTTTCTGTTTTCTCCTATAAATTTGTTTTGGTTTTTATTACTCCAAGATCTCTCCTTTGTGTTGGGAGACAATGTTTAGAAATGTTGGATTTAATTGGGATTTAAGGCAAATTCATTAGTTTCATTAAAGGCCTACAGATTTTGATGGCATATAGAAAATTGAGGTTTGAACTTAGGATTTTATGTTAAGGTCGGGTGATTTGATGGTATGGAGGTTAGTATATGTTAGCTTCTTTGGGGAGTTGCTCAAATGCAGGCGGATATTAACAAGAGAATAGACAGGAGTACTTGGGGGGTAGTTAAGGGCTTACTCAGACTATAGACCGACTGGTAGTATTCATCTATTTGCATTTAGTAAATTATACGTAATCAGGGTCGTCATGCTTAAGAGGAAAGATAGGGAAAATGTAAGGAAGCAAACCAAGAAAGAGAGAGGGAGAGAAGAAAGAAAGAGAAAAAATAGAAAAGAAAAAGAAATGATAAAAAATAATAAAATACAGTAAAATAAAAATTAGAATAAAAAAATTTAAAATTAAAAAAATAAAAGGCATTGTTAGGCTTCTATTTTCTTCACTTCCAGTAGGTGGTGCTGTGCCTTCCGGGCCAAGATTTTGCCATCTGGCTGTAGGAAACAATCCATGTGAGGCCGCTTCCTCCTCCCCCACCTGGTGTCTCTCCAAACCTGTTAGCTTAGGTTTATTTCTGGTCTCTAGTCTCCTTGCTTCTCCTGCCAGACAGGCCTTCCCCAGTGTGATACCTCTCCACAGTTCAAGCTACACTCTGGGCCTGCAGTTTCCTGGATGTGGAGCGTGGCTATTGAGAACTGGCCCCCTATTGTTTCGATTCCCTTCGATAGCCACTCCTCCAAGAGCTGGCGAGACAGGCTTCGTTTTCGCCACTGGAGGGAGGGGGGAGTTGGAGGTCAGGTGCCTTTACCTTTCCCCACGCCTCTATTCACGCTCACTCTGATTATCACGCCCCCGGAAAGCCGGGGAGTGATTTTATGCGATTTCCCCACTGTATGGGAGAAGGGCTAAATGTCACACGCCTGTTCTATCACTGAACTTGCTGCCATCTGTCGGAAACTGGTGACGGTGACATTAGCTCTCCAAGATGGTGGCCGCTGTTTTCCTTGGTGGGTTGTCTGGTGTGGAAGACAGATCTGGACAGTTTCTCTCCCCCGTCTCAAACCCAGAACTCAGCCTGGAGCACAGTGAGGGCACAGTTGGCAGGACCCCACAGAGTCTGCAGCACCGTTTCTCTGTGTTGCTGGCATGCCATTTCTCGGAGGGCTGCCAATCAATCAGCCTGAATCTCCAGGTGCACAGTTCACTCGAGATTGAGCCACAGTAATTGATCCTCGGGTGATGGAAAACCTTCCTCTAGGTTTTGGTGCACCCCAATTTTGCTGGAAAATTCCTAACAAGATAGCTTTTCTAACTCGCTATTCACCTGCGCAGTGACGTGGTACATGGGGGTGATGCACTCTATTCACCGCCATCTTCCCGCCCTCCTCAATATAGTTTTAATTTGCATTTCTGTGATTACTAGAGAAGTTGAACTTTTAAAAACATGTTGGTTGTCCAATTACATTTCCTCTTTTGAGAAATGTCTGTTTAGTTTTATTGCTCATTTATTCATTGGGTTATTTGGGTTTTTTGGTGTCAAGCACATTACATACACATACATATTCTGGATATTATTTTTTAATATAGAGCTGATAAGTAAATTTTTATTGTTGTTCAGAGAAGTGAGAGATATAATAAGGGCTGAAATAAACATTAAGCAATTGTGATTTTATTTAAATTTTGTAGGCAATCGTGTTTGAGACAAGAAAAGAGTTCACATGTGTGACCAAAAACAATCTTTAATATGCCCAGAGGTGGAGCATCTGGGATTCCAATTAGATCAGATGAAAGAAGAGGCAAAAAATATGATTTTGTAAAAGACTATATGTATGAGATGTTATAGGGTTGCCTGAAAATAACCCAAAGGTTTTGAATTGAATATGTGTAGAGAAATAAATAATTTTGTTATTTTTTTAAAGATAGACTGATTTATGAATGATCAATCTGGCTATGGTAGGCTTAAACTCCACTGGCAAGAGAAAGTATTGAATATAAAGTTACTTTATAGGTGCAAAACCTACTTTGCATTTCCTGAAAACAGGACTTTGACAAATAGTAGATGCACATTAAGTATTTGTCCTAGTAAATAAACAAGCCATTTTAAAGTAGAGAGTCTCATTTTCTAATTTACACCTAGTGACAGCTCAAATCATCAAAGAACCTCCTAGCATAAGGGAGAGCTGCCTGCAAGCAGGAAAATTTTTGGACATTCATGTTTATAGTAAAAAATGCATACAGGTTTTTTTCCTAAGATTGTCTAAATAATCAATCAAAAAATTAATGTATTACTACCTGGTGACATTAGCATTTATCATTTTAAATCTTCAAATTAAATTTTAACTCTTGGGGGATATTCCATAATTACTCCACTGTTTACCTCCTTCACCTATGTTCCTCTTTGTGGGCACACTGCCCAGAGAGAACATATGCTACTATTACAGAAATTGAATACAAATCTATCTTAGCCCAAGGAAAATATGAGCCCTGTGGATGATCCCAGCCCTTATTTGCACATTTATCTTCATTTGTGTTACATCAAAAGTCCCATGTCCACTTTCAGTGAGGATGTACAATACCAGTACATCCTGGGTTCGAATGAACCTTGACAGAATTAAAATGGCATTACTTTATTACTTTTCTTTGAGAATCAAAGTTTTGCTCTTTCTCTTTCCTTTCCACCCACAATGATATGAAAAGATGCCAGTATAAGGTGATTGGCTGGGAATTACAGGCACAGTTGAAATAACAGTCAAATGGTCATGTTAGTTTTTGCTCTCTATTCCAAGCAGAGAAGAAACGCCCAAATAATCTCTAGAGTTAGACTTTGGGTGGACTGAAAACAATAGAATTTATTTTCCTGTTGTCCTTTGGCTCCAGGAGTTCCCACAGCTCATGTCATATCTTACTGTAAAACTCAGTTACTATAGACATTGTCTCCTAGTCCTCAGTCCTTGGCTCTTGCTCTCCTTCCATCTTGGTCAGTTGAAGGATTAGGGCTTGGATTTGGTTGAGGTCTCTTAAACCCTAAGGAGACCAATACTGTATGGATCAATAATGAAGGAGACACAGAGACAAGGAGCAGAGAAGATGGCAAAGTGGCTCCTTCTCCAAGCAGGCACAGTGTATTTATACCAATAGGTTACATTACATCCTTAGCACCATAACTACATTATTGTTTAGAGTATCAGTAAGATTGCTTATTCTGAAGTTACATTCTACAGTTACAATATATAATGTTAGAAGCTTTGTGCAGCTCTCAAGAAAGTCTATTGTCTGAAGTTACTGTTAGGCAGCCAGCTCCAGGAGCACCGGAGCTTGATGAAACATTGTAGTTATCTAGCAAGCAAATTCCTTTATTCCCAGGAGTTATGTGCTTGCAATCAAGGTCGAGGCTCTAACTCAGGGGCATCTCAGGTTATTGCCATACCAACTAGACATTGCACATATATTAGCTATATTATTGGATCCTAAGAGAGATTACAGGGCATTCTAAGGGTGGGAAAGAGGGTGCCTGTTACCCCCAGGGAGTTCACTCACCAGGGGAATGCTTCCCAGTCAATTTCCATGGTCAGAATCCATACAAAATACATCCATCCATTTGTGCTACTGAATGTCAGAGAGTGGAGAGTCTCAGATGTTTATGGATGTACCCATAAGGAAAGGTAGGCTGAAAACAGAGGTGGTAGATTATAGGGTAGAACTCCTATATGAGAGAAGTTCTTTGGAGAACAGAAGACAGCCTCCCTGCAGAAGAGAAACATGTAAGGTGCTGACCTTCTGGTTACTTGCTATAATGGATGATGGGGGTTGATTTTATCACACCTTCTTGGATTATGAGTATTGGAGACAGAACAAATCTCTGTAACTGATGGGAACAGTTACTGTTCTGAGCCTCTGAGAAAGCAAGCAGCTTGAAAAAGCAGGCAATCTCCAACTGAAATGGTCCATTGAAGTACTGGACTTGGGATTCTGACATGGCTACTAGATTTGCTTTACCTGGAAAGCATCAATAGACTTGCTCTTGACTTCATTTGGAAATTGATGCATAACCCATAAAGGTAGGGGGACTCTGGTCCAGTATACCCATTTGGGGGGGTAGATCACTTTAAATTCTACTTCTGATAGATGGGAAGAGCTGAGAACACCTCCCTTGTTGATTGGGCATGGGAGAATGCCTCTGGTCTGTCCTCTGTGGTATCTCCTTGTTGCACAAGAGAATGGTAACTTTCCCTGTCAGGGGAATGTCCTCTTCTACTCCAGTGCTTTAAGTAAAGCTGCTGGCTTGATGCTCAGTTCAGAGGAAATCCTCCTAATTGACTAGCTTGAGATATTGATGTCAATTACCATGACCATCATACCAGGTCAAATGGAAAGCAGACATGTCTGTTCTGCTCAGTGGGCAAAACTCAGACTCCCTCATACCCCTTGGGATGTGAACTGTGGAGGCAGGTTGCACTCACAGACTCCACTGTCTGTATCACTCAGGCAGCCTCCTGGGAAAAAATCCCATCTGCTGGAGAAAGCAGCTGGAGAGAATTTTCTGAAATGCTGTTGATTGCCACCAATGCTGCCTGGCCCCATCCCAGTGCTGGACACAGGCACAAAGGAAGGACTGTGTATTTCTGATGCACAGGCTCACACTGCATTCAAATTATGGCAGAAGAGTTCCATTTGCCTCTGCAGGAAGAAGCCACATGGAATGAAGGTTGTGTCCTGCCCGTCCTGTTCCTGCACAGGGCTGTCTGTGTTCTTCAACTTTCGCTGATCCTGGTTACCGATGAGATGACTCACTGGTCCATGCCAATGTAACTTTTGAAACTAGCAGGACCTCTCTGTCCTGCTGTCCAACCAGGAGGAACAGAATACCAGCAGACTTGACTGTCTTTGGTCAGGCTTTCTCTCCCCCCCCCCCCACAGTTCCTGAGACTGTTCCACCCTTGGGACAGAGCATAGGACACTTCCATAGTGGTTGATCTCAAGAAAAACATTCTTCACACCAATTGGAGTAGGGGCAGAGCAGAGCCGCCGCCCGCACCCGGAACAGGCCTAGCGACCCGCCGGCGTGGTATCACTTCACCCAAACTGCAGTAGGGGCCGAGCAGAGCCGCCGCCTGAGCCCGCAAGGTAGGCTGACCTGTGACCGACCGGCAGAACAGGCCCAGCGGTCCGCTGGCGTGGTAGACACGTCACACCTATTGTAGGAGGGGCAGAGCAGAACCGCCACCCATGCCCACAAGGTAGGCAGGCCTGTGACTGACCAGTGGAACAGGCCCAGTGGCCTGCCGGCGCAGCAGACACATCACCCTATTTGGACTAGGGGCAGAGCAGAGCCGCTGCCCGTGCCCACAAAGTAGGCAGACCTGCGACCGACCAGAGGAAAAGGCCCAGCGGCCTGCCGGCATGGTATACACATCACCCCAATTGGAGGAGGGGCAGAGCAGAGCCGCCGCCCGCGCCCAGAATAGGCCCAGCGGCCCGCCGGCGTGGTAGTCACGTCACCCAATTGGAGTAGGGGCAGAGCAGAGCTGCTGCCCGCACCCTGAACAGGCCCAGCGGCCCGCCAACATGGTAGTCACATCACACCAATTGGAGTAGGGGTAGAGCAGAGCTGACGCCCACGCCCGGAACAGGCCCAGCGACCCGCCAGCGTGGAAGTCACGTCACCCCAATTGAAGTGGGGCAGAGCAGAGCCACCGCCCACGCCTGCAAGGTAGGCAGACCTGTGACCGACCAGCAGAACAGGCCCAGGGGTCCGCGGGCGTGGTAGACACATCACACCAACTGGAGGAGGTGCAGAGCAGAGCTGTCACCCGCGCCTGCAAGGTAGGCAGACCTGCGACCAACCGGCAGAACAGACCCAGCGGCCTGCCAGTGTGGTAGACAGAACACCCCAATTGGAGGAGGAGCACAGCCGCTGCCTGCCCTGCAAGGGAGACTTTTCAACTATACAAGAGCAATATAAATATATAGGGGGAAAATTTCAAAAACACAACAGTTTCACCAAGCAGAAAGAAATGTGAGCAGTATGAAAAGACAAGGAAAGAAAGGACCACAAGCAATGCAGGTCAACTCAACTTTAGAAGAGGTAATAGCTGCAGCAGATGGAATGTCAGATAAAGAATTCAGGATATACATGCTTCAGATGATCTGGAGTCTCAAGGAAGACATTAGACAGCAAAATCAGACAATGAAAGATCACTTCGACAATGATTACATAAAAAAATCCAAGAAGCAAAAGATCAACTATACAGGGAGATAGAGGTAATAAAAAACAAACAGAAATCCTAGAAATGCAGGAAGCAATAAACCAACTTAAAAACAATTGAGAATACTACCAGCAGAGTAGAACACTTAGAAGATAGAACATCAGACAATGAAGACAAAGTATTTCAACTTGAAAAGAACATAGACAGCTCAGCAAGACTGTTAAGGAACCATGAGCAGAACATCCAAGAAATATGGGATAACATAAAGAGACCAAACTTAAGAGTCATTGGGATACAGGAAGGTGTAGAGGTCCAAACCAAAGGAATGAGCAATCTATTCAATGAAATAATTCGAGAAAACTTCCCAGACTTGAAGAATGAGACAGAATCCCAAATCCTAGAAGCCTACAGGACGCTGAATGTGCAAAATCAAAAGAGATCCACACCTAGACATATTATAATGAAGATGCCCAGCATACAGAATAAGGAGAGAATTTTAAAAGCTACAAGAGAAAGGAAGCAGATTACATTTAGGGGTAAACCAATCAGGATAACAGCTGATCTCTCAACACAGACTGAAAGCTAGAAGATCCTGGAATAACATATTTCAAACACTGAAAGAAAATGGGTTCCAACCAAGAATCGTGTATCCAGTGAAATTAAGCTTCAGGATGGAAGATGAAATTAAAACCTTCCACAATAAACAAAAGTTAAAAGAATTTGCAGCTAGAAAACCATCTCTTCAAAACATCCTTGGCAAAACATTACAGGAAGAGGAAATGGAAAATAACAATGAAAACCAACAGTGGGAGGTAGGACAGTAAAGGGGGGGGGATAATCAAAGAGGAAAACAAACCATGTTTAGTAACATGAATAAACAAATATGGCTGGAAGAACAAACCATATCTCAATAATAACCCTAAATGTTAATGGGTTAAACTCACCAATTAAGAGACACTGGCTAGTAGAATGGATCACAAAACAAGACCCAACAATATGCTGCCTACAGGAGACTCATTTGATAGGAAAAGATATACATAGATTGAAGGTGAAAGGTTGGGAAAAATCATATCACTCATATGGACTTCGGAAACAAGCGGGAGTGTCCATACTCATATCAAATAAAATAGATTTCAAGCCAAAGTTAATCAAAAGGGATAAAGAGGGACACTACATACTGTTCAAGGGAACCATACACCAACAAGACATAACAATCATAAATATATATGCCCCAAATATCGGTGCAGCTATGTTCATCAAGCAAACTCTTCTCAAGTTCAAGAGTCTAATAGACCACCATACAATAATCATGGGAGACTTCAACACACCTCTCTCACCACTGGACAGATCATCCAAACAAAAGTTGAATAAGGAAACTATAGAACTCAATAACACAATTAATAACCTAGACTTAATTGACATATACAGAATATACCACCCAACATCAAGCAGTTACACTTTTTTCTCAGCAGCACATGGATCCTTCTCAAAAATAGATCATATATTATGTCACAGGGCAACTCTTAGACAATATAAAGGAGTAGAGATAACACCATGCATCTTATCTGACCATAATGGAATGAAACTGAAAATCAACGATAAAAGAAGGAAGGAAAAATCATGCATCACTTGGAGAATGAACAATAGGTTACTGAATGATCAATGGGTTATAGAAGACATCAAGGAGGAAATTAAAAAATTCTTAGAGATAAATGAAAACACAGACACAACATATCGGAATCTATGGGACACATTGAAAGCAGTTCTAAGAGGAAAATTCATTGCTTGGAGTACATTCCTTAAAAAAAGAAAAAAACAATAAATAAATGATCTCATACTTCATCTCAAAATCCTAGAAAAAGAAGAGCAAAACAACAGCAAAAGAAGTAGAAGGCAAGAAATAATTAAAATCAGAGCTGAAATTAATGAAATCGAAACAAAAGAAACAATTGAAAAAATTAACAAAACTAAAAGTTGGTTCTTTGAAAAAATAAATAAAATCAACAGACCCTTAGCCATGCTAACAAAGAGAAGAAGAGAGAGAACTCAAATTACTAGCATATGGGATGAAAAAGGCAATATCACAACAGATGCTACAGAAATACAGAAGACAATTAGAAATTATTTTGAAAACCTATATTCAAATAAAATAGAAGATAGTGAAGACATCGATAAATTTCTTAAGTCATATGATTTGCCCAGACTGAGTCAGGAGGATACACACAATTTGAACAGATCAATATCAGTGGATGAAATTGAAGAAGCCATCAAAAGACTACCAACCAAGAAAAGCCCAGGACCGGATGGGTATACAGCGATGTTTTACAAAACCTTTAAAGAAGAATTAATACCAATACTTTTCAAGTTATTTCAGGAAATAGAAAAAGAGGGAGCTCTTCCAAATTCATTCTATGAGGCCAACATCACTCTGATTCCAAAACCAGACAAAGACACCTCAAAGAAAGAAAACTACAGACCAATATCTCTAATGAACCTAGATGCAAAAATCCTCAATAAAATTCTGGCGAATCGAATACGAAAACACATCAAAAAAAATTGTGCACCATGATCAAGTAGGATTCATCCCTGGGATGCAAGGCTGGTTCAATATAAGGAAATCAATAAATGTTATTCACCAAATCAATAGACTTAAAAATAAGAACCATATGATCATCTCGATAGATGCAGAAAAAGCATTCGACAAAGTACAGCATCCCTTTATGTTCAAAACTCTAGAAAAACTATGGATAACAGGAACATACCTCAACATTATAAAAGCAATCTACGCTAAGCCTCAGGCTAACATCATTCTGAATGGAGGAAAATTGAAGGCATTCCCTCTAAAATCTGGAACAAGACAGGGATGCCCTCTCTCACCACTTCTATTCAATATAGTTCTTGAAACACTGGCCAGAGCAATTAGACAGACGAAAGAAATTAAAGGCATAAAAATAGGAAAAGAAGAACTTAAATTATCACTATTTGCAGGTGACATGATTCTATACCTAGCAGACCCAAAAGGGTCTACAAAGAAACTATTAGAGCTAATAAATGAATTCAGCAAAGTGGCAGGATATAAAATCAACACGCATAAATCAAAGGCATTCCTGTATATCAGCGACAAATCCTCTGAAATGGAAATGAGGAAAAACACTCCATTCAAAATATCCTCAAAAAAATAAAATACTTGGGAATCAACCTAACAAAAGAGGTGAAAGACCTATACAATGAAAACTACAGAACCCTAAAGAGAGAAGTAGAAGAAGATCTTAGAAGATGGAAAAATATACCCTGTTCATGGATAGGCAGAACTAACATCATCAAAATGGCAATATTACCAAAAGTTCTCTATAGGTTTAATGCAATGCCAATCAAAATCCCAATGGCATTTCTTGTAGAAATAGAGAAAGCAATCACGAAATTCATATGGAAAAATAAAAGACCCAGAATAGCAAAAGCAATTCTAAACAGGAAGTGTGAATCAGAAGGTGTAGCGATACCAGATTTCAAACTATACTACAGAGCAATAGTAACAAAAACAGCATGGTACTGGTACCAAAACAGGCGGGTGGACCAATGGTACAGAATAGAGTACACAGAGACCAATCCACAAAATTACAACTATCTTATATTTGATAAAGGGGCTAAAAGCATGCAATGGAGGAAGGATAGCATCTTCAACAAATGGTGCTGGGAAAACTGGAAATCCATATGCATCAAAATGAAACTGAATCCCTTTCTCTCGCCATGCACAAAAGTTAACTCAAAATGGATCAAGGAGCTTGATATCAAATCAGAGACACGGCATCCGATAGAAGAAAAAGTTGGCTACGATCTACAAATTGTCTAGTCGGGCTCCAAATTCCTCAATAGGACACCCATAGCACAAGAGTTAATAACTAGAATCAACAAATGGGACTTACTCAAACTAAAAAGTTTTTTCTCAGCAAAAGAAATAATAAGAGAGGTAAATAGGGAGCCTACATCCTGGGAACAAATCTTTACTCCTCACACTTCAGATAGAGCCCTAATATCCAGAGTATACAAAGAACTCAAAAAATTAGACAATAAGATAAAAAATAACCCAATCAACAAATGGGCCAAGGACCTGAACAGACACTTCTCAGAGGAGGACATACAATCAATCAACAAGTACATGAAAAAATGCTCAACATCTCTAGCAGTCAGAGAAATGCAAATCAAAACCACCCTAAGATACCATCTCACTCCAGTAAGATTGGCAGCCATTAGGAAGTCAAACAACAACAAGTGCTGGGGAGGATGTGGGGAAAAGGGTACACTTGTACATTGTTGGTGGGACTGCAAATTGGTGCAGCCAATTTGGAAAGCAGTATGGAGATTTCTTGGAAAGCTGGGAATGGAACCACCATTTGACCCAGCTATTCCCCTTCTTGGTCTATTCCCTAAAGACCTAAAAACAGCATGCTACAGGGACACTGCTACATCGATGTTCATAGCAGCACAATTCACAATAGCAAGACTGTGGAACCAACCTAGATGCCCTTCAATAGACAAATGGATAAAAAAAAAAATGTGGCATTTATACACAATGGAGTATTACTCTGCATTAAAAAATGACAAAATCATAGAATTTGGAGGGAAATGGATGTCATTAGAGCAGATTATGCTAAGTGAAGCCAGCCAATCCCTAAAAAACAAATGCCAAATGTTTCTTTGATATAAGGAGAGTAACTAAGAACAGAGTAGGGACGAAGAGCATGAGAAGAAGATTAACATTAAACAGGGATGAGAGGTGGGAGGGAAAGCGAGAGAGAAGGGAAATTGCATGGAAATGAAAGGTGATCCTCAGGGTTATACAAAATTACATACAAGAGGAAGTGAGGGGAAAGGGAAAAATAATACAAGGGGGAGAAATGAATTACAGTAGAGGGGGTAGAGAGAGAAGAGGGGAGGGGAGGGGAGGGGAGGGGAGGGGAGGGGAGGGGAGGGGGGATAGTAGAGGATAGGAAAGGCAGCAGAATACAACAGACACTAGTATGGCAATATGTAAATCAATGGAAGTGTAACGGACGTGATTCTGCAATCTGCATTTGGGGTAAAAATGGGAGTTCATAACCCACTTGAATCAAAGTGTGAAATATGATATGTCAAGAACTATGTAATGTTTTGAACAACCAACAATAAAAAAATTAAAATAGAAAAAAAGAAAAACATTCTAATTTTTAAAAACTTTTTGGAGTATTTAGACATATATGATATGATATCTTGGGAGGGGGACCCATTGTGAAATTTATTTATATTTCATATATAACACATATAGCCTATGGGTAAATTTGGTGTGCATATTTTTTTTATTCAAGCCTATATTTTGACTTCAGTCTCTTATGTAAAATCAGGTGTGGAATTTTCCACGCTTGCATCCTATTGGCATTTAGAAAATTTTCATTTTGGATTTTCAGGCAAAGAGCAATAAAAATGTGAGACAAATGTTCAATTTAACTAGTTGTGAGGAAAATACAAAGTTAAACCTCAGTGAAAATAACAATTCAGATGCATCATGTTGAAAAAAAATTAAAGTTTGACAATACCAAATACTGAGGAATATATGAAGAAATAAGGACTAACAAAAGGTACTGGGCGTGTCCTGGGTGTGTATATGTCCCAATGCCCAGACATTCTAATTCTGGACACAAAGTCTGGGACATGTGCCAAGGAGTCAAGTATGAAAAGTAATTCCTGTATTATTTGCAATATTTCTAACCAACCTAACTGTACGTCAACAGAATGGATAATTAATGTATGGTATCTTAATTCACTGAAATACTAATGAGAAATTAAAGTGAGCAAAACCAAGTAACTATCAACATAGATAAATCTCCAAAAATATTAAATAAAAAATGCAGATTGCAGGAGTATAGGTTTAAAATAATACAATTTTTAGTATTTACATTTGAGATAGGGATGCAGGGAATACATTTCAGGTGAGCTACATCAAAGTTAATGGTTTCTGTAAAATGAGCTTAAATTTTCCTGCTGTTTGTAAAGTAAATTCACTTCTTGAATGCACTTAGCCAATTAAGGAACCATTCTAAAGTTTTATTGGACTAATTGCCTCCATTTCCTTAATACTAAAACACTATGTTGCTACATCAATTGCTACTTGGGAAAAAAAATAGAACAGCTTTGATGATTATATTAAAAATCCTAAGGCAGAATTCTCAGCTTGCATATTTTAGAATTAATTCCCCAAAGAACACTAACTCCAAATCACAATAAAAGAGTTGATGCTTCATAAAATTGTAATTTCTTAACTAGTATCAAAATTGAGATATCAGGCAGATGGCTCAATAGTCCACATTTTTTTAAATTCTTTTACTTAAAACACCACAGATTTATTCTGTCACAATGAGAGCAGTGAGAAGTCTGAAATCAAGGTATTCATAAGGCCCCACTCCTTCTGGGGGCTCTAGGGGCAAATCTGCTGTCTCTTTCTACTTTTTTTAAAATGTTTTTTTAGTTGTTGATAGGCGTTTATTTATTTTTATGTGGTGCTGAGGTTTGAACCCAGTGCCTCACCCATGCTAGGCAAGCACTCTGCCTCTGAGCCCCATCTCCAGTCTTCTCTTTCTATTTTGATAGCTGCTGACATTTCTTATGGTTGCAACACTCCAGTTTCTACTTCAGTGGTCACATTGCCTCCTCCTCTGTCTCTCCTTTGTGTATCTCTTATTTTAAGGGCACTTGTCATTGGACTTAAGGGACCACCTGGAAAATTCAGGTGATCTCATTTCAAGATCCCTAATGACATCTGCCAAGATCCTTTTTTCCAAAAAGGATCACATTGACAGATCGCAGGAATTTGATGTGGGTATATACTGTGAAGGGCACCATTTACCCCACAACAGGTATTTAGTGCCCTCTGTCTGCATTTTCTTTGGATCTTTAAATTCTTCAGCTGGTAACTCTGCTGTTCTATGCAAACCAGTGTCCCTTTCATTTCAGGTGGTGGTCTGTGTGCAATCAGCTTGGGTCATGGTCTATTTCTAATTTGTTATTTTGAGGACTCAGTGTTTTTAAACTGAGAGTGATACTCTCCTAGAAAGTATCACATATGAATATCTCTCAGGAACGTTTTAAGATAATTTAAGAAAACAATTTCTAATTTATGAGCATAATTCTTATTTACAAGAAAAAAACTGTGAAATGAATGAAAATAATTTTTTGAAACATTGACAGCAATGTCATGCCTCTATAATAGGGTGCTTCTGGAAATGTCCAGTATCCTCAGGATCCATAACAATTAGAAAAGAATTAAAGGCCCCAGGGAGGAAAAGGGCCTTTTTCCATGGGAGTGTGTGTGGTGGGGCAGCACACTACATTTTTTTGTCACTACCTGTTTGCCTAAATTTTCAGCTCCTAAACTCAATTTGATCCAGTTGAAAATACTCTCAGGAGTCATTTCTATAGGTTTAGCACAGGCCCTATTAGAAGTCATATCATCACTGAAGGTTTTATCATTACTGTAATGTACCTGAATTTACAAAAGATTGTAGGAATAAGAAGGACTGTTAATAATTTCAGGTAGAAATACAGCTCTTATTTACTATCCAAGAAACCTATTCACCTGAGTTGCTGGAGTCCTTCAATTATTAACTGAAAGTTGCTACAGACAACTTGTATACAATGAAAGAATGGAAATGTCCTGAAGATTGGTCCATTCAGAACATGAATAAACAAAGGTGAATTATGTGTATCCCATCAAAAAACTTGTGACCAGAATGCTCATGTTTCCCCGACCTGGATCTTCCTGCAGATAGTATTTATCAAACATGATCTACATAAATTTAAAAGATATTGTACTAATCCTTATAATGACCCCACGATGTAGATATGCTAAAAAGTACATGCTATAGATGAGCAAATTGAGATTCTAGGATGCTTCCTAATTAGCTGAAGGCCACATTCCTAGTAGATGGTACAAGAATTCAAAGTCTTCTATTTTGATAACAACAATGTCTCTTAGCTCTTTTTGTCTCAAGTCCCCTTTAATTATTAAAATATATGGAGGATCCCCAAAAGCTTTTTTTATGAGAGTCATACCTACTGGTGTATACCACATTGCAAAAAATAGAGTGTATAAAACATTTGTTAGTTTTAAAATAAATTGTTTTAATAACAATAAAAATAAACCCATTACATAACACAAATAACATATTTTTAGGAAAAGTCACTATCTTCTAAAATTTAAAAAAAACAGTGAAAATAACAGCACTATTACATTTGTACAAATCTCTGTAATTCCTGGTTTAATAGAACACAGTTGGGATCTCATATTTGTTTCTGCAATCATTCTTTTGTAATATGTCAACTTGGTCAAAGTATGTGAAGCAAACACTTATGAGAATGGTAGAACATTGAGGCATCCAGACCTTATTAGTTTTTTATATTGCTTTCCTCTAAGATGAATCCATGCACCAGAGTTTGAGCATCTCTATGGAGATAAGCACAGAAAGAAGAGAAAATGTGCCTTGATAAAGAAAAATGAACCCGGTGATGAATTTAGCTTTTTTCTTTTTCACAATTCTTCCCTGAGATGGCCCTACTGCAAATACTGCCACTATCATTCTCTATTTCTTCCCATTACTATTTTTAATACCCCACTTCTTATGTCCCTTTATACTTTGTGCCCAACTCTATTATAAGATTTATCTCCCTTTAGTGAAATTATTGTTTATTATTGCCCCAACCAAGTCCCTTTAGACTATAAATTAGACAAGAACAAAGACTGTGTCACTCAACTCTATAATTCTAGTTCCCAGCACAGTGCCCAGCACAGAAAGTGGACTCTACATACACATTTGAACAAAGGATTGAATGAATGAATGAGTGCCTAACTCAAGTTAGTCTCATCTCTACCTAAATTAAACCTACATTACCCGCTTCTTCCATTATTCTTATGGTTATTATTCATCTACTGAGATGTTCCTTAAAGTCTGGGTCCTGCTTTAATCCCTTCCTGTGATCCCTACACGGTCCTCCTGAAGGATGCTTGAAC
Organism: Spermophilus citellus; assembly: GCF_964194105.1. NCBI lineage: Eukaryota > Metazoa > Chordata > Mammalia > Rodentia > Sciuridae > Spermophilus > Spermophilus citellus. The sequence continues at coordinate 26,803,953 of NC_138194.1, read as the reverse complement.
ATTTAAACAGGTCCTCTTTTGTAAACAAACTTACCATCATTCACTTTAAGGAAATAAGGCAATTATCAACGGTGATTCAAATAATAACAATATTTTACAAAGTAAAACCTTCACAGCACGAATATGCAACAACGAATCCCACTATTATGTTTAATTATAACGCACCAATTTTTTTAATTAAGCAAACAAAAGGAAATTTGGAAATAATATCTTGGGGGCAAAGAACAGGAGAATCTTCTGATTTCATTTTGCATTTTCTCCATAAATAATTTTGTGAAAAGGGATGTACACAAAAAGTGTTTTCTTTTAAATAAGAATGCCTCAAAGTAATCCAATTTGATGTCAGATCTGTTTCACCTCCAGGGGAACCCAGTTGCACTGAGATTGTAGAGCTGCCCATCCTATCCCCATGAGCGCCATCTTCACTTGAATTCTTTCCAGAAGAAAGTAGTCAGTTTTTCCGAGATTCCCTGTATGTGTGATTTGCAAATGTGCAATATCATCACATTCACAATCACATTTTGGAACAACTCAACCGTAAAACAACAACAACAACAACAACAAAAAAAAACCTGAACTATATGCACAAGTAAAATTATAAAATAAGATAAAACAAAATCACTTTCATTCAAACTACTTTGATAATTTAAGGAAAATTTGTTTCTCCCCTCACTGCACCCCCTTTTCTATCCTGTGAATATTTGTCTTCTTTTTTTTTTTTTGTCTTCTTCTTCTTGCAATCAATGTCTGATCACAAAGATAAACACAAAGTAAAGTAGAAAACACAACATGCTAGGAGTCCCTGGGTCAAATTGAGAGAAACCAAACCAATTATAAGCAGTTTAGAGTCTTCTCTCCTGGTTATTTATAGTCAGAGAGCAACGGTGAAAGTAATGAAATGTCTTGATCAAGTAGTGAGCCTGCAAAATATGTTTTACTCATTTCTAAGAGTCATGAAAAATACAAAGCACACAAGATTAAAAGGGTAAATATGTGTTCGTCAATCTCATCAGTCTGAAGCTATTTTTTTTTCTTTTGCCAATTATTCAAAATCTTTCTGTGAGATCTTGGTTTCTGGCTGTCCTCTGGAACGCTTCTTTGGAAATGTGTTTTTCTTCCTATGTCACTCATGTGGAAAGACTTTAATTTTCCACCTCCACTTTCCAGTGGAAAGTTGGCCCACTCAACATCACAGCCTGCCGTCTTTATGTTCCCCTCCAGTCCTGGGCTGATCTTGAATGCAGAGTGCACAGTAGAGCAATTACAAAGACTGTTCAGATTTCAGTGTGCCGGACCAAAGGGCAGGAATGGCCAGTTCCTCCAGCTCAGCTTCTTAACGATACTTGGACCCTCCACAAGGGACAATAGTATAGCATTTTGTAAAATGATCATGGGTAGCATAAATAATAAAAAAAAATAATTTTCGAAAACCAGCAAACCATGGAAACTTCAATCAGGATTATTATTGTACAACACAGGCACATCAGAAGTGAGATCCCCATAAAATGCTACAGTACTCTTTGCTTCATGTGGTAATGAAGTACAAAAGAAAAAAAAAAAGGACTAACATTTTGGACTCTATTTCTATATTATTGAGTAAGTTAGCTGGTAGGACTCTGGAAGGTTGTGTCTTAATTATTACTCAGGTGAGCTGTAATGAGTTGTATAAAGACAAGGAAATAATTGGCTAGTCAAGAAACCAGGTTTTCCTTTTCAGAGTAGTGATCAAAATAATGTGATTAAATTGTTGTAATCAGAGCAATTCTGAAGAGAATATGCTCTAAGAAGTTCCAGGGGTGTTGAGAGCCACAGCTGAGTCGGGATGGCGCCTGGCATTGCCAGAAGGAGTGGTTGAGAGGTGACGCCAGCGAGCCATTAAGATGATGATAATTAAGTTAAGCTGTGTATAATTGCTGTGACTGGATGATGCTGGATTGGGGCAGGCTGTGTATTCAGTTATATATGGACCCCTGCTGTCCGGCAATAGGGCAGCTCCTGCTGCCTCGGGTCCCTCTACTTTTGAGTTCTCCCAGAGTTTCCCATTGAGTTCCCATTGAGTTCTCTCGGGGTTCCCGTGGAGTTCGCAGGGAGCCCAGTTGAGAGCTGGGACAGTTCCCAGGAAGCGCTTGTGGAGTGCCCATGGAGTTCGGGCAATAAAGGAGTTCCTGTTTGAACCTACAAGTGTCTCGTGGCGGCTCGGTTATTTTGTGCCCAGCCAGACTGCGGCAGAGGGGTCTTACAGAGACCCATCCTTAGGAATTTTTGGAGAAGGGAAGACCCCTTCCAAGGGAGAGGTTAAAAGCTTTATCTGAAATGCATGCCTCAAGTATGGATCCATCAAGCCACCACACCATAACCACATGTTCAAAGGTACATAATCACTTACTCACACAGCATTATGCCAAGTTAGAGAGTGTGTTACCCAAGGAAAGATGCAAAGATGCATAAGGAATAAGAATACCTACCTAAAGTACCATTTGGTAAGTTCATTTACCTCTTGCTGTTAATAATCTCTTGGATATCAGCTTAATATCATTTCATCATGAGATTCTCTCTGACACCTAATAATCTGTCATCACATTCTTTCTCATGTAAAAAAATTGTTTCATATTATGTAAAAAATACTGACTCCATTCATTTATTTCCTGTCTCCTCCAAATTACATGAAGACATGAGACTTGATAAATATGTTGACTGAAAGAAAAGATAAATCAATAAATACTGAGTAAATGCTTTACTTATTATTTGAATAAATAATCTTGTACTCTTTTTTACAGATTTCCTCTCCCATAGTCTTTGCATGGGTGACCCTAAGAGCAACCTGAGAATTCACAGAAAAAGTAAGACCTCTAAAAATTGTCATGTGGTTTATGGTTAAGTATCAGGTATGCAGAGGCAAGAGCTTGCATTCTCACTTTGCAATAATCCTTATATGGGCTTGAGTTTTGTTTTTGGTGTTTTTTTTTTTTTGGTTCTTTGTTGTTTATTTTACTCTTAACAAATAAAATTTACTTTTCATTTAACAAATAAAGTGAACTTACAATTTTACATAGAAAACAGATACATGTTAGGCATGTATAAAACCTCAGTTTTATATTCTATCTCTGTAAAGTTAGGACTTTTCAGTTCTTCTTTCACTTTAGCTCTTGGCAGCATTTATTGCTAATGATCATGTTGGACAGGTAAATTTTTAAAATGCAGCGAACAAGGGTAAGATGATAGAAAGGGTGGGGAGGACTGGCTTAATCAAAAAGCTGATTTGGGCTAATTGCGAATGCATTGAGGTCTTCTGAGTTTTCAAGAAAAATGGAGCCACGGATGTTAACTAGCTACGAAAGCCTAGAAATGTTTATCCATGGTGCAACTTCATTTCTTTCTTTGCTATTATTTGGTTCTGGAATATTCCCCAAAGTCCAATGCATTAAAAGCTTGGTTCCCTGCCTGTGGCTATGTTGAGAGGTGGTTAGATTGTTAAATGGTGGGGACTAGTGGGAGGAAATTAGGTCACTGGGTGTGTACTCTTGAAGGGGACATCAAAACCCTGGCTACGGACTTGAGTTCTACAGGCTTCCTGGGGCTTTGTTATCTAATCCAAGGCTTAACTAAATAACCTAGGTCGACAACTTTCATAACCATTTTTCTAGGTCTAACATATCCTCCTTTCTAGGTACCTGATTTTGTCCAGATTTGGAATGTCTCCCAAAAACTTATGTGCTGAAGACTTGGTCCTCAAGATAGCAATGTCTAGAGGTGAGGCTTTGGGGAAGTGATTAAATAATGGGGGCTCTGACCTTATCAGTGGATTGATCCATCTGATGGATTAATAATTTGAATGGACTAGTAGAAGGAGGTAGAGTCTACAGGCAGATGGGGCATGGTTGGAGAAAGTAGGTCACAGGGGTGTGCCTTTATGGACTAGATCTTGTCCCTAACCCCTGGCCCCCTTTTCTGTTCCCCACCCCGGTTGCTTTGAACTGAGCAGATTTCCTTGGTCACACCTATCACCATAATGCTCTGGCAATGGAGCCACTCAGCTGACCATGGACTGAAACCTCTGAAACCATGAACAAAAATAAACTTTTCCTCCTTTAGGTTGTTTTTCTTGGGCATTTTTCACAGAGATGAAAAGCTGACTAACATAGTACCTGTATTATTGGGAATAGATGGGGTTCTTGCCAGATCTCAGCTATTAATCATCTAAAATCTACCTGTATGTTTTTATTCTGATGTAAATTCTATCACTCTATCATAATATGTTTCTGTTTTAGAGACACTACATTTATATCAGTCTTCAATTCACAAGAACTGCTGATACTCAGGCTTTGGATTTTTCTTTTATATTCCTGACATTCCATGTCAAGTAGTTCAAAATCAACTAAAGAAAAAAAATGAAAACAATAAAGAAAATAAAAGCACAAGAAGAGTTGTATTTAAATGAATTCTTCATTGCATTGTGTAACACATACAGTATAAATTTTGAAAGATGAATAGTTCTTCACTCATTGATTTGAAATCTTTAGCCTTTTGAATTGCACAGCATTTATTACATACTATCTATAGGACCTGTGTATATGCTCAATAGATTTATTAATTTTGTCTTCTCATGTTTGCTTGCTTTATTCCAAATTCTATATCTTCCATAAGCACTTAGAAACTTGTTAGTAATCAATAACCTGTTTTATAATAATTTTATGGTGACTTATGAAGATAATGCCTGTTAAACTTTTTTATTTATTGCTATTTGTTTACCTAACCAATGCACTCCAAGAGCTAATTAACTCAAAGAAAATATTGGTATGGTTAGCAGAATTTTTGCTATTTTTCCACATCTGGTTTTTCTACTCTCTGTGTTCTTTGTTGTTACCCATTTATCTTTGCTTTTTATTTATTAGAGCTTTATGTTTATACATAGTCGTTGGTTTCATACCAATAAATTCATACATGCATGGAAATCAATTTCAGTTCATGATTTCTCCCCATTTTCCTTCCCCCCTTTCCCCCACTCCATTCTCCTTCCTCTAGTAGAATTCCTTTGCTTGTCTATTAATTTGTACTTGTTGGTTCTTTATGTAATCTAATCTTCCCTCTTCCTTAATTTTACTCTAGCTTCCAATATGAGAGAAAATATTCAACTTTGAGTTCTGAGTTTGGCTACCTTCACTTAACCTGATAGTCTCCACTTCCAGATTTTTATGTTTGCTTTAGCACTAAAGAATATTCCATGTAACAAAAAAAAATTAAGTAACTTTAAAATTTAATTAGTTTGAGTGACATCAGTGGAATACAATAAAAAGCTGAAAATTCTGTCCACCATAAAAGCCATTATAAAATTGGTTAAAAAAACTAATAATTGTCAAAGTCAACTTTTTCAAGATTCTAGAAATAATCCAAAGCCTTCTACTTCCTTAATAAGAGATAAAATGTGCTCATAGCCTCTACTAGATTCATGGTCTTGGGTAGGAACAACTCTTGCTTTTCCAGACATAGTGCTACTTCTTAGCACTGCTTAAGCTTGTGTACCAAGGGCCCCAAACTCACCCTCAGATTTCTGATTCTCAGACAGAAATACATGGATGGATCAGGATCTTTCCACTGTGCACTAGGTGCTCATTATTCACATCAGCAGCTGAGTAAATTCATTGGTCATGAGGGACCAACACATTCCAAGGGGCATGATCTTGTGTACTTTCTCTGCTCTTCCTGTATCAAAACATTGTATTCCTGGAGCCTAATATACACATTGTGTATTCTCAGTTACCCTGGAACACACATTGACCTTCCTGGATGGTGCTTACGTTTCATTTAATCTTGGTCTCACATACCCTGGCCTCCCAATAAATGGTGAAAGAAAAACAATGCAGAACTAAAAGCCAAATCCTTGAAGAGTAAAAGATTTGGTAAAATGTTAGCCAGACCAGACAAGGGAAAAACTGAAAAAAAAAGGAAAATAATAAAATTGCTGAAATTAGGAATGAAAGAAGAGACGTTAGTACTTATTGATTATGCTGAAATAAATAATATGATAAAGGAATGCTATAAATAGTTGTATATCAAAGAATTTGACAACTTAAGTACAAAATAGATAAATTACTTGAGACATACAATCTACTAAAAGTTATTTGAGAAGAATTAATGTCAACTTTCACAAACTATTTCAAAAAACAGAAGAAAAAGATATATTTGCCAATTATTCTGAGGCTAGCATCATCCTGATATTGCAACCAGACAATACCACCATAAGAAAACCTCAGATCAATATCCCCTGTGAATATGGGCAGATACATCCAATAAATCTTCGTTAACTAAATCTAGCAAAATATAACTATGAACAAGTGAAATTAATCCCAAGAAAGCTAGGTTGGTTCAATTTATGAAATCAACCAATGCGACTCACCATATTAATAGAATAAAGGATAAAAAATGCAAAAAATATTTAACCAAAGTCAACTTTCTTCCATGATAATTTGGTAAAATACAAAAGAAATGGGAAGATATGTACAAAAGACACAAAAGGAAGGAAAAAAAAGAAATATAGCTTTAATATAAATGCCTTGCACTAAAACTCATCATACCTTTACTCCCAAAACTAGTACTCCCTCTAAACCTGTTACTCCCAAATTTCTGAGAAATGTCTGAATTTTTAGTCACAATCTTAAAGTTACTAGAAATTCACCCTTATGAAATTGCCCTGTGTGCCATTAATTAGCCCGCTAATAAATTTATTTTTAGAATAGATTGAACAAAGGAAGATATAAAGCCTATAACCAAGTTATTTTTTCAGAAACCTAAAACACATGGTACATCCTCAACATCATCTACTGATCATATAATGGAAAAGACATCAATCTAAGGAAACTGAGAATAGCCAGAAGGACACAAACCCTCATGTGATCACCAGACTGATGTCATCCCACAGACCTTCCCATGACCAACACTCACCAAGTTTCCTTTTTTTTAAATACTTATATAGATAATAGTTTATAGCATTTTAGATATACCACTTAATTATCCTAAATATCAAAGCTTGTAAATGTAACTTGTTTTCTGTTTTATCTTCTACAGTATTTTTTAGCTACTTTTTGTTTTTTATTTATATATGACAGCAGAATGCATTACAATTCTTATTGTACATATAGAGCACAATTTTTCCTCTCTGGTTGTATACATAGTATATTCACACCAATTCATGTCTTCATACCTGTACTTTGGACTAATAATTATCATCACAGTCAACCATCATTAATTACTTCATGTCCCTTCCCTTCCCCTCCCACCCCTCTGCCCTATCTAGAGTTCGTCTATTCCTCCCATGCTTTCCCTCCCTATCCAACTATGAATCAGCCTCCTTATATCAGAGAAAACATTCGTAATTTGGTTTTGGGGGATTGGTGAACTTCACTTAGCATTATCTTCTCCAACTCCATCCATTTACCTGCAAAAAAAAGTGTGGCATATATACACAATGGAATATTACTCAGCAATAAAAGAGTATAAAACCAAGTTTCCTTTAAAAAAGGAATCTGAGAACTCCAGAGCCCTCACTCTCAAAATGGCCTGTGTTCTCCCTTGAATGGGTATTCCTTGCTTTCCTAAATAAATCTCTCTTCCTCATTAACTGATAACGTGCTGAAACTCTTTTCCATCACATATTTCAATAACCCCATTATCCTGAGTTGAGACTCCCCCCTTTCTGGAACCCCTTTAGACCCCCTTCGATGACAACAACATCTTAGCAGACTAGAACAGAATGGAATTTTCTCAATATAATAAAAGGTATCCACAAAAATTCACAGCTAGGATTGCATTTAATGGTGAAAGACTTATAATTTCCTGATGTTTCTGAACAAAATATAAGATCTCATCTCTTGCCAATTTTCATCAAGTTCTAGCCAAGGGCATTTAGGAGTGAAAAGGAAATAAAAAGCATTCAGACTGGAAAGGAAGAAATAAAACTATCTTTATTTGTGAATAATATAATCTTTTGCATATAGAAAATCCTAAGAAATTTACTAAAATTCTATATATAGTTCAGTCATTATATTTAATGCTTTGTTAGTCTGTTTACCAGTTTATCATCCCCATGAAAACCTAAGTTTCTGGAGTCTGGGACATCATTGATGCACATACTTAGGAATACTTGGTAAACAAGTGACCAAAGCATTAGGAAGAGTAGCACTTGGGATTTGGACCTGAGTTGTAAACCCAGATCTGCATTGAAAGTGTATTTAATTTTCTAACCTTCATCTTTCATCTGTAGCATTGTTTAAAAAGAAACTAATAGTTATGATTGCTGCAATTTAAGACAATTTAAGTTGTCTTAAATATATAGAAAGCTTAAACATCAAAGAACCCTACAAATCCCTCAGGTCTCAGTTTATTTTATCTCTAAAATGGGAAGGACAGCTTATACCTGCCTAGATAATTTCTATAAAGATCAATCTGGATAATCTCATAAGCACTTAGGACATTTGGCACATAATTGGTATTTGCATCGTAGTTAATAATACCTTAATTTCCTGGTTCATTCCCCTCCTCCACTATCACCTTCTCAGTGAGGCCCCATATGGCTATTTCTCCTACTCCATCCCAACCTACACCACCACACAACAATACCCCTTAATTTGCTCTATAATTTTATTTATTGTTTATCCCATTCTCATATACTACTAATACTTTAAATTTTTCTTTAATTATTAGAATGCAAACTCCACAAGAGTAGAAATTTGCTCAGTCTTTTTATTTTCACAATATACTCTCACCTTCTACAAAAATGCCTGCCACATAGTAGGTATTTAAGAAATATACTTTGAGCCAGCAGCTCTGGAGGCCGAAGCAGGAGGATCATGAGTTCAAAACCAGCCTCATCAAAAGTGAGGCGTTAAGCAATGCAGTGAGACCCTGTCTCTAAATAAAATACAAAACAGGGCTGGGGATGTGGTTCAGTGGTTGAGTGCCTCTGGATTCAATCCCTAGTATCAAAATAAAAAAAAATACACTCTGACTTTTAAGAAATATATACTCTCTTTTGATCATGTAGGCATTAAAAAAAAAGCATGGAGAATTTTGTCAGCATGGAGTTATGAAAACAACGGATTGAACAGAGCCCCACTTTAATAAATTGCTCCATTAATAATCACTAAGCATTGATTGAATCCACTTTGGAATAATGACTGTGCCAGCCCCTTTTCAAGGGGTACAGAAGAATTTTAAAATAAGCTACTTATAATCCAGTTGAGTATACAAAAGGAACAAATTTGGTACAATTAGTGCCCACTGCAAACTACTATAGAATTTTTTGGCTCAGACCAAGTGCTGATTGAATTTAGATAAGAGAGGAATAATTGAGGGTTAAGAATGGTAAGAAATGTCTCCTTGGAGGTCATAACATTTGGCTTGGGTCTAGGAAGAGTAGCACTTGGGATTTGGACCTGAGTTGTAAACCCAGATCTTCATTGAAAGTGTATTTAATATGGGTAAAATTTGGATAGATCTTTAATCAGCACAGTAATGTTACAGGGTAGGAATTGTACACCTTTATGAGCTGTTGAGAGCCACAGCCAAAGGGGCCCCAGCAAACTTCCAGCTGCCAGCAAACTTCCAGCTGCCAGCTGATGATTGGCTCACAGCGGCACCAGCAACATCTAGCTGATTGGCTCCTCTGTGGTGATGCTCATTGGAGATGCTCATTGAGCTGTTTCCCTGCCCTTTCAGACTGCCAGCTGATGATTGGCTCACAGCAGCCCCAGCAACATGTAGCTGATTGGCTCCTCTGTGGTGATGCTCATTGGGCTGTTTCCCTGCCCTTTCAGACCACGGAGCTGTTCATTGGGGGACTTTTTTGGCTCCGCCCACGCGACCCAGCCAATCGGCCTCAAGAGCAGGAGGATTGTGGGAGGTGGAGAGGCTGGTGGTTGAGACAGAGGCTTGTGGGAAGCCGGTGGTGGCAGTTGGGCTCTGAGGGTTTTTCCTGAGGAGCTGTTTTGTTTGGCGTGTGTGGTTCTAAAAATAAAGTTGTTTCTTTGACAAGTGGCTCCTGAATCGTGCCCAGCCAGACTGCGGCAATGAGCAAAGCTATAGGGAGATGCAAAGAGGTTACGTAACTGGTCTGAGGCCACACAGGGTTGTGATGCCAAAATGTGGAGCTGCCACAACACAGATTGTAGAACATCTGTGCTGTCTTTGGACCACACTCCCTCTGTTCAACTTTACTATGTACCTGCATTCTGAAATTTCTCTAGCTCCTCTGTTCCCATAAGATTAACATTTTCCAGAAGTAAACTTTAAAATATAAGCAAAGGAAAATGAATAAAAGTTTACATGTGCAAAGATGTGGACATGTTTGTGTAGCTCAGGCAACTAGGGAAACGGGAGTACAGAGAACACATCACCTATTTTCTTTCCTATTCTGGATATTTTTTTTAGATATTTAGTTGTCAATGGACCTTTGTTTTATTTATTTGAGATAATATGCAGTATTATTGTATGCAGTGCTGAGGATTGAACCCAGAGCCTCACACATGCTTGGCAAGAGCTCTACCACCAAGCCACAACCCCAGCTCCTATTCTGGATTTTTTTGTATAAGGTTCATTCTCTCAAGTATATCAGATATAATCTGCACCCCAGACTTTATAGATACTAAAACCAAACCAAACAAAAGTGATTTCTTGTGTTGGTTGGTTCACTGTTTGATTAGAAGATAACTACAGTTGTAGAATTTTCTAATGACAAGGCATGATCTGTATCTCTAATCATGAGAGCTTAAAATTGCTCTATATCAAATGATTTTATTAGCCTCAGACTGCAAAGAAAATATAGCCTCCATGAATTTCTAGCCTCTTGATTACCTGCCAATCATCCTATCATAGACTGGATCCAGGTTGAGTTTAAAGTACTGCATGCAATCAGTACATCTCTCATCAGTGAATGGCCTTTGGAAGAAAGTTGCAAATTAAGACTTGGAAGTAAGACAAAGAGCAGCAGCATTTGGGGAATAGGTTTCTGGATATAAAATTCCTCCTTTCTGTTTGTAATTACAGCAGCACTACAACTTTGAGATACAGCTCTCCTAAGGAGAAATCTAAATCCAAATATGACTAATGATTCTGTTTCCCCCTGATAGTTATCTACCTATTATTTTTTTAGTCTCAGTATGATTCTATCAATCCCTGTAATACCTATAAAGAAATACATATAGAAAGTAGATAGACTTCATGTTAGACTAGGAACCATGCCAAGACCAGATGTTAGGTCTCTTCAATCTTTTGTATTTATTTGTATGTGTGTATGGTACTGAGATGGAACCAGGAGTGTTAAACGAGCTACATCCCCAGTTCTTTTATTTTTTGAGACGGAGTCTCACTAAGTTTTCCATAATGGCCTCAGATTTGGGCTCCTGCCTCCCACGTTGCTGAGATTACAGGCATGTGATACCACACCCAGCTAGTCTCTTAAATCTTAACTCAGGGCTCCCCCCACATATCAACAGTCAGTATCCAATTTAAGGGATACTCACTAAAGTGATATGATGGCCCAGTATAGCATGTTCTCATGTGGGTCCACAAGGACAAAATGAAGAGAAAGACTGGGAATGAACCTACTTACTTGTCCTAAAGTTATCACAAACATTTATGCAGCATTTCTATAGCTGAGTAAAAATTGGATCCTACCTGTGCATGATAAGAGGCTTTCTGTTTCTAGAGAACTTATCATTTAGTCTGATTTTAAAAAAAAGAGTACATCAAACAATATCACTAAACAAGAAGTGTCTTACACTAAGTGTCAGATGAGAAGTGCTATAAGAGGATCCTTGCATACATAGTGAGACCCCTGACAGGGATCTGCAGTGTTGGAAGAAGAGGGAAAGATTGTGGAAAGATGGGATCTCCAGGGTAAGGGAGATTTCTCAGAGAAGCTCTGGAGAAGCTTTAAAAATAAGTAGGCCTGTTTGATAACAGAAGCTAATTTAGATTTCAATACAGAATTTTAGAAATCTAAGTGAATCAAATACTGTTATCAACCAGCCTTAATATACTAGATAATTTAATCAAATCAACTCATTCCCTGTTGTATGGTGTCAATAACATAACAAGAAATAAAACTTTTTTCTTTTTTTAAATTATTATTTTTTATTTATATGTGACAGCAGAATACATTACAATTCTTATTACACATGCAGAGCACAATTTTTCATTTCTCTCGTTGTATTCAAAGTATATTCACACCAATTTGTGTCTTCATACACGTACTTTGGATAATAATGATCATCACATTCCACCATTATTTCTAATCCCCTGCCCCCTCCCTTCTCCTCCCATACCTCAGCCCTACCTAGAGTTCGCCTATTCCTCCCATGCTCCCCCTCCCAATCCCACTATGAATCAGCCTCCTTATATCAAAGAAAACGTTCAGCATTTGGTTTTGGGGATTGGCTAACTTTACTTAGCATTATCTTCTCTAACTCCATCCATTTACCTGAAAATGCCATGATTTTATTCTCTTTTATTGCTGAGTGATATTCCATTGTGTATATAGGCCACTTTTTTTTATCCATTCATCTACTGAAGGGCATCTAGGTTGGTTCCACAGTTTAGCTATTGTGAATTGTGCTGCTATAAACATTGATGTGGCTGTGAACCTATAGTATGCTGTTTTTAAGTCCTTTGGGTATACATAAAGGAGAGGGATAGCTGGGTCAAATGGTGGTTCCATTCCCAATTTTCCAAGAAATCTCCATACTGCTTTCCATATTGTCTGCACCAATTTGCAGTCCCACCAGCAGTGTATGAGTGTACCTTTTCCCCCACATTCTCGTCAACATTTATTGTTGTTTGTATGCATAATAGCTGCCATTCTGACTGGAGTGAGATGAAATCTTAGAGTAGTTTTGATTTGTATTTGCTAGAAGTGATAGATATTTTTTCATATATTTGTTGATTGATTGCATATCATCTTAATCTACTTAAAAACTAAATAATACCAGAATTGTTTCTTTTATATTGAATATATAGTAGAAAAAAGACACATCATTAGACACAATACTGTGCTTTGAATTGCTCTCAAAATTGTATTTATTCATGAGGTTATACAATCACCTTTCAAAAATCAGAAGTAGATTTTTTGTTTAAAAATGTGATCTCTGTATTTCCAACATTACTTATCAAGGAAAGAGATTTATGCCTCACTTTCAAATTTTGATTGACAGCCCCCCTAACTTTGGGGATCCTGAGGGACCTCAATGTTGGGTAACACTCATCTAGAAGGAAGAATGACATTTTTTTTTTATTTTCTACACTCACTTACATGGGTTAATATTTGAAACAGCTAATAACTTTTGTAATGTGATTTTTTATGATATATGGAGAAGTACAAAATGTGAAGAATTTGTAGATGGGAATATTGTTTGGCAGGGGCCACCCAAATCGCCATATTATTGGAACTACCATCTTGGAATTATGTTAATTCAAGATGATCTCCCTTGTGAAAACTAAAATGCTAACCACCAAAAATAGCATTCATTAGGTAAGTTGCTGTGTTGCCAGCATTTTTTATATACAACCTGTCAATAAATCACAGGAGACACTCAACACTTTCATTCCCCCACTGACTGAGAGGGCAGCTCACGGCTGCTACCCAGAGTCTGGAGAGAGTCTCTCACAACATATCACCAGTACGATTTTACCAAATGCAGGTCACTTTCACACCATCATAGAGTCAAAACACTGTGAATTGAAACATCATAATTTTAGGACATTCATGGTGTCATAGTCAAGGAAAGTAAATTCCAACCTGAGATTCACAGGTAATCCACCTGCCACCAGTCAGTCAGCTGGGTCCCCAGAGTAATGGCCATTGTTTTCAGGGTTCAGCATTTGCCTCTTCTTGTTGCAGATTGGCTCTCAATAGTTGTGGCAGTCACTGAGTTGTTGACTACTGGATGGACTCCATCCCTATCCTCAAGATTTTGTGTTTGGATCCACAGGATGTAAACAGGAGAGTAGCAGGTAAGAGTTGACTGGCACTCATCAGTGATGACTTCCTTCCCTTGACTATGGATACTGTCTGAACAGGGCATGCCTGCTGCATGGCATTGCACACTTCCTCACATTCTGTGTCCTCTTCAAGAGCAAGCACCACAAAGTCTCCCCCAGATATCCTTGCCACTATCTACAAGGGATCTTGCTCTTCTCGGGTATCTTGCTTAACTGCACAACTCATTAGCTAATCTCCATGAACCACTGCAGATCCATACCTCAGCTCATCTCTTCTATGTTGAGTGGCCAGCTATATGTACTGCCCAAACTTCTGCTCACAGGGGCAATTCCCTTTTACAACTTTTTTGCATAGCCACTTCAGTGGTGCTGTGAAAAGATTGAGAACCACCTCTGGTTGGGGCCAGCCGAGATTGTAGATTTATTTACAACTGGCCTGAATTCTTTTCTCTTCTGATCACAAAGAATTTTCCATGAAATTCTGGATGTGGGTTGAAGGAGACGTTGTGCAGCAATAGGAGAGGGCCATCAATAGTGCTGTGTCCTTCACCAAGAACTCAATTAATCTAGATCCATGCAGAGAGGAAGGTGAGGCATAAAAACTGACATCTGTCTTCTAACATCCTTCAACCTGTGCACAATGCCCATTGGTTGGCTTAACTGAATGTCAAAGGAAGGGAATTGTGTTAATGCTAAGGCTCTAGGGGAGTAGGATAGAAAGTGGATCTGCAGGAGAAAGTGGGAGTAAAGAAAGGGAGGGATTTATACATTCACATATACTCCATCTGCTTCACCTCCTCCTTATCCTCTCCCCTCCTCCATCCCCATCTCTCTCTCTCTCTCTCTCTCTCTCTCTCTCTCTCTCTCACACACACACACACACACACACACACACACTCACATATACAGATGATACATTCATGCATGCCCTAGCAGTGAAAGCATCTTGTTAATTTACAAGATAAATGTCATTTATTGCCTTCTGTGACTGCAAATGGGCTTTTAAAGATCATTAACAGTGCCCTAAAACTTGGTTTTTCTGAAAATGATGGGAAGTTTCTGGCTGTCTAAAGAGGAAACTTGCTTTTTCGAAGAATTGCCACTTTAGAATAGTCAGGCTCTGAAACACAGTGTCTCAGTCAGATGATTCAAAATGCCCAGGGGAAAGCATTTATTTTAGGTGGCAGTCATGCTTTTGACAGCTTGTCTCATGGGGAGCCATTATCATCATCAACATATTTTAAAATTCTGGAGCCATTTGAATTAGTCTCAGAATCTTTTAATTGAATAATAAACAATGTCGAGGTATCTGGCTAAGGACTGGTGTGACTCCAGAGATGATTGATTTTCTACGAATTAATCAAAGAGAGTTTACAAATCAATTCTAGGCTAACATAACTTATAAGACAGAATAATTTCAAAGGATAGTTTAAAATAGTGTGATGAAGTAATCACAAATAAGCTTAAATGTTAAAGAAAATGCTAACAATTATTTTAAAAGCCCTATATTTAAAGTCAGTGCTTTGATTACTACTTATAGAAAGCAAAAGTAATTGAATTGAATGCAAATTTCTTGAGCAAAACACATTCTGTTTTTCTTCAAGGTTCATAGGAACTAGTCAAATAGTTTTCTTAGAAGCAATTTATAAAAATATGTAAACAGATGTCAGGAAATTACAAATTATCCTTACTTTTATATTGCTTACAATACCAATAAGGGTATCCATGAAGTTCAGACTTTTCATATGAGTTTAAAACAAGACTTGGGTTCTTCTAGGTGAAAGTAGGAACTGTAGAGCTCTGGGCATGTGACTATTCATCCTAACAAGAGGCTCATCAATGGGTACCAAGTTCAAGTTAGATAGGAGCAAGAAAATTCTGGTGTACCTCTGCACAGTGGGATGACCATAGATAATGACATGTACTAATGATCATAGATAAAGTACTGTTTGTCTCATAAACCCGGGGAGAAACAAATTTTGCATATTTTTACCATAAGAAAATGATAAAGCTTTGAGGAGACAGATATGCCTACCCTTGTTTAAACATTACACAATGTATGCAAGTATCAGAACATCACACAGTACCTCATAACTATGTATAATTTTTATGTTGTGCATCAGTTAAAATAATTTTTTAAAGAAGAAGATAGACTTGATCAATGGGTCTAGCAGTAGGAAGTTGTATTCTTGGAATGATCCTGCCTAAAAAAGATCAAAAGAATAAACAGTTAGTTTCAGCTAACACCTGACACAGGCCCGTGGCATCCTTTCCTCAGGGCATTTACTATGAAAAGGTTTTACACTAGGGTTAGGGTTGTGGCTCAGAGGTTCAGCGCTCCCCTAGCATGGGTGAGGCCCTGGGTTCCATCCTCAGCACCACATAAAAAACTAAATAAGTAAAATAAAGATATTTTTAAAAGGTCTTACACTCCTGAATATGTGTCTGCAGCACCTCAGGAGTGAGTCTCAGAGTGAGTCTCTCTCTCTCTCTCTCTCTCTCTCTCTCTCTCTCTCAACTGAGAGCCATTCCTTCAAAATGCAATCATCAGGAAGGGTGCAGTCTGGGTTTCCCAGTCTTTGTGGAGGATGGAACCTAACTCCCATAAAGTCAGCTTGCAGACACAGCCACCTAAGTGCATTTTCACTCAACACCTTTTTGTAATGTTTTACTTCTCTGATTCTACTGAGCCTCCACTTCCCCCCATCCCCACTGCTTCAACCTCCTTTAAAAACACCGAATCAGGGGCTGAGGCTGTAGCTCAGTAGTAAAGCACTTGCCTACCTTGTGTGAGGCACTGGGCTTGATTCTCAGCACTGGATATGAATAAATAAAGCAAAAGTCCATCAACAACTAAAAAATACTTAAAACAGAAAACACCCAATCATCTCAGTGCAAACTGCGGATGGGAGTGGAGCTCAGCTCTTTTGCCTCCTGTCATTTTTACTGAATAAAATCTGTTTTCATAACCTTCACTAATGTCCAGCTTTGTTTATCTTTAACAAAAAACCACGCCGGGCACCAGAGAAGACCTTTGATAACCAGGAGTCTTGACATCTTACCCATCAAAAGTTTAGTTAAGCAGTTTTATTTTCTTGTGCTTTTCACGTTTATCAAACTTCAGAAGCAAAATATGAACATCCTAGAAATATGAACATTAAGTATAAAATCAACCCTGAAAAAGTTTGGCATCATTTGTACATATGAATTCCATAGCCAGTTTGTAAAGCAAGTGCTATTTGCAAACAATCTTCCTATTTATTTGGAGGATAAGAAGGAGAACCTAGATGTGATCTTTGAGACGATTTTTTTTTAACAGACAAAAACAAGTTAATTAGAGAGGAAAAGCCTGAGAGAGGAACCCTTTTACCATCTTCCTGAACTTGGTACTTCCAAGAAATAGTGGCCCCATGAGATTTTAAGTGGAATTTTCAGTCTTGGGCAAATGTAGAAAATCATCTCACTTGTCAGGAATGAAGTGTAATATTATGAAAATGGAAAAAGGGTGATAAGAAATTGGATTTAAATTAACATGTAAAGTTTCTAAAAAGCTTTGTCAAACACAAGCAGTTTATCTCTTTTCTATCTGCTAAATGTGGAAGATATCCAGGATATAAGTATAAGAAAACACTGTGGTCTTGGCACATGGATAGAATATTATCCCAGCGCTATGAAAATCCTGCCCTACACAGTCTAGTGCTGGTTACTGTCCTGACCTTGTTTGACTCCACATCCCTAGCTCACTGCACCCAGGTGTTGGATGGTTTGTAGCTCACTGAAAGCCCATTCACCCTGTCTTCCTTCAGTGTGGAACAGTGTGTGGTCCCAATCTTCGAACAGCAATAAGTATCTTCCTTACAGCATCAGCTCACAGCTTATTTTAACTTAGTACTCTTCCCTGACCCCAAATCTTATCTTCCACAGTTGTTCTTATAAATGCTACTAATCCATGGTGATCCCATTCGATATAGTTCTATCTTGTACAAACTATGAGCTTTCTTAGGGAAAGGAATGTGTCTAAACTTCTCATCATTGTATCCCAGATCCAAGTATATAGAAAGTATTCAATAAATCTTTACTGAGAAAAAATGAATTATTGGGTAATCAGTTTGAATGTGTGGTATGAAGTCATTGTCTTGTAGACATTGAAAACCAAGAAAAAGAGGTTATAATCTAATATGTAATATGTAACAGAATACATGCAGCATTGTATCTTAAAATAATATGATTAAAGGATACTTAGAGAAGATTAATCTGTCAACAATGTGATCTCTATTTGCATAAGGGGTAAATTGTCTTTAGGTTTCTGTTTCAGTAAGATTTAGACATAGGATAAAATGACATTAAATCAATTTAGATATAAAATGGAACAGGATTAGATCTAAAATAAAGGTAGAGAAGATACAGATTTAAGGTTTGAGTAAGAAGAAAAAACATCATGAGGCTCTGAACTTGATGTAGATGAGTTAGAAAAGGGTGATAATCAAAAAGATTTGTATTGCTAATCCCAATGTCACAGAGAGGTACAAAAGAACAGAAATTAGTAGAATGACTAGAGAATCTTTGTTCAACACTCAGTTTATTCACTTTGTTGAACAGATCAGAAGTGGAGACTACATCGGCATCATCTTCTAAAGAGGTGATTAGAAGCTCAATCAATCCTTTTGAGTCGCCTCAACCCTGAGGTTCTGGTAACATCCAGCTGCTGGGTCCTCAAAGCTGAGGCTCGACGTTGGAATGTGTCAACAGCTGGATCCCTGCTGGAAGAACCATCTGACCTTGCTGTTTCTGATATCTCTGTTTCAAATTTGCCAAACTTCATCAGATTTCTTCTCCAATTTTTTTTTATTTTATCCCAGAGAGTTAGAATTATTTTCAACACCATGAAAACTGGTTAAGACTTATTAGGTGCCCATTATGTTTGAGGCTCTGAGTTCCATCATTTATGCATGATTTCTTTTCAACTCTAGTGAACTACTACTGTTCCCATTTGGTTGAGGAGGAGCCTAGAAATGGAGATTTGAAAATCTTCACCAAACACAGAAGATTTAAAATCATTCTTGAAATAAGTCTAATCCATGTTTTAGATGAGGCAAATGATACTTAAGAGAGTATCTGGAACTCGTGGAAGAGAGCTGGCAAGTGCAAGGCCAGGAATTCAGCCCAGGTATGACTGATTCCTAGCAGAGCATGGCTTCCCACTCTTTTCCACCAAACACCAATTTGAGGTGAAAGGCCCCAGAGTCTGAGCCAATCCAACTCACTGTCTGACACATCTCTACTTCTCTGAGGGCCCACATTAGCTTTACTTGGGGAAGACAGTTGCTTTGGAATTAGAAGTATTTCATCCAGCTTCAGTTCACACTGTTCATTTCCTCCTATTTTGGCTTTCAATTATTAGAAAAGGAAAAAAAAAGCATCCTGCATTTCAAATTATTAAAATAGTTGAAGCAGCAAATTCACAACTAAGCTAGGTTAGATGTATCCCAGATGGTAGCACTAGAACTTTCACTTAACTTGAATTAGAATGTGAATAATTATTAATTCACTAGACATTCATTTCTTTACTTTTTTTTTTTCCACAGACAATATATAAAACCACTGAAGGAAAATACATGTCTAAAACTGGACACTCAGGAGTTGGAACTTTGCTATGAAGGACAGCAAGTCACTTGACAGCAGCTCAAGCTATTTTTTTTTCTTAATAGGAAGTCCCGGACATAAAATAATTCATGATTTAAAGCCTGTTTTTCAATGTCACCGTGAGACTTAACAAGAAGAAGAACATCTTAGGGAAGAAGCTTCTTAAGGAATACAGTGTCCCAGAATTATACGGAAATAGAGCTCCGTGAACAGAGTTCGCACTAGGAAAACCTAATTTTAAAAAACCTTCAGATAAACCAGCACTGTGACAAGAGCTGGCTTGGAAGAAGAGGCAAAGAAAATGTGCACCCCCAAAGGAAGCAGAATCTCTCTGAGCCTGTGGCTTAGGTTTGTATCAGTGAGCTCTGAGTTCAAACACTCACTGTGGAGCTCTGGGGAGTACTAAACATTCAGACTCTCAAGCACTTAATCTGTGCTATGGGAATAACTATTTCACAGATTCATCATAAGGATTAAATTAACTAAAAGATAAAAGCACATCACTCCATATTCTGCTCTTGTCTAGAAAGAATTCAATAGAAAAGACCTGAAAACAAAGGATAGGAATGATGCTGGTTTGCAGAGCATCAAAACATTTAATAGTGTATTTTTTGTCGATATTTTCAAGCTCTACAAATTGGAAGAAACATTTGTAAGGCACTCCCAAAGCAGTACTCTACAAACCTTACCATCAAAATAAAGTAATCTGAGTTCTAAGGGAATCTGTTGATATGTCCTATTTGTCTTGAACATTTATGCAATTATTGCATGTGAGTTATGAAATATATGTATTTAGAAGTAACAGACTCTCTCAAATCAGGGACCCAAATGTATCCATGTTTCTATTTTTCATAATAAGAATTCTAGCTATGCACTTATAATCTTAGTGGATCCAAGGATTGTGAGTTCAAAGCCACCCTCATCAATTTAGAGTGGCTCTGAGCAACTCAGCAAGACCCTGTCTCTAAATTAAAAAAAAAAAAAGGACTGGGGATCTAGCTTAGTGGTTAAGCATGCCCCTGGGTTCAATCCCTGATACTAAAAAAATAAAGAAGGATTCTAGCTATAGACAGTCTCAAATGGATAGGGCAGAACCCTAAGGACAACCCAGTTATTTTTATTAACAAATAAAAGTACAGGACACTGGGGACAATAAAACAGAACTAATTTTTTCCTGCACCTCCCACTCAGTACATCTAAAACCCCTTGATATTGCATATGAAATAAATGTTAGCACATCCAGTAATGCCATTACTGGACAGAGAGTCAAAGGAAAGAAATCAGTTTGTCAGAGGGACATCTGTACTCACATATTCATGGTAGCACCAGTCACAAAAGCCAAGATAGAATCAATGTAAGTATCCATCATTGGATGAGTGGCTGAAGAAAATGTGGTACATATATATGGTGGGACATCATTCACAAGAAGAAAATCTCATCATTTTGGAATTGTAGATGAAACTGGAGGACAATAAACCAAGCATGAAAAGAGAAATCTGTATGATCTCCTCTACATGTGAAGTCTAAAGAAGTTGACTTATAGAAGTATAGAGAAGAATGGTGTTACCAGGGCTGGAATAGGGAGGAAGGTTGGGGAGAAGTTAGCCAAAAGATACATTTTGGTCAGATAAGAAAAATAAGGTCAAGAGATCAGTTGTACAAGATGGTGACTACAATTAGTGACAATGTATTCTATTCTTGAAAGTCCTTAAAAAATCAATTTTGTGTCTTTTTATACAAAAAATGTGAAGTCATATGTATGTTAATTAGCCCAGTTTAGCCATTCTATAATGTATGTATATTTCAAGCCTAATAAATCATACATAATAAATATATACAATTTGTGGCAATTGTAAAAAAATAATTTAAAAATAATAATAAATACAAGAAGACTCTAAAAGTCAGAGAGATGGCAGATTGGCTAGGAACCTCGGGACTTGAGAAAAACACACAGTGGTGAGTTCTCTAAGTTTTCTTTCTTTTTTCTCTGACTTATATATACTCAATGGCGAGAGCCAGAAACCCTGAAATGAAAGTGGGCACAGATTTTTTAAATTCCCCCCAAAGGCTGCTCTTTGTATAACCAAAGGACAGGAAAATGACAAGTCAGAAAACTTTTAGATAATAACTACTATTCTCCAGCCTAATGCCATAGGAAAATAAAATAAAATAAAAAGTGGCTCCAGACATACCCACACCTGCCACAGCCAAGTGGGGAGCCCAGACTTTCACCTCTGAAGGCTGTAAAGAGGCACCCCAATCTCCTGCTAGACTCAATATCTGACTTACCAGTCAGTATTCCTTTATTAAATTTAAAGTCATTAAAAGCAAAGAAGGTCTCTGAAACTGTCCTAGGCAACAGGAGTCTTAGGAGACAGGATGACAAAATGTGACATGGAGTCCTGGATTGGATCCTGGAACACAAAAGGAACCTTGGATTTCAAAAGGGAGAAATTCTAAATAAATGATGGGCTTTAGTTAATGCTGATTCACTAATAACAATTCATGAATTATAACAAAGATGAAACTGATGTAATAATGGGAAAAACTCCGTGTGAGGAAGGTGAGAAATCTATGTACCATCTTCCCAGTATTTCTTTAATTCTAAAACTGTTCCAAAATTTAAAATTATTTTTTTAAAAAATAACCCACTTATGTGTCTTTTATAAGAAACTCACTTCAACTAGACATAGCCTGGAAGAAGACTATCTTTGCCATATTTTTTTCCTCTAGTTTTGCTAGTTTCCTTAAATAATTAGATGGTTTTTAAGCAAACAAACAAAAACAAAACAACACGTCCTAGTTAAATGTGGCTTTCAGATATTTTTTAGTATATGCACATCCCCTGCAGTGCTGGGGACATTTATAAGAAAAATGATTCATTTTTGTTCATCTGAAATTCAAATTTAATTTTACAAGCATGTTACCAAGACTTCATATGACATACTTAAACTGAAAAAAAAAATATTCATTCTTTATTTGAAATTAAAGTTTTCACGTGAATGTCATATATCAGCTGAAAACTTTAGACTCTGAACCTCGGTCCTTACCATGTTCTGCTCTTTGATCTTCAGCACATGGCTTCCATTCTCCAAGACACCTTGAAGTCAAAAGACAACTGCTGTAATTTAAACATCCATGACTCAGAAAAGAAGACAGGATGAAAGGGCCAAAGGGGCCCACACAGTCCAAATAGAGCTGTTAAGTTTTCTAGAAAGATTCCCATGGTGGCTTCGGTTTTTAATGGAGGCTGAGGATTGTTGACTTTTTGACTGTGTGTTCTGCCAACTAAAATAAACCTGGGAAACTATCTATACAAAAAAAAAAAAAAAGAAATAAAAGAAAAGAAATGAAATGAAAAATGCATATTGAGTAAATAATCAGAAGTTTTTGCCATACTTCATTAAATATTTGTACCTGCTTTTATATATGAAAAAACAATGTCTTCATTCACTTATAATTGACGCTTTAGAATATGTCCTGCATTTATCTCCTGACGTCTTATTTGACAAACATACACTATGCAGACAAATGTATATTTATAACATACTCATTCTGAAATCAGACAGCTTGTCATGTCTTGCTGTGATGAGGAAATAACAACTGCTCTCACCCAGTAAGTAGTTTTATCCTCCCTGACTCTGATCCTGGACATTGTGTTATACAGAAAAGAGAAATCAAAAAACACTTGAGAAAAGACAGAGATTTTTTTTTTTTATTGAAGTGGGAAAAAATGGATGAGAGAAGAAAGAAAAAAAGAACAGCCTAACTTTAGAGAGATTGGAGATTAATTTTAAATTTTTTTATTTTAATTTAATTTTTGAGAGGTTCTTCAAAGATTCAAAAGAGTTTGGGGAAAGAGAAAAAGTATTTGGAGAAGTATTTTCCTAAGCTATGAATTAGAAACTGTGTCATATTCTTAAAGAAAATTTCCCAAGATTTGGATATGAGGTGTCCACAAAAAGCTCCGGTGTTAATGCAGGAATATTTGGAGGTGAAATGATTCAACTATGAGAACTATAACCTAATGATTCCATCCTAGGGTGAATAGACTAACTGGATGGTGACTGCAGGCAGGTGAGGTGGGAGGGAGGAGGTGGTTCCTTGGGGGTGAGCTCCAGAAGGGTTCATTTTTCCTGCAGCTCCTCCCCCTCCCCCTCTCTCTGCTTCCTGGCCACTATGAGGAGTCCTGCCCTTCTGCCATGTTCTGTCTCACCTTGTACCCAGAGCAGTGAAATCAGCTGACTGTGAACTGAACCTGACTATGAGCCCAGAATAAATTTTTCCCTCCTCTAAGTTGGTCTCATATGGTATTTTGGTCACAGTATTGAAAAACGGACTAACACACCAAGAAAGGAAGTTTCATTCATTTCATTTGAGCATGGTACTGTGTGTGCTTCTTAGTCACATGTGATTCTACAGGGACTGAGGCTTGTAAGGCTCTATTTAAACATGTCTAGTACAATGCTGAAAACACAGAGGAGATGGTAGTTTCATGGTAAAGAAAAAAATACTCAATTTATTGTATATAGAAAAATTTGTTGTCATTGTCATCATCATTACTTGGAACAACCTGGTTACAGGAATGCAACCTAGTTCACAATGCAATACTGTGTGTTCACAGTATGAGGTAAGGAAATTAAAATGTGCAAAGTTTTGAAGAACATATTCCAAATATTTTTTTTTTCTCACTGCAGCATCTATGGAATTATAAATGATAGAACAGATATTTAGGTATTAACTTCCTTTAATGGGATGGGACTATACAATCACTTAGGACATGGAAGACCTGCCCACGGCCACCCAGCCAATTGCCTGGCACAATTCTTACTCTCTAATTTAGATGGCAGTTTGAGGTGGGGAAAAAAAATTAACACACACTTTTGCCCCCTTTGAAATACTCACTCTGTTTAGTTCTGTTCAGCTGTTGTTCCTCAGTATTGTCTAGCTGCTAAGCTGAGCCACTATCCTGCAATTTAAATTGATCTAGGTTTTGAGTCTGAGTTGATGACTTCTTAAAACCAGATGGAATCCATGACCCATTTGGGCTGTGTTTATCTTAGTGTGGATAAACTAACTATTTTATGAAGCTCCTATATGTTGTATTCTTCTGCCCTGAAACCTTCAGTTCTCTTTGGTCCAGCCCATGCCATTTCAACTCATAAAATAAAAATAATCATATCTGCTATTTAGTGCTAACTTTGCACCAGTTATCATTTTTGTTTTGTAGATGAAGATTGGAAGACAATCAGCCTGCATCAAGTCAGAATTGACTAAACAAAAGAGTGAGGTTCAACCTAGATCTGCCTGAAAATAAAATTTATGCACTTCACTTACTACAGAATCCCAGCTTCCTTGGGTTTCAAGTACTGAACTTTCAATCGAATCCCTTTGCTTCCTAGTAGTCTTGATGGTTCTTTGGAGGAAGGCTTACTACTGAGTTGTGTCCTGTACCATTGAATTAACAGGTTGTGCAGGCTGTTGTCTACTTATGTAGATGTGTGATGAAGTCTGTTTTGTACACTATCATCTTGCCCATCATTGAAAGAACAAGGAGCATTGAAGTGAACCTGGGACAGATGTGAAGGTGATCTGGCTGGTGATATCTGTCCCCTCATTGATCACTAGCATTGATTTGGCTGATCTGGCTGTTTAAGGCCAGTGTCCCCCTTTCTCCATGTAGGTCCCTCCCAAAGTTGCATGAAGAGGATGACCTTCCCCAATAGAAGAGGACCATTCTCCTGTCAAGGGTATATAAATAGGTGTACTCCCTTGAAAGAACTTCCAAACTCTGACGTTTCATTTGAGGTGAACCTGGGGGTCTTGCCACCTGGAGCTCCTCAAGGAAAGCCCAGTTTAATTTAGCAGACAAAACTTTTTTGCTTCTTGGATTTTTTTTTACTTTTTCAAAATTTATTCTTTTTATATATACATAACAGAGTGTATTTTCACATATCATACATACATGGAATACAACTTATTTTAATTAGGATCTCATTGGTGTGGTTGTACATGATGTGGAGTTTCCTGATGGTGTATTCATATATGAGCATAACAAAGTTATGTACAATTCATTCTACTGTCTTTCCTATTATCACCTCCTCTCCCTTCCCTTCATGCTTCTTTGTCTAATCCAATGGACTTCTATTCTTCCTTCCCCCCATTATTGTGTGTTAACATCCACATATCAGAGAGAACATTTGGCCTTTGATTTTGGGGGATTGGCTTATTTCACTTAGCATGATAGTGTCCATATCCAGCCATTTATTGGAAAAAGTCATAAAGTCATTCTTTTTTAAGGCTGAGTATATTCCATTGTGTATATATACCACATTTTCTTTATCCATTCATCTGTTGAAGAGCACCTAGGTTGCCTCCTTAACTTCACTGTTGTGAACTGAGCTGCTATAAACATTGATGTGACTGTGTCACTGTAGTATGCTGATTTAAAGTCCTTTGGGTATATACTAAGCAGTGGGATAGCTGGGTCAGATGGTAGTTCCATTCTAAGTTTTCTGAGGAATCTTCATACTGCTTTTCATGGTGGTTACACCAATTTGCGGTCCCACCAGCGATGTGTGAGTGTACCTTTTCCCCCACAACCTTGCCAACATTTATTGTTGCTTGAATGCTTAATAATTGCCATTCTGACTGGAATAGATGGAACCTCACTGAAGTTTTAATTTGAATTTCTTAATTCCTAGAAAAGTCAAACATTTTGTAGATCATTTGTATTTCTTCTTCTGTTAAATTCTGTTCAGTTTTGTTTTGGTTTGGGTTTTTTTTTTTTTTGCCCATTTATTGATTGGATACCTTTTGGCTTCTAAAGGATCACCCACTAGATTACCCTTGATACATCTTGTATCAGCTCTTTTTCATTTCCATAGTGGGGAATTAACCAGATTAGTCTTCCTCTGGCTTCCCCCAGAGAGTTCATCTCTCTTAAATTCTTTTCTTCATCTATATGCATTGATGACATTTTATTCTCACAACATATGAAATTTTAAATATATCTCCATATAAGCAGTTTATTCCCACATGCCTTTGAAATTATCCATCTGTTTCACAAGGTAAAAGTTATTTCATTCACAGTATGCAATAATTAAGCAACATTTTATATATACCAGACACCATGTTCTAGGAATCAGAGATAAAATAATAAACATCAATGTCCTTGAGGAATTAAGGGTCTAATGGTAAAGTAGATATGCAGGTAACATGATATGATTGAAGGCAGAATGATAGCAACACTGTAATTGAGATAAAAAAATAAAGGTCATTTTGCAATACACAGACAGGGGTGATTCATTCCTGCTACACGCAGTGCTAAGTAAAATCACTGTGTGTTTCAGGCTACTTATTTGGAAAACTGCTTGACTTGGCTTAACTGGAGGCCTCCAACACAAGTGAAGTTCACTTGCTAGTTGACAGTGTCTGATTAGGGGCCAACAGCCATCACCATGTCATTCACAATCACAGGCCATCAAGAGGCATTGAAAATTGGATTCCAAGGAAAAGGCTGCTCTATTGATTTTATGCACAAATACTACTTTAAAATATTCTAGAAACCATGGGTCAGAGCTTTGAAATGTCAATTCTCAAATAAATAACCAAGAGAGAAAACTATCATTACTGTCTTGCCAAATCACCTCCTGAGAGGTAAATTGTGTGTTTCAAAAAGAATGGGCTAATTCTTTTCAAACTCATTGTGGGGAGCTGCCTTTCATAGCAATTCCAGCAGCTCTCCAGGAACCTGTATGCCTGACATGACTTCTCTTCTGGAGGGAGTACCCATCCTGCCTTCTGAAGCTCCTCTAAAGCTAGGGACATGGCCCACCATGGAATTTTTAAAGACACATGAACCAGGAATTGAGAGGGAAGGGGAAACCTTCCTAGAAAATTGTTGAACATCTCAACTTCCTCCAAATATCTGCCCTTTATTCTAACATGTCAAAACTCCTTCTAATGATGGTGTACCTGACCACAGCTTGGTTGCAACATGGTGGAGGAATGCAAAATTTTTACAATTGCACATATTATAGCTGAGTAGTATTATTTTTTAAATCTCTTTGATTGAGCATATATACACAATAGAAATTTAAGTGGCTTCTTACATTGAGGTGTTTTTTTGCTTCTGAGGAAAAACAGGAAGGTAAAGAAGCACATAAGGAAATGCAATACTATATAAATAGGATTGGGGCTGTAACTTAGTTGTAGAGCATTTGCCTACCATGTTCAAGGCCTCGGGTTCTATCCCCATCATACCAAAAATAAATAAATGAATATTATATTACAGGTTTGGAATTAATGTTGGTCCAATGGTAGAGACTAGGGACAGTGTTAGGATTCAAATTAATTTAAATACACTCTAATCACTGAAGAATGATTTTTTCCCCTGAGTTCCAAGTATATAAAGCCATCAATTCTCTTAATTATTTTGTGAAATGTATTATTTTTCTGTGAATTTGCAGATCAAACACTTGAGTATATTCATCAAGCAAACTTGTGTATTAAAATAGTCTTCTTGTACAAAGCTGAAAATGTTTATTGACTCAAATTTCTGACATCTTGATCTTTATTATTCCTTTCACATTTATTTTAATGTTTCAATCTTTGCCAGTCAGCACGTCCTGATGCTGCAATTACACTGTCTCTTTTTGTAGTTTCTTTCCCCCAAGCATATTTAATAACATATCTGAGAGAAGTGCTCTCAGCATTCTTGGTTTGGGCTGACAGCCAATTCTGGAATCATCAGTCTTTCGAACTAAAATGTGTTCCAAGGCTTGTATAAATATTAGTTTTAAATTCAAATAAAATCTGAATAATGTACATGGGAACATATTATTTATCTTTCATTGAAATATTTAAATACTAACTCATTAGATGTTGCACAAAGTAAAAGGAAGAGAAAAGATAAATTCTCTGACATAACTAAAAAAAAGTACTTTTTCAATAAAATCTTACAGTTAATTGTAAATATCTACCTTTATGAAAAAGCCACTTTCAGACAATGACATTCACTCTAATTCATTGTGCAAAGCAAAGTACTCACCATGATCGAATTTCTAGATGCTAGGAAACACCTAAAATGCACTCTACTTTTTAAGAACTACTTTCTAATGGTAAAATCTCAAACACCAGGAACCTTGGGTGCCCTAGATCTTGATTAGTTCTGATGTATTCCATCAGTTTGAATCAACATTTTACCCAGCTCAATAATGTTTCCTACAAAAAAACAATAATAAAGTGAACCTTCTTTGTAAAATTTTTGTTTTTTTTATTTCTTTCCTTGACCTCACCACAAAGATCCTCTTTCTCTTGTGCAAGGCCCTATGTGTCCAGCTAATAAATTTATCTCTTAGAACTCTCATAGGACTTTTCTATTCTAGCAAGCAAGTGACTAAATTCACCAAATTCTTACCTAGATCTTCCATGCTCATCACTTCTTTTGGAATAGGAAATAGAAAAATAAAAGGGGATTTGGGAGGCAAATATCACATTAAAAGGAAGAATCTGTTTTTAGTGGGATAAACATTTACTGATGCTTGGAACAAAACATGATTAACTAGGAAGTTTTGCAGGAGAAAAAATATAATAATATTGAATGATTTAATGTTTAGGCAGGAGTCCAATATATCTTATTTATTTTATATTATGATATTTTTTCAGATACATAAGTACAATATAATAAATATTACCTAATCCTATCTCTTTCTTCTCCCAAACTTTA
Source organism: Spermophilus citellus (assembly GCF_964194105.1). Lineage (NCBI taxonomy): Eukaryota > Metazoa > Chordata > Mammalia > Rodentia > Sciuridae > Spermophilus > Spermophilus citellus. The sequence goes on along the minus strand of NC_138194.1, from coordinate 26,774,591 downwards.
GATTATCACTTAAAAAGAGTCTGTATTCTTCTTGGGGTACTAATTAGGATAAGATATACTCCATGCTTGATTAATTATATGAAAATGAATTCTATTGTCATGTATAACTTTAAAAAACCAATTAAAAGAGTTTGTATTCTTCTCATGCATGTTTTTAAACCTTTGTACTATTTTTGTGTGTTGTATGCATTATGTATATCCTTAATTTTTCTAAATAGTTGGTAGCATATTGCATTCATTCTTTCATAACTTTAATTCACATATTATATTTTTTAACATTTATATATGGTGATAAAATTTAAATCATTCACATCAAATGCAATAATTATATTTGTTCATTTCCCTATAGCCATTTTTTTCCTAATTTTAGACTTACAGGTGGTGTTGCAATGAACAAACCATTTGCCATTCTTTTTTTGTTCTTTCTTCATAATTATATTTTTGTATTTTCTTATAAAAAGTACATAGCTTGATTTTTTTCAGCTTATTCAGTATAAGAATCTCCTTTAATTAGTAAATTTTATCACTTTATCATACATGGAAACATATTCTGAGTTCTTCCACCATTTCAGTTTCTGGTTTCTATTTAACATGCATTAATTCTCCCCTTCCTTTTTCCTTTTAACTGGCTTGACCAAATCTTCAAAATTCCTACTTTCCCCCTATGATTTGGAAGATATATATATTTTAATAATTGATAACCTTTACATTTAACATGCACATATTTAGTGCATTCTAAATTCAATCAATAAACTCCATGTAAGAGATCAAAATATACCACTCCAAAGTATGCTACTTTGACATAAGGATTATTCATGCTGAAGGTATTCAGATTCAACAGATGCAAGAGGAAAAGGCTTTCTGGATCTTCCCTTATGTGAATAAAAACAAAAAATTTTAAGAACAGAATGAAGTGGTACCCCCTTTCTCCACTGAAAAGTTTTAACTGGGCTTCTCCAGATATCTTCACCATGGCTGATTTTAGGACTGTCAGCAAAAGAGTCTCTGCAAAAGAGTCCAATGTAGGTAAACTTCCTATTTTCATGTCACCCTGTTTTAACTTGGGCACTGGCTGGGAAGATACCAGCTATCCAGGTGCTGGACACCCCTTACTAGTTTTTCACAAACATATCCAGTATAGTACTTTGTAGAAATGTGCAAACAAGGCCTCTGGCCTTGAGCTGGGCTTCACAGAGATGTGTACATTTTTAAGTAAGTTACAAATGGGCTCCATGGTAACAGCTGGCAGGGGGAGGAAAGAAAGGGGAGAAGAAGCTCTCCCCTTCTCAGGTGTTGTCCTTGACAGGTTAACTTGCCCAAAACAGTGAAAGAAAAAGCTGCTTTTATGTAAACTTCTGCAGACTGTGAACTTCTGAGCCCCTCCCCTTACATGCTGGGTATAAAACTCTGAAACTCCCTGAACTTGGGGTTCAGGAGATTGATTGATTACAGCAAAAGCTGTGCCCTCAGAACCTGGCTGCAGCCAAATAAAACTGTTTCCTGCTATCTTCGGTGCCTTGCCTCGTTTGTCCCTATGACAAGAGGACTACCATAATTCTCTTCTGTGGAAGCTGAATTTCCATGGAGAAGGTGGAAAGTTGGTGCCAAGATGAACTGAACAGACATAAGTTATTTCATTTGTACCCTCCATGTTCACCTTCCCACACTTTTGGAAGACTAAAGCCTTTGCCTTTTTCTTGTTATTTCTCACTCTACTAGTGTATTATTTTTTGTTAAGATGCTATATATGCCCAAGTTCTAACCATGCCTTTGAGTTACCCATCACTGAATTTCTCCTGCATGTGTATTAATAAACTCCATTTTCCCTTGTTAATCTGTCTTTAGGTAATCTTATTTGTAAGGTTCCAAATGGAAAACATAAGCAGGTAGAAGAAAAATATATATATGTTTCCCTCCCTTCTTAATGAAAGTCCTCTTCAGATGTGACCAAGGACAATAATGGAAAAGAAGTAGTGTTAGTCAGCTTTTTGTTGCTGTGACCAAAATAACTGAAACAAATGAGTTAAAGGAGGAAAGATTTACTTTGGCTCCTGGTTTCAGGACTTTTAGTCCATGGTTGGCTGGTTCCATTGCTTTGGGCCTTAGAGGCAGAAGGACATGTCAGAGGAAAGCTTCTCAGCTTATGGCAGCCAGGAAGCAGAGAGACAGGGCTAGAAGGAGGGAAATAGGAAGTGTTTGGGGATATGAAATACCCTTCCAGGGAATGCTCCCAGTGACCTATTTCCTCTGCTCATGCCCACTACCTACAGTTTCCACCACCTCCCAATAGTTTATTCAGCCCTCAGTGTATTAATCCACTGATGAAGTCAGAGCTCTCATCATCCAATCCTTTCCTAAAATCTCTGTCTCTAAATTTTACTGCAATGGGAACCAAGACTTCAACACATGAGCCTTTGGAGGACATTTTATATCCAAACCATAACAGAAATGCTTAATAGAGGATGGAGCTAGGGGACATATTAGACAAGAGAATTTATCCCTGACAACAGATCAGGAATATCATTAAGAAACCCTTCCTGCCATCAAGGCAAATGATCATTATTTCAACACCCCAGAGAATTCTGCAATTACCATGAACCAGAGATGCTCTGTGCTTTCCATTTGTTCTTTTAGTACATAGGATTCACAAGTACCCTGTCCTTGCTTCACCATTGCATAATGGGTGTGTGTGTTGGCAGGTGACTAACTATGGGAAACCATATCAGGACCTAATAAAGAAGATGGCACATCCCATAGAGATCCTTGAATTTTAGCTGAGAGCAATAACTATGAGATTTGAGTTGTATCTCTTAAAAAGGAGTGTGAATGTTTTATATATGTGAAATAATAGTATAAATTTATACTAGGTTATCTTTTGTTTGGAGATCATCCTCCTCTTCCTGGCAACACAAATAGATTCTATCGTTCAATGTGGTCAAGTGACTGAGTTCTATTTACTTAAATATGTGCTCAAGTGATAAGTACAAATTCTAATCATGATCCATAAAATTCTTTTTATGCTTCTCCCTGCTCTTTTCCCCATCGAGTTTATAGGAAGTATCTGAGTCCCTGAATCATCGCATGGAAAGAAGTTGTCCAGCAAAAGGTAATGTTACCCTTAGTGGGCAATTACATTTGGAACATTAGACATTTGAGGATCTGTCTATTTTGAATTCTAATCAAACTAAAATAATGTTTCCTTTTATTTAGAACTATTTGTGCTTTTTAACTGAATCTTACAATTACCTTTATTGATTTACAATTTGCATAATATGAAATTCACCAATTTAAACATACAATTTATTTGTTTTTACAAATATATACCATTTTCAATCACTACCACAATCAAGACATAAACATTCCCATCAACTCAGACCTCAAAATATTTTGTTTCTTTGCATTGAATATTGTTTCCCTATTTACAATTGCTAGCAAACACAGGTTTACATTTTCTCATTATAGTTTTGACTTTTCTAGAATTTCTAGAATCATGCAAATATAGTATTTTTTTATTTTTAGCATATTTCATTTACCATAATAAATTGGATTCATCCATGTTGCTTACTGTATCAATAATTCCTTAGTATGTATGGGGAGGTTCCAAGATGGCGGACCAGAGGGAGGCAGCATTCTGCTTCGCTATGTGACCTGGGGTTCAAGTTGTGAGAATACAGCTTTTCTGCCAGCAATATTCCTACCCCCCTGACCCGTGCAGGAAGCACTGCCCATCCAGGGCTCTAGGCCTCAGTGTCAGAGTAGGTCTCCCAACTACTCACCCATGTAGAACTACTGGATACTTAAGTGAGACCAGCGGCAGCAGCAGCAGCATTACCCACAAAGAAATTTTGGCCACATACCTGAGCAGAAATCACAGATGCAGCTCCCATGCAGGACACCTGGCAGCTTCCCACAAGTAAGAACTTTTGCTGCCACCCCTGTGTGGACCCCTATATTCCAACATGGGAAATCCTCTGGTCGCCACCATCTTGAAACTCTGCAGCAGTGGACATAGTCCCCATGTGCAGTAGCCTGTCTGCTCCCAGGAACTTCACACAGGCTCTGAAGTCAGCCAACACTGCAAGCCACAGAGCTGGCCACTGAATTTATCATCCAACACCATCCCCTGGCTCCCCACACCTGACACAACAACCCACCCCTGAAATCAGGAGCCTCCATCTTGGGTCGCCTTCATCACCATCTTCCAGGTATCCAGTTTCTAACTCCCCCCTCTCCCCAGCAGCAGCTAACCTGGCACAGTGACACCCTGGTTACCTTCACCATCCTGAGAGTGGAGAAACCAGCTAACAACGGATGACTCCACATAATGGATGAGAAGGGAAGCAGGAAAAACTCTAATAACCAACCAAAACAAGCCCTGTGTCTTCCTTCAACATATTTTCTCTCTCTCTCTCTCTCTCTCTCTCTCTCTCTCTCTCTCTCTCTCTTTCCTTCCCCCTCCCTCTCCTTATCCTTTTTCCCACCCTCACATCCCCAAAATATGTGAAACCAAGTACTTTGCATAAATTAGGATTTTGAGGTATATTACATTGTGTTGTACATTCTTTTTTCTTTTTTCCCACCAATTTCTGCTATTTTAATATTTTTAATTTTTCTTGATATATATGTTTGTTTTATGTACTCTACTATCTTCACACTTACTTTTATATCCAAAGATACTTCCTCTCCTTTCTCCTGCTACTAATCATCCTCTTTAGATTTCTCTTTCACACTTCCTAAGATATAATAACTCTATATCCTCACCTCCTACCTCCTCAGCTTATCATCCTACTCTTCACCCCCAATTCTTTGTCTACCATCAGAAACTGTAAACCCTTTACAAACTTACTGAGTATATTATAGATAATAATTGAATTTACCATTTCTGTACATTATGAACAAACTGTAAGCATCTTATTAGCAAACATTTGTTTTTGTTTTTGTTTTTTAGGGTATATATTGTTTATATTGGAATCTGATAACATTGCCCTTCACCTCAAAGGAGAGGTGCTGGATTCCTATAAGGGCACAATAAGCCTATAGGGCAAAATTAGTAATGACTAGGATCCACAGTACTAGAAAGGAAGACACACAAGCAATGTGAAAAGACAAGGGAAGAAAGTGCCCCAAACAAATCAAGATACCACATTATTAGAATCCATGACCAACACAGCAGAACATATTACAGAGAAGGAGTGCATGATATACATAATTAAAATGTTTTGCAAATTAAAGAATGATATAAGAGAGCAAATACAGGCAGCAAAAAGATAATTTTAACAATGAGCTATAGGAAGCAACAAATTACTTCAATAGGGAGATAGAGGTTTAAAAAACGTCAGAAACCCTTGAAAATAAAGAAACAATAAACCAAATTAAAAGCTCAATTGAAAGCATCGTCAACAGATTATACCACTTGGAATACAGGACCTCAGACAATGAAGACAAAATATATAATCTTAAAAGAATGTAAACCACACAATGAAAATATTAAAAAAATAAAACATAAGCTGAAAATGCAAGAAATATGGGATAGCATAAAAAAGATCAAATTTAAGAGTAATTGGGGATAGAGGAAGGCATAGAGTTACAAACCAAAGGAGTGAGCAACCTATTCAATGAAATAATATCATAAACTTTTCCAAACATGAAGAATGAATTGGAAAACCAAATTCAAGAGGCTTACAGGAGTGCCAAAGAGGCTTACAGCAGATCCACAGCAAAGAGGCTTACAGCAGATCCACACCAAGGCATATTATAATAAAAATGCCTAACATACAGAATAAAGAGAAACTATTAAAAGCCATGAGAGAAAGAAATCATTACTATAGGGGAAAACAGATTAGAACATGTGCAGATTTTTCAACCCAGACCCTGAAAGCTACAAGATCCTGGAACAACATACATCAAGCTCCAAAAGAAAATGGATGCCAGCCAAGAACCTTATATCCAGCAAAATTAAGCTTCAGAATTGATGATGAAATTAGAACTTTCCATGATAAACAGAAGTTAAAATATTTTACAACTCAAAAGTATGCATAAAGAACATCCTCGGCAGAATACTCCATAAAGAGGAGTTGAAAAACAACAATAGAAATCAGCAAAGGGAGGTTTTACACTAAAGGAAATATAAATCAAAGAACAAACAAGTCAAGTTAAATACCAAAAATAAACAAAATGGCTGGGAATACAAATCATGTCTCAATAAAAAGCCTGAATATTAGTGGCCTAAACTCACCAATCAAAGGACATAGACTGGCAGATTGGATTTAAAAAACAAAACAAACAAACAAACAAAAACAATATGCTATCTCCAAAAGATTCATCTCATATGTAAAGACATCCACAGACTGAAGGTGAAAGGTTGGGAAAAATCATACCACTCACATGGACGATGGAAACAAGCAGGATTTCCATCCTTATATCAAATAAAGTAGACTTCAAGACACAGTTAATCAAAATGGATAAAGAAGGATATTTCATACTGCTTAAGGGAAACATTCATCAACAAGACATAACAATAATAAATTTATATGCCCCAAACAATGAAGCATCTATGTTCATCAAACATACTCTTTTCAGGTTCCAGTGTCAAATAGACCACAGCACAATAATTCTGGGTGACTTTAACACACCTCTTTCACTACTGGATAGATCTTCCAAACAAAAGCTGAACAAAGAAACTAGAACTCAATAACACCATCAATAACTTAAACTTAACTGACACATATAGACTATTTCATCCTTCAGTGAACAAATACACTTTCTTCTGAGCAGCACATGGCTCCTTCTCTAAAATAGACCATATATTATGCTTCAAAGATACTCTTAGCAAATACAAAAAAGTAGAGATATTACTCTGCATTCTATCGGATCATAATGGAATGAAATTAGAAATCAATGATAAAATAAAAAAATAAAAGCCACTCCAGCACCTGGATACTAAATAATATGCTACTAAATGACCAATGGGTTGCAAAAGACATCAAGGAGGAGATTAAAAAATTCTTAGAGGTGAATGAGAACACAGATACAACATATCGAAATCTCTGGGACACTAGGAAAGCAGTACTAAGATGAAAGTTCATTGCATGGAGTTCATTCCTTAAAAGAAGAAAGAGTCAACAAATAAATGACCTCACATGACATCTCAAAGCCCTAATAAAAGAAAAAAAAACTCAACACCTAAAGCAGTAGAAGACAGGAAATTATTAGAATTAGAGCTGAAATTAATAAAGTTGAAAAAAAGAAACAATTGAAAAAAAAAATTGATAAAACAATAAGTTGGTTCTTTGAAAAAATAAATAAAATTGACAGACCCTTAGCCATGCTAATGAAGAGAAGGAGAGAGAAAACTCAAATTACTAACATATGTGATGAAAAAGAAAATATTACAATAGACACTACAGAAATACAGAAGATAATTAGAAATTATTTTGAAAATTTGTACTCCAATAAAATAGGAAATATCAAAGGCTTAGACAAATTTCTAGAGTCATATGATTTGCCCAAATTGCATCAGGATGATATACACAATTTAAACAAATCAATTTCAAGCAAGGAAATAGAGGATGCCATCAGGACCCTACCAACCAAGAAAATCCCAGGACTGGAGGAATACACAGCCAAGTTCTACAAGACCTTTAAAGAAGAAGTAATTCCAATAGTCTTCAATTTATTTCAGGAAATAGAAAAAGAGGGAGCACTTCCAAACTCATTCTATTAGGCCAGTGTCACCCAGATTCCAAAACCAGGCAAAGACACATCAAAGAAAGAAAACTTCAGACCAATATATCTGATGAATATAGATGCAAAAATTCTCAATAAAATTCTGGCAAATCAAATTCAAAAACATAACAAAAAGATCATGAACCACAATCAAGTGGGGTTCATCCCAAGGATGCAAGGTTGTTTCAATATATGAAGATCAATAAATGTAATTTATCACATCAATAGACTTAAAGATAAGAACCATATGATCATTTCAATAGACACAGAAAAAGCATTTGACAAAATACAGCACCCCTCCTGTTCAAAACTCTAGAAAAACTAGGGATAACAGGAACATTTGTCAACATTGTAAAAACTATCTATGTTAAGCCCTTGGCCCACATCATGCCAAATGGAGAAAAATTGAAAGCATTAGCATTCCCTTTAAAAACTGGAACAAGACAAGGATGCCCTCTTTCACCACTTCTATTTAACACAGTTCTTGAAACACTGGCCAGAGCAATTAGATAGATGAAATAAATTAAGGGGATACAGATAGGAAAAGAAGAACTCAAATTACCACTATTTGCTGATGATATGATTCTATACCTAGAAGACCCAAAAAATTTCAACAAAAAAACTTCTAGAACTAGTGAATGAATTCAGAAAAGCAGCAGGATACAAAATTGACACCCATAAATCAAAGGCATTTCTGAATATCAGTGACAAATTCTCTGAAAGGGAAAAAAGGAAAACTATCTCATTTACAATAGCCTCAAAAAATAAAATAATAAAATACTTTGGAATCAACCTAATGAAAGAGGTGAAAGACCTCTACAACAAAAACTACAGAACACTAAAGAAAGAAATTAAAGAAGATCTTAGAAGATGGAAATCTCCCTTGTTCTTGGATAGGCAGAATTAATATTGTCAAAATGATCATACTACCAAAAACACTTACATATTTAATGAAATTTCAATCAAAATCCCAATGACATTCATCATAGAAATAGAAAAAGCAGTCATAAAATTTATCTGGAAAAATAAGAGACCCAGGATAGGCAAAGGAATTCTTATCAAGAAAAGTAAAGCAGGTAGTATCACTATACCAGACCTTAAACTATTCTACAGAGCAATAGTAACAAAAACAGCATGGTATTGGCACCAAAATATACTGGTAGAACACTGGTACAGAATAGAGGACACAGAGACTAACCCACATAATTACAATGATCTTATATTAGACAAAAGTGCCAAAAACATACATTGGAGAAAAGATAGCCTCCTCAACAAATGGTGCTACAAAAACTGGAAATCCATATTCAACAAAATGAAAATAAACCCCTGTCTCTCACCATGCACAAAACTCAACTCAAAGTCAATCAAGAACCTAGTAATTAAACCAGAGACCCTGCATGTAATAGAAGAAAAAGTAGGCCCCAATCTCTATCATATCAGATTAGGCCCCTACTTTCTTAACAAGACTCCTATAGCAGAAAAATTAAAATCAAGAATTAATAAATGGGATGGATTCAAACTAAAATGATTCTTCTCAGCAAAGAAACAATCAGTGAGGTGACTAGAGAGCCTACAGCTTGGGAGCAAATTTTTATCCCTCACACATCAGACAGAGCACTAATCTCTAGGGTATATAAAGAACTCAAAAAGCTAAACACCAAAATAACAAATAGCCCAATCAATAAATGGGGTAAGAACCTGAACAGACACCTCTCAGAATGTGATATACAATAAATCATCAAATATATGAAAAAATGCTTAATATCTCTAGCTATTAAAGAAATGCAGATCAAAACTACTCTAAGATTTCATATCAATCCAGTCAGAATGGCAGCTATTAAGAATTCAGACAACAATAATTGTTGGCGAGGATGTGGGGAAAAAGGCACACTCATACATTGCTGGTGGGACTGCAAAATGGTGCAGCCAATATAAAAAGCAGTATGGAGATTCCTTAGAAAACTTGGAATGGAACTAACATTTGAGCCAGCTATCCCACTCCTTGGTCTATTCCCAAAGGACTTAAAAACAGCACACTACAGGGACACAGCCACATCAATGTTTATTGCAGCACAATTCACAATAGCTAAACTGTGGAACCTACCTAGATGCCCTTCAGTAGATGAATGGATAAGGAAATTTTGGTATATATACACAATGGAACATTACTCAGCATTAAGAGAGAATAAAATCATGGTATTTGCAGGTAAATGGATTAAGAGAATATAATGCTAAGTGAAGTTAGCAAATCCCCCCCAAAACAAATGCTAGATGTTTTCTCTGACATAAGGAGGCTGATACATAGCGGGGTTGGGAGGGGAAGCATATGAAGATTAGACAAACTCTAGATAGGGCAAAAAGGAGGGAGAAAAAGGGAGAGGGCAAGGGGAGTAAAGAAGATGGTGGAATGATATGGACTCATTTCCCTAAGTACATGTATGAAAACACGAATGGTGTGAACACACTTTTATACAACCAGAGATGAAAAAATGTGCTCTATATGTATAATATGAATTTTAATGTATTATGCTGTCATATACAACAAACTTGAATAAAAAATAAAATTTTAAAAATTCCTTAGTATATATTACTGAATAGTATTTCATTGTATAGATACACCAAAAAATTCTTATTCATTTAATATTTAGTGACTGTTTGTTTTATTTCTATTTTATCCAGTTATTATTATTTTTTAAATTGCTGTGATTTTGTGAAAACATATATTTTCATTTCTTTGGAATAACTAAGGATGGATGACTTAGTTATATGATTACTGAATGTTTTGTATTATAGGAAATTGTCAAAATGTTCTTCAAATGGTTATATAATTTTGCTTTCCAAACAGCACTATATGAGAATTCCAGCTATTCCATATACTTTATGGATTTAATATTGTTTTCCTTTTTAATTTTAGCTATCTGGATAGTACTATAGTAGTATCTGATATTATAAGAATTTACATTTATTCAGCAGCTAATGACATTAAGGATATTTTCATAATCATATTTGCCAATAATATAGCTGGAAAAAGTACCTGTCAAATCTCTGCCCATTTTTAAAACTACATTTTTTTTACTTATATGATTGACTATTTTTGAGTTCTAAAGGTTTCTTTATAAATTTTAAATACAAGCCCTTTCTCAGTTGTGTTGCTTGCAAATATTTACTTCCAGCATCTGACTTGTTCATTGTTCTTAATTTGATGAAACCCAACAAAATGTAAAGTATTCCAATCACAAAAAAATGATAACGGAGTGAAGTAATACAGATGCTAATTAACTAGAATTTAATTGTAGGAAGCCATCCATGAAATACATGAGGATCTTTTTTTAAAGCTTATTTATTTTTTAAATGAAAAAAGATGAAAGATATGTAAAGACAGAAAATATTATTATTATTATTTTTATTTTTATTAGTTGCTCAAGATAATACAATAATCTTGACAGTGCACTGGGCAATTGAGGAGATCCTGTTTCAAAATAAAACATAAAAAGGACTGGGGATGTAGCTCACTCATGTATTCAATCCTGAGTACCAGAAGAAAAAAACAAATAAACCAACAAAATGAAAAACTTTGTACTTCCTTTTAAAAGTAAGTTTTGGCTATTCTATGAATTTCCACTTTAATACAAATTTTAGAGTAAGTTTATCAATTTCCTTTAAAACTGTATTTTGGAATTTTGAGTGGCATTTTTATGAATTTATAGATCAATATGAATATTTTTTTTAATACCAAGTCTTCCTAATCTTGACTACAGTATGTTTCTTCATTGGTCCTCTTTAATTTCACTAATGCTTTGTTGCTTCCATAAATAATTCTTACACATATTTTGCTAAATTTTTCACTAAATATTTAATATATTTTAATGGTATATAAGTTAGCTTTCTATTTCAATTTTAAATTATTTATTGCTAGTATTCATTGCTATGTTTTTCCATAGGTGCACTTTATCAGATTTGGTAAGGTCCTTGCTATTCCTAATGGCTGAGAGTTTTTAACCTGAATAGATATTGAATTCAAATGCATTTTCCCTGCATCTTTGGAGAAAATTATGTTGTTGGTGGTGTTGTTGTTTGGTTATTAATTGGATGAATAATGTTGATTTTTTTATGTTGAAACAAATTTCCATTTCTGAGATAATCCCCCTGAGTTATTATTATTCTTTTTGTGTGTGTGTGTATTGCTAGATTAAGTATTTTAACATTTCCTTAAGGATTCTTGCAGCTATGTTCATGGGCTTATTATTTTCTTTACTTGAAATGTCTTTGTTTATTTTTGCTAACAGGATAATTCTGACCTCATTCAAAGCTTTGGGAAGTATTCATTCTTCTTAGAGGTTCTTGGAAAAGTTTTTGTACAATAATAAGTGTTATTTTTTCTACTTATTCAGTAGGATTCAATGACTAAATATATTTTGGTCTGGAGTTTGCTAATAGTTTTAAACTATAAAATAAAATGTTTTCAATAGATATTGTTATGATTTAAATAAGAGATGTACCCCCAAACTTTGTGTGTTAATGCAGAAATATTCAAAGGTAAAAAGATTGAAGTATGAGAGCTGTAAACTAATCAGCCCATCCTGGTTTGAATGAAATGTAGGTTATAATGTAGGCAGGTGGGATGTGAATAAAGAAATAACATTAAATCAGTGAAATATCATTTTAACTCACATCCATTCAGGATATGTGTCATCTTAATGAATTGGCCCCTTTATCCCTAGAAATATTCACTGTTTTGAAATCTATTTTATTGTACATAAAATAACCTCTCCAGATCTTTTTTTGTTGTTGTTCGTATTAGAATGTTATATCTTTTCCATCATTTTACTTTTAACCTAATTTTATGTTTAAAATATATGTCTGGTAAAAAGCACAGACTTGGTTGTTGTTCTTTTACTAAAATGCTATGTATGTTAGCCTATTTGACATTTTTCCAAAGATTACTAACCTGTGTACATAATTTTCTAGGCTTTCTTCTTCTTTGTTCTTTATTTTAGGTGTATTTCTATAGCAATTTCTTCAAGATCACAGACCTTTTTTTCTAATCTCTTAGTCCTACAAGATATATTATTTCATTTCAGATATAATTGTTTATATTTCTAGATGTTAGAGTTGGATTTTTATATTATCCATTTCTCCCTTTACCATGTTTATGTTTTATTTAGGTTTTTGAGTGTATATTAATGAGATTTATGAAGACTGTCTTAATTTCCTTATCTGCTAATTCATAATTTTTTATTTATAAATATTTATTGATATTTTCTCTGGTTATAGACTGTATTTTATTTCTTATTTAGATGCTTGATAATTTTATGTATAATGGCAGGTATTGTTAATTTGACATTTTTTGAAAGCTGACTTTCATTTCCTTCTTTTAAAGAGTAATTATGTTTATTCTGACAGCAGGTACATTACTTGGGTATCAGTAAATTCTTTTGATGTTTATTTTACTATTTCTTTATATAATTATATACTTTGTTTATATAATAGAGAATTCTAAAGAAGTCCAAAATTGATTAAATCTTATACTAAATACTGTGGATTGAATTGTGTCCATTCCAAAATTCATATGTTGAAGTACTAACCTGGAATGTGATTATATTTGAAGATAGGAATTTTATTTTTTTATTGGTTGTTCACAACATTACAAAGCTCTTGACATATCATATTTCATACATTAGAATCAAGTGGGTTATGAACTCCCATTTTTACCCCAAATGCAGATTGCAGAATCACGTCGGTTACACATCCACAATTTTACATAATGCCCTATTAGTAATTGTTGTATTCTGCTACCTTTACTATCCCCTACTACCCCCCTCCCCTCCCCTCCCATCTTCTCTCTCTACCCCATCTACTGTAATTCATTTCTCTCCTTGTTTATTTTCCCATTCCCCTCACATCCTCTTATATGTAATTTTGTATAACAGTGAGGGTCTCCTTCCATTTCCATGCAATTTCCCTTCTCTCTCCCTTTCCCTCCCACCTCTCGTCCCTGTTTAATGTTAATCTTTTTCTCATGCTCTTCCTCCCTGCTCTGTTTTTAGTTGCTCTCCTTATATCAAAGAAGACATTTGGCATTTGTTTTTTAGGGATTGGCTAGCTTCACTAAGCATAATCTGCTCTAGTGCCAACCATTTCCCTGCAAATGCCATGATTTTGTCAATTTTTAGTGCTGAGTAATACTCCATTCATCTATTGAAGGGCATCTAAGTTGGTTCCACAGTCTAGCTATTGTGAATTGTGCTGCTATGAACATTGATGTAGCAGTATCCCTATAGTACGCTCTTTTAAGGTCTTCAGGGAATAGTCCAAGAAGGGCAATAGCTGGGTCAAATGGTGGTTCCATTCCCAGCTTTCCAAGAAATCTCCATACTGCTTTCCAAATTGGCCGCACCAATTTGCAGTCCCACCAGCAATGTACAAGTGTACCCTTTTCCCCACATCCTCCCCAGCACTTGTTGTTGTTTGACTTCATAGTGGCTGCCAAGCTTACTGGAGTGAGATGGCATCTTAGGGTGGTTGTGATTTGCATTTCTCTGACTGCTAGAGATGGTGAGCATTTTTTCATGTACTTGTTGATTGATTGTATATCCTCCTCTGAGAAGTGTCTGTTCAGGTCCTTGACCTATTTGTTGATTGGGATATTTGTTTTCTTATTGTTTAATTTTTTGAGTTCTTTGTTTACTCTGGATATTAGGGCTCTATCTGAAGTGTGAGGAGTAAGATTTGTTCCCTATTTACCTCTCTTATTGTTTCTCTTGCTGAGAAAAAAACTTATTAGTTTGAGTAAGTCCCATTTGTTGATTTTTGTTTTTAACTCTTGTGCTATGGGTGTCCTATTAAGGAATTTGGAGCCCGACTACACAATATGTAGATCGTAGCCAACTTTTTCTTCTATCAGACGCAGAGTCTCTGGTTTGATATCTAGCTCCTTGATCCATTTTGAGTTAACTTTTGTGCATGGTGAGAGAAGGGGATTCAGTTTCATTTTGTTGCATATGGATTTCCAGTTTTCCCAGCACCATTTGTTGAAGATGCTATCCTTCCTCCATTGCATGCTTTTAGCCTCTTTATCGAATATAAGATAGTTGTAATTTTGTGGATTTGTTTCTGTGTCCTCCATTCTGTACCATTGGTCCACCCACCTGTTTTGGTACCAGTACCATGCTGTTTTTGTTACTATTGCTCTGTAGTACAGTTTGAAATCGATATACATCCAGATTCACACTTCTTGCTTAGAATTGCTCTTGCTATTCTGGGTCTTTTATTTTTTCCATATGAATTTCATGATTGCTTTATCTATTTCTACAAGAAATGCCATTGGGATTTTGATTGGTATTGCATTAAACCTATAGAGAATTTTTGGTAATATCGCCATTTTGATGATGTTAGTTCTGCCTATCCATAAACAGGGTATATTTTTCCATCTTCTAAGATCTTTTTCTATTTCTCTCTTTAGGGTTCTGTAGTTTTCATTGTATAAATCTTTTACCTCTTTTGTTAGGTTGATTCCCAAGTATTTTATTTTATTTTTTTTGAGGATATTGTGAATGGGGTGGTTTTCCTCATTTCCAGTTCAGAAGATTTGTCGCTGATATACAGGAATGCCTTTGATTTATGCGTGTTGATTTTATATCCTGCCACCTTGCTGAATTCATTTATTAGCTCTAGTAGTTTCGTTGTAGACCCTTTTTGGTCTTCTAATAAAATCATATCATCCGCAAATAGTGATAATTTAAGTTCTTTTTTTCCTATCTTAATGCCTTCAATTTCTTTTGTCTGTCTAATTGATCTGGCTAGTATTTCGAGAACTATATTGAATAGAAGTGGTGAGAGAGGGCATCCCTGTCTTGTTCCAGATTTTAGAGGGAATGCCTTCAGTTTTTCTCCATTTAGAATGATGCTAGCCTGAGGCTTAGCATATATAGCTTTTACAATGTTGAGGTAAGTTCCTGTTATCCCTAGTTTTTCTAGTTTTTGAACATAAAGGGATGCTGTACTTTGTCGAATGCTTTTTCTGCGTCTATGGAGATGATCGTATGGTTCTTATCTTTAAGTCTATTGATGTGGTGAATAACGTTTATTGATTTCCGTATATTGAACCAGCCTTGCATCCCAGGGATGAATCCTACTTGATCATGGTGCACGATCTTTTTGATATGTTTTTGTATCCGATTTGCCAGAATTTTATTGAGGATTTTTGCATCTAGGTTCATTAGAGATATTGGTCTATAGTTTTCTTTCTTTGAGGTGTCTTTATCTGGTTTGAGAATCAGTGTGATATTGGCCTCATAGAATGAATTTGGAAGTTTTCCCTCTTTTTCTATCTCCTGAAATAGATTGTAGAGTATTGGTATTAGTTCTTCTTTAAAGTTCTTGTAAAACTCTGCTGTATATCCATCCGGTCCTGGGCTTTTCTTGGTTGGTAGTCTTTTGATGGCTTCTTCTATTTCCTCACTTGATATTGGTCTGTTTAGGTTGTTTATATCATCCTGACTCAATCTGGTTAGTTCATATGTCTTAAGGAATTTATCGATGCCTTCACAATCTTCTATTTTATTAGAGTATAGGGTTTCAAAATAATTTCTAATTATCTTCTGTATTTCTGAATTGTCTGTTGTGATGTTGCCTTTTTCATCCTATAAGCTAGTAATTTGGGTTCTCTCTCTTCTTCTCTTTGTTAGCGTGGCTAGTGGTCTATCAATCTTATTTATTTTTTCAAAGAACCAACTTTTAGTTTTGTCAATTTTTTTCGATTGTTTCTTTTGTTTCAATTTCATTGATTTCAGCTCTAATTTTAATTATTTCTTGCCTTCTACTGTATTTGCTGCTGATTTGTTCTTCTTTTTCTAAGGCTTTGAGGTGTAGTGTGAGTTCATTTATTTGTTGGCTTTTCCTTCTTTTAAGGAATGAACTCCATGAAATGAATTTTCCTCTTAGTACTGCTTTCATAGTGTCCCAGAGATTTCGATATGTTGTGTCTGAGTTTTCATTTACCTCTAAGAATTTTTTAATTTCCTCTTTGATGTCTTTTGTAACCCTTTGTTCATTCAGTAGCATATTGTTTAATCTCCATGTGAGGTAGGATTTTTCCTTTCTCATTTTATTATTGATTTCCAATTCCATTCCATTATGATCAGATAAAATGCATGGTAGTATCTCTACTCCTTTGTAATTGCTAAGATTTGCCCTGTGACATAATATATCATCTATTTTTGAGAAGGATCCATCCGCTTAATGTTGGGTGGTATATTCTCTATATATCAATTAAGTCTAAATTATTAATTGTATTATTTGGCTCTATGGTTTCTTTATTCAACTTTTGTTTGGAAGATCTGTCCAGTGATAAGAGAGGTGTGTTAAAATCTCCCATGATTATTGTATCATGGTCTATTTGACTCTTGAACTTGAGAAGAGTTTGTTTGATGAATGTAGCTGCACCATTGTTTGGGGCATATATATTAATGATAGTCAAGTCTTGTTGGTGTATGGTTCCCTTGAGCAGTATGTAGTGTCCTTGTTTATCCCTTTTGATTAACTTTGGCTTGAAGTCTATTTTATTTGATACAAGTATGGACACCCCTCCTTGCTTCCGGGGTCCATATGAGTGATGATTTTTCCCAACCTATCATCTTCAGTCTGTGTATGTCTTTTCTTATCAGATGAGTCTCCTGTAGGCAGCATTTTGTTGGATCTTTTTTTAATCCATTCTACTATCCTATGTCTTTTGATTGGTGCATTTAAGCCATTAACATTTAGGGTTACTATTGAGATATGGTTTGTAGTTCCAGCCATATTTGATTATGTATGTTACTTAACATGATTTGTTTTTCCTCTATGATTAGTTTTTCCTTTACTGTACTACCTCCCGCTGTTGGTTTTCATTTTTATTTTCATTTCCTCTTCCTGTAATTTTTTTCCAAGGATGTTTTGAAGAGCTGGTTTTCTAGCTGCAAATTCTTTTAACTTTTGTTTATCGTGGAAGATTTTTATTTCATCTTCAATCCTGAAGCTTAATTTCGCTGGATACATGATTCTTGGTTGGAAATCTTTTTCTTTCAGTGTTTGAAATATGTTGTTCCAGGATCTTCTAGCTTTCAGAGTCTGTGTTGAAAGATCAGCAGTTATCCTGATTGGTTTACCCCTAAATGTAATCTGTTTCCTCTCTCTTGTGGTTTTTAAGATTCTCTCCTTATTCTGTATGTTGGGCATCTTCATTATTATGTGTCTTGGTGTGGATCTCTTATGATTTTGCACATTCGGTGTCCTGTAGGCTTCTAGTATTTGGATTTCTTTTTCATTCTTTAAGTCTGGGAGGTTTTCTAGTATTATTTCATTGAATAGATTGCTCATTCCCTTGGTTTGGACCTCTATACCCTCTTGTATCCCAATAACTCTTAGGTTTGGTTTCTTTATGTTATCCCATAATTCTTGGATGTTCTGCTCATGATTTCTTAACATTCTCGCTGAGCTGTCTATGTTCTTTTCAAGTTGAAAAACTTTGTCTTCGTTGTCTGAAGTTCTATCTTCTAAGTGTTCTACTCTGCTGAGATAATACTCTCATTTGAGTTTTTAATTTGGTTTATTGTTTCCTGCATTTCTAGGATTTCTGTTTGTTTTTTATATCCTCTATCTCCCTATAGAGTTGATCTTTTGCTTCTTGGATTTGTTTATGTAATTCATTGTCAAAGTGATCTTTCATTGTCTGAATTTGCTGTATAATGTCTTCCTTGAGACTCCAGATCATCTGAAGCATGTATATCCTGAACTCTTTGTCTGAAATTCCATCAGCTGCAGATATTACCTCATCTAATGTTGAATTGACCTGTATTGTTTGTGGTCCTTTCTTTCCTTGTCTTTTCATACTGCTCATGATTCTTTCTAGCTTTGTGAAACTGTTATGTTAATGTTTTTCCCCTTATATATTTGTATTGTTCTTGTATAGGTCCAAAATCCCTCTTTTGCAGAGAAAGACAATGTTAACAGTTCCCAATATCAACAGTACATCATCTAAGCACAAGTTTTCATTATTAATACATTTATAGTTAGATTCTAAGTCTATAGATATTGGTTTTAATTATTACTTAAGAATATAGTCATTAGTTTCATAAAAGGCATACCATATCTGGTGGCATATAGAAAACTTGATTTCAGATGAAGGATGTTATATTTAGAGGGAAAGGAGTGAGGGTATGAGGTTAAACTAACTTAGCACCTTTGGAGAACTCTAACCAATAGACTGTTAATTTATGGAAGAGTGTATATACTCAACTTTCTATCTGTATTTAGATAGTTACCCTATGTATAGATAGCAAAAGTTAGGAGATTGAAAGTGGGATAGAGGGAATACAAATGAAAATAAAGAAAAAAATAACAAGAAAGAAAAGAGAAATAAGAGAGAAGGAAAAGGAAGGTAAGATAGAAATAAAGAAAAAATGGGGGGAAGGTGGGGTATATGCAATTCCTCTATATTATATTACTTTGGTAATTCGGTTGTTCATGCACAGTTCTTGGTTTCACATATGTTGAAGTTGTGGAAGAGAGAGAAGAAAAGAGAGAAAGAAAGACAAAAAGAGTCTCTCAGAACACTGTTTTCCTTGCTTCCAGTAGGTGGTGTTGTCTATTCCTAGCTTGAGCCTCTGTATTCAGGGTGGTGGGCATAGCCAGTGTGAAAGGATATGAGGTCCCCCGGACCTCCCCCGGAATTCCCTCCTACTATCCTTCCCCAACCAATGGGAACTCTCCATGAGTCCCGTAACATGAATCCGGTAGCAGGCCAAGGTGAACAGCGGGAGTCCAATTTCCATATGAATGTAAATCTTAACATAATCATCTCAGTGGCTAGCTGGCGTCACTTTACAACCAAAGGTGCCATACATCGTATATTTGCTTGTGGCTCCTAGCAATTGTAAATGGAGAAAAATTGAAAGCATTTCTTCTAAAAACTGGAGCAAGATAAGGATGCCCTCTTTCACCACTTTTATTCAACATCATCCTTGAAACTCTAGCCAGAGCAATTAGACAGAAAAAAGAAATTAAAGGGATACAGATAAGAAAAGAAGAACTCAAACTATTCCTAGTTTGCCAACAATATGATTCTAAATTTAGAAGACCCAAAAAACTTCATCAGAAAACTTCCAGAACTAATAAATTAATTCAACAAAGTATCAGGATATAAAATTAACATCCATAAATGACTTGCATTCCTATACATCAGTAATGAAGCTACTAAAAGAGAAATTAGGAAAACTACCACATTCACAATAGTCTCAGAAAAATAAAATATTTGAGAATCAATCTAACAAAAGAGTTGAAATACCTTTACAGTGAAAACTACAGAACACTAAAGAAAGAAATTGAAGAATTCCTTAGAAGATAGAAAGACCTCCCAATGTTCTTGGATAGGCCAAATCAATATTATCAAAATGGCCATTCTACCAAAACTGCTATACATATTTAATGCAAATTCTATTAAATTCCAATGATGTTCTTTGTAAAAATAGAAAAAGCAGTCATGAAATTCATTTGGAAAAATAAAAGGCCCAGAATAGCCAAAGGAATCCTTATAAAGAAAAGTGAAGCAGGAGGCATATAGCAGACCTTAAATCATACTACAGAGCTATAGTAACAAAAATAGCATGGTATTGGTACCAAAATAGATATGAAGACCAATGGTACAGAATAGAGGACAGAGAGACAAACCCACATAAATATAGTTATCTCATACTAAAAAAGGAGCCAAAAATATACATTGGATAAAAGATAGCCTCTTCAACAAATGGTGCCTAGAAAACTGGAAATCCATATACAGCAAAATGAAATTAGACCCCTATTTATTACTCTGCACAAAATTTAACTCACCATGGATTAAGGAATTAGGCAAAGACCCTACACTAAATAGAAAAAGAGTAGGCTCAAATCTACATCATGTCAGTTTAGGAATCAAATTCCTCAACAAGACTTCTAAAGCATAAGAAGTAAAATCAAGAATCAACAAGTGGGATGGAATCAAAGTAAAAAGCTTCTTCACAGAAAAGGAAACAATCAATAACATGAAGAGAGAGTCCACAGAACGGGAGAAAATCTTTATCACATGCACCTCAGATAGAGCATTACTCTTCAAGACATACAAAGAACTCAAAGAACCTAACACCAAATAAATAAACAACCCCATCTAATAAATGGGCAATGGAACTGAACAGGCATTCACAGAAGATGAAATACGATTGGTCAAAAAAATACATTTAAAAATGTTCAAATCTCTAGCAATTGGAGAAATGCAAGTTAAAATACACTGAGATTTCATCTCACTCAAGTCAGAATGGCAATTAGCAAGAATACAAGCAACAATAAAGATTGGCAAGGATGTGGGAAAAAAGGTTCACTCATACATTGCTGGTGGGACTACAAATTGGTACAACCACCATGGAAAGCGTATGGAGGTTCCTCAGAAAACTTGGAATGGAATCAACATTTGACCCAGTTACCCCACTCCTCAGTTTATACTCAAAGGACTTAAAATCAGCATACTACAGTGATGCAGCTATATCAATGTTTGAAGGAGCTCAATTCACAATAGCTAAACTGTGGAACCAACCTAGGCACCCTTCAACAGATGAATGGATAAAGATTAATGTGAAACACACACACACACACACACACACAGAATGAATATTACTCAGCCATTAAAAAAAAGAATGAAATTATGTGGTTTGCCAGTAAATGCATGGAACTGAAGAATATTGTGCTAAGTAAGCCAATCCCCAAAAAAAAAACAAAGGCCAAATGTTCTCTCTGCTATGTAGATACTAACTCACAATAAGCAGGGGGTGAGGAGGTAGGGAAGAATAGAAGTACTTCAGATTAGACAAAGGGGAATGCAAGGAAGGGAGGGGGAATGGGTGTAGGAAAGATAGTAGAATGCATTGGATATAACTTCCCCATATGCATATATATCAAAATGCATTCTACTATCATGTATAACAGTAAAAACAAATAAAAATGAATATACTGAGGACAAATAATGGGGTAATACAAGGAACTATGGGAACAAGCTTCTTTGATGTTTTACAACTGAATCAACAAACAGTAATTCAGACGGTGGCAATCCTGGGCTAAACTTCTGAATCTTGGACCAAAAAAATTGGAGAAATAATGCTAACACTGAGGTGCAATAACACAAACCACGTGATATACAGTACATTTACTGCATGTGCTGTCACAGATGGGCTGTGGAGAACAGTGTTAACTGCTGAAATGTTTTAATTAGGATTTCTTGCACTTCTAATAATAAATGTCCTTGAGTCAGATTTTAAAAAAAAGAGAGTCCTCTTATGATGGAACTGGAGGCTTTTAATAAGAAGGGGGAGAGTTCCACATGTACATACTGAGGGAGGGCCTGGGGAGGGCATATTGGGAAGGCAAGCCAAAAAGCCAGCCTTAACCAGATGTCAAACCCTACAAACTCTTGATCTCGAACTTCTATGCCCCCAAACTCTGAGGACATAAGTTTGTCAGGTAAGCCTCCCAGTCTATGGTATTTCTTATAAAAGCCTAGACTTCTGAGGATGTTCCCCATGGTTTACAAGGTTTATCCGACCCAGCTGATGTGAGCATGAACTCTGAGAACTGTGTGACCACCTGTGGTTTGGTGACTGTCATTACTTGCCAAAGATTGGAGGATCCCTCTGTTACTCTCCAGAAGTTCCTGTC
Source organism: Spermophilus citellus (assembly GCF_964194105.1). Classification (NCBI taxonomy): domain Eukaryota; kingdom Metazoa; phylum Chordata; class Mammalia; order Rodentia; family Sciuridae; genus Spermophilus; species Spermophilus citellus. The sequence continues at coordinate 26,752,151 of NC_138194.1, read as the reverse complement.
GTTTATTTAGCTCCCTGGTGACCCATATGATGCCCTGCAAATCTGCCACTTTAGCCTCATTGAACACCTGTCTTTTCCTCCTGAGCTCTGAAAGACACAGGCTCTGCCTGGGTTCCCTCTCCCTGAAGCAAAGCCGGGAATCTACCTGCAGACGACAAGCTGAAGCCCTCACAGGGTCAAACTTTTTGGTTTCCCTTCTCTCAGTCCTGCACTTCCTGTTGCACAAAATCTGAAAACAGTCATGTCATATTTTCAATGGTTTTCTAATTTGTGGAGAGAAGGCAAGTTCCTTTGCATTGACCTTTTTAAATGTGTAAAACTGAATTTTAATTTTTTTTCCAATAAAAGTCTTAAGCACATTGAGTTAATTTTTACCTTTGGTTGGTAACATCAAGATATATCCTTCTTGCTATTTTACTAGGTAATGGGTTATGAATGTAAATATTATGTTATATTTCAATGTTTACCAGACAATTAAAACCAACTTGACATCTGTGAGACTTTGGGGGTGGGGTAGGGTAGAAGGAGAACAAATAATGCAATTAAAACAGAAAAGAGACTGTTTAAAACCACGTAAGACTTTCCTAAATACTGGGAAATGAAAAATGATAATGTTCAAAGTTTAAAGGGATCAAACTTTCTAAAAAAATAAAATTTCAGGGCTGGGGTTGTGGCTCAGTGGCAGAGTGCTTGCCTAGCATGGGTGAGGCCCTGGGTTCGATCCTCAGCACCACATAAAAATAAGTAAATAAAATAAAGGCATTGTGTCCATCTATACCTAAAAAGTAAATATTTAAAAAATAATAATAAAATAAAATTTATTGCAAAAGAGAATGTTACTTTGCAATTGTTATGGAATAATACAAGCAGAAAAAATTCTATTGGTTGCTGTTTATGGTCCTCTGAGAATGTTTTGTTCACTACCAAAATTACTTGATTAAACAATATTAAAGTTAAAAATATAATTTAATGTGAAAGTAATATTTAAATGCGTCAGCTTAGACAATGTTCAAACTAATTCCATTGCAATATTCAACTCAGAAAAGTCCTTTCATTCTCTGGATTCTCACCCAGATAATCTCAGAATTTTCTATCATTGGAGTAGAAGCCTATGTCCCACACACAGGTGTGAAAGATAACTTTGCTACTTTCTCTATGGCTCAGTAGGCCAATCAGCTGCCAAAGAAGACATTCATCCTTTTCTGGTGGTGGAAATTCATTCTGGCTAGGCTCACAGTAGGGAAAGATGGCCATTCAGATACCATCTATCCCACTGAGGAAGATCTTGGAACACACTGACTTACTTCTCATAATAAAGCCACGTACAATTTACAAGAGTGGCACATTTCCCATTAGACCTCCAAGAAATGATACCAAAATTTATTTTAATTAGCCATGGATTCAATATATGTTTAGACTGGAAAAAACAGGTATACAGTGTGAAATGGACCCTTCAGCCTCTAATAGTCCAAGGGTATACCAGTGAAGTCTCAATAAATGAGCATATGACCTAAGTCTGTACTAGATACATGTATTATCCAATGATGATGGTAAGATCTTAGTTTCAATTTGTAGGAGAAAACAAGGCTCTCATAATATAGCACTAAGGCAATGAGTAATAGTACTCATAAGATTAAAAGAGATGTAAAGTAGAAAAGAGATTTTTAGATTTGTAAGTCACCACTATAAGAATACCCTTTGAGTGTAATTTAATTTACTAACAATCCAGTTAGTTGGCATACTTCTGTTTCTAGTAATGCTGAAAAAAAGAACTTTGTAACCACCATAATAGCCTACAAGAGGAATTTGTAAAAGGCTACATCAAAGCATAAAAGTAATTTCCTAAAATTATACAGAGATTGTTACATTTGAAGGTGACTTTTAGCACCAAAGAAATTGAAAAGAAAGATAAAAAGCAAAGTAATCATCAAAGTGGATGAATCTCAGTCATTTTAAATAGTGATAATTTCTCACTTTCTTTAGTTTCATCCTTAAGTATGGTAGTCTATTGATGAATCATTCATAGGAGACTAGCTCTATAGTAAGTATTTATTTCATAAATACATTGGTGCTAAAAGTCATACTTGAATTTAACAATTTCTCTGTAATTTTAAGGTAAATTACTTCTATGCTTTGATGTAGGCTTTTACAAATTCTTCTTACAGGCTATTGTAGATTTATTATGTAGCAATACATAGAGTTAACAGTTGATCATTAAAAAAAAAGAACCTCAGGGAGCTGCGGGTCCCAGAGAGGGCTGGGCGGCCCAGCCGGCCACGAGGACGCTGGCGCCGGGGGAAACAGCAGCATGAGGCGGAGGTAAATTCCTGTATTGTCAGGTGCTCTTCCTGAATTGTGTTCCTCAGCTCTCTGTATGAAATACCAGCTTATATGTGGATTTCTCTTCCATCAGCTTTCTAAGTGAGCAATAAATCTAAAAAGCTCAGATTTTGGGGCTGGGGTCGGGGCTCAGTGGTGGAGCGCTTGCCTAGCATATGCAAGACCCTGGGTTCGGTCCTTAGCACTACATAAAAACAAATAAATTAAATAAAGGTATTGTGTCCAGCTACAATTTTAAAAAAAATTTTAAAAAGCTCAGATTTTGAGTGAAGATGGCGGCGGGAAGTGAGTAAGCCGCTCCGTGCTCCGCGCTGCTGCCCGCAGCGTATGTTGCCGCGTCTTAAAAGAAGAAGTAAAGATCATTAAAGGAGATCTGTCGACAAAGACTCAGCACCGTGTCAAGAAAGGGGCCTAAGTGGAGTGAATCTGCCACGACTCCAGCCAAGGTGGAGTGAGTCCATCACGACTTCAGCGCGAGCAGTAAGGCTGCAGCCCCCGAGCTGCCCGGCTCCCTCGGCCCCTTCTCCTTCTCTCCACCTTTCTGCTTTGCTTCTCCCCCACCGTCTCTCCTCCCACGCTCACTCCCTAAATCTAGATCTCAATTTCTTTCCCCCACCCCGCCCACTCTCCCGCGGGTCCAGTACCTGGCCCGCGTGGGTCCCGAGGCGCTGCCTCCCCTACCCCAGCCTGCACCCCCTCCCCAGGGGTCCCGAAGGCCACAGCTGAGCCGCCGCCACCGCCGCCGCCGCCACCGCCGCCGCCGCTTCCCTCAGAGCACCATAGAACAGACTCTTCACCACGCGAGTGAGCTGCCGAGTAAAATGGAACAGCTGATGAGTGACAATTTAAAATCTAAGTGATCCAACATGGCGGCGGACGTGGAGAGATCAAGTCTCTAACCCCTTCAGCTGCGCGAGCATAGGGAGAAGTAAACTGTCAAAATACTGTTTGCTCAGGACCACTAGGCACTGTTGAGCTGAAGGGGATCCCGGGCGAACAGTCTGCCCTTCTCAGAACACACCGAGCCCGGATTGGGCTGCATTCTAGTTCTGGTTCGTCTGCTTCTCGTGACTCAGCACTAATGATCCCTCTGAAATAACTAGTCGGCCCACCTGAACTCACAGAGGTAAAAGCCAACTGAGCACGATAGTCAGACCCAGGGTATCCCTCTGCTGACAACAGAGGTCCCTTGCACCAGCTACCAGGGGAGTAGCTACCTGAGGGCAAACAAATTCGCTGGGGGTCCTCAGCCCCAAGCCCTACAAACTTAGGGTCTGAGGGAAGCAAACAGAAAGGGTGTGCCCAGGCATCCATGGAAACAGGGCTCCCAGGAGCAGCAGACCCGGCATGTAGCCAGTATTGTGGTGACCATCAAGGTGAGTGGGGCCTGGCTTGAGGAACCACAAGAGAAGGCCCCAGGCACTCAGGATTGGAGACCCGCACAGTCTGGGAAGAAGAGCTGAGGCACAGTGATTGCTTCCCACCCAACAAGAAGAGAACCCTGGCCCAGTGGGCATAGCTCCACCTTCTGGAAGAGAAGTTAATTGAGCTCTATGACTGCTTTTATTATTATTTTTTTAATGATTATTATTGGTATTTTTTTTAATTTTATTTTCACTTTTTGTTGTTGATGTTGTTGTTGTTCTTCAACTTTCTTATTAATGGTTTCAATTTTTTTTAATTATTTTTATTCTATTATTATTAGTATTATTTTTTAAACTTTAATTTCCATTTGTTTATTATAATTATAATTTTTTTTTGGTTTTAAATTTTTATTTTTTCGTTTTTTCTTTCTTTCTTTTCACTTTTTTTCTTTTGTCTTTTCATTTCTTTTCAATTTTCTTATTCCCCCTTTCTTGAATACTACCTGCCTACACTCACTCTCTTTAGTGACTTCTTCCCTTCCCTTCTAATATCTCTCCTCCCAAGCATCAAATAAATTTATAAGCGTAAACAGTAACTCAGCAGTCAAACAGAACAAGAAGTATCATGAGCATAAAAAAGCAAGGAAGAAAAGGAGTACAAACAATGAAGGACAGCCTAAATATTCAGGAGGACCTGGAGTCATCAGAAAAATGGCCATATAAAGAACTCAAGGAACACCTTAGACAGATGGAAAGGAACCTTAAAGATCACATTGAAAATGAATTACATAAACAGATAAAAGAAGAAGTTAAGCATCTTTATCAGGAGATAGAGATTATTTAAAAAATCAAACAATAATTCTAGAAATGAAGGAAACGATAAACCAAATTAAAAACTCAATCGAGAGTATCACTAACAGAGTAGAGCAGGTAGAAGCCAGAACGTCAGATAATGAAGACAAAATATATCATCTTGAAAAGAGTCTAGCCAACTCAGATAGGCTGGTAAAAAAATCACGAGAACAACATCCAAGATATTTGGGATAACTTAAAAAAACGAAACTTACGAGTCATCAGGATAGAGGAAGGCACAGAGATTCATACCAAGGGAATGAGTAACCTGCTGAATGAAATAATTACAGAAAACTTTCCAGAAATAAAAAAAGAAACAGATATACAAATTGTAGATGCATACAGGACACCGAGCACACAAAATCACAGTAGACCAACGCCAAGACACATTGTTATGAAGATATCCAATATACAGAACAAAGAGGAAATATTAAAAGCTACAAGAGAAAAGAGGCAGACTACATTTAGGGGTAAACCAATAAGGTTAACAATGGATTTTTCATCACAGACACTGAAAGCGAGAAGATCCTGGAACAACATATTTCAAACACTGAAAGACAATGGATGCCAACCAAGAATTCTGTATCCAGCAAAATTAAGCTTCAGATACAACAACGAAATAAAAATCTTTCATGATAAACAAAAGCTAAAAGAATTTGTAGCCAGAAAACCAGCATTGCAAAGCATCTTGAGCAAAACTCTACACGAGGAAGAAATGAAAAACAATAACCAAAACCATCAGCGGGAAGTGCCTCGGTAAAGACAGAGGACGGGGGGAAAGCTAATCATGGAGAAACAAACTAAATTAGAAAAAAAAGAGAGATAAATAATCAAACATGGCAGGAAGTACAAACCATATATCAATAATAAATCTAAACGTTAATGGCTTAAAGTCTCCAATAAAGCAACATAGGCTGGTAACATGGATTAAAAAAACAAATCCAACAATATGCTGCCTCCAGGAGACACATCTGATTGGAAAAGACATACACAGGCTCAAGGTAAAAGGTTGGGAAAAAATATACCACGCACACGGTCCTCGTAAGCAAGCAGGGGTGGCCATTCTCATATCGAATAAAATCGACTTCAAGACTAAGTTAATCAAAAGGGATAAGGAAGGACATTATATACTGTTAAAAGGAACCATTCACCAACAAGACATAACAATTATCAATATTTATGCACCAAATAATGGCGCTGCGACGTTCATAAAACAAACTCTCCTCAAGTTCAAGAATCAAATACACCACAACACAATAATCATGGGTGACTTCAACACACCACTCTCACCATTGGACAGATCCTCCAAACAAAATTTGAATACAGAAACTATTGACCTCAATATCACAATCAATAACCTAGACTTAACTGATATATATAGAATATATCAACCATCATCAAGTGGATATACTTTTTTCTCAGCAGCACATGGATCCTTCTCAAAAATAGACCATATATTATGCCATAGGGCAACCCTCAGTAAATATAAAGGGGTGGAGATAATACCATGCACTTTATCAGATCATAATGGAATGAAACTGGAAATCAATGATAAAAGAAGGAAGGAAAAATCCTACATCACATGGATTGTTCATTAACAATACGTTACTGAATGATCAATGGGTTACAGAAGACATAAAGGAGGAAATCAAAAAATTCTTAGAGATAAATGAAAATACAGACACAACATATCGGAATCTATGGGACACAATGAAAGCAGTTTTAAGAGGAAAATTCATCGCCTGGAGGTCATTCCTCAAAAAAAGGAAAAACCAACAAATAAATGATCTCACACTTCATCTCAAAGCCCTAGAAAAGGAACAGCAAAACAACAGCAAATGTAGCAGAAGGCAAGAATTAATTAAAATCAGAGCAGAAATCAATGAAATTGAAACAAAAGAAACTATTGAAAAAATTAACAAAACAAAAAGTTGGTTCTTTGAAAAAATAAACAAGATCGACAGACCCTTAGCCATGCTAACAAAGAGAAGAAGAGAGAGAACTCAAATTACTAACATATGAGATGAAAAATGCAATATCACAACAGATGCTACAGAAATACAGAAGACAATTAGAAATTACTTTGAAAACCTATATTCCAATAAAATAGAAGATAGTGAAGACATTGATAAATTTATTAGGTCATATGATTTGCCCAGACTGAGTCAGGAGGATACACACAATTTAAACAGACCAATATCAATGGAGGAAATTGAAGAAGCAATCAAAAGACTACCAACCAAGAAAAGCCCAGGACCAGATGGGTACACAGCAGAGTTTTACAAAACCTTTAAAGAAGAATTAATACCAATACTTTTCAAATTATTTCAGGAAATAGAAAAAGAGGGAGCTCTACCAAATTCATAGTATGAGGCCAACATCACCCTGATTCCGAAACCAGAAAAAGACACCTCAAAGAAAGAAAACTACAGACCAATATCTCTGATGAACCTAGATGCAAAAATCCTCAATAAAATTCTGGTGAATCGGATACAAAAGCATATCAAAAAAATTGTGCACCATGATCAAGTAGGATTCATCCCTGGGATTCAAGGATGGTTCAATATATGGAAATCAATAAATGTTATTCACCACATCAATAGGCTTAAAGATAAGAACCATATGATCATCTCGATAGATGCAGAAAAAGCATTTGACAAAGTACAGCATCCCTTTATGTTCAAAACATTAGAAAAACTAGGGATAACAGGAACTTACCTTGACATTGTAAAAGCTATCTATGCTAAGCCTCAGGCTAGCATCATTCTGAATGGAGAAAAATTGAAGGCATTTCCTCTAAAATCTGGAACAAGACAGGGATGCCCCCTCTCACCACTTCTATTCAATATAGTTCTCGAAACACTAGCCAGAGCAATTAGACAGACGAAAGAAATTAAAGGCATAAAAATAGGAAAAGAAGAACTTAAATTATCACTATTTGCGGATGACATGATTCTATACCTAGAAGACCCAAAAGGGTCTACAAAGAAACTACTAGAACTAATAAATGAATTCAGCAAGGTGGCAGGATATAAAATCAACACGCATAAATCAAAGGCATTTCTGTATATCAGTGACAAAACTTCTCAAACGGAAATGAGGAAAAACACTCCATTCACAATATCCTCAAAAAAAAAATAAAATACTTGGGAATCAACCTAACAAAAGAGGTGTAAGACCTATACAATGAAAACTACAGAAACCTAAAGAGAGAAATAGAAGAGGATCTTAGAAGATGGAAAAATATACCCTGTTCATGGATAGGCAGAACTTATATCATCAAAATGGCGATATTACCAAAAGTTCTCTATAGGTTTAATGCAATGCCAATCAAAATCCCAATGGCATTTCTTGTAGAAATAGATAAAGCAATCGTGAAATTTATATGGAAAAATAAAAGACCCAGAATAGCAAAAACAATTCTAAGCAGGAAGTGTGAATCAGGCGGTATAGCGATACCAGATTTCAAACTATATTACAGAGCAATAGTAATAAAAACAGCATGGTACTGGTACCAGAACAGGCGGGTGGACCAATGGTACAGAATAGAGGACACAGAGACTAATCCACAAAGCTACAACTATCTTATATTTGATAAAGGAGCTAAAAACATGCAATGGAGAAAGGATAGCATCTTCAACAATGGTGTTAGGAAAACTGGAAATCCATATGCAACAAAATGAAACTGAATCCCTTTCCCTCGCCATGCATAAAAGTTAACTCAAAATGGATCAAGGAGCTTGATATCAAATCAGAGACTCTGCGTCTGATAGAAGAAAAAGTTGGCTCCGATCTACAGATTGTGGGGTCGGGCTCCAAATTCCTTAATAGGACACCCGTAGCACAAGAGTTAATAACAAGTATCAACAAATGGGACTTTCTTAAACTGAAAAGTTTTTTCTCAGCAAGAGAAACAATAAGAGAGGTAAATAGGGAGCCTACATCCTGGGAACAAATTTTTACTCCTCACACTTCAGATAGAGCCCTAATATCCAGAGTATACAAAGAACTCAAAAAATTAGACAATAAGAAAACAAATAACCCAATCAACAAATGGGCCAAGGACATGAACAAACACTTCACAGAGGAGGACATACAATCAATCAACAATACATGAAAAAATGCTCACCATCTCTAGCAGTCAAGGAAATGCAAATCAAAACCACCCTAAGATACCACCTCACCCCAGTAAGATTGGCAGCCATGATGAAGTCAAACAACAATGAGTGCTGGCGAGGATGTGGGGAAAAGGGTACTCTTGTACAGTGCTGGTGGGACTACAAACGGGTGCGGCCAATTTGGAAAGCAGTATGGAGATTCCTGGGAAAGCTGGGAATGGAACCACCATTTGACCCAGCTACTGCCCTTCTTGGACTATTTCCTGAAGACCTTAAAAGAGCACACTACAGGGATACTGCCACATCGATGTTCATAGCAGCACAATTCACAATTGCTAGACTGTGGAATCAACCCAGATGCCCTTCAATAGATGAATGGATAAAAAAAATGTGGCAGTTATACTCCATGGAGTATTACGCAGCACTAAAAACTGACAAAATCACGGAATTTGCAGGGAAATGGATGGCACTAGAGCAGATTATGCTAAGCGAAGCTAGCCAATCCCTAAAAAACAAATACCAAATGTCTTCTTTGATATAATGAGAGCAACTAAGAACAGAACAGGGAGGAAGAGCAGGAAGAAAAGATTAACATTAAACAGAGACATGAGGTGGGAGGGAAAGGGAGAAAAAAAGGGAAATTGCATGGAAATGGAGGGAGACCCTCATTGTTATACAAAATTACATATAAGAGGTTATGAGGGGAATGGGATAACAAACATGGAGGGAAATGAATTACAGTAGATGGGGTAGAGAGAGAAGATGGGAGGGGAGGGGAGGGGGGATAGTAGAGGATAGGAAAGGTAGCAGAATACAACAGTCACTAATATGGCAGTATGTAAAAATGTGATGTATAACCGATGTGATTCTGCAATCTGTATTTGGGGTAAAAATGGGAATTCATAACCCACTTGATTCTAATGTATGAAATATGATATGTCAAGAGCTTTGTAATGTTGTGAACATCCAATAAAAAAAAAGAACCTCAGACTGTTACAAAATTTAAATAGCTTTCTGCTACTTAAAGTTAAAATCATTACCTAAAATTGAATAAACATTCATTATTAGGCAATGTCTGATATTCAGGATGTTTAAGCAAGTCCCTGAACTCCTGTTATATGAGATAACAGCATCAGTAAGAACAACTTGGCACCCAAAGGACATTCTGAGCAATAGTCTAAATAATTCAACCTAAATAAATACTTTAGTTTTGTTTTATTTTGTTTTAGTTCCAGGTCTTTTCATGGCATATGAATAAGTAATTAAAAACCATTTATGTAGTAAGTATTTGAGAGCATGCCCTGGAACCCATATGCCTGTCTCTGGGGCTCTAAGCTGAGATTTTCCAAGTTTCTTTCTCTTGGGGAAGAATGAGAAATAAGCACTTTTATTCAAGGTCAAATATAGTTTCTAAAACCTGAAAAATAATTGAGTTGGAGGTTTATGCTATTGGAGAAGACCATTTCAAAGGTGGTTTTCAAAGATGGAGGGGTTGTATGTTATTATTATGCAGAATTTATTCTTTTTGTTTGTTCTTTTTAGTTATACATGACAGTAGAATGTATTTTGACATATCATACATACATAGAGTATAACTTCACATTCTTGTGGTTGTATGTGATGTGGAGTTATGCTAGTTGTGTATTCATATATGAATGTAGGAAAATCACATCTGACTCATTCCACTGCCTTTCCCATTCCCATCATCCTCCCTTATCCCCATTTCTCCCATCCAATCCAATGAACCTTCACTCCCCCATTTTCCACCCCCTGTATGTTTGAGGGTATGAATTTTCAAATCAGGTTCTGTTTATCATATTTCGGTAATGTCCACTGAGATGTTTCCTTTTTCTGTCGTCAATTTTAGTAATTTGTGTTTTCTCTCTTTGTTTTTGTACGCTTGGCTAAGGGTTTATCCATTTTATGGACTCTCTCAAAGAACCAACTTTTGTTTCATCAATGTTTTGTTTCATTTTCATTGATTTCAGCTCTTACTTTAATTATTTCCTGTCTTCTACTTCTTTTGGTGTTCTTCTTTTTCTGCAAAATGGTTCCTTCCTTTGTCCTCCCATGCTGCCTAGAGAGATGCAGATTCTTTCTGGCACAAGGGTGTTGTGCAGCACACCTTTCAGTTCAGTTGGGCGTGTCCTTGATCTCTGAATGCCGCAGACTCAGACACACCTCAGACCTCCTACAAAGGCAGGATCCTTTAGTTCCCTTATCCCTCCATTTGCTCTAGGAGGAACCACTCTGGCTGCTGCTTCCTGCCCCGCCATGGCAGCATCCTTGTTGCTGGGGATTTCTTCCTTATTTATTATATTTTCATTAGTTACTAATACTTCAAGAGACTCTTCATGGTTGTCATTTCTAGTGAACAATGGGAGAAAGCTGTCTGCACCTTAATTCTTGAGTTTGTCTTTGAATGTGCTGTTGAACTTGATCAGTTGTCATCTCTTGCAGAGACCACAGATCATCTGCATCTCAGCTCTCTGTAATTGTGCAACCCTGGAGAGGATCTGGTAATACCATTGTGATTTCACATTGGAGTTACTGAGTTTACCTGATTCATCTAAGTAATTACCTCGTCCCAACGTTGATGCTTTATAAATGTTAAATAAAAAGGAGAGAAAGTCAGAAAGAAATGTTTGAGCTATTAGTTTAATATGAAGCCCCTTAAGTCTGTTTAAAAAAATAATTTTATTAAGCTTGTTTTATGTAATAAAAAAAATCTGGGTGGTACTGAGTACTGTCTCAGGTGACCCTTTAGGAGGACCAGTTTGTCACTGGCAAGAGACTCTAAATGCTTCCCCAAGTCATCAACATGGGGCATGGATATTAAATAAGCCTATAAATACCAACAAATGTATTTTGAAATGATGATGAAGCATACACTGGCAAAAATGAAGTCTGAAATAATAATGAGTCTACATGAAGTGATACAAAAGCTGTCAGTGTTGAGTTTGCTGATGAAACTTTAGTCAATCCCCTGGGGGAGATTGAAATATTGACAGTGGTGGAATTGCACTGAGTATGAGTGAATTCAAAGAACAAAATGTTTGGTTTTACCTGTAATTCCCAGTGGAACATCTGTACTTAAAGATAAAATATTAGGGGCATCTTGATGTCCGGGTGAAACACTCCTGTGCTCTCAATGGGGATGGGTAGGTGACCAGGATGGAGCCTGGCTTTGGGCCTCAGGGCTTTTCTCTGAAAAACTCCAGCTGGGAGGATTATCAAAAGCAAAGTGAGACCCAAGACTAGTGCTTCCTTTCTTCTCCTCTGATAGACTGATATTAGGAGGGCAAAGCTGCATGGCACTGTGTTAAAACACTCCCCCCCCTTGAGGCTCTAGAACACCCCCTTGATGCTGGGTGAAGGCTGCCTTCCTTCCTGTATCCTCAGCTTTTAGTCAACAGGGATGGATCTAGAGGGTGAATAGGAACAGAATTATGCTCCCCCTACCTCTCCCCCACCCCATTCTCTTCCTTTTTCTTCCGGATTCCTGGGAAGCCTTCCTAACACTACAGACCAAGCTTTCCAATATAAAATGAACTGAAGACCTGCTATGTGGTAGACCTCTACATTAAAGGTGTTCATCTTCCTGACAGCCTGATATTAATATGATCATTCTGACTTTGCCAAAGAATAAAATGAGACCAAAGTTCACAAAGATTATAAATGGTAGATTAGTCTCTAAGTGCAACATTACTACCTTCTATTATGCTAACTGAATGATATTTTCTCCCCTTTGTCAATTACAAACAAGTGTTTGTTTAAAATACCAGGTTTCCAAATGCAGCAAACACTAGGAACCAAAGAATATTCTTAGAATACTCTCTAAAGGTTAAATCTAGAAATAATTCTGCTGAACAAATAATAACTCAAGAGAATAAATTTTACTATTCTCCATTAAGAAGCCAATGGTTAAAAGTAACTAAGAAATAACTTGCTCATTAATGAAAAGTCATTGCTCACTTTTTAATTTTAACTTGCTGTTTCCTTTACTACTTTAGGTGCATATCAATAACTCTTTCCAGCTAGCATGGATGTGCTCAGAAATGTGTAGTAGAGTTGAGAGAAGATGGCAGATTGGAGGAAAGAAGCACCTCACAGCAGGTCTTAGCACTGGACTTATTGTGAGAAATAAAAAGTTCAATGGTCCATTTTCAGAATATAGTATTTGGCCTTAATTGGGTGTAATGATTCAGTTGTAGCCCTTACTATAGCCCTTCTCTTTACCTGCCCTAATATTAGAATTAGCTAATTATGTAGCCTTCTAGCCCCAACCTCCTCCTACCAGGGAAAGAGGGAGGGCTGTGTTAGAGATAAAAGTAGGTGCACTGCCCACCCAGGTATGCTTGATAGCCAGGTTCTGGGATCACACCCTTCTGGCAGAAGTGAAGTTTACTAGAATCTCCAGTTTAGAACACAACACCACCCTTATCACAGAAACACAATTTGTCAGCACCTAAATTGTGATACTCCACCACATAACAGGAGTCTGGGAGCTGAGTCTATTATAACCTGATGTGTCTCCTAACCACAAAGACAAGAAGCATCCCTTGACCCAAAGTAAAAAAAAAAAAATTCAAATTGCATCTCTGAGAGCAATTTTGATACCTCAGCAGAGACGAGCTCTTGTTTCTTAGCAAGATTTTTTTTCATTTATCTGTTTTCCTCACTAATTTTTTATTTTATACAAATTCCCATTTTTATTTTATTTTTATTCTTCTCTTTAAAGTTTTAACTATTTAAAAAAATTTCCAAACAGCATTTCATAGTACTGTATTATTTTTTACCTTTTTTCTATTATGCACAATTTTGTGAACATGAATGTAATGGGGAGAGTGTACGTATACTCTCTGCACAGATAAGTTTGAAGAAAAATATATATATATACACTTACAATTTTACCTTCACATTAATTGCTTCCTTCTGAGGATATTAATTATTTAACCTTGATTTTTCTTAGGTGGGACTTGATCTTAGAGTTGTCAGTTTGTTCCTACCTTAGTTATGACCCCTCTTGTCCGCATTTCTTCACTCTCTTTCCCTGTTTTTTTTTTTTTTTGAGAGAGAAAGAGAGAGAGAATTTTTTAACATTTATTTTTTAGTTTTTGGTGGACACAACATCTTTTATTTTTATGTGGTGCTGAGGATCTAACCCAGCGCCCCGTGCATGCCAGGTGAGTGTGCTACCTCTTGAGCCACATCCCCAACCCACTCTCTTTCCTTTTATAGCAGTCAAATTTTTGTTTCCACTTCCTCTATTTCTTTATGTTATTGCTTTCAGTTAATCTTTTATTCCTCCTTTACAACTGACATCTACCTACCTCCTGCCTCTTCTCTGATTGCTTTTTAAAAAATATTTCAGGGCTGGGGCTGTAGCTCAGTGGCAGAGTGCTTGCCTTACATGTGGGGCTGGGCACTGGGTTCAATCCTCAGAACCACATAAAAATAAACAAATAAAATAAAGGCATGCTGTCCATCTACCACTACAAAAAAAAACATTTTTAAAAAATATTTCAAGCTTTCTCTCACCTCCACACCCTATTTTCTCTAAGAAATTGTAATCCCACTGAATAATAGAGTTTATGCAATCCATACCCAATTCATGTTGAGGTGATTATTAATACAATGGAGAATATAGTAGAAACTTGAAATCAAAGGCTAGATCTAATTCACAGTTTTGTATTGCTGGTACTGATGTTAATCACTGACCCCACCATTCCTATAAGGTGACAATTAATGTTACAGACATCAAAGTAGACAGAGGATGCTTATCTTTATACATCAACTACTGACCTTAGTGCTATTCCTAGGTTCCCCCTCCCTCTAAGAGGGTCTAGAAAGTGATTTGGGACACTTTGTGATTACAGAGTAGAAACTCCCATAGCTGAGAAATTTTTACAACCTAACCAAACACAATGAATATCACCCCACACAAAATTAAACCCCATCTGAGCCTAAACATAACTTCAACTCACAGAATTGAGAAAACAAAATCCTTAAAACAAAAACCAGGCTCCAAGGAGGAACAACCAGGGGAGGGAGTTTAGGTACCCCATGCTTGACATCTATTTATATATCAAAATAAGAGAGAAATCCCAATTTAAAAAAAAAAACACACACACGTAAGAACATAAAAGATGAAGGAGAATCCACCTTAACTGATACACAAGTCCAGAATCTCTGAAACATGAGGAAATAGGCAAACAAATCTCCGCCCCCTAAACACTTACAAACCCAATAAAGTGTTCCAAAGATATAGAAGTGGATGAGAAAGAATATTTTTAAAAAGCTGATTATTAAAATATCCAGTAAACTAAAAGAAGACCTAAGAAATAAAATATAAAAGCAAATTCAGAAGATAAAATATCATTTCAATAAAGAAATGGAAATGTTGAAAAGAAATTTTTCAGAACTCCTGGATATAAAAGTCATAATGAATCAAATTAAAATTCACTTGAAACATCACCAACAAATTAGATTGCTGAGAAAATAGAACTTCATCCCATGAAGAAAAAAACCTCAGACCTTGAAGACAGGATACATAAATTTGAGTACACAGCATATAATAAGGGAAAAATAATGATATAATATGATCAGATTATACAAGAAATCTGAGACAAAATCAAGAGACCAAACATGAGATCATTGGGATGGATATGAATATGCAGATACAAGCTAAAGGCACTAAGAACTTTTTCAATGAGATAGTCACAGAAAACTTTCCCCATTTCAGAAATGAGATAGACATACACATTCAGGAGGCATACATGATCCCAAATAGACATCTCCAATGTTTAACATAGAAAAATAGGAAAAGATGCAAGAGAGAAACATCAGGTCATGTTTAGAAGCAAACCAATAAGGTTCACTTGAGACTTGTCAATGCAGAAACTAAAATCTAGAAGGGCCTGGAATGAAATATTCCAAGCTCTAAAAGAAAACAATTGCTAATCAAGACTGCTATACCCAGCAAAACTTTCATATTCAATGGGAAGTAAAAACTTTCCATAACGAAGACAAGCTAAAAGAATATGACAACAAAGCCAATACTACAAAACTTCCTCAAAAATAAATTGCACACAAAGAAACCTAAAAACAAAATTCAATAAGTGAATATCTATATAAGACTAATCAGATAAATGAGAAGACAGAATTAAATATTTTAAAAAATCAAAATGACAGCATACCACAAACACATATCCATAATAACACTGAATATAAGTGGTCTCAACTACCCATTAAAGGAATTAGACTAACAGAATGGATCAAAAAACAAAGTTCAGAGGCTGGAGTTGTGGCTCGGTGGTAGAGCACTTGCCTAGCACATGAGGGGCACTAGGTTCAATCCTCATCACTCGGTAAAAATAAAATAAAGATATTATGTCCAACTACAACTAAAACAAAAATATTTTTTAAAAAGGTCCAACTATGTGCTTTTTGCAAGGGACTCATCTCATAGGCAAAGACACTATCTGAAAGTAAAAGATTAGAAAAAATATCCCATGCAAATGGATTTCAAAACCAAGCTGGAATAGATATTTTCATAACTGACAAAACTAATTTCAAGAAAAAATTAATCAGAAGAGACAAAAAAGTTCATTATATACTATTAAAAGAATAACCCTACCAGAAGATATAAAAATAGTAAATATATATGCTCCAAATATTAATGCATGCAGTTATATTTAAAAAAAACTGTGACATTGAATCCCAGACAGATAGAAATACAATCATTATTTTACCAATAGACAAGCCATCAAAGCAACACTCAATATAGATATATTCAACCTAAATAATACTATAAATCAAATGGACCTAGTTGACATCTCCAGAATATTTCACCACAAACAACTTAATTCACCTTCTTCTCAGCAGCTCATAGAACCTTTTCCAATATAGATCATATTCTAGGTCACAGTTTAAGTCTTAGAAAATACAAAAAGATAGAAATAATCACATGCATTATATTGGATCATAATGAAATAAAACTGAAATCAATAGCAAGAAAAATAGTAGAAGCCACATAAACATACGGAAATTAAACAATACTCTTTTAAATAAAGAATGGATCAAAAATAAAATAAGAGAAATAAATAAAATTCTTAGAAACAAATTAAAACAAAAATACAACATATCAAAAATTTAGGGACAGTATGGAAAGAGTATCAAGAGGAAAATTTATTTCATTGAGTGTTTATATTGAAAAAATAGAGAGATCCCAAATAAATAAGGTTATGCTCCACCCCAAGACTTAGAAAAAGAAAATAATTCCAAAGTCAGTATAAGACAAGAAATAATAGTAGAGTTGAAATTAATAAAGTTGAGAATAAAGAAACACAGAATCAGTGCAACAAAGAGGTGGTTCTTCAAAAAGATAAATAAAATTAATAAACCCTTAGTCAAACTAACCAAATGAAAGAGAAGATCCATATCAATAAGATTAGAGATGAAAAAGGAAATATTACCACAGACACTTCTGAAATCCAGAGGATCATTCATTAGAAACTGTCTTGAAAATTTATACTACAATAAACCGCAAAATCTAGAAGACATTGACAGATTTCTAAATACCTGCAACTTAACCAAACTGAACCAGAAAGATAGAAAACCTAAACAAACCAATATCAAGTAATGAAATTGAAACAGCAATTAAAAACCTGCCAACAAAGAAAAACCCAAAGTAGAGGGATTTTCAACAGAGTTCCACCAGATATTTAAAGAACTAACCCCTTCTTTTTCAAATCATTCTATGAAACTGAAAGGTTTAGGAACACTCCAGAACACTTTATATGAAACCAATACAGGACTGATACTCAAACCAGAGGAGGACCCATCTAGGAAAGAAAACTACAGACTAATAACTCTGATTAATATAGATGCAAAAGTACTTAATAAAATATTAGTCAATTGCATTCAAAAACATACTAAGAGAATACCACACCATAACCAAGTGGGCTTCATCCCACAGATGCAAGGCTGATTCAATATATGCAAATCAATAAATGTAATCTATCACTAAAGTAGAAGGGTGAACAAGAATCATATAATCATCTCAATAGATGCAGAAAAAAATACTTTTGATAAAATACAGCAATGATTCATGTTAAAAACAATGGGGAAACTTGGGATAGAAGGAACTTGCCTCAACATTATAAAGGCAATGTATGAAATACTCATAGCCCACATCATACTGAATGGAAAAATAAACTGAAAACTTTTCCTCTAAAATCAGCAACAAGACAATGATGTCCACTCTCTCCTCTTGTATTCAATATAGTTCTTGAAAGTCTAGCAGGATAATCAGGCAAGAGAAGAAAATTAAAGGGATACAAATCAGGAAAAAAAAAAGAAGTAAAACTATCACTGTTTGCTGATGACATAAACCCATATTTAGAAAACCCAAAAAATTCCACCAGAAGACTTCTAGAGCTGAAAAAATGAATTCAGCACAGTAGCAGGATATAAGATCAATATTCATAGATCAATACATTTCTATACTCCAAACATGATTCAAATGAGAAAGAAATCAGGAAAACCAACTACTTCACAATAACCTCAAAAATTAAATACCTGAGAATAACTATAACCACAGAGGTTATAGTTATACTACTATAAACAACCATAGAACACTGAAGAAAGAAGTTGAAGAGGACCTCAGAAAATGGAAAGACCTCCATGGTCTTAGATAGACAGAATTAATAATGTCAAAATATTATGGCCATAATACCAAAGACAATACACAGATTCAATACAATCCCCATCAAAAATATCAATGACATTCTTTACAGAACTAGAAAAAAAAATTCTAAAATGCATTTGGAAGAGTAAGAGTACTTAGAAAAGCCAAAGCAATCCTGAAAAGAAAAGTGATGCAGGAGGTATCATAATACCTGATCTCAAATTAAACTACAAAGATATAGAGCAAAAACAGCATTGAATTGTATTGGCATCAAAATAGTTATGAAGAACAATGGAATGGAACGGAATGGAATAGAATAAAATAGAACAGAATACACAGAGACAAACCCAAATTTTTAGAGCCATCTGACACTTGACAATGGTGGCAAAATATATGTTGGAAATATAGTTCTTGAAACTATAGACAGGCTTTTATTATTTTTTTCCTGGTACTGAGGGATGAACCCAGAAGTACTTAACCACTGAGCCACATCCTCAGTCCTTTTTTTAATACTTTATTTAGAGAAAGGATCTTGCTGATTTGCTTAGAGACTCACTAAGTTGCTGAGGCTGGCTTTGAACTCATAATCTTCCTGCCTCAGCTTCCCAAGCTGCAGGGATTACAGGCATCTACCTAATGCCCAGCTGCTAGACTTTTTAATAAATGGTGCTGGGAAAACTTGTAGAGGAGTTAATTTAGATCCCAATCTTTCACACTGCTCAAAAGTCAGATCAAAATGAATCAGAGACTTAGAAATTAGACCAGAAACCTTAAAACTGCTAGAAGAAAACATGGAATCAATACTCCATCATATAGGTGTAGGCACAGACTTCACCAAAATGCCTAAAGCTCAAGAAATAAAACCAAGAATCAATAAGTGGAATGCCAGAAATTTTTTTTAAAACTCTGCACAGCCAAGGAAATTATTAAGTGAATGAAGAGAGAACCTACAGAACATGAGAAAAATCTTTACCAGCCATTGTTCTGACAGGGAATTCCTATACAGAATACAAAAAGAACTCCAAAACCTCAAGGCCGAAAAATAACAGTCCAATCAATAAATGGATAAAAGAACTAAACAGAAACTTCTCAAAAGAAGAAACACAAATAGCCAAGTAGTATATGAAAAAATGTTCAACATCTCTAGCACTCAGGGAAATGAAAATCAAAAGTATTCTAAGATTTTATCTCACTCCAGTCAGAATGACAATTATCAAGAACACAAACAATAACAAATGCTGTTGAGAATGTGGGGGGAAATACTTTACATGGTTGGTAAAACTAAAAATTAGTATAATCACTCTAGAAAGCAGTGTGAAGGTTCCTCAACAAACTAGGAATGGAACCACCATATGACCCAGCTATCACACTCCATACAATCCATAGTAGCAAAATTATGGAATCAACCCAGATGCCCATCAATAGAAGAAAGGATTAAGAAAAAAATATATGTATATATACAATGTAGTTTTACTCAGCTATAAAGAAGAATGAAATAATGGCATTTTCCAGTGAATGGATGGAAAAGAAAAAATATCCTGCTAAGTAAAGTAGAAAGATCCAGAAAATCAAGGGTCTAATGTTTTTCTCTCATATCTGGAAGCTAGAGCAAAAATAAAGAAGGTGGTTAAAGAGGAAATTGGATATCACAATAGGAAAGATCAGCAGAGTAAAAGGAGAATAAGAGGGAAGTAGGAAAGGAAAAGAGAAGAAATCAGGAATGAATTTAACAAAATCATGCTTTATTTATATGTAAAGTTACCAAAGTGAATTTCACCTTTTGCATTTGTAGAAGAAAGGAAGTTCAGTAGAATAGAGGAGGAAAAACAGGGGGAGGGAGGAGGGAAGGAAAAGGGAGTGAAATGGGGATTGAAATTAGATGCCTCACATGTATGTTTTTTTTTTTTCAAAATGAACCCAAACACTATATATAATTATTATGCTCTAATAAAAAAGAAATATGTATTAGACCATTCTCATGTTTAATTCCATTCTCACATTTCTCTCCCAACTCTGTTGTTGTAAAGAAAAAACAGGAACCAGTCTCAAATTGCTGCCAGAGTCACCTTTTTTTTCTATCAGGGGTCTCCTTTTGTAAATTGCCTGCTAAGTTATGATCTGAGCAAACCTCCCTATTACTGGCATGTGTCATAATTATATGATAGTTTAAAATTTGAAACAGAAATACCAATTAAAATAATTAATTCCAAGATATAAATATCCATTATTTGCACTATAGGGATAAAATAACACAAAGATTAAGCAAAGTGTCCCTTTTATTGAGTATAATGTTTCTGCTACTAATTTTTTCTGGCCACTTGAAAATAAATTATGTTTGGCATCATTTTAATAAAGACCTAAGCCTTCCCAATTATTTTATAAATATCTATCCCTTCCAGTAGGCCAGAATTTTCTTGGTAGAAGAAACCAAAACATATTTATAATGTATCCAAAGATGTAAGCTGGCAAATCCTAAGCATTCAGTTAGATGACTGAATGAATTAATGATTTTCCCTAAAGTATAAAATTCTATATAATGTTTTGTCCTTGAATGGAATAAAATCATAAGTAAAAATAAATCCTAGTTGTGCAGAGTGTTTTCTTCTAGATCCACGTATAATTAACATTTACCTGGAAATGTTTCTGAATTTCTGTGAAAGGTGATTCCTTCATTTTACCTAGTCACACCATTTGAATCAATAACAGCATTGATTCAGATTCACTGAAATAATTTGATCAATCTTTTACTTAAAACTGAAATTTTAAAATAGCAGGAGAATGTATTCCAACATATTGATTAAAAAGAAAGCCCCAAACCTAAAAATATATATATATTCAAAGAACTTAATGAGATAGACCATTTCTTGACAATTTTAGTATTGTCTACTGAGACTAGTTGGTAAAAGTCAGATTTGTTTAAGAGAAGCTGTAAGGGAAAATTGAAATTCCAGTGTAATGTCAGTATGTATAAATACATTTATATTTATAAAGAGCTATTTCCAGCTGAATGAGTTGTCACATCTAAAGCAGGTGGATGGTAAGTACATGTAAAATTTTCTCCCCTTGCATTTTTTATGCTGTTGTATAAATACAAAATGCAATTGCTCTTTCTAAGGGAAGAAAAGAAACTTACGGTTAAAAAAACCCATCACAGATATCTTCTCTAACAGATATATTTTCTAAAAGGTTAATGGATGAAAGTTTTTCCATAATAATTTGGCAAACCTACCTCTGATCTTAAAAGAGTCTATTTATATTAGATAGATTATCAATACCAAGAAATTTTTCAATATTTACAGAATTTTTTTTCTGAAAACATCACATAATGAAATCACTTGACCAGTCTCCATACATGTATTAAATGTCTGTGGAAGAATTTAAATGTTTGCACTGATATTTCAGAGTCATTTTTCAAGAATTGCCAGGCATGAACTACAACTCATAAATAAAAAATGTTCTACATAAGAATGTGTAAAATTAGTACAATTTATAATCTTATATAACACACAGCAGTTCCTTTTTAGACCATTTCTGTCATTACTTTTGATTGTTTTTCAATTAGGCAGAGAAGTTCAGTTAACAATGAGGATATATTCTGAGAAATGGAGCACTAGATAATTTTGTCATTTTGTGAAAATCATAGACTGTACTTACACAAATTAAGATGCTATGATGCTAGTAGGCAATGTAATTTTATGAGACTGCCATGGTACATGTAAGTCCATTGTTGTGGTTGAAGCAGTTATTTGGTACCTAACAGTATTGTAAACATGGATAAAGTAGGCTAATCAAACTGCAAAGGGAAATATAAACAACATTTTGCCCTCTAATGTTGCTCCCTCGTTTCCTTTTCCTCCTCCTAGAGTTTTATCCCATAACTTAAGAAAAAGTGGGATCTGTATCGTTAGTTGCATGCTAGAGAAAGACAGAGATGGCTGGTTTAATGGGGGATTTTGTGCATCAGCCATCTGACCTGTCTCGGGCTGAGTTTCCCAGGAAACAGAATCTAAGGAGACTTGTGTGCAGAAGATCACTAGGGATTTGCTTTGTGATCTGCAGTTCCCAGGAGTGAGGAAAGCAGAAATAGGCAAAGATAGAAGCTGAAGTTGGATGCAGCTATAGCTGAGGCCTCAGGCTACCCTGGGTAGTGGGGAGAATTAATGCTCTTCTCCAGGACCAGAGAATGGAGCTGTCATCCAATAGCTGTGTGATCTTAGCACATCACCCTCAATGTCTGCCCCATTTTCTGACAGTTTAAAGTTATAACACCATGCATGGCTTAGCCCTGATTGAGTTTTATTTCCTTTTTGTAATATAGAGAAACTGGAGGAAAAAACAAGTTGCTCCAAAACTAGTTTATCCTTCAGAATCATCCAAGTAGACTTCTCATGGAAACAGATTTTCTGAGAGGTTAGGTAGATATTCTGAAGTGATAGATCTAAAGGATGCTAGTTGGAAGAGTGTGGGGCTGGTAAAGTCATTTTTAACAAATGCTCTGGACGAATCTGCTGCATTCTTCCAAACTAACATCATATCCTTCTCCCTCCTCTTTGTAATTTAACATACTAAACATTGCAGGTACATAAAAGTAGTAACAAGTTCTGGCTCTTTGGTCAAATATTGCTGGATAGGGTTATCTTTCATGGTATTCGCTACACATATCAGCACAATTCTGATTTATAAACAGAAAATTTACCTTCTCCTGGTATCCATATCAGATTCACCAAAACACAGATGAAGTTTATGGCTAAGACATTTCAAAGTAATCAGTGAATTTTTATTTGTGTGAAAGTTAGATAAAACTTTTAAGATACGAATATTTTCATGTCCTCTAAAAGATGTCCAATAATTTCTCAGTCCAATTTGGGAACAGGAGCAATTTTTGACACAACTTGTCTATTTTATATTACAATGGAAAGTGTCAGAATTATAGCATTTTATATCTGAGCTTGCAAAGTAATTCATAGAAGAGGAGTAGCATGTTTCTTCCTTTTCTGTCACTGTGATTTCACAATTACCTGCGGGTCTCAGGGAGAAAATTTGACAAGAAAATGGAAGAACATAAAACCTTAGAAATATTTCTTTAACAGATATTTAATTTATGTAAAGGAATAGATAAAACCATTTCCTATTCAAAACAACCACTGTCATGAACTAAACCAATTATCCTCTGAAAAGGAAATAACTCCCAAAATAGTTACACATTTAAATTGAGCTACATTATAAAGGCAAACTGTAAAACTTAAACACACACACACACACACACACACACACACACACACACACACACACAACCCAATACCTACCTTTCAGCAAAATGTGCTAAGGATATTTATAATTTCATTTTAAATTTTATTTATAATTATGTACAGACTTACTTAAACTGAGGCTCGTAATTGCCTTTAAGGACAAGAACAAGCAGGCTTAACTGTCAAAACAATTACTAAGCTTTTTCTTTATCAATCTAAGTTCTTCATTATTGGAAAGTAGTTCCCAGCTGTTAAGATTTGCCTACTAGATGGACATTGCTAGCCTTTTTCTACCCAGGGACTTTATCCGGGTAGAGACATATTCCCTGTTCCCAGCTTTAGAGCCTAGATCTGCTGACTTGTAGCTTCATTGTTTCTTATCAGCACTGATATTGGGTTTTCTCTTCAGCTGTTACTTATTGCTCACTTAGATTTGGTGCCTTCCCTCAGGATGGCCCTGGCCACATCTGACCTGGTCCTGCAAAAACTCTGCTCTTGTTTCTTAAGCTAGCTGGAGCAGTGATGGATTGGGCTGATCCAATGATATAGCTTGCTTTCACTTCTTGTTCTCAGTATATAAATAAAAGCTCATTGATTACTTGTTCTCAGCTTGACTTTCCAATCAACTGATATAGATAAAAAACTTTGTTGCAAACAAATTTTTATTTTTCAGCAAGTTTTCTTTTTAAAAACATTCTGTTGCATTCAAAAGGGAAAAGAGGAAAGAAAAAGTCTGAGCAAAAATAATAATAATAATAATAATAATAATAATAATAAACAACCACCCATACATAATGAAAGCTTACTCAATATATACTACAAAGCTTACTTTCTAATTCAGAATTATTTATTAGAAGGAACCACCATTAAGTCAGGGTTACATCAGAGGCACTAATAGGCTGTTTCTCCAAAGAGTAGAACAAATCTACCATCCCTCCATGTGCATTAAGGACTGAAATTTTACATTTTCTGCATGCCTTCCCGGGGTCTGATCTGCTACCCTATGTCCCTACCCTGCTTATAAGAACTTTTTTTTCACTTTTTTTCCTCACCCTTTTTCCCTGGAGGCTCTCCAAACATAGTGTTTTTAAAATAATCTTACAGATTTGGGAATAAAAGCAACCCATTTCAGCAGTAAATGGGGGTATTTGGAATCTTTCTCTGACCATCAATATATATTATAGGGATCAAGATTTAAATAAATACAGTGACTTATTGTTTATTCCACATTAAGATTTTAAGGCTTCCCTCAATACTGAGAATAGAAAGTAACTTCCTCAAATTCATTGTAAAAAACTAATTATACTTCATAATGAAAGACTGTATCATCTCATTAATATCAAGAATACGACACACATGTTCATTCTGGCCACCTTTATTCAACTTTGTACCGGAGGTCCCAACCAGGGCAATTACGAAGAAAAGAAATAAAAAACATCCAGATTGAAAAGGAATAATGTCAAACATCTCTGTTTGCAGTTGACCTTTTCTTGTATATTGAAAATCCCAACATATCCATGGAAAAACTATTGAAGTAAAAAGATCAAAAAGGTTACAGGATATATTGTCAATGTTTAAAAATCAACTGTATTTCTGTACAGTAGTAAGAAATAAATATAAAACTTAAAGCCTTATTTAAAGTAGCATCAAAGATAAAATACATGAAAGCAAGTATAACCCAAAATAAGCAAAATATATTCTCTGAAAACTGAAAAATACCACTGAATTAAATTAAAACAGACCTAAATAAATAGAAATACACCCATATTTATCAATTGAGAGGCCTTGTATTGTTGAGATGGCAAACTGATCTATAGATTTAATGCACTCCCAATGAAAACCCAGGCTCTCTCCTTTGAATGAATTATATGCTGATCATAAACTTGTATGGAAATTCAAGAAACTGCAATCAGTTAAAATTATATTTGGAGAAAAGAGTACAAAGTTTTATGAATCAATATCCCTATTTCAAAACTTACCAGAGAACTACAGTAGTCAAGACAGAGTAGAGATGCCATGGATCTAAACTCATAGATTAATGGAATATAATTGAGGGTCTATAAATAAGCCTCACATATACAACTATTATCAGTTTTTCAAGAAAAGTTTCAAGGCAATCTAATGAGGCAAAGAATAGTCTTTCAACAAATGGTACGGAGATTAATTGGTATATACATGCCAGGGAATTAAGTTGGATCCCTACCTCACACCAAAAATTAACTCAAAATGCATCAAAATCCTAAATATAAAAAGTAAAATGTAAGAGCATCAAAGCACAGACTTAAATTTTAGTGGCCTTAGACTTAGATAATGATTTTTTGGATATGACCTCGAAAGCACAAGCTAATAACAAAACATGGATGAATTGAAAACTATCAAAATTGAAAAGTTTTGTACAAATCATCAAAAATTGAATTTAATCCCCAGTACCAAAAAGAAAGTGGAGAGAGACTGTGAGAGAGGGAGGAAAGAGGTAATGACAAACCACAAAAAAGAGAAAATTCTGCACATTGTACATCTGATAAAGGCCCTGTATCTGGACTATATTGAGAGCTCCATAATAACAAAAAGACCCCCAAAAAAAGGATTTGAATAGATAGTTCTTCAATGAAAATATGCAACTTGCCAATAAGCATATGAAAAGATTCTCAACCTCATTAGCTATTAGAAAAATGAAAACCAAAATCACACTGAGATACCACTTCACACCCACTAAAATGTCTGTAGTCAAAAAAGTAGGTGTTGGTGAGGGTATGGAGAAATTGAGACTAGGTTGGAAACTAAAATGGTGAAGCCACTTAGAAAAACAATCTAGTAGGTTGTTCCTTCCAAAAAACCAAAGGTTGAATGTTCTCTCTGGTATGTAAGTGTCAACACACAACAAGGTAGGGGGAGGAGAAGAATAGAAGTTCAGTGGATTAGACAAAGGGGAATAAAGGGAAGAGAGGGATAGAAATAGGAAAAACAGTGGAATGAATTTCACATACTCTGCTATGCACATATACGAATACACCACAGTAAACCTCAACATCAGTACATCCACAAGGCTGGGATCCTAATTAAAATAAGATATAATTCATGTTTATATAAATATGTCAAAATGACTTCATGTTTGTATAAATATGTCAAAATAGACTCAAATGGCATGTACAGCTAAAAAAACAAATAAAAAAATTTTAAAAAGAAATTAAACATAAATTTGCCATATGGACTATATAGTTCATAATTCAACTCCTATGGGTATATCCAAAAAAGATGAAAATTTATGTCCACACAAATCTTGAACCCAAGTTTTATGTTTGCAGCATTGTGCATAATAGCCCTAAGGTGGAAACAACCCAAATGTTTATGAACAAATAAATAAGTGAATAAAATTTGATACATCCACATATTAAACTATTACTGAGTAATAAAAAGAAATGAAATAATGATATTTGCTAAACTCAGAAAAATCTTAAAAATATTGCACTAAGTGAAAAAAACTCCAGTCACAAAAGACCAAATAGCATATGGGGTTACATTTATATCCAGTGTTCAGAATAGGAAAAACTATTGAGACAGGCGTAGATTAGTTGTTACCTAGGGTTGGTGGAGATAAAGAGACTTGGAGCAATGGCTAAAAAGTATGAGGTTTTCTTAGAGGGTGACAAAAATGTTCTAAAATTGATTGTGATGCTAGGTACACATTTCTGTGCAAGTGCTAAAACTTATTGAATTGTATACTTTAAGAGCTGAATTATGATATGTGAATAAAACTGTTACTTAGAAAAAATATGTTAAAGGTACAGCATCAAGATAAAAAAATTATTAAGAGTTAAATGAAAATTTAACCTGATCCTGGTAGTACATTCAGATAAATTTCCCCTGTGTCCTTAAGAATTAAAGGCAAAATGTTGAAAAGTAAGTAGTCCTCCCTTATCCATGGTTTCATTATAAACAAATTTCAATTACCCAAGGATAACCATGTTTCAAAACTATTAAATAGAAAATTTCTGAAATAAATATAAGTTTTAAATTGTGTACCATTATAAGTAGTGTGATAAAATCTTTTGCTGCTCCATTCTATCCTTCAGAATGTGAATCATCCTTTTGTCCAGAGTATCCCCACTTTATACATTACCCTCCCTTTAGTCACTTAATAGTCATCTCAATTATCAGATTGACTATTGTTGAATCAGAGGTTATATATAGGTTTCAGTATAATCTGGGGTACCAGACAGCAACTGAGGATGTATTAAAATGTATCCCCCACAAACAAGTGTGGAAAACTGCTATAATTAAAGGTGTTAAAAAGGAATAAAAGAGATAAAATATAATTTGTTTTTCTGAAGTTATAACAAGCTACAAAAAATGGAGGGGGAGAAAACAGAAGAAAAAAGAGGAGGAGAAAGAGATTATGTTTGCTTTCTGCATGAAAAGAAAAGTTTGCTAACAATTTTTTGTTGTAGTTAACTTTTCCATGATGCCAATATTCTCCGGTCAAAAAGCACATTTTATAGGTAAATGATCTCAGTATGTTATGAAAGAATATTACTGTAATTTTTATAAATGCAATGTTTCTAAAATAAATTTTTGAAATGAGGTTAAGAAAATCAGAGCTTATTAAAAAAATCCACACAGGAGTTTCATTACCAGGAAGAAGAATGTACACTAATCTGTTCTCTTCTGTTTCTTCCCCTGGATGAATCCTCAAATCTCATTTTGTCAGGTCTCCTCCTGTGCAAACAGCTAGTAAAGGGCCTCCATTGAATGCAGAATTAAATTCTGGCTCTCTGGGAAGGAATGCCACCCCAACTATGGTCTGTCTCTGGATTCTGGATGACAATCAGAAAAAGATTGAATAGGACAGAACCAAGAATAGAAGCTATTGACACACTTCTGGACATTTGATCAGGACCAATCAATTAACAATATTTAATCCATTCATATAATCATACTAACATTCATCCATAGCACTAAAAAAATGTCAAAATGAATGCATGAATTATAAACAAGAGTACCAAAGGAAACCTACTCAAGGCCTTATGGATTATACTCTGTCAGTGTCTCAAATTCAATATTTGTGTCAAAGAAGTAGATAAGATCAGTTTGACACAACTCTTTCTTAGTGAACATTGCAGTGACTTTTCCTCAAATTTAATTTCTTCTGTTGCTTAGAATTTATTTGCTAATACAGTTGTCACTCACTATTCACGTGAGGGGCAGGAGAATTGCTTCCAGTACCTTCCCATGGATACCCAAATCTACAGATGCTCATGTCTTTTATATGAAATGGTTTGATATGTCCATATAACATATGCAAATCCCCCCTCTCCTCTTTAAATCATCTCTAAATTACTTAAAATGCCTAAAACAGTGTGAATGATGTGTAAATGGATGTTATACTGAATTGTTCAGGGAATAAGGAAAAGAAAAAGAAATCTGTGCATGTTCAATATAGATACAATATTTTTTTCAAATATTTTCTAGTTGAGGTTGGTTAAATAAACCTACAGATACAGAACCTGTGGAAACAGAGGGCCAGCTGTGCTTGCCACCCATATGCTCAATTCTGAATAAACAATGACAGATGTATAGATCTAGATACAGCAGTCTCTGAGCCCTGAAGACAGAAGCAATCCATGAATCATGCCTTGTGTTTCCTGCATATCCTCAATGATAGCTCAGTCCAGGGATAAGCTGCTTCCTGAATCTCTCTTCACTGCTTCCCACACACCACCTCTAGTTCTCCTGCCCTTGTCTGGTCCTTTGAACAGGAAATCTGGCAACCTACCCAACTCCTCCTCTCACCATTGTGTCCTGCTACTAATGAACAGATCTCCTTGTACAAACCATCTTGCCTATGTTCAGAATTGAATGAGGGGGAAAAATAATTGAATGAGGGTAAGAAATTGTCTCTACCTTGACCCAACTGTTAATATGATATTTTAATATGATGACTTCCTTATCAATGCCTGAGCTTGCTACACTCTCAGACCACCCCTCTTGCCCTTGATAAAGTTAGTTTAAGTTCAGTTCTACACTCTGAAATACAGGATGCTCTATGATTCTTATTTCCTCCCTGTATTGCTCCAATATCTTTTTTACTTTTCTCCAGCTGTCAAGATGCCTTTGGGACCCTTTGCTGATGATCTGGCATCACATAAAGGAAAAGCGCCTTTGAAGTCATCTAGAATTCCTTCTGTCCAAATTTTGAGGTCCACTCCTGTACTTGGAGCAATTCTGAGGCTTGATCTTATTTTAATCAGTAAAATAGGTATCATAATTGCTTCCCTAGGTTAATGGTCACAGAAGAACCAAGAACAGTACTTGGCACATTTTAGGTACTTAACACGTGGTGATCTCCTTCACTCCCTCCTTGGTGTGGATTGCTTTCTAACTTCCAATGTCTGTTATCAGATCCTTTCTATACCTGGCTTTGTCTACCTCACCAGGTTTTCCAACATTTTTCTGTAAAGAATAAATTTAAAAATTCCACTCTTTGTCAAGCACTTATAACACCACAATGAGGAAGCTTGGCTTTCTGGACTTAACCAACGGCCATGGGAGATCATTAATTTTCTTATTGTGAAATAGTATTAGACTTAACAAAAGTTGCCAACAAAAAAAAAAAATGGTACAGAAAGTTCCTGTGATTGTGTTATGTTGTACCACAAAAGGGATTTTTTTAAGTCTAATTAAGGTCCCTGCTCAGTTGATTTGGGGTTAATCAAAAGAAAGATTATACCAGGTGGGCCTCAACTAACACAAAAAGAGAACAAAGTGGGTGGAGGGAATAAGGGAACAATTGTAAATGGGAAAGACTCCCCTCTGACCTTGAAAGAGCAAGATTCGTGTTGCTTAGGAAGCTCCCAGGGCAGGGCATGGAAGGTGGCAATTTACAGCTGAGAAAGCTCTAGTTGACAGCCAGCATAATGTGGGAGCCTGGGTTCCACAGCACAAGGGACTGATCCTGCTGATGATCTGACTGTGCTTGGAAGAGAACCCCGAGTTACAAATGAGAACACGACCTGCTGACACCTGGATTTCCAGGCTCTGAGCCAATGACGTGTCCTGGACTGGTGACCCACAGAAACTGTGACAATTAAATAAATGTGATGTCCAGCCATGACGACTATGGGATTTTGTTATGCAGCTAAAAGAAACCAAACACATGCACCAGGCACTATCTTTTCCTTTGTAGTTAATAAATATTTGAGGGAAGATAATTTGTTTCTACTCAAATATCATTTGTTTCTACTCAAATATCCTTTTTCTCTACAAACCTTTGCCCACTAGTTTTAGCATTTGTCACTGGATCTCCACTGCAACTAAGATTCTGGTGCTGTTTTCGGGGTCATTTTCTATTGATCTCATTCTCCTTACAGGTATGAATTTGAATTATTTGCTGACAAAACACTGTCTTCTTCATTTTATTTAAAACATTTGGTACTGACCATTGGGGGGGAAATGATGGATCATTGGAAAAGGAAGCAAACTGAGTTAGAAGGTAATTTCTGGGAGAACACTTCACCATTCATGAAAATGAATATAAATCAGTTTGTGTGTAGCTATTAGGAAGAACCAGATACACTTTTCACCAGTGTACATTTCTAATCAGCTCTTGAGACAAATGTCCCAGGATACCTTGAAATATGCTCCCTGGCACTATCTTTGAAGCCTCATGTAATCGACGAGAGTCTTATTATTTTATATAAATACAAATTTACAGAGACAAACTAGATATTGATAGATGATAGATACAACAGAGATACATAGATAGATATTTCTCAATATTGCCATTATTTATATTTCAAGCCAGATATTCTTCACCTGTTAAGCATCTTTGTTATTGCTATTTGGGGGCAGATATTCCTTTGTTTTGGGAAGCTGTCCAGTGTATTATAGGATGGTTAGCAGCATCTTTGATGTCTATTCGCTAAATGCCAGGATTTACCTACCTTCCAGTTAAGACAATCAAAAATGTTTTCAGACATTGCAAAGTATCCCCTGGGGGACTGGGAGAATTAGTTTATGTTTGAGAACTACTAAGATAAATGGATGGATGACAGGTAGGTAGAGAGGGAAAGAGCAAAAGAGATTTGATCACATTTCCAGTGTATCAAATAATAAAATCTTCCGAGTTGCCTATCATTTCAAATAGTACTGCCAGAGTAGATTCTTTACCCAGGATGCAAGTGTTGTGCATTAATAAGATGGTATGAAATCCAACCTCTGTAGAGCTTAATGAGATGTAATTTGTTAAGAAAAGTACAAAATTAAGAACTGATGAAGCACAATTAGGAAAATAAAGATGACTGAGTAGTTTAAACAAAGATTCAATAGCTACAAAAGCAAGACAGAAGAGCATTCTATAAACAAATAATAACTGACATTAAATACAAATGGTGATGGTAACTTGGTAATTCTGTTGCAAATCAGAATTCTGACATATAATTAGGAAAAATGCAAATGGAGGACAACATTATGAACTACTTAATACAACAACAAAAGGCTAGCATTTCCTTGCTGAAAACTGGGGAGCGAGGGAATAGCTCAGTGGTAATACTTGCCTGACACGTGCAAGGCCCTAAGTTCAATCCCCAGTACCACCAAAAACAGCAAGGGAAAACAAAAACAAAAACTGCAACAGGAATCCCGAGGTCTGGTTTAGAGCCTGTTGTGCAGACCTTAACATGTAATTTTTTTGGTATTTTCAAATACATGAGGAGATTGTGTTAGATACTCTTTGGGATTTTTTTTTCCACTTTCAAAATTCTATGATTTTTTTTTAGGATAAAAGAAAGCAGCTATGCTTGAATATATAGAAACACAGCATACTTTATTTTCTTAATTCCAACTGAGAACAAGGTTTCTACTCTTTTTAACTCCTCAACTCATTATAAAGGAAGTGCCTTAAAGAACAC
Source organism: Spermophilus citellus (assembly GCF_964194105.1). Classification (NCBI taxonomy): domain Eukaryota; kingdom Metazoa; phylum Chordata; class Mammalia; order Rodentia; family Sciuridae; genus Spermophilus; species Spermophilus citellus. Next base: position 26,719,631 of record NC_138194.1, on the reverse strand, counting down.
TTTGAACAAATTTATGTTTGAAAGTAGACAATTATGACAATGAGATGAAGACTATAGAAGCAGGATGGCTCAGCTGGCTGTTTGAGTAAAAGAGACTGCTGCACCTAAACTATTAATAATTGGGAAAAGTTATAGAAAACTCTCAGCTAAATCAGCTTTCAACAATTCTTGTCTGAGAAACCACAATGTGTTTAGATCTATGCATCTAGATCTATGCATCAAATAAAGCAGAATGTGGGTAAAAAAAAAAAAAAAAAAGATATCCAAAGAGTCTTCTAGCTACCAAGGGTTCTGGGTACCTTGGCCTATTCAGTAATGGGGCTTTTAAGCACTTTGCACCAGAGTTATCTATACTGTTATCAACATGCAGGATGTTTTCCTTGCTGGCATAGAAACTTTGAAGTTAAGTTTCCTTTAACTTACTTCTCTCATAACCCACAAAAGTTTACAGTTTCTGATATATATTAGCTGCCCCATGGACGATTGTCAAATGAATGAATTGATTCATGCATTAATGAGTGAAGAAAGAATAAATGAATGGGCCTAGTACAATGGCTCACACCTGTAGTCCCAGCAACTTGCAAGTTTGAGGCAGGAGGATCATGAGGTCAAAGCCAGCCTCAGCAACTTAGTGAGGCCCTAAGCATCTTAGGGAGACCTTTCCTCAAAATAAAAAATAAAAAGGGTTGAGGATTTGGTTTAGTGGTTAAGTGCCCCTGGTTCAATCCCTGGTACACACACACACACACACAAAAAAAAAAAAAAAAAAAAAGAAAAAGAAAAAGAAAGAAAAAAGAAAAAAAAGAAAAAGAATGAAAGTGTAGAAAATTTTGATCCAATATTCAGTATCTTCCCTGAAATTCCTGATGGTGTTTATAGACAACTACATTTCATTTTCTCTTGAGAAGAAATAACATTTTCCATTTCATAAGAAGTTATGTTCCATCCAAGCTCACAGCTCACTAGCCTTCCTTAGAGGTCAGCATATGTCTATTCTGTTAACCGACCTACACAGCCCTCTTCGTCTGTTAAGCATCTCCTTAAAACAATAGTTTAAGCAAAGACAATTAAGTTCTGAATTTAGCCTGACCTCAGTTACTTTGATATAGTTCGATGTTTTATTTCAATATTTGGGAGTTCACTACAAAATTAGGCATTTCAGTTAGACAGGATGAATAAATTCTGAAGATTTATTATACAGACTGGTTGCTGCAGTTAATGTATCATGTTGTTGAAAACTGCTAAGAAAATATATTGTAAATGTTCTCACCACACGAGCATAATTAACTGTGTGAGGTGGTGGATATCTAATTAGTTTGATTATGATAATCATTTCACAGTGTGTGCATATATCAAAACATGTTGTGAAATTTGAAAGGAGACCAGTAGAATAAAGAAAGAGGACCAGGGAGGTGGTGAAGGAAAGGGAAAAGGTACTGGGGAATAAAATAGAGCAAATTATGTTACTTGCATGTATGTTACAATGTATCCTGCTACTCTGCACAATTAAAATGAACCAATTTAAAAGTGATTTTACGAACATCATATTATGCACTACACATATGTAGAATTTTTGTCAATTATACCTCAATAAAGCTGGAGAAATATTTAACTTCTTAAGACATTATTTCATAACATTTTTTAAATTAAGTATTCCATGGTATCAGACTGTTTATCAAGCTGCATTTATCCAGTTGTCCTATTAAAATGCATATTAGTCCATTAGCTTCTCATTTGTAGGTGAATGGATTTATAACTACTCTGTGAAATTAGGAGGCTACATTTTAAAAGTCAAATAAACCAGCCATTGTGATGTCCTCAAAACCCTTGCATAATTAAAGGGAGACCAACCAAATTAGAAAAGGAAAAACTACATTCTGAGCTGTAGTCACAATGAAGCCGGTCACCATCATCTACGTTTTGGCAGAAATTCAAAGTAAGGCAGAGGAGTAGGAAAGGTTTGCAGTGGGGGGAAAAAATAAAAATAAAGGTTTCAGGGGATCCTGATTGGAAGCTGTTGGAATTGGAGAGCCAGAGATAGCTAATTAAAAATAGGGAAACCTATGTAATGGTTAGGTACTTGATGTTCTCTATTTAATCCTAAATTGCAAGAGGAGTTAAAAATTGGGGAGTCTGTGAGTTATTAATCAAGTCCTACCCATTTTAATTCAATTCTTACAGAAGTTATTGTTTAGCTTGGTAATTATACACTGTTTTCACCAAAGGTGATAAACTGCGAAGTCATTAGATATAAGAAAATGAGTTTGGGCTTTGAGACAGTAAATTGTGAAAAGGTAAATATATGGAACCTAAGGGTAATTTTAGTAAGGTTTGTTCTGTAAGGGTCTGGCGAAGCGTTGGAGAAAGAGACCACTCAAGCAATTGGCAGAAGGGGATTTATTGAACCAGCATGCTGGGGCTCCGTGCCCACTCAAGAAAGGAGAGCAGCCCAGAGCCCCGGGCAGGGGTTGAGCAGTGCTTAAGTACACTTTTGGGGGAGGGCGGGGGCTTTGCATACATCACAGTCTCTTTTAACAAATCACCATACACCTAGGGAAAATCAAACAATAATTCTTAGACTTGATTAGTACATTCATTGGCGGGAACAGGCTGGGCGGAGGTGATTGGTCACTCCTGAGTGGGGTACACATTCAAACTGATTGGTTTGGGCCTTGAATGCCTACGAGCGGGGCTACACAGGGTCCTAAGTTATTAAACAACCAGATGGCCAGTAGGGCATTGTCTTAACTGCCTCAAGAATTTAACCCAGGCTTTGCAGTTTAGAAGCAGGTTTACAATGCCTGGTCCTTTACATTTTAACTCAGGCTTTGCAGCTTAGAAACTTTACCCTTTCAGTTCATGCAGACTAAAATCCACACTGTCTCTAGTGATGAGTTATCTCTGGTGATTAAAAGCTGTTCTTTTCTTCCAGCAAAGAAGACATCTTCGCACAGGGAATTTATGATCTGCCTTTAGGCAGATGGGCGAGGATAGAGAGTTCTGTTTGTGTCTGCTGTTTCTCATTTGCCTTCAGCTCAAAATAATCCTTATGTCAAAGTAGCAATTTTGGGGTGGCATATTTTGATCCTCTGCATGACTTAGCAGGCTGGCAGCCTAGGTTGTTTATTGTGAATAAGGAGCTCATGTCCTGGGAAGGTTGCTGCAGACTTCAGGTCAAAACTTTACTATTTTTTTTTTTAATGAGAGCTTTGTATTTATACAGAGTAGTTGGGTTTACCCTGAAAAGCTCATACATGCATGGAAATTGAGTTCAGTTCATGATCCACCCTTTTCCTTTCCCCCTTTCTCTCCTGCCCTCCTTCCCTTCTCCCATTCTCCTTCCTCTATTCTATTAGACCTCCTTTCTGTGGTTTATTAATTTACTTTTGGTTGGTTCTTTGTGTTATCCTATCCTTCCCATTCCCTTTTCCTTTATTTTACTTTTGCTTCCGCATATGAGAAAAAACATTTAACCTTTGAGTTTCCAAGTTTGGATTATTTCACTTAGCATGATATTCTCCATTTCCATCCATTTACCAGCATAATTTCATTTTTTATGACTAAGTAAAACTCCTTTTGTGTATATATACCACAACTTCTTAATACCTTCGCCTATTGATGGGTATCCGAGTTGATTCCATAATTTAGCTATTGTGAATTGTGCTGCTATAAAAATTGAGGTGGCTATATCACTGTAGGATGCTGATTTTAGATCTTTTGGGGGAAACACCAAGGAGTGGGATAGATGGGTCATATAGTGGTTCCATCCCTAGGTTTTGAGGAATCTCCATACTGCTTTCCAGAGTGATCATACTGTTCTGCAGGCCCACCAACAATGTACAGTGTACTTTTTTCCCACAACCTTGCCAGCATTTTTTATTGTTTGCATTCTTGATCATTGCCATTCTGACTGGAGTAAGATGAAATCTTACTGTAGTTTTGATTTGCGTTTCCCTGATTGCTAAAGATGGTGAACATTTTTTCATGTATTTTGTTGGTCACCTGTGATTCTTCTTTCGAGAAGTTTCTATTTAGTTCCTTTGCCCATTTATTGGTGAGGTTATTTGAAGTTTGGGTATTATGCTTTTTTAGTATTTTGTATATTCTGGATATTAACTCTCTATTGGAGAAGTACACACTTATTGATTCTTGATTTTATTTCTTGTGCTTTGGAGCTCTTGTTAAGAAAGTTGGTGCCAGCACCTATATGATGGAGTTTATCTGTGATTTTCTTCTAGCAGTTGTAAAGTTTCTGGTCTAATTTCTACATCTTTGACCTATTTCTATTTGAGTTTGGGGCAGGATTACAGGTCTAATTTCATTTTTCTACTTATAACTATTCTGTTTTGCCACGACCATTTATTTAAAATGCTCTCTTTTCTCCAAGATGTATTTCTGTTACCTTTGTCACATATTAGATGGCTTTTGTAGGTTTATGGATTTGTCTCTGTGTCCTCTATTCTGTTCCATTGGTCTTCATGTCTATTTTGGTGCCAACACCATATTGGTTTTGTTACTACAGCTCAGATCACGTACTGTGATGCCTCCTGCTTTCTCAAAGCTTGATTTTTTTATGTATGAGCTGGTCATTGCCCATTTGTATCCTCAGTCTCTCACCCTCTTCTGCTGCAGGATGACTAAGGAATTTATAAAGGCTTAGAGAAGCTTTGGCATTAAAAACTGTTGATGTGGTCTTTACCTACAAAATGAAGGAGGAAATATATTAAGATAATTTTAAAATTAAATACTGATAACTATTTAAATAAGAAAAAATTAGCTCCCCCAAACTTTACTCAATGCTTTTACTGAAGTCTATTTTGGTTGGGTTACTAGGACAATTGTAATTCCAGCAATCCAAAATGACTGACAACCAACTTCTCAGCATATCAGCTACAAAAATTGAAAACTGAAAATGATATAGTATTTATTTCACCCAGCCCATAAAATGTTGTGATATTCCATTTCTGAGTGTGTACTTTGCATTTATGTGTTTTAATGAAAGTATTTAAAGGTAAACAGAAGTTCATTAAATATTGAAGAGTTTATTTAAGTAAGTAGGGATTCATCAATCAGGCAACACCAGACCATAAGTGGTTCAGGGTTCCATGAGGGAGTTTGAGGTGGATAGGAGATTTTAAGGAAAACAAAGAAAAGAAAATATTTGATTAAATTAGAACAATAGCCCTGTTTGAATCTTTCCAGTAGAAATCAAGAAGTTGCTAAAAACATCTAGAGATGACTCTGAATTAAGAAAAGCAGTAAAATATGTCAAGAGCTTTGTAATGTTGTGAACAACCAATAAAAAAAAAAAGAAAAGAAAAGCAGTAAAATATCACTTCAGAACAACAACAACAACAACAAAAAACATATTATGATTCCGGTTTAACATTTTGCCTATTGCCTTTAGAAATAAATCTGTCATTTGTGAGAACAATTGAGTGATCATGTGCAGGGTCTCTCTGCAGAAAATGTATTTAGAGCAGTACAATGCTGAGCTAAAACCCTGTTAAAATGTATGTGATTGTGCATTTTAAACACTTAAGATTTGAAAAGCTAGTTTAAAGACTACATTGTATGCTAGATCATGCATTCACATTTGCCCAAGGTCAGGAGTAATTGAATATTCATAAAGTAAAATGACTATTTAAGTGTCCAAAGTGACATGAGTTCAAGACTTCAAATCATTTCATAGTGAACAATTAACCCATAGGTATAGCTAAATAATTTGGGAGAGCATAGGATCAATTAAAAACTATCTCTTGAAGATCCTATAAGAAGCTGAAGAATTTCTTTCCCCTGACTTGCTATATATTTGAAGTGACAGCCACACAGCTCTGTGAGAAGTTGCCAGGATACCCTGACTAAAGGGAAGCTTCCAGGAAGGTACAAACCGCAGAGCGGTTAGATCTCTGAACAATTCTGAAGGCTCCAATTGAAAACCCATTTTTAATGATGGCCACTAATTAGGGAGAAGACACATCTCTCTCTTTGCAGTGATTTTAGCAAAGCAAGCCCTAATTAGAGGGCGAACACACTCTGTTTTGATGAGTGTCAATTGTTTTTACACATAAAGAAATCCTGAGATTCCTCCCATTATGGGAGTTCTTTGGCTGAGAGAGAGTCTGTTTTCCCCTGAGCTTGTACCCACCCTGTACACCCTGTAGATGTAGGTGAAGTGTCAGGAGACCCTGGAGATGAGGCATTGGTACACACAGTGGCTAATAAATGCAGCAGGTCTCCAATTTTCTTTTTTTAATATTATGATGTAGGTAGCTTATGACAGTCTCTTGTCTTAGCTCACCAGGTGTTTTCTGATCTCAGGAGTCTAGTTCCACACATGTTCCCAGCACCATGGGAAATCTCTGCATGTTGATATTCAGCTGCTTCTGATGAGCAACACAAACAAAGGGAGATATGAGGCTCTTGGCAAGAAGAACAAAGATCCTCTAGCACTTCTTACATTGTATGAGGACAAGTTCAAGTTAGTCTATGGTGCTTCGAGGTGCTACATGTGAATGGGAACTAATACTGGTGTAAACAAAGTTTATGGGAAGCCATTATCTTGGACTAGCCTCTTGCACTAGGGTCCAACCACACGTGGAGTCTTCTGTGATATGAAGGTTTATGTACCTTCCAAAATGCATGTGCTGTAATTTTATCACTAATGTGACAGTATTAAGAGATGAGGGAGTCCTTTAGGAGGTAATTAAGAGGACACAACCTAATAAATGAGATTAAGGCCTTTATAAAAAAGATGCATAGCATTTGGACTCTTGCCCTTCTGCTTTTCCATGATGACACGAGGAGACAGCAATGGGTGCCATCTTAGAAACAGAGAGCAGACTCACCAATACCAATGCTAGCATCTTGATCTCAACTTCCCAGCCTCTAGACTGTGAGAAATAAATTTCCATTCCTCATAAATTTCCTCGTCTGTGATAATTTGATTTATCAGCACAAATAGACTAAGACAGTGTTGTTCATAATAATTTCCATGTAATCTAACTGAACCCCAAAATGGGCCAGTTAATTAAAAAAACTGGAGATTCACAGCAACTCAACAAAAGGGACCCAGTTTGCCTGAGATGGCATAAGACAGTTTCCTCTGCTTTAGCCCTATATGGAAAGAAACTGAAATGACAATTCACTTTTCTTTCTATAAGAAATAAAAAGTGCTCAGAAGGCAAATCACCCTTTCCTGCACAGCAGAGAGCCAACCTCCTCTGCGCATCTCATTGAAGCACTCAATCTGCCTTATAGAAAGAGATACTGTCCAATTCTAGAATCTAAAATGAAATCCAATTAGATCTTTCAACTAAACTTATTGTTTTATTTCATCTTTTGATAGTGGTAATACATTCCATTGCTCTTAGCACTTACCTTGCAAAATTATTTCATATATATTATCTCACTGGATCTTCAACTCAAGTCTTGTGAGTTATGTAGGGCAGATATGATCTTCTCTGCTTGAGGAATAGGGGAACCGAAGGTGAGAGAAGTTATGAGATTAGCTCAATGGGAATCTGTCTCTAATGGGAATGAAGGCTGCAACCCAAGTCTCCTGAAACCAAATATGCAATATTTTTTGTCCTATTCTGATTTCAAACTGTGAGCTTTTTCAAATGGCAAGAAAATCACAGTCTCTCTGCAGTCTTGAAATAATGATAATGAAAGTCTGGGTACTTATTTGGGGAGAAATATATGAATGTTTAGGGTTTAATATGTAAATCCTTTCGCTATTCTATTCAAGACTTTGACTATAATATTTACAAGCTTTCATAAGAGAAATGCTGTCAACATTATTATAGTTTTTTAAAACATAAATATATCCTCTTTCATGAAAAAACAATATTTTTAAACAAATTATTTACACCAAGCTAAACGCAACCCCCTTTTTTTTCACATAGTAAATAGGCTATTACTGTTCTGGTTATTTCTGTACAAATAACTAAATTAGGGCAACTATTTGACCACATAATTAATTATTTGGACTCAGCTGTTCTAGAGTAGAAAAGAACTACTTTAACATTGTAATTTCTTTGATGCACAGAAATACATCAACAATGAGTTTAAGCCATTTTAAACAACTGGGGTTTGGGGAAGTTTGTAGGGAGAGGAAAGGAAGGGAGAGTCCAAGGATATTAAAGTATTTCCTAGAGGAAATGTTACATGACAAGTAATCTCCGCTATATCCACATTTAGCCTGCAAAACCTCCTTTAACGGGGATCATTTCTCTGTGATGTACAGATAAGATAAAGGAGGTGGAGATACACCAAGATCACCCAAGTGAGAAAAGCAAAGGCAGTTTATTCAGAGCTAGCTACAGCTCAATGATAACACAGTCAAAATAGAACTACTAATATTCTTATCCAACTCAGTCTACTCTGAGTTTTGTTTTGTTTTTTCTAAGTCATTGGACGTATTCCAGGACTATATTAGTCCTCGAGTTATTCTTAACTTTCCTTTCTCTTATATCTATCGGGGGCCCTATGGCCCATGCCATGACCTTCACCTTTAGAACATATCAGGGATTTGGATTCCTCTCATACCCCACTCTGCACCTTTGTGCAGAGTTTATGCCCTGGATCACTTTGATAAAACTTCCAAATTGGTCTTTTTCTCTTTATCCCACATCTCTTACTGTCCAGCTGAAACCTAAGTTATTCCTCGGCTCCTTCCAACAGTTTCCCTCTCTCTTTGCAAAGGGCAAAGTACTGACCATACCCCACAAGCTCTAGGTGACCTGACTTTGTGTCTTTATACATCAGCCATCTAATCTTTTTATTACTCCTCAAAGACTTCAAGCATACCTTGCCTCGGGACCCCTGCACTTCCTAATTTCTCTTCCTAGAATTCTCTTTGCCACACATCTGCATGTTACCTTCACTTCCTTCCATTCTGTAACCGTGAGCCCTGGCCACTTTATCTAAAATTTCAGTATTCTCTCTCATCATTTTATATCCCCATTTTCTCCTTCCGTGTTTTTTCTTCTTACCACTCATCATTATCAACACTCTACATATTTTATTCATGCATCCTGTAGCCTTTATCCACCCACTCTAACATATGCTCCATGAGGACAGACTATTTTATTTGTTTTATTCACCGCTGGATCACCAGAACCTAAAGCAATGCTTGCCTCTCGATAAGAAACTTAAATGATGCACTTCATGAGACAGTTCCAAAATTATAAAAACATAAGAATATTTTCTGTCTATTGAAACTTAGAATTTAGAAATAATTCCCACAAAACTTCTCGTATAAGCTCATTTTTATAGGTGAGGAAACTGATCTCGGCAACATAAGAGACTTGCCTTCATCATACAGCTTGGAAGTAGCAGAATCTAGGTTTTCTAGTGCCTGTGCCCAAAGCTCTTTCTTTCTTTTTTTTATTCATTTTTTATGACAGCAGAATGCATTACAATTCTTATTACACATATAGAGCACAATTTTTCATATCTCCAGTTGTATACAAAGTAACTCTATCAGTCCTTGATATGTCTCTCCAGTGATCATACTTGCTTGCATTGTTAGTGTCCTGATTCTTTCCCACATAACTTCTCACCCAGATTACTAACAATATAGGCCTCACAGGTCTTTAGCTCCTAGGCTCTTTCTTCTCTACTCTGTCTTTTACACTAACTTCAAAATTAGTCCCTAAATCACATAATTCAGTTTTGACACACCCTTGCTCTAAAACCCCTACCAGGATTCCCATTTCTGTTCTGTCTGGCATTCAAAGACCACAAGATACACTCTACCTTTCTAGTTGATTTCAGCCCACACACCTTGATGGCCGCAGGCTAGACCCGCAGGCTGCAATTCCATGGCTAAGTCCTGTACTTCTGTACCTCCTTGTCTTTCTTTAGCCCTCTGCCTGAAGTCAGCCTTCCCCATCTTCCATCCATCCATCAAGGCCCTTATTGGAAGCTTTCTGAAAAATCTTTCCTATCAATTAGTATTTGGCTCTGATATGACACATCTCACTTCTGCTTTGCAGGGTGGAGTCATTGTGTCTATCCTTCAATAGATACCTACATCCTTGAGCACAGAGACCATCTCTCACTTCTCTCTCTCACCTGCCATACCACATTACACATAAAATGTGCTCAGTAAGTTTTCATTTAGTTAAAGTGAACAATGTGCCATAATAGGAAAGGCAGATACACTAATTACTCATCAGGATTTGATGATCCTAGGAAAAGCAAATTTAAAACTCATTATCAGCCGGAAATTCCCCTCTAAGCACATACTCTGTGACTTTTCCCCTTATATTTTAAATGAGAGCAATTTATACCCACCTCTAGCCTGCTTTGCAGTTGACCTGTGAAAAAAGTAGGTTATCAGATTATGCAAGACTCTCAGCAGATAAAGCTAATTGCAACCCAGAGGGGACTGTTGTATTCCCCAGGCTTCTTGACCTATGTTTTGCTCTCCCTTTGCACCTTGTAAGGTGCCTCCCCAGGAGAGTGTCTTCAACTACAGCAAGCCTGTTCTAGCCTGTTCTCCTTTTCTATTTTTTCTTGCTACTCCCCATACTTCTCTTTTTCTGAAAAATTTTTGTCCTTATTTAAGGTAAAACAACATAGTTCAGCAGTTGTATATTAAAGAAAAAATACTAAACTTTTTTCCATACTCATAAAAGTTGAGATCTTAATACTTTAGTTATGAATAATAATAACCTCATATTCATACAACAATAAAAATGGAAACAATAACTTACCTACACTTAGATAATTTAATGATTCATTTCTATGCTAACCAAATTCAAGTTTTTATAAACTCTGTGATACATTTGTCTTTCAGAGTGAACTTTAATTTTTTTATAACAAGCCATGGGAGACTAATTATTCACAAAGTAGAAGATTCAAATTTATACTTAATGTTGCCAGTCAAAGTATTGATTAAGCTCTGTTAGTCTGATTAAGGACTAACTTCTTAAGTCCAGAGGTGGACAATTCACAAATCACATTTGCTCTGAATGTGTGAATCTGCATTGAGACACAAATCCACAAAGCATGATTAAATGCTGTCTGGGTCTGTTTTCTGTTGCTGTAAAACCAATAACGCTTATTTTCAAACTTTTCAAATGTACGATCCTAAATTCAAACTATGTGTTAAAATCAAGTTACATCAGTCAGCTTGTATATTTAAGGTCTTTGGACTTGAAAGCATTTAAGAGACATTCTGGTGATTAAAGAACAAGATTTGTTGACAGATGAAACTCACTGAGAACCTGTGCTTCAGGAGGGGTAGACCTCAGGGAGGCTATGGCCTCTACTGCCTCCCCCTAGCAGAAATAAAGCTCTGGATCAGGTGGGTGAGAAGGAGGGAAGGAAAGAGGGAGGGAAGACTGAAAAGAAGAAATTAAGTGAATTAAAGTTTCATTTTCTTCCAATAACCAACAAGGCAACACACTCTGTATATGAAGACAAAGCAACATAGAAAATGCCTGAAACAGAATGATCTGGACACAACTTCTACAAGAAAGAGGCTCATAATTGGTTGGACCATCTCACCAGAAGTATCTCCAGCTGACATGCAGCTCCTATTTTCAGAGTTTCTTTTCACCTAGGTGGTTTGGAATTGGAGATGAGTTTTCTTCATGGAAACAATGTAAGTAGAGTTGGATCGGTAGGAATGACCATGGTAAATGTAACCATTCTTAAGAATTAGAATATTTGGTTCTTTAAAATTAGAGTATTTTGGTAATGGAGAGTTGCCTGTCTGGGAAAACACTACTCTGTTTCCTTTTGAAGAGGGAACAAAGAGGACCAACATATTCAACCCTAAAGAGGGGGGCGGGGGGAAGTGGGTCATATTGACCAGCTTCTCAGGGATCACACAAAGGAAATGTTCACAAGTCAGAAATTTCCTTGCAGTCATGTGCAAAAAAGGGAAAGACTAGATGGTGAAGATCTAAGGCTGCTCTGTAAAATCCCCCATATGCTGCCTGAATCATGATCATGGGTGAGAAATGAGCCACAGCACACAGGCTCCTAAAAATTCACATTTTGTTCTCCTTGTGTTTCATGTGTTTTGAAATATTTTCCCCGCCACCAGTCAAGGATGGTGACAGAGGCACAGGAATCGGGTGTTAAAAGTTGCATTAGAAAACTCTCCTTGGTGATGGGCCTGTTCACTATTTAGATTGGGTGAAAGTTTCAGCTTTATAACATAGAAAGAGTGAAATATTTTATACATGTGCTAATGTTTATTGTACTATTTGCCATGTTTTGGATGTGGTTTGTGTTTGGTGGGGTCCAGTGAAAGGTGATTAGGTCACTGGGGGCACCACCCATAGAGGGGACCTTGGCTACTCTGGGGGAGTTAGTTCTCCAGAGAGCAGGTATTTATAAAGTGGGGCCATCCCACGTGCTCAACTTTTCCTGCATGCAGCTATTTCCTTTCTTGTTTCTCTGTGATATTGTGACCAACCCAGCAAAGGGATCCTTATTAGAGGCCAAAAAAATGAGGGCACCTGATCTTGAACTTTCAACCTCTGAAACTGTGAACAAAATGAACCATTTTTTTCTTTATAAAGACCCCAATCTCAGATACTTTGTTATAATAACAAAAGTGAAAAAACACACTATTTCTCAATAAGCCTTTTTTAAATGTATTGATACCCCTAAACATTCCATTCAAATATATAGCTATCCCTATTTATTCTGTACTATTCCCCTAACTTCATGAATTGAGCCACAATCCATGAGTTTTCTTGATTAACCCATGCTGAGAGCCATAGCTAAGTAGGAATGATGCATGGCAATTTCCTTGTCAGCCTACCCCATGTTGCTTAGAAGGAGGACTCTCCATTGTGGAAATGGGCTTGCCTTGGACCCAGGTCATTTGCAGTGACATTGCATGAATGTTTGAGTAAGGTGACCCTGCTCAAGGACCAGGGTGGATCCAGGTTTAGGGAAGATCCTGCTGGATTAGGGTGAGTCCAGGTTTAGGGTGTATCCTGCTGGGAATAGGGAGTATCCCGCTCCTTGGGTTTAGGGCGGTTCCAGGTTTAAGGTGGACCCTGCTGGGAATAGGGTGTATCCTGCTGTCTCAGGTGCCCACCCGCTCCTTGAGTTCCCCTTGAGTTCTCGCGGGATTCAGAGAGTATTTTGGGATGCAGAGCCCAGTGGAAGCGTGGATTTCCCCAGAATGTGCGTGTAGAGTGCGTGTAGAGTGCCGGTGACAGTTCGAGAATAAAGAGTTGCTGTTTGAATCTACAAGGTGTGAGTGGCTCGTGATTTTGTGCCCAGCCAGACTGCAGCAAACCCACAGTATCATTCATAATAATAATAAAAACACAGATTGCCAACATAAGATTATTTAAAAAAAAAATAAAATTATGAATGAAATAAGACAGTTTACCATTATGAAGGACAAAAAGAGACCTAATCAAATCATGTTATGTTTTTGACTAGAAAGGCAGTTCAAACTATTAAAGCAATACTAGTTAGTCCCATTGAAATTCTACAGTTTGACAAATATGCTGTAAATTTTTATGATAAAATTAAGTTCTAGGAATAGTACATATCATTGAAAGGAAGAAAAAAGATTCTTATAAATTGCTCTTCTTGACCTCAAGAATACTTAAAGGAAGGACGGAAATTTTTTAAGTAATAAAACAACACAGTGTAGGCACAGGGATAGAAAAAATAAAAAAGTAGAAATTTTGGGATATATATTGCTGATAACTAAATAATATATGATACATGCAAGATAGATAGATAGATAGAACCAAAAGATGATTTAGGATTCCTGAATACCTGTCAAAATTATGTAAATGTTCCAGAGAAGAGGGAAGGGGAAGACCATGGGAATTGTAGAGATAATTTTGAATTTATCAAGAATTTTCCTTGTCTTTAAAAATTAAAAACTATTAAAAATCTTGTTAATTATCTGTGTTGGTTAATGTGATTTATTTTAATAGACCATGGAATTTTAAAAGCTTTATAACACCAATTAAAAGGCATAGTCACAGCAAAGAGGGACTGGGTGAAGAGTCTTTTCCATAGTTTTAATAGCCTTAGAAAAGGAGAAATCAGGTTTTCTTCTAGAGGAAGCAAAAAGGAAAAAAAATACTCTAACATTAGAAAAGTTAGGAGCAAAGAAATCCAAAATAGAAAATGCTTAGCAACTATCTGTATATTTGCAAGATAGCCAGCAGAAGAAATGTTAAACTCCAAAAGAAAAACACCTTCCACGAAGATGAGAATATGCAACCTGCATAACTTTGACTATGTTGATGTCAAGTAGACAAATAGTCCTCGCAGAGTCGGGCCACTATCAGTGTTTTTAAACTGCCTTTAGATCATAAAGACTGACAGCTCCCACAGTCTGAATGATCCCTGCCAAGCTAGGATCCAAGATAGATGCATGACAGAGGAGAGATGGGCTTATTTGGAAGAGAAATATTTTTCCCCAATTGGGAGAATGAACTGATTGAACTTGCAGGGTATTTATTTCTATCCCCTTCTTTCCAAAACTTGATGCATAGAATTCATAAGAATCATCCCACTCTCTCACCAACTGCGAATAGATTCATGAAAACCTCAGTCGACCTCTGTTAACTTTCACTTAAACTCTTTCAGTTTACTTGGTCTCCAACATGCAATCTTGTTGGACTCAAAGTATTAATTTAGCTGACAGGAAGATTTTTCTAAATTGAAAGTGAACTTCAAGAATGTGTTCTATGAAAGAGTCATATTGCCTTAGGAAATCATTAAAGGAGGAAAATAAGCACAGCACATAAAAATTGAAATACCACAAGTCTTAACATTTATTTATGTTAAATAAATAGAGGAGGTAGGATGAGAGTGCTTGACTGAGAATTGTAGATGCGATTTTCCAGATTGAGAAGCTGACATGTTGAAACTCAGGTGGGCAAAAGAGATAAGGCAAAGACGCTTTTCCATGAGAGGAGATGGTAGTTTTGACTGGCATGGTAACAGTGAAGGGGTGAATACATGGCAGGTACTGAGTATATTTCGAAGATAGAGGAGACAGATTTTGCCAATGAACTGAACATAGAATACAAAAGAAAAAGAGAAGTTGACTATATTACAGTTTTTTTCTTGAACAGCTGAAGACGTGGAGTTATTTCTCATGAAGAAGTTGAAAAAAGGAACTGACCTTGTCAATCAATGCAAAAATTGTTGGACCAAGTCCAACAGCAGCTAATCACCATAAAAACTCTTAAAAAACTAGGAATAAAATGTGCTTCCTCAACTTAATAAAGAACATCTACAACGGACATCAATGGTAAGGGAAATATGGAATCAAATGAAGCTTTTTATGGTGCCAAAAACATATACTGGAGAAAAGAGAGCCTTTTTAACAAACAGATGTAGGAAAACTGGTCATCCATATGTAGAAGTATAAGACTACATCTTGATCTCTCACCCTGTTCAAAAATCATTAAAATGGATGAAAATCTTAGAAATTAGTCCAGAAACTACACAACTCCTACAAGAAAAGATAGGGTCAACACCCCAGTATATAGGCATAGACAAAAAATTTCTCAGTTAGACCACTACTCTCAGAAAAGAATACCAAAAATTAATAAATGGGATGGCACCATATTAAAAAGTTTCTTCACAGCAAAGGAAACAATTCAGAATGTGAAAAGACAACCTATAGAATGGAAGAAATTCTTTGCCAGCTACTCCTCTGACCGAGGAGTATTAATATTTAGAATATATAAAGCACTCAAAAAACTTTACAACAAAAAATCAAATAACCCAATTAATAAATGGGCAAGTGAATTAAACAGATATTTCCCAAAAATGACCAACAAATAGAAGAAAAAATGGTCAACATCATAAACAATTAAGAAAATGCAAATCAAAACTACACTGAGGGGCTGGGTATGTGGCTCAGTGGTAAAGTGCTAAAGGGCTTGCCTGGCATACATGAGGCCCTGGGTTCAAATCCCCACGCACCAAAAAGAAAAAGAAAAAAAAACTACACTGAGGTTTCATCTCACACCAGTCAGAATGACAACCATCAAGAATACAAATAATAATAAATGCTGCAGAGGATGTGGAGAAAAAGGAACACTTTTATAATTTTGATGGGATTATAAATCAATACAACCATTATGGAAATTAGTTTGCAAGTTCCTCAAAGGATGAGGCCTGGAACCACCAAATGACCTAGTGTTACCACTCCTTAGTATGTATCCTGAAGAATTAAAGTCATCATACTACAAGGATACAAGCATACCCACAATCATCAGACTATGGAACCAGCCTGGGTGTCCATCAACAAATGAAAGGGTAAAGAACATGTAGCACATATACACAATGAAGTTTTATTCAACCATAAACACAAACGAAATCTAGGTCTGTTCCCACACACCTGTTACCCCAGCAGCTCAGGAGCCTGAAGCAGGAGGATCTCAAGTTCAAAGCCAACCTCAGCAACTTAACAAGACCCTAATCAACTTAGCAAGACCCAGTCTCTAAATAAAATATTGTAAAAGGAACTGGAGATGTGACTTAATGGTTAAGCACCCCTAGGTTCAATTTCCATTACAAAAAAAAAACAGTAATGGAGAGAAGATGTTGGTAGTTTTGGTGGTTTTAATGAATAGGGTTGTCAGATATCCCTGAAAGTCCACCTGAGGTTAGAGATTATCAATTTAAAATAAGGTCAGTCAGCATTTTTCTCCAATCTTAATCCCTTGCCTGGCATAGTCATCAACTAAGAGCTGGATGTCTTCTGCCATAGGAATTTTCTAAACTAATAACAAAGGAGGGAAGGGACTCAAGGGACTCTAAATCGTAGGCAAAGAAATAATTTACAATCATGCAAAATGGCATCTAAAGGGAATTCAAAGGAAAGTAGAAAATGTTTATCATTATGATAAAGTAAAGGTGGATTATAAGCCCCATTGAGGTTGAAGGAGTGTTGAGAGTCCAGACATTAGAGAGAATGATTTAGATAGATAGGAAATATTGGTCAAAGAGTGACATTCTTAGAATTGACATCACAAAGAGGAAATGAATTACTTCTAATGGCAGATGGAGAATCTCACCACAGTCATCCATGGAACAGATCACATGACACACAAGTCACTGGAGAAAAGGAGCTCGGGGACATGAAGAAATCAAGATACTGGAAGGATCACCTGTGTGGGTACTGAAAGACCTAGAATTATGACAGGTGTGTCTGAGAGCAAATGGTCCTCAGCAACGTGAAGAGTAGTGTGAGGTGTGATGCTAAGGAAGGCTGGTGAGCCATATACACTGGGCCTTGTTAGGAAGACAGAAGGGACAATAGTGTGGCCATGGCATGAGGAGCATGTTCTTCCACCCCTCGTGTCATAGGGTTAATGAAATAAAAATAGGTCCAGTTGCTAGAGCTAAAAGGGAAGCAGTATCCTCAGGTTAGTGTAAGTTGTATGAGGATCATAAGGAACTTAATGTTGATGAACCAAGGGCCCTAGAGGGTTTTCGGAGTCAGGGAGGGATAGAAGATAGGCCTATCATCCATTTTGGTTGATTTTTGAACAGGGTGAGAGATAAGGGTGTAGTCTTATACTTCTGCATGTGGGTGACCAGTTTTCCCAGATCCATTTGTTTAAAAGGCTCTCTTTTTTCCAGTGTATGTTTATGGTACCATAAAAGCTTCATTTGATTCCATATCCTGTCTTCCCATAGGAAGACATCCATAGTGTTTTCTAAGAAAATATATAAAATACACAATTCCAGAAAATAGCCCTTCAATCGTAAACAAAGAAATCTGTATTCTATCCCTTTGGAAAGCTTTTTTCCCTCTTGAGATAAAAATGCTATTTCAGATGAGTGGCAAGTTCTCAGAAAATGGTACTTCTTTTAAAACATAAAAAGGCCCTTTTATTTGTTCTTCAAACTAGTGTATATAGTGAAGAAACTGTGAAGTCAACCAGAACTCATTTCACTTTCCAAATAACACTAAGCCAAAGTGATGGTTTTCTGACTCTTCGTCTTTACTTTGAATTTCAAATTAAAATCTTAATACTAAATGTATAAACAACAACAATAATAGTTAAGCTGGATTTAATCAAATTAAATTAGAATATATCATCAAGAAATTGAAAAGACAACCTACAGAATGGGACAGGATGTTTGGAAATCACATAACTCTAAAGTTCCAGGATCCAGAATATATTTTAAAAAGGAAAAAGAATAAACTTACAATTCAACAACAAAAGCACAACCCAATTAAGAAATAGGCAAAAGACTTGAATACATCTCTCTCCGAATATTTATATACAAATGGCAAAAAAGAAAACCCAATAAATAAAAGATACTACAACATCGTTAGTCTTTGGGAAATGCAAATCAAAACCACAGTGAGATAGCACTTCCTGTCCTCTAGCAGGGCTACAATCAAAAAGACAGACAATAAGAAGTCTTTGTTGGGATGTGAATGAAAGTGATATAGTCACTCTGAAAACTGACAAGTCCTCAAAAGGTTAAACATGGAATTATCACATGATTCACTCATTTCTGCCAAAGAAAAATGGAAAAAGTCCACACAAAAATTTTCACATGGATGTTATAGGAGCACTGTTAATAATAACCAAATGTAGAACACAGAAAATAACCAAATGTTGCCTTCTTTCATTTTCTGATGCTATAATGAAATACCTGAAACTAAGTAATTTATTAAAAATAGAGAGACTTATTTGGCATACAATTCTTGAGACTGGTTAGTTTAACAACCTCGTGCTAGTATCTAATGAAGTCTTTCTTGCTGCATCTTAACATGGCAGAAGGCATCACATGGTGAGAACAAGGAAGAATGCCAAGGAAAGTTCACTTTTATACTAAAACCATTTTCCAATAACCCATTAATCCAAAAAAAATCTACGAATATATTGATTACATTCAGCTGTCATAAGCCAAATGTCTCACCTCACAACTTCCATATATGGAAGTTGTACATATATGACTTTGATCATTAAGTTTCCAATACATGAAATTTGGAGGACACATTATATATAGCAAGCATTCATCAACTGATCAATTACTAAATGCAATGTGATATAGTGCAATATTTTTCAGCCATAGAGTATGAAGTACTTGGATCCCCAGAATTGGTAAGAAGATTATTTTAAACTGGAGACATTTCAGATCAAATGGATGCTGATCAAAGCTTTTCTGGAGCTTTTATTATCATTCTGGAGCTTTTATTATCATGTTAGAAATGGAAACTTCATGGAATAAGTTTTCCATTGCTATGATTTTTATCTTGAATTTCCCCCAAATATTTTAAGGCTGTATTTCTTATTTCGTTTTGCATTTCCCCAATGATTAATGATGTTGTAGTATCCATTTCCTGGTTACCATGTCCTGAGAAGCTTTCTTTTGCCATGACATTTCACCATGATGTTCTGCCTCACCTTGAACCCGGAACTACAGAGTCAGCCAACCATGGACTGAACCTCTCAGAAACCTGCAAGGCCACAAGAATAGGATCAAAATTGTAATGGGTTGCACCCCAGGTATGTATGTCAAAATATACCCTATCGTCACGTATATCTAAATAAATTGTATATCTAACAAATTATATGTTTGTTATATATATAAATGATATAATTTTTATATCTAACAAATTTAAAAGATAGAAAGAAAGAAACTGGCAAAACTACAAACATCTAAGTTTATGAAGCCATAAACCCCAAATCAACTTTTCTTCCTCTAATTGTTCTCATCGGGTCTTTGGGGTACAATGATGAAAAGATTGACTAAATCCCAGTCATTAAATCAAAACTCTTGAAACCAAAGTCTCTCTGAAATGAAAGAGTTTATTGAGTTGTTAAGGATTAAGATGCTAGGACCAGATCCAGGGACTTCCCACAGCAAGTCTAACAGTTGTAAAATGTCCACTGTACCTAAAGCTAAGAGCATTTTTAAATTGAAAACTTGGAGAAGAAAAGCATAAGTTGCTAACATTGAACCGACTTTGGCTGTACGTAAGAGGGGGAGGATAGTGCCAAGTTGAAGGAGCTTTGGGATGGGACAGTGCATTGAAGGCAGTACTTATTGCCTCTGGATTGGTTGAGGTTGTGAGCAGGATGGGGAAGCACCCAGGGAGTCAGGATGGGATTTGAGTTAAGATTCTAGCATGCTTTCAGGAGTGTGAAACAGTCTTTTGTTGTTTTAGGTTAGGATCCGTTAATTGATTCACTCCTTCCATCTCTCTTCCTCTCCATCTCTGTCCCTCTGTAATTAAACTTAGGACACATCTGAATTTCTTTTTTAGCACAGGATAAGGATTTAAATTATATACTATAAAAAAGAAGGAATCATTCTTTAAATGTTTTCTTTAAAACAAACAACATTTTTGGATGATTAAATTCTTATAGATGCATTTACCTGAGGAAAAAAAAATATCTAGTTAGGTAGAACATTCGAATCTACTTGTCTAAATGAGGTTTCCCAATTTTCACAACTGCTTTTTAAAGTTTTTTTTTTCTTCATTTAATGAAACTGGCAAATACAGAGACTAGTTCAGCTTTCCATTGTGTACAACCACAGAGCCCCCTTTTAGACTTTAAACAAAAAAAAAATTATTTGATGGCACCTGATACCATAACATCATTCTGAAAATGCTAATTTTTGGTGACCTAAAGATAGCCTGAAGAAATATATACAATAAACGTAAAGTAAGAACTGAATCAAATGGGCCAACAGGGAACTGGGAGAAGAAAGAGGAAAGCAGGAATAGAATCAGAGAAAATGAGTCCCAGATACTCGAGGGACAGCTTGTGACAGCAGAAGCTGCCTGGCCTGAAGTTTTGTCTGACCCAGAGTTTTAACATGAAACTTTAGCATAAAACAGAAAGATCCTATCTCCTGAAGACTCTGGAAATCTTAGTCAATTTTTAAATGAAACTAGAGATAAAAGCTTAGTTCTGGACACACAGGCAAGAGAAGTCCATGAGCCTGTTAAATTATACTAGATTTTTTTATTATTGCCCTACATTGATGCAGTTTGTGCCCCAAGTTATTCATATTGTTCTTCTCAAATTGGTGAAGACTGCTATTGAGGAGATGAAGAGGAGTAGAGTGCAAAGGTAAGTCCCAGAGGTGGCAGGCATGGCTGCACCTCAAGCCACAGGTGATGGGTTCAAAGTGGGGAGCCTCATTTTTTTACCTCAAATTCTTATTTATCAGTTGAAAACCATATCTGATGACATGAAACCTCATCATTTACTTTTGTATTTTGTTTCTTTTTCTTTCTTTCTTTTTTTAATTCTTTTTAACTTCTTAATTGATATAAAGTCTCACAGGATCTCCGTGACAAAATTTCTTCTCCAAGAGGAATGGTTTACATGTTCTGTAAACAAACAGGTCAGTAAAAACACCCAGCTCAAACTACAAAGAAGTTTTCTTCTTTGATTGAATAAAACATTCTTTAGCAACTATTAGGGTAATGCATTGTAATAGCTTTATTCTTTAATGCATTCCCCAGTACCTCATGCTTACCTCAACAACAGGATGTCTCACTTATACTGTATGTGTCCATCTGTGCCACTAGACCATCTCTCTAGAAGTGAGTGGCAAACTTCACCTACATTTCTGGAACTCCATGGTTAACAAAGTAGAGAAAGTCAGGGAGAAATGTTGAATTAATGCACATGAACTCCATGCATGGTCTTTGAGGGCAAGACTGCATACCTTGATCACTGCTATATTCTCAATACGTGGTTGAGATGCAGCACATAGCAGATCCCTATGTATTTAATGAATGAATTAACTAATTGATATCTTAATTAAGGAATGCATGTATTCATCCAATATCATTCTCTTGAATCTTTTGTCAGAATTTAAATATCCAAATGCAAGTCAAAAAAAGATACTCATTTTGACATTTTGTCCATACGTTGCTGGGTTAGTCAGCTTTTTGTCACTGTGACAAAATACCTAAGAAAATTTATGTGGAGGAGAAAAGACTTATTTTGGCTCATTATTTCATAGTTTTCAATTCGTACTCACTTGCCTCCATCACTGTGATCTTGTGAACATCATGGTGTGGGGCATATGACAGAGTAGAGCACCTCATGGTGACCAAGAGGCAGAGAGACAGGAAGGGCCCAAGGACAAAATATTTACTTCAAAATATTTACTTCACCCTCAGTGACCTACCTCATTTAACTAGGCTCCATCTTCTACAGTTTCTACCACATCCCAATAGTTCATTTACCAACGAATCCATCAATGAATTAATGCATTGATGAAATCAGAGACTTAATGATCCAATCAGTCCTAAAAGCCCCAAATCTGAATATTGCTATTTTGGGGACCAAGCCTTCAATGCATAAGCTTTTTGGGGACCATTCCAGTTCCAAACCACAACATCTGCATGGTGGATGTATCTAGACATTTCATATTATGAATCTAAATGACTGCATATTACTTCTGTGGATATTTCATTGTTATTAGGTACAATCATTTTCAGTCATTTTCTTTGTTAGCACTGTTTGTTAACTCCCTTTATATAAAACTGAAAAAGAGGATTTCTAATTTTATTCCTTTCTAGGTAAGAGCTATTGTGTGCTGAGTAAATCAGCATGCTGAGTACACACAATTTTTCTGTTATTCTTTCTTAGCTGACATGCCCTCCTGCTCTGGGAAACCTGAAGTTGCTGCTTGTGATCCCATTCCAGAACTTTATGTCATCAGGGGTGACCATGCCCTGGTTTCATGCTTGTGAAATAACTTTCTTCTGGTCAGAAATATTCATTTGCTGCAATAAGCCACAACGAAAGCAATGCTCTTTTCACCTTCTGGAAGCAATTACAAAAGTAAGCAGGGACAAAGTAGGGTCTTCTAAACTCTTAAAAGCATGATTTTTACATTCACATATAAAAACATGATTATCAGATATTTTAGCAACTCTATTTTATCAACTGGAAGGCTAATAGAATGACAGTAAAGTGATAATAGGCATGCAAACTTGTAACACTGACTTGAGACATTGAGAAATTTGATGTGCCATTCAAATCATAAAAAAAAAATATCTTATTGCTAGGTTCTATGGTACATGCCTATTATCTCAGCAAATCAGGAGACTGACGCAGAAAGATCACAAGTTCAAGACCAGTCTCAGCAACTTAGTGAAACCTGTCTCAAAATAAAAAATAAAAGGATTGGGTATATAGCTCCATCATGAAGTGCCCTTTGAGTTCAATCCCATGCACACATATAAGATGTATGTGTGTGTGTGTGTGTGTGTGTGTGTGTGTGTGTGTGTTTTCTAGACATATATAAAAATACATTATTAATTGTAGGCTTTAAAGCATTTAGGCATATGCTGTTTTAACTAAAGTCTCAATATTTTCAAATACTATAGTATAAAGTACCGTGTGCATGTAAATAGACAGATGTAATTTAGATGTAAATAGATATGGAAATACATATATAAGTCAGTCTCAACTTTCAAAAAGTAACATAATACAAACTATTGCATTTCCTTATGTACACATATGTAGCCAAACTTTCATTTTAAATTATTAGAGTATAAATTACTTCATATTACAGATGTTTCTGACACATTTGCTTTTGTTTGAAAAAAATTGTGCACAATACCATTTGTAGCTTTGAAGTCAAATATTTAATTGCTATTATAACAAATCCTCAAACAATGACCTAGACAAGATACAGGAAAGAGTAACTAAATGTTAGTACATACATTTTGTTTACAAAGAATCATTATTAATAATGCCAACTAAATCTGCTTTTGTCTCATATCATATTCTTTAAAAGAATGTTTTCTAGCCTGCCAGAATGCTCTGATGAATAGAGTGGATAATGTTACTATACACTGATAAATGAAATAATTTTCTATGTTTGATAAATGCTAAAATGTTTAGGTTCTGGAAGAAATCTCATTTTCATCTTGTCAAGAATGTCCTTGCTCATCAGTTATATTTCAGGAAAATCCCAAACTCATATTTCTTCATTCTTCACATTTAGTTTACTGAAGATTTCTTGGACAAGAGCTTCTTGATTCTCTGCTTGCTTTGTGGAGTCTTTCCAAAGTTGTTTTCTTTGAAAAGGAAATTTTCCTTTGGCATCAAGCCAAATTCTAGACTTCAGTTTGGTGATTATCTTACATATTTGAATAGAAGATTTTAAACTGGGGTCAAAAGCAAAGGGATCTTACAGATACTATTTCCAAATAGAACCATTGTTACAACTGCATGCTGAATTGAGTAAGAACAGAGTAGTTAAGAACACAAAAGAAAGATGCTGCTTTCTTATAAGAAAAGCAGTTGAAACAAACCTTGTGAGTTTACTGTTGTTTTCTTTCCTCAAAAATCTCCATGAAAACTAAACTGACAACGTTATGCTATCAGGGTTGCATAAATATCAACAAATGTTGAATTTGTCATATCTCCACATTTAACTTCCAATTGTTAAGTCATTTAAAAAAACTAAAAAGATATAAATGTTGTTGCATGACATACTATATATACAACCCTGTTCAGATCCACAGGGAAGCTGTTTTACTTGCTTTACTCTTTAACTGTCAGAGTTGAGATTCACAACTTGCAAAAATTTGTTCAACTCCACCATCTTAAAATACAGATAGGTAGGTAGACAGATTCCTTGTTAGCTTGTTTTAAAAAAATTGAACATATTAATGGGGTTCATTGTGATATCTCATACATGCATGCTCTGATCAAATTCAACTACCTTTTTTCCACCTCCACCCCCATGTTGTTCCCAATCTCTAGTGACTGCTATTCTACTTTCAAGTTTACCTTTTTGAGCCCCTATGTATAGACAAAATTTATTGTATTTGTATTTTTCTCTCTGGCTTACTTCCCTTTAGTTGCTTCCATTTTGCAGCAGTGACCCTCTTTCATTATATAATATTATATTATATATATATATTTACATATATATTATATATTTACATATATATTATATATTTACATATTAATATATATGTAAATATATATATGTAAATTGATGGACACCTAGGCCTATTCCATATCATACCTATTATGAATAGTGCCATAATAACATGAGCATGCAAGTGTCTCTGATGCGCTGGTTTCATTCCCTTTGAACATATACTCTAAAGTGAGATAGCTGGATCATATGGTCTATTTTTAGTTTTTGAAGTTTTTTTTAGGAACCTCCATACTGTTCTCCATAGTGGCTATACTAATTTGCATGCCCACCAACAGTGTATAATCATTTCCTTTTCTCCACATCCTCACCAGCATTTGATGCTGAGAGCCACAGCCAGTCGGAATGGCCCCTGGCATTTTGCCAGAAGTAATGGTTGAGAGGCGAGCCATTAAGATGATGATATTAAGTTAAGCTGTCTATAATTGCTGTGACTGGATGATGCTGGATTGAAACAGGCTGTATATTCAATTGTATATTTAGACCTTTACTGTCCACCTTGGGCGCCAGCTACTTTGGAGTTCCCGTTGAGTTCTCGCGGGGTTCCGAGAGTGAGTGCTTGTGAGTGATGTTCCAGGAGAGTTCCCAGGGGGAGTTCCTGTTGGTGTGTGGTGTGTTCCTGGAGGAGCTGCGTGGGTGGCCTTCGGGAGAGTTCCCGGGGAGTGTGCATGGAGTGCCGTTGGAGTTCAGGCAATAAAGTTTCCTGTTTGAACATACAAGTGCTTTGTGGAAGCTCGGTGATTTGTGCCCAGCCAGACTGCGGCATTTTGTTATTTTTTTCTTTTTTTATAATAGCCATTCTGACTGGAGTGAGATGGTATCTCACAGTGGTTTCAATTTGCATTTCCCTGATGGTAAAATGATGTTGAGCATTTTTTTTTTCACATATTTCTTCACCATTTGTATTTCTTCTTTTGAGAAATATCTATTCAGGAAATTTGCCCATTTTTTTAATTAGATAACTTGGGTGGTGCTGTTTTTGTTTGAGGTCCTGATACTTTCTGAATATCAACCCTCTGTCAGATGAATAACTAGCAAATATTGTCTCCCATGTCTTCTCTCCACTCTATTGATTGTTTCCTTTGTTGTGCAGATGCTTTTAGTTTGATGTAATCCTATTTGTCAGTTTTTGCTTTTGTTTCCTGTGCTTTGGGAATCCTATACAGAAAATCATTGCCTTTACCAACATCTTGAAGTGTTTCCCCTGTTTTCTTCCATTAAATTCACAGTTTTAGGCTGTACATTTTGTTCCTTGACCCCAATTGAATTTATCTTTGTATGTGGTGAGAACCATTACTCTCCTGAAAATATAAAATGAATGTGTATAAGATTTTTTTAACTTGGTAATCAGTGAAAGAGCTACTGAGATGATATGCTAAATCCAAAAGCGATTAAGAATTCATAAGTGCATGGGATACTTAAGAAAACGGTAGATTATGGTAGCTGCATTGAATACAAACCTGGTCATATGCCACAACCTTTGAGTTACTGGCATCTCTACCTGGCAAGAATCTACAAATTAACCTTTGCTTCCACAGACCTTAAGTACCCACCATAAAACAAAGCCCAGTACTGCACCAAAAGAAGAGTCAATAATCTCTTTTGCCTATTTCCAAGTCTTAGATAACTTTGCTGACAACTTCTTTATAGAAATATTGCCTGTGTATTTGGTTTTTGTTTTGTTTTGTTTTACAAACTGAACAATCTTATTTAACCATGTTCTTAACTACAGATATTAAAGTAAAAGAAATGCAAACACCATAGCAATATCAATTTTCTTAGTCCATTTGGGCTACTATAACAACATGCCTTAGACTGTGTAATTTATAAATAGAAATTTATTGCTACAACTCTGGAGTCTGGGAAGTCCAAGATCATAATGCCAGCAACTCTGATATCTTGTGAGAACCTGTTTCTCATAGACGGTACTTCTAATTGTTCTCACATGGCAGAAGGGGCCCATAAGCTCCCTACACCTCTTTAATAAGACACAAATCCCACTCACGAAGGCAGAGCTTTCATGAGATAATAGCTCCTAAAGAGCTCACATTTTATGATCATCACTCAGGAATTCAGTTTCAACATATGAATTTTAGGGTGACAGGAACATTTAGACCATAGCATCAGTCATCAAAAATAGATAAATTATTTCAAAGAATTTAGCTAACATCCATTAATTCAACAGATATTTTATATTGATAACAAACTAAATAGCACATATCATTTGTTGAAATCCTATTATGTTCCAGAGACTATGTTTTGCATGTGTTATGTTATTTAATATTCAACAAAACCCTATGGAAAACCTATTATTGTTATCACTTATTATTATTAACTCCCAGCTTATCAAGGAATTTACCCAAAACTTTACTTAATAAGTGATAGAGCTGAAAATTTTTGAACCAATGTCTGTGTGCTGGCACAATTTAATTCTTAACTCGTGGAAACATCAACTAAGTACCATAGTACTTGAGGCTGATAATATACAGGATATGGGTCCTGCCTTCAAACAGCTCAAGGTCAAAAGTGGAAAGTCAATCACAGGACTTACAGCCCATGATGTAGTGAGTACAGATAAGCAGCTACAAATGGGGTATATGGAAAAGGCACTGAATTCAATTTTGAGGGTCATGGGAACTTTTAAAGGAGGTACCTTTAGCTTGTAATCCCAGCTGCTCAGGAGGCTGAGGCAGGAGGATGGCAAGTTCCAAGCCAGCCTCAGCAATTTACCAAAGCCCTAAGCAGCTTAGTGAGATCCTGTCTCAAAATAAAATAGAAAAAGGACTGGTGGTATTTCTCGTTGTTTAAGGGCCCCAGAGTTCAATCCCTGGTACAAAAACCAAAAAAATAGAGGTGCCTTTATACATGCTATTGTATCATTTAATTTGGTGATGTGATTCAAGTGTATTATTGTCTTCTTTCTACGTTCATTGAGACTGTCATAACTAGCCTGAATTTGCAACCCACTTTCAGACATTTTTATTTATTCATTAACACAGGAGATAAGAGATGCTAATAAAATATGTGAACAAGTAGCTGGGTACAGTGGTACACACCTGTGGTCCCAGAGGTTCAGGAGGCTGAGGCAGAAGGATTCTAAGTTCCAGGCCAGCCTGGTCAACTCAGCAAGACCCTGTCTCAAAATTAAAAGTAAAAAGCACCTGGGGTGTAGTTCAATGGTAAAGAGCCTCTGGGTTCAATCTTCTGTGTTGAAAAAGAGTGAACAAATGGCCGGATCTTATAAAGAACCATTGCATTTCAAAATGTAATAGAAAGCCTATTTGTCTTTAAAATAAAAATTGATCATTGTAATACTTGGAATTTTAATCCCTAATAACATTTTTATGGATGGGTTATTAGATATTCCCTTTAAAAATTGATATCATCTTAAAATCATGATCTGGACCAATATACCTTAGATATTAAAAAGCAGAGACATCAGTTGAAAAATCGCATTCAGCACAGGTGCCTAGGTACACCTGAGATGACCATCTATATGTGGATCCAACACTTTGAATTCAGAGTTTTCCTTGAGATTCTTTTAGTGAAACCTTCATCTAACACACAAACTTTCAAGCATTGTGTTAAGAATGCTATTTCCTACCCGTCTCTCTGTAGAGTTGGCCTCTTGGTGCCATCTAGTGAACTAGTGAATGTTTACAAAGTTCATAGAGAATGAAATCCAGGGAGGTTTGCTGGAGATGCAATGTAATGATATTTGAGGTGTATAATCTTTAAAAAATAATTCATTTACCTTTGCTATTTACTGAACAAATACTAATGCCCTTTTCACAAAATTCAGAGTCTCAAAAATGGAAGATTTTTTTTCAAAGTATTACAAAGGGATTTTACTTTTATGAAAGAGCCTTTCCACTACATTTACAATTTTTCTTAGTTTCCATAACATTCACACACTAGATTTTTTTTATGCCATGCCCTTTACATCAGTGTGTAGCATTTTAAATAAAACAAATCTCATTTCTTTGGCTGATTGATGAAGAATTTTTTATTTAAATTTTCTCACTTGATTCATTAGAATTTACTAATTCTATCAGCAATATACAAAAAAAATTACTAACATGTTCTAAAGATTTGATTTGGATTTGATTTGATACTTAGATCCATGTTGGTGTGGCCATGAAAAAACCAACATTAATTTTCTTTGTTCTTCCATTTCCTCTACCTACAGAGAGCCCAGAGACCTTGGGTGAGACATGGGGCCTTGGTCAAGCAGTTCTGTGAGGTTTTAAAATGTCTCTTAACTGGGGCTGGGGTTGTGGCTCAGTGGTAGAGCACTCGCCTACCATGTGTGGGTTCAATCCTGGGTTCAATCCTCAGCACCACATTAAAATAAGTAAGTAAAATGTCTCTTAAGTAGACAATGCCAGGTTGAGTGGTTGAGTGATCTGTGACTTTTAGAGTAAAAAAAAGCACCATTTGATCTATTTATCTATCTGTACATACACGAATGAAAACATGCACTTATTAAATGAATAGAGAGATGTAACATATATATATATATAAACATGGTAATATGAGTGTATAAAATATGGAAATATATCCATATAAACATGAAGATTTATCTTCCATTCTAGGATGATTTATCATTCAATACAGAAGACATACACATGATATATACAAAAATATAAAAACACAAATATATATTATGAATAAATGTAGGCAATATATAAATTATCTAAATTTATAAACACAGGTGTATAAAATAAGTATAAGCCAAGGAAACACACAGAATCTCAAATACAAACACACACACACACACAAATTGCTTTTGTGCCAGGCACCGATGAACCCTCTCCTTCTCTGCTGTCAGGAATGGGAACCAAAATATCAAGAGAGTACCTCATGACCAGTTCCATGTGGCTCTTGGCTGACAGCAAGGACCAAGACAGTGACCTTTTAACAGACCTAGCCCAAGCGCCTCTATCAAGTAATTGATTATCAAATAAACATGACTCAGGAAGACAAACACAATAATGCAATTGTAGATGCCTGAGGCCATGGACTGGACAAAGGGACTTGGGCCAGCAGCTCTGAGATATTTCCAGGCATCTCTTGGGACTTCACTGTGAAGCTGAGTCATTACCGGCTGCCACAGCCAGTAATAACCCTGCTTGGTATGTGTGGGGGAGGGCACGTACATACATACATACATACACAAATATATATATTTATAAATAAAAATAGAAGATTATGTAACCTACTTTAAAATGCATAATCACATGAATATGTGTGTATAAAACATAGAAATTTATTCAGATAACTATGCAGTTATATCTGCCAGACTGGGGTGTTTCCACATAGGTACATTTACATTTTCTCTTCTGTACTGCATGGTGAAACATCCCAGTTTGGAAGATACAACTACATATTTATATCAGTAAAGGTGTCTGTATGCATACACATATACACACAAACTTGTAAATGAATAAACCCAGAGAACATATAAAAATATGCAGCTATATTAAGGAGACAATAAGCACATAAATATAGATGCACCCAAACAGACATAACTCAGGAAGATACACACAATCATGCACTAACATTCATGCCAGAAGTCAACGGGCACTCTTATTATCTACCACAAGGATGGAGACAAGGAAGCCCCTCACTGCTAGGTCTAGGTGGCGCTATTTTAACTAAGTACCAGGCCATGCCTTTTTAGCCAATTGGGACCAAGTACCATCACCCTCCAGTGAGGAGCTGGAATGCTCTTCTCAACCTGCCAACCTGGATGAGAAACATCCCAGGGGACCCTATAGCATGATATCCAGGTATATGTGGGTGGAGTGGGGATCTCTGCCAAGATGAAGATGAGCTTGTTCTGAGCCCTCAGGCATTCATTTTTATTTATTTATTTATTTATTTATTTATTTATTTATTTATGTGTATGTGTTTTAGATGTGGGTATATAATAGGACAGAACATGTAACCTATTTAAAAATGTCTTCTCTGATATAAGGGGGGGGTGAGTCAAAATGGGGTAGGGAGGAAGAGCATAGGAAGAAGATTACCTCTAGATAGGGAAGAGAGGTGGGAGGGAAAGGGAGGGAGAAGGGGAATTGCATGGATGGTGGAAGGAGACCCTCATTGTTATACAAAATACATGTATGAAGATGTGAGAAAAAAAAAAGAATAGCATTACCTTAGATTAGGTAGAGAGAAATGATGGGAGGGGAGGGAAGGGGAGGGAGGATAGGAAGGACAGTAGAATAAAATTGACATTATTATTACTGTGTGTATATATGTGAATGCATGACCAATGTGATGCTGCAACCTGTACACTCAGAAAAATGAGAAATTATATCCCATCTGATTCAAATGTATGATATGTCAAGGTCATTGTACTGTCATGTGCAACTAATTAAAACAAAAAAATCTTTAAAAAATGCATAAGCACATGAAAATGTATACCCATAAATTACAGATATATAGTGATATAAATATTTCACTCTCCCTGCCAGACTGTATTATTTCACCAAAGAGTGTAGAATAGAATACATCAATATGCGTATATATGAAAATATACATATATGGAAAACTGATACAAATAAATACATAAGTTTATAATTATAGATGAAAAACTTTAAATGACCTATGGAGATATACATACACAATCTCCAGATACACAAACATAAAATTCTATTCATGCCTGGGGCCAATGGACATGCTCACAATCCACTGGCATGCATGGGACCCCAAAATGCCAAGGGAATTGCTTACTGCCAGTTCCATTGGACCCTTGCCTAATGGCAGGCACCAAGATTGTGCCCTTTTAAAATACCCAGTCCAATCGCCAATACCTCCCAGGGAGAATCTGTTCTCTTTTCCTGTCAAAGAAGATAAGTACCCTTCCTTTGGAGACCCAAGGGAGTCCTATAAGCTGGAGTCCAGGTGTGTGGGAGGGTGTAGGAAGGCTCCGAGCAGAGACAAAGATTAGCTTATTCTGAACCCCCATTTCTTGTCTGCAGTTTCAGCATGAATGGAATCAGATGGCCCAGGCTGGAGGATGGCCAAGGGCTTGGACTGCACTGAGGGCTGCCAGAGCATTCCCAGAGCCAAGGGAGTGGCTCCAGGCTCTGAAGGCTGTACATTGTTGAGCAAGCCCACTCTGACCACATCTAACTAATTTAGGGAGTTCTATAGAGGGAGTACTTAATACCTGGATAGAAAACACCTGAGGTGCCTGAGGCCAAAATCATTTGCTGATTAGCACTGAAAGAGATAAATGGCCTGGAGACACACTCTGGCCACCAAAGCAGAAGACACACTGGTTCAAGACACACTGTTGGGTCCTGTCTTCCCAGGTAGATGGATGAGTATATACAAGTAGGGTTTATCCTGTTGGCGAGCATCGTTGGAGTGTGGGAGATGTGAAGCACACACATATGCAAGACAGAAGAGTGTGTAGAGGCCCAAGTCCATGAGCTGTTGTGGACCCTTGGGCCAAAAGCCCTGTGAGACTTCACACATCTCTTAGGCCTTTCACCCTAGTCTGAGTTGGGAATGGCTATGACCATGATAGCCGGTAATATTCCTGTTACAGGCAGATGATTGATAGATAGATGAAGATGAGAAAGGGGGAAATAGTATATAACATAACCCCTTTCAAAATGCATAAGCCCATGAATTTGTATATATAAAATATAGAAATTTATTCCTATAAATATGTAGCTGTATCTGCCAGACTGTTTGCTTCACCAGACCACATAAAAGAGAAAAATTTGAGCTGGGCATGGTGGCACACACCTGTGGTCCCAGATATGCCAGGAGGCTGAGGTAGGAGAATCACTTCAACCCAGGAATGAGAGACCTAGGCAATATAGTAAGATCCTGCCTTAAAATTTTAATTTAAAAAATAGTGAACAAATTTAAAAATAAATGTACACATATTTATGTCTACACATAAACAAAATATATATTTACAAATAAATATAGGTGACATTAAAATATACATATATATATAAAGTAGAAATATAAAGACATAAATAGAAATATGTGAAATAAATAACCCAAGTGTTCAATTTCAGGAGTGCAAAGGCCCCTACCAAACTTATCAATCTCAACGGAACAACTTGGAGAAATCAACAGGGAAGTTTGGGACATTTTGTTACTTATTCAGTCCTGGGCGGTGGCAGTCTGGGATACAGTGGAGGGCCACTTTGTACCTAAAGGCAGGAGGAATACATAGGAGAAGTTGCATACCCATTACACAAGTGGATTTCTTCTGATGCTTTATGAGGACATTCCTTTACTTTACAACCAAGGTCACTCTGTTTAGATCCTCTCCTAAAAATTGAAGATAGGAAGGTCGCCAGCTCCCCCTTTCCAGTTCCCACATTACCATATTCTTTTAGAAAACTTCTTATCTCACCTCCAGCTTCCCTAGGCACTGATTCGTGTTTATCCCAACACTTCAACCTTCAGCCCCTTCTTGTCCCTCACAATCTCAGACCACCCCATGCATTCCACATAGCCCTTGAGCAGGGTTCCTGAGGCTCACTGCACCCATATCTTAACAATAGCAGCTTCAAGAACAAGAACCTATCAGCAATCATGATAAGGTAATTAAGATAGCAACGACTTGTGTAGATGCTGGGTTAAAGCATGAGGATATTGTGTTCTAGTCTAGTTCTGTTGTATCTAAGTTCACCCCATCTTATTTGTGAGTGGGAGTCTCCAGGGAAATCCTGTGCTGCAGTCACAAGGAGTTTTGAGCAGATCCAACAGTCAGTCTGGTTGGCATGGTGTACAAGTTCCCATTGCCCAGTCCAGAAACAAGTTACTTGTTACTAATCTATGAAGAATATAGCAAATGTCTAGTAGACACTAATGATGGCAAATCAGCTCCCTGCAGCAGTATACAGGTATGATCGTGTGTTAATAAAGCAGCCTGCACAGTAGGCTAGCCTGGGCAAGCATACCCTAACACTCTATCTTTTTGCATTTCAGGAATATAGAAAGAATAAGAACCTCAGGAATACATGTAACTAACTGCCATCAATTGCTACACAGTGTCCTTCAGGTGATGACACTGAAGGTAACATCATCAGTACATTTGAGAGCCAGGTTACCACATAGTAGTAGGTTGTACAACCTTGACTGGTGCTGCTCTGATGATGGGGGAAAGGACAGTATAAATGGCACACAGTTGTCTTTTTTAACAAGTTGTAACATTCTTCTGTCCCCTTCCATAACTGTGCCCAAAATTCAATGGGGAGGGTCCGGTGTACTTTAATCCACTACAATAAGCCCCATCCAAAGTTGTCCAGAGTGGCATGGATGGTAAGCTCAGCAGGGTTTGACGTGTCTAGTGTACCAAGGGCCTGTGCCTATTTTGAAGTTCATTTGGCTTGATTACATGCCTCAGTGTGTAGGATAGTCCAGTCCCATATTGGACCCCTCCTATGCAAATTATATAGGGGTCATGATAACTGAGTTAGATGAGGGAGGAAAGTCCTCCAACAACTTAGTAGCCCCACAAATTGTTGCATTTGTTTTACTGTGTTGGGAAACAAAAATACCTGAACTTTATCTATCCCAGCTTGAGGTGCAACCTTTGTCTTACTGACAAGATCATACCCAAGAATTTTACCAATAACCCAGGGCCCTGTACTTTGTCAGGGTGACTCAGAAGTATGGGTGCCACCTCAGTGAGTGCTGAAAAAGATTCATAAGTAAGAAGAATATCACCTGCATAACAAAATATTGTTATCTGTGAAAATTAGGATGAAGTTTCTAAATATTTTCCTACTAAACCATGACACAAGTTGGAGCCAGGGAAATATTCTTGAGATAACATCATTAATGTCTATTGTCAGCCTTCCCATGTGAAGTCAAATGGGTCTTGATTCTCCCAGGCTATATCTATGCTAAAGAAAGCATTAGCAAGGTCTAATACACAACAATATATTCCAGCTGGGTGCTGAGCTCTCCTAGAATGGTGGCTATACTGGGGATGGCTGCATAAAGTAGAAGACCCACCTCATCTAATTCCCTGTACCCCATTGTTATGCACTAAGTTCCATCCTGCTTTCGTACCAGGAACATAGGGGAGTTAAAAGAAATGTAAATGGAGCAAATTATATTTAGTTTAGCCAATTCGTATATGGTCTCTATTATCTCTTGATGGCCACCAGGGAACTGATATTGTTTAATGGCAACAATTCAGCAGGGTGCAGTCAACAACAGGGGGGTGTTTAGCAGGCCCTCCTAATATTGGCTTTACAGCTAACGTGTGTTAATCTCTAAGCAACATAAATAAACTACCCCTTGGTAGCTTGTAGGCATGATATTAATATGATATTAATATTCATGAATAGAGGTTATGAACACCAGGAAGGGATTGGCTGGCAGGTGTCCAAGTCACAGAGTCAACATTATGGCTCAGACTCCCACTGTTTTTGCCCCATATCCATCAATAGCAGTTAATCTACCTGAGAAATCATCAGGATTACCATCTATCAATGAGCGTTCAGCACCCATGTCCACCAATGCTGTCATTCTCTGAAAGTTCATTGAAGACCAACGCATTGCCAGTTCTATATATGGCCTCTGCTCCAGAGACGTGGCACATACCCTGACCTCTAAACCTTGACCTTTTCCCTAGTCATCCCACACCCAGAGGCTCAAAGACTCCTGAGGGGGAGCTGTGGGCTCTGCTTTCATTGCATCTCCCAATAGGACAGGCTTGCTTGTCTCTCTCTTTTTGGGGTACACCATTCTTCCCTTTTGATGCTTCCTCTTTCATTTCCTTATTGAGAGGTAATGACTGAAACCTCTTTTTGGCAATTGCTTCCATAACTGTACTGGGGTGGCATTAGGTTGTTCAACTATTTTCCTTTCATCTACTCCTGCTGCTATTAAGTCTGCTCACATCTGTCTATGGGAGACTAGGAGAGGTTCTTCTAGTTTGCCTGAGTTTTATGGCTTCCTGTTCTCCACTGTAATCTTTCTGCCTCCCCTAGATCTGCTATCAGTTGTGCTGCTTGCTGGGGGGGGGGGCTGCCTTACTAATAGGGATAATATTGAAACCAGGGCACCTCAAATGGGCAGGGGGACTACATGTAGCACCGCATCCCTCATCTTGGCAGTAAAAGTCATACTGTTTGATCCTGGGAAAGGCTGCACACAAACAGATGTTCTATTCCCAGTTCCTGCAAATTCTCTGTAGATCTTCCTCAGAGGCCCAGGTGCCTGTGGGCATAGGAACGTTTCCTGAATTTGGCCACATATTGTGAGTTGCAGGAAGCAGCCAGGCTAGTAATGACCCTACATTTCCTCAGTGGTACTGGCATAAAGCTGCTGATGTAAAGCAGAGCCATTCCTGAAGCCACTTAAGAGAATTCTACACCATTCAACATTATCCCATCTGCTCCAGGGTCCTACAAGGGGAGCAGCCATACACTTCCTTTCATTTTCTGCCTGAACTCAGACCCCTCCGTGGAGGTATAGGGTCCCATGGTGATAGGTAAACATCTCTCCTGAGTGGGCAGCAGATCTGGATCTGACCCCTTGGGCCACTCCTCCTGAGTTAATTCCCTGTACTCCATTGTTATGTACCAAGTCTTTAACTTTTGAACCATTACACATCTAGCTTATGCTATAGTTTTGTCCTCCACCACAACTTCTGAATTCCTGGAAATAGTGGATGCCCTGAATGGGTCCCACATCTGAGGGTCCCAGTTTTTACTAGTCACCAACACCCTAATATGGGTTCTGGACCACAATGTCCCCTCAATTTAGCATAATAGCAGGCAGTGACCTGCAGATGCTCATCTTCAAGGTCTCAGTGATGCGATGGCACATCCTAGCCATTAGCCTGTGCTAAATGGGCCTCTCTTTCTAGTTGTAACTCTCCCTGTCCTCCAAGGAACCGAGCCTGGCTGGCTGACTTCAGTGCACACCGTGGGGGCCTGGCCATCGCTGCAGCAGCATGGTTTCTGTTCTCTTTCCCATGATTCCTTGGTTTAGGCGATGACTTTGGATGCTGCTTGCAACACTTGCAGCACCCCTCTGGGTTTTCAGAATGTGCTCATACTTACACAGTGGTCCCCACCCCTCCAATAGGGGAACCACCTCAAACTGCATCTAGACTTGAGACCAGCCTGGGATTTCCTCTGTAGGACTTTGCCCTCTAAGCCCTTTCCCAACTCCAGAGTCAACTCAACAAGTTTCTCTCTGGGACCCTGCTAACTACACCAGTTGTCCAGCCATAGGGCTTCAATCCTTGCTGACAACATTCTGAGATACAAAAGAAGGCTGTTCTGTGCCTACAAGCAGGGGAAATATAAAGGATAGGTTGCCGTCCACTACCCGGGTGGCTTTCTTCAGATGTTTTATGAATACATTCTTTTACTTTACAACCAAGGTCACACTTGAAATCCTCTCTAAAGTTGGAGGTCGGGGTATGCCTTGTCCAGTCACCTGCCATCTGCTACTGTGGACCTCGGGACTGCTCTGATGCTGAATGCCCTGAACTGTCCTTGCCCCACCTGATAGAGAACAAGGAATTCGGGTTACTTCTGCCAACTTCTCCTCCTTTCAGCAGGAAGCAGTTTGGAGATGTCATCGCCCATATTCCCAGAGAAATTGAATGTAGGAATTGACAATGGGGAAATGTTACAGTGGTCCACTTTATGCTTTGAATACAACCCTTGCTGCTCTGCCATTGCAAGTGATTTTTAAAATGGACATGTTTCTTTCTCTTCCTCTCTCCCTAATCCCTCCCCCTCCCTAATCTCAGAGGAAACAGGAATATGTTTCTTCACCATCTTAAACAGATTTATCAGTCCTTGAGCACACGCTCACCATAGGTAATGCAGATTTGGGGGATGGTACCAGATGATCTCAGAAATGACTATCTCCCAAATTAACATTAAATTACAACTCCAACAGCAGAAGTCCCCTGGTTCCTCCCTTGCTAGCAAAGCAATAAAACTTCTTTTTCCTTTTTCAAGAAAAATAAATATTGGAGATAGGGGAAGCTGTCAACTCCTCCTTTCCATTTCCCTCATTGCCACATTCTTCTAGAAAACTTCTTATCTCACTGCAAGCTTTTCTAGGCTCTAATTAGTGTTTAACCCAACACCAAAAAAACACAATCTCTCTCTCTCTCTCTCTCTCTCTCTCTCTCTCTCTCTCTCTCACACACACACACACACACACACACACTCATAATTGCATTCATGCCAGGGTCCAGTGGACACTCTTATCACCTACTGGCAAGAATGAAATCCCAAAATATAGAGAATATCCCTCACACACCCATAAATACAAATATATCTTTACAAATACAAATAGATAATATATATAATGTGTAGCTACAAAGGTTAAGTATATGCACACACAAACTTGTATCCACGCCAGGAACCAACGTCCTCTTGTCATCTACTGACAAGGATGGGATCTAAAACCACCAAGGAAATGCCTAGCTACCCATTTCAGTTTGTCCCGGGCTGATGACAAACACCAGGATAGTGCCCTTTCAACAAGCCAACCCACGTCAAACACTCTCCACTGGGGATAGGATCACTTTTCCTAAAACTGCCAATCAGTATAAAAGTCTTTATTTTGAACTCTACAAAGGAGGTACACAACGGAGTCCTGGTGTGGTGGCTATAAAGGGAACTCTCCCCAGGGAAGACAGGCTATGACTGAGCCCTCAGGTGGCTCCGGCAGCAGTGCAAGTGTGCATGTATAAAATGGCACCACCCTGGAGGGACAGTGTTGCCAGGGTTGAACCCACAGTGCTTCCATGGCCTAGAACATGCCCCCAGATGCTGATGTCTACCCATTTCTGAATAAATTGGTTTTGGCTGGCTCTAACTGGATGTAGGGCCTGGACAGTATCTAAACTGGGAATACCTAGGGCCAGGTGCCTGAGACCCCCTCCACTTTTTCAGGAAGCATCCAAGACTGAAGAATATCCTTATAATCCTTTCTGGACATCAAAAAAGTTGGGAGACAGTGGGAACCAGGTCAGAAGCAGAGTGTTGGGCTTGTCTCCTCTGGTAAATGGATGAGGACTGTGTCCAAATTGTCTCTAGAGCCCAGCTTTGAGAGACAGACTGGTTCAGCTGAGCTGATGTCTGATGACCTGTATGTTTTAAGGGAATGTTCTACAACTTGATTGACATAGTGTTTAAACAACTGCAAATGTAATTTATGAGCTGTATAGTAAAAAAGGGTAAACATCTCAACAAATTTGACTTTAAGAAACAGAAGACTAAGGACACTCCCCTTACAACCCCCTTCCCTTGGTGCATCCTCTCCAGGTGTGGCTTCCTCACATTGAGTCACCTGTGGCCTCTATTGAGTACCACTGCATGTTACGCTACATGCTCTTTACTTTATCTTCCCTTCCATGGGTCATGAAAATATGATCAGGTAGTTAGTGTGGTCCTTTTCCATGGGTATGGAAAGCATTCTTCTGATATATTATAGTTTGGCAAGAGCACTGCACAAATCCTGGAAGTAGAAAGGTAGTTGAAGGGTATCTGATGATCCTCATCAATGTCACTAGTAAGGAAGATGCTATTAGACTTCCCAGGACTAATATGAATGAAAGCAAAGAATCAGAATACAACTCAGGACTTCTAACTCATAACTGCCTGGCTCCGCACTAGACTAACCCTTACCACAAGATTTCCTCAGAGGGTCTTTAGACATATGCCAGCCAACAGTGATGTACATAAAAAGTGTAGAACAATTGTCTGTCTCTGGAACAGGGATTCTCCATGTGGTTTTTACTAGTCTATTGCAAAATTAGGTGGTCATGAGAAAGACAATTTAATATATCTTACAAGACTAAAATACTTAAGTGACTTTTTTATCCTGAGATTATATCATTTCTACTTTTTAAATGTTAAAATGTGGTTTTTAAAAAATAATGATGTGATGATACAGGGCAGGGATTTCTAAAAATTCTTATTTAGCAAAATCAAAATCAGGATCAAAAGTTTCACACTTTAAGAAATCTTACAATTTAGTCACAAATGTTCTAAAGCCATTTTTAGGGTGCACAAGCTGGCTGGAATCTGCATTAGAAACACATTCAAAAATATTGTGTTGCATTGAGGATTCATTTCTTGCTGTGATACAAAATAATTGGTAATAATCTGATCTTTTGTCTATTTAAAAACAAAAAACACTTTCAGCAGCCTTTCCATCATCGGGCTGAGAGGACCCCACAGGTCAACCCAGTCCATAGAGATGAACTGACCTCAGCAGGAACATAGAGGCCAGTTTCCATTAATGTTCACATGCCTGAAGACAGCCAGCCAGCCAGCACAGCTCCAGCAGCATGCAAATGCCACATCCACTCTTCTGAGCCTTGTGGGTGATACCCAGCAAGGGCTTGCTGCCAATACTTTTGGCAGTGGATGCAAAAAAAAAAAAATTATTGCAGTTTATTTATTGCAGGGTCACTCAACAAGAAGATAGGGACTACAGGAGGGACCGGGGGTGTCAAATCTACCTCCCCTATGTGTTCAAACTGGGGAAAAGCTGCTTATTGATGGCCTGGCATAAAAGGGGGAGTTTTAAGATTTTTTTTGAGCAGACTTAGAAGGCCATCAAGCTCCTTCACTGGTCATGAGTTTCTATTTCGGTGGGGATTTTTAGCTTGTGAAGTCAAAAGGTCATTGGCCAGAAGAGCTACTGTTCCTGACAATGTCCGTTCTTGAAAAGTCTGTTTTAAACTATCTTTGAGTGGATTCCGGAGGGTTTTCCTGAAAAACAAGTTAAGCACTTTATGTCCAGGTGCATTTGGAGCCCTTTAAAGTTTGCCTCTTGAGGGGTCTCAGGACTGTTATAAAAGGGAGGATTTACTGAGGGGACATTATAAAAGGAAGCATTTACAGGAACCTGTTGGGGAGAACATAAAGTTGTTACAGAGAAAGCCAAATCCCCTGATTTAGGGACAGAAGAAAGAAGCCCAGTGTTCCTGATGGACAGAGGCCAAGTAGCACAGACTGGCAGGAGGTGGGCTTCTGGCCAAAACGGACTGTCTCTGGCTGGCTTGCTGGAAGAGGGGTCCCAGGACGCATCCAATCCCTGCTAGAAGACGACATCTGCCTGAAACAGGCAAAAGATCTCCTTAGTTAGACTTCAAAGGCTGTTGGAGGCCGCAGCTTTTCTGCTCACCTTTGACTGGCACTGCAGCCGCTTGGGAAGCGGGTTCCCCGGGCGTGGGAAATCCCGAGAGCTGGCGGTCCGCAGCACCCCCTGGTGGCTGGTCGCCGAAACGCCTCCAGGAGCAAAACCCGGGAGCGCCAATTCCGCTACCTTCTCTGGTTAGGAAAAAAAAAAAAAATACTATTCAGGAACTGAGCACGACTTAGCAGAAGAATAAAACGGATCTTTTTCCCTTTGGGTAAAACTCTGGGAAGGCCTCTATCTTTGCATAAAAAGAAGCTGCGGGAATTTAGGAACACGAACGTGATTTCACGAGGAAATGGGGACATGCTTTATAAAGGAAGATAACCCATATCAAAGACATGGGGCTTGAAAATAGAAACCTAAAGGGAGACAACTTGATTAGACTTGGCAACAGTTTACAGATTCGGAATCACTCGGTAAACACTGAAAACACGTACTAATTTAACAGGATGTCTGCTCAGGAGGAAATGGCGTGTGGGGCCAAGTGGCCACCCTCATCTGCTTCCAGCCAGCTCCAGACTTTACTCTCCTTTTGGCCCAACAAACCACGTGGTTTGACCTGATTTGAATGCAAGGACTCAGGAGAGAGCAGAGGAGGGAAAACAGCTAAAACACTACGGAAAAAAAAAATCACACCAGTTAATCTACCTTTTGGTAGGTGCATTTCTGATTGGGCAATACTTCTCTTTCTTGGTAGAGATCTAGCTCCTGCTCTGTCCTGAATCTTGGGCAAAGAATGAAACTACAGAAACATACTGGGAAATGTTCAGACTCTCTTCCCTATGAAGGGATGAGTCCCAGGCGCTCAGCCCTAAACAGGAAAATAATTTGGGTGTCCATACAGAAGCAAAAGTCAAACAAAAACTCACATGACTATAAGGTCTACACTAAAAGGACAGAATACATGTATACATGTGTATGCACACACATACACTTGAGGCATGTAAACGCATAAATATCACAGTTGCAGCTGGGCACAGTGACACACCTGTAATCCCAAGTAAATTAACAAGACCCTATCTCAAAAATTTTTAAAAGGTCAGAGATATAGCTCAGTGGTAGGGACCTAGGGGTTCAATTGCCAGTACCCTGCACCATCTCCCCTCAAATTCCATCCACTAGCGCACTGTAATTATATTTTCTTCAAGTACAGTTGTCTCTCCTTATTGAAAGATTTGATTTCTGAAGTTCAGTTACCTGAGGTCGACTGAAGTCTGAAAATAAAAATGAGAAATTCCAGAAAGAAGCCACTAGAAATTTTAAAGTACGAACTGTTCTGGTAGCATGATGCAATCTTGGGCCATCCTGCTCCATCCCTCCCAAGCTATGAATTACCCCATTGTCTAGTGTTCAATGGTATATGAGCTACCTATACAAATGGTATATGAGTCACTTCAGTAGATATTTCAGTTATCAAACCAACTGTCACAGTATCGCAGGATTTTGTGTTCAAGTCACCTTTACATAGTAGACTAATACTGCCATGATTCCTACAACATTCACTTCACTCCATCTTATCACACAGGCATTGTATCATCTCAGTCATCACAAAAAGAAGGGTGAGAAGAGTACAATAAGATATCTCGAGAGAGAGCCCACGTTCACAGAACTTTTATTACAGTTTTTTGGCATAGTTGTTGTTGTATTTTATTTTTAGTTATTATTATTAATCTCTTACTTTGCTTCATTTATTATTTATTTATCATAAATACACATAGGAAAAAATCTGCAATTCAGGACCCAGGATTTTGGAATGTATCCCCCATAGATAAGGGGTGACCACTGTATTTAAATTATCTTGTTGCTGATTTCCTGTTTGCTTTTTCTTTATCTCTCTCACCTAGAGTGTAAGTCCCATGTGAACTGGATGCGTCTTTGACCCATTATTGTAATTCTGGTACCCCAGAACAGATCCTGTGACACAGTTCATGTTCTATAATATATATTGACTCAATCAATAAATCAATATTCACATTTGTCCACCATTGTGCTCCATCCATCTCAGGGTAAATGAAAACTTGAGCATGCCTATCCTATGAAGAGAAAGAACCAGCAGAGAAAAGATAAATGATATAGGAGCTGGGACTACTGATGGAAACTAGTCATGAAGGAAATGAGAACTAATGTAAGAGGCACAAGTTTCACTTGTAGGTAAGTGACACAGTATTGATGACAACACCAAAACTGAACAAAAAGAACAGAGGTGTTCCTCCACTACCATGGAGTCAAATCCCAATAACATACTACAAATTGAATAT
This sequence comes from Spermophilus citellus, assembly GCF_964194105.1. Taxonomy (NCBI): domain Eukaryota; kingdom Metazoa; phylum Chordata; class Mammalia; order Rodentia; family Sciuridae; genus Spermophilus; species Spermophilus citellus. Next base: position 26,676,276 of record NC_138194.1, on the reverse strand, counting down.
GCATTTAATGTTCCAGAAGCAGGAAACACAGATGGGTATTTTGTAGAAATGATAGAGTGCAAAAACACAAAACATAATATGTAAAAAGTACTAACAATAAAGTATTTTCACCCATGATCCTGTAGCTGACTTGGGGCTGCATTCCTGTTCCTGCCCCGCATCAAGAGAGAACATTGTACCACTTATCAGTACTTTGGAGGAGACCAAACTTCAATATTTAAAGTATGGTTTCTACTGAAAGAGCAAAGCTTTAACAAACAGGCTGCTATAACAAAAATACCACACAGTAGGTAATTTATGAACAGTAGAAATTATCACTGAAGGCAGGGAAGTCCAGAATCAAGTGACCAGCAGATTCTATATCTAGTGAGGGTCTGTTACTAATAAATAGTAACTTCTTGCAGCATCCTGACATAGTGAAAGGGGTATCCAAGCCTTCCTTTATAAGGACACTAATTCAATTTATGAGGATTCCACCCTCTAACCTTATCACCTCCCAGAAGGCTATGTCTTAATACCCTCATGTTAAGGATCAGTTTTCAATATCTGAATTTGAATTGCCACAAACATTCAGACCATAGTAGGTGCTCAGATCATATGGAAAGTGTGGCACACGTTGTTAGCCATTACCATATAACCATTTCCCTTTCTTCTTTTCTAGAAACACTAGTTTTATTGCAGGTATAAATGTGCATAGTTAAAGCATGTATCTTATCAGGCTCCCGTGCTGCTAAGGTTGGCCATGTGAAATGGATCTGAGATACCTGTGCCAATCCGTTGAGGATCTCCAGGAAAGTTGCTTTCCTTTTGCAGATGTAACTTCATCCTCTTTCTTCTTTCTTTCTTCCTGAAGGGAATCTAGATAAAGGCTGGGCAGACGTCTTGTCATATAATGAAGTGACAACTGGTATGACAAATAGTAAATGATGTGGGATGGTGCTACAGTTTGGATATGAGGTGTCCACTGAAAAACTCATGTGTGACCCAATGTAGGTGAAATGACTAGAGGTGAAATGATTAGATTATGAGAGCTGTGACTAAGCAGTGAATTAATCCATTTGATGGATTCATTATTTGAATGGACTACTGGGTGGTAACTGCAGGCAGGTGGGGTGTTGCAGAAGGAAATAGGTCACTGGAGGGGTGTCCACCTGGGCTCCTCTCGCTTTCTCTCAGTGTCCTGGTTACCTTGAGTGGCGCACTTTTCCCCCACCACGCCCTTCGGCCATGTTGTTCTGCTTCACCTCAGGCCCTAAGCAATGGAGTCAGCCAACTATGGACTGAGACCTCTAAAACCATGAACCAGAATAAACCCTTCCTCCTCTAAGTTGTTGTTGTCAGATATTTTCATCACAGTGATGGAAAGTTGACTAACACAAAAGGTGAAGTGAAGGGTTTAAAGGGCTTGGGACACTCAATGGCATCAGAGTCATTGTACCAACTCTGAACTGCTGAACTCCAGACTTATAAGAAAAATTCCCTTTAATAAAAGGAGTTACATGGGCTGGGGATGTGGCTCAAGCGGTAGCGTGCTTGCCTGGCATGCGTGCGGCCGGGGTTCGATCTTCAGCACCACATACCAACAAAGATGTTGTGTCCGCCGAGAACTAAAAAATAAATATTAAAAATTCTCTCTCACTCTCTCTCTTTCTCTCTCTCTCCCCCCCCCTCTTTAAAAAAAAAAAAGGAGTTACATGAAGAATAATGCTACTCACTGGGTTACCATTTACCTACTGCAAATAAGCTAGTTTATCTTATGGTTAAACATCCAGGTTTGATGGCCGCCGGCGAGGAAGCAGCAATTCCAATGTCTCCACATTAACGGGATCAGAAAGACCCATTGGAACAGCGGCAGTCTACGTACTGAGGAACTTCTAGCAAAATTCCGTTAAGAGGGGACCTGCCGGGAATTGGTAGGTTTATTAGAAGTGTCAGTTTGTCCCAGACAAGTGGATCTTGGCCGGCCACGTGGGCGCGGAGGTCCAGTCCCACAGCCACCAGCCGCTTCTGCAAGAGGCCAGCGGCCCAGAGTGGCGCGGCCCCGCCCGAACCAGCAGACGGCACCCGCCATCCCGGGGAGGCCCTGCTCTCGCTCTGCGAACGGCCACCACGCCTGCCAGGCTCGTAGCCACGCGGCGGCAGCTGCCTGGCTCTACAGGCGGCCCCCCGGCAGGTGCAGAGGTACAATCCTGCGGCCACCAGCCGCTTCAGAAAGCGGCCGGCGGCCCCGAGCGGCGCAGCCCACCCGAACCCGCAGACAGCACACGCCATCTCACCGTCCCGGGAGGCCCCGCTCTCGCTCAGCAAAGGGCCACCCCGACTGCCCGGATCTTAGCCACGCGGCGGCAGCTGCCCGGCTCTACAGGCAGCCCCCTGGCCGGCACAGTGAGAAGTGTCCCCACCTGGCCCAGCAGACAGCCCGTGCCCTCCCGGCTCTACTAACAGCCCCGCCCACCCAGCGAACGGCTCCCCCACCCAGACAGCGTGAAGGGAATCTAACCAACCTTTTACAAAATAGCGAACTGGGAACTAAAACCAGAGATTGTGTCAGACCACAGACAAGCCAGTTCCACCCCTCCCTTCGGACACTCCGGCAAGGAGCCAGGGGCCCGCCATAGCAGAGAGGGGAAGTCACCAAAGTTCGGCCAAAGAGATTCCTTCCCAGCGGAATCTACTTTAGCAGGTGTGTGACTCCCACCCACACCAGATACAAACAACCGGGAAACTTCAAAATCTCTCCGTGGGCGTGACCGTAAGGGCCAAAGGGCTCTCGACCCCCAACTCCCCCTACTGCCAGTGACGAGGGCGTGACTGTAGGGGCAGAGGGAAGCAGAGAAGACTCCCCACCCCCAAATCCCCCAACCGCGAACTGAGAGGGTGTGACGGTAGGGGCGGAGGGAAACAGAGGACACTCCAGACCCCCAACTCCTCCTACCGCCAGCAGTGTGGTTGTGACTGTAGGGGCTGAGGGAAGTAGAAGGGATCCTCGACCCCCAACTCCTATTACCACCATCAACGACACCAATGGTCTTAGCTGCCAGATTCCGAAGGTGTGCCCACCAAAGGGGTCCGGAAAAATTAAACAATTGACTCCCAGACCACAGCTCCACAGCACTGGGGCTTAGATGAATGACAGCAAGAGTGCTCAGTAGTTAGGGAAATAGAGCACTCGGTGGGGCTGAAACTGTAACCAAATCCTTGGGGAACTGCCTCCGGTGAGCAGGACCTGGCTGGCTGGCAGGAGGAAGGGGAGGAGGGGCCGTAGAAGTGAAACGGCTCTGGACCAACAGGATTGAGAGACTCCCAGGAACCGCCTTACAGGGATTGCTGTTGACACATTGAGGGCAAAACTCAGCCCGGAGGGCACAGCTTTGCCTACGGGAAGAGAAGAAAATGGATCTCTAAGACCTAATTTTATTTCCTATTTCATTTTAATTTTTTCTCTCCCTTTTCCCTCTCTCTCTCCCCTTCCAAGTTTTACTGCTCTTTCCATTCTCCTCTATGCTATCTATCTCCCTCTCCTTCTTTCTTTTCAGGAGCACCTACCTTCCCCTTCCCCCCCAACTTTCATCCCCAAGCATTACGTCCTCCATTTTGCGTAACTGTCTAAATACAAATAGGTGTGCTCACTCCCCCTGCGCCTGCAAGGTACCAGACCTGCAACCCACCAGCAGGTCAGGCCCAGCAACCTGGGAGTGGCAGAGCCGCCCCACGCGCCTGCAAGGTAGGCGCACCTGCTACCAACCAGCAGAACAGGCCCAGCGGCCTGCCAATGTGGTAGGCACAGCGCCACAATTGGAGGAGGAGCAGAGCCCCTGCCCGCACCTGCACGGGAGACTTTGCAACTATACAAGAGTAATACAAATCTATAGGGGGAAAATTCAACAACACAACAGTCTCAGTAAGCAGAAAGAAACGTGAACAATATGAAGAGACAAGAAAAGAAAGGACCACAAGCAATGCAGGTCAACTCAACGTTAGAAGAGGTAATATCTGCAGCAGATGGAATGTCAGATAAAGAATTCAGGAGATACATGCTTCAGATGATCTGGAGTCTCAAGGAAGACATTAGACAGCAAAATCAGACAATGAAAGATCTCTTCAAAAATGAAATACATAAACAAATCCAGGAAGCAAAAGATCAACTATACAGGGAGACAGAGGTTATAAAAAACAAACAAACAGAAATCCTAGAAAGGCAGGAAGCAATAAACCAACTTAAAAACTCAATTGAGAATAATACCAGCAGAGTAGAACACTTAGAAGATAGAACATCAGACAATGAAGACAAAGTATTTCAACTTGAAAAGAACATAGACAGCTCAGCAAGACTGTTAAGAAACCATGAGCAGAACATCCAAGAGATATGGGATAACATTAAAAGACCAAACTTAAGAGTCATTGGGATACAGGAAGGCACAGAGCTCCAAACCAAAGGAATGAAATAATTCGAGAAAACTTCCCAGACTTGAAGAACGAGACAGAATCCCAAATCCTAGAAGCCTACAGGACGCCGAATGTGCATAATCATAAGAGATCCACACCTAGACACATTATAATGAAGATGCCCAACATACAGAATAAGGAGAGAATTTTAAAAGCTACAAGAGAAAGGAAGCAGGTTACATTTAGGGGTAAACCAATCAGGATAACAGCTGATCTCTCAACACAGACTTTGAAAGCTAGAAGATCCTGGAATAACATATTTCAAACACTGAAAGAAAATGGGTTCCAACCAAGAATTGTGTATCCAGCAAAATTAAGCTTCAAGATGGAAGATGAAATTAAAACCTTCCATGATAAACAAAAGTTAAAAGAATTTGCAGCTAGAAAACCATCTCTCCAAAAAATCCTCAGCAAAACATTACAGGAAGAGGAAATGGAAAATAACATTGAAAACCAACAGTGGGAGGTAGGACAGTAAAGGGGGGAAAGTAATCAAAGAGGAAAACAAATCAGGTTTAGTAACATTAATAAACAAATATGGCTGGAGGAACAAACCATATCTCAATAATAACCCTAAATGTTAATGGCTTAAACTCACCAATTAAGAGACACAGGCTAGTAGAATGGATCACAAAACAAGACCCAACAATATGCTGCCTACAGGAGACGCATTTGATAGGAAAAGACATATAGACTGAAGGTGAAAGGTTGGGAAAAATCATATCACTCATATGGACTTCGGAAACAGCAGGAGTGTCCATACTCATATCAAATAAAATAGATTTCAAGCCAAAATTAATCCAAAGGGATAAAGAGGGACACTACATACTGTTCAAGGGAACCATACACCAACAAGACATAAGAATCATAAATATATATGCCCCAAACAATGGTGCAGCTATGTTCATCAAGCAAACTCTTCTCAAGTTCAAGAGTCTAATAGACCACCATACAATAATCATGGGAGACTTCAACACACCTCTCTCACCACTGGACAGATCTTCCAAACAAAAGTTGAATAAGGGAACTATAGAACTCAATAACACAATTAACAACCTAGACTTAATTGACATATATAGAATATACCACCCAACATCAAGCAGTTACACTTTTTTCTCAGCAGCACATGGATCCTTCTCAAAAATAGATCATATATTATGTCACAGGGCAACTCTTAGACAATATAAAGGAGTAGAGATAATACCATGCATCTTATCTGACCATAATGGAATGAAACTGAAAATCAACGATAAAAGAAGGAAGGAAAAATCATGCATCACTTGGAGAATGAACAATAGGTTACTGAATGATCAATGGGTTATAGAAGACATTAAGGAGGAAATTAAAAAATTCTTAGAGATAAATGAAAACACAGACACAACATATCGGAATCTATGGGACACATTGAAAGCAGTTCTAAGAGGAAAATTCATTGCATGGAGTTCATTCCTTAAAAAAAGAAAAAACCAACAAATAAATGATCTCATACTTCATCTCAAAATCCTAGAAAAAGAAGAGCAAAATAACAGCAAAAGAAGTAGAAGGCAAGAAATAATTAAAATCAGAGCTGAAATTAACGAAATCGAAACAAAAGAAACAATTGAAAAAATTGATAAAACTAAAAGTTGGTTCTTTGAAAAAATAAATAAGATCGACAGACCCTTAGCCATGCTAACGAAGAGAAGAAGAGAGAGAACTCAAATTACTAGCATACAGGATGAAAAAGGCAATAACCCAACAGACACTTCAGAAATACAGAAGATAATCAGAAATTATTTTGAATCCTTATACTCCAATAAAATAGAAGATAGTGAAGGCATCGATAAATTTCTTAAGTCATATGATCTGCCCAGATTGAGACAGGAGGATATAGACAACCTAAACAGACCAATATCAATTGAGGAAATAGAAGAAACCATCAAAAGATTACCAACTAAGAAAAGCCCAGGACCGCATGGGTATACAGCAGAGTTTTACAAAACCTTTAAAGAGGAACTAATACCAAAACTTTTCAAGCTATTTCAGGAAATAGAAAAAGAGGGAGAACTTCCAAATTCATTCTACGAGGCCAACATCACCCTGATTCCGAAACCAGACAAAGACACTTCAAAGAAAGAAAACTACAGACCTATATCTCTAATGAACCTAGACGCAAAAATCCTCAATAAAATTCTGGCGAATCGGATACAAAATCATATCAAAAAAATTGTACACCATGATCAAGTAGGATTCATCCCTGGGATGCAAGGCTGGTTCAATATACGGAAATCAATAAATGTTATCCACCACATCAATAGACTTAAAAATAAGAACCATATGATCATCTCGATAGATGCAGAAAAAGCATTTGACAAAGTACAGCATCCCTTTTTGTTCAAAACTCTCGAAAAAATAGGGATAACAGGAACATACCTCAACATTGTAAAAGCAATCTATGCTAAGCCCCAGGCTAGCATCATTCTGAATGGAGAAAAATTGAAGGCATTCCCTCTAAAATCTGGAACAAGGCAAGGATGCCCTCTCTCACCACTTCTGTTCAACATATTTCTCAAAACACTGGCCAGAGCAATTAGACAAACGAAAGAAATTAAAGGCATAAAAATAGGAAAATAAGAACTTAAATTATCACTATTTGCAGATGACATGATTCTGTACCTAGCAGACCCAAAAGGGTCTACAAAGAAACTATTAGAGCTAATAAATGAATTCAGCAAAGTGGCAGGATATAAAATCAACACGCATAAATCAAAGGCATTCCTATTTATCAGCGACAAACCCTCTGAAATGGAAATGAGGACAACCACTCCATTCACAATATCCTCAAAAATAATAAAATACTTGGGAATCAACCTAACAAAAGAGGTAAAAGACTTATACAATGCAAACTACAGAACCCTAAAGAGAGAAATTGAAGAAGATCTTAGAAGATGGAAAAATATACCCTGTTCATGGATAGGCAGAACTAACATCATCAAAATGGCGATATTACCAAAAGTTCTCTATAGGTTTAATGCAATGCCAATCAAAATCCCAATGGCATTTCTTGTAGAAATAGAGAAAGCAATCATGAAATTCATATGGAAAAATAAAAGACCCAGAATAGCAAAAACAATGCTAAGCAGGAAGTGTGAATCAGGTGGTATAGCCATACCAGACTTCAAACTATACTACAGAGCAATAGTAACAAAAACAGCATGGTATTCGTACCAAAACAGGCGGGTGGACCAATGGTACAGAATAGAGGACACAGAAACCAACCCACAAAACTACAACTTTCTTATATTTGATAAAGGGGCTAAAAGCATGCAATGGAGGAAGGATAGCATCTTCAACAAATGGTGCTGGGAAAACTGGAAATCCATATGCAACAAAATGAAACTGAATCTCTTTCTCTCGCCATGCACAAAAGTTAACTCAAAATGGATCAAGGAGCTTGATATCAAACCAGAGACAAGGCATCTGATAGAAGAAAAAGTTGGCTACGACCTACATACTGTGGAGTCGGGCTCCAAATTCCTCAATAGGACACCCATAGCACAAGAATTAATATCTAGAATCAACAAATGGGACTTGCTCAAACTAAAAAGTATTTTCTCAGCAAAAGAAACAATAAGAGAGGTAAATAGGGAGCCTACATCCTGGGAACAAATCTTTACTCCTCACACTTCAGATAGAGCCCTAATATCCAGAGTATATAAAGAACTCAAAAAATTAGACAATAAGATAACAAATAACCCAATCAACAAATGGGCCAAGGACCTAAACAGACACTTCTCAGAGGAGGACATACAATCAATCAACAAGTACATGAAAAAATGCTCACCATTGCTAGCAGTCAGAGAAATGCAAATCAAAACCACCCTAAGATATCATCTCACTCCAGTAAGATTGGCAGCCATTAGGAAGTCAAACAACAACAAGTGCTGGGGAGGATGTGGGGAAAAGGGTACACTTGTACATTGTTGGTGGGACTGCAAATTGGTGCAACCAATTTGGAAAGCAGTATGGAGATTTCTTGGAAAGCTGGGAATGGAACCACCATTTGATCCAGCTATTCCCCTTCTCGGTCTATTCCCTAAAGACCTAAAAAGAGCATGCTACAGGGACACTGCTACATCAATGTTCATAGCAGCACAATTCACAATAGCAAGACTGTGGAAGCAACCTAGATGCCCTTCAATAGACGAATGGGTAAAAAAAAATGTGGCATTTATACACAATGGAGTATTACTCTGCATTAAAAAATGACAAAATTATAGAATTTGGAGGGAAATGGATGGCATTAGAGCAGATTATGCTAAGTGAAGCTAGCCAATCCCTAAAAAACAAATGCCAAATGTCTTCTTTTATATAAGGAGAGTAACTAAGAACAGAGTAGGGAAGAAGAGCATGAGAAGATGACTAACATTAAATAGGGATGAGAGGTGGGAGGGATAGGGAGAGAGAAGGGAAATTGCTTGGAAATGGAAGGAGACCCTTAGGGTTATACAAAATTACATACAAGAGGAAGTGAGGGGAAAGGGAAAAATAATACAAGGAGGAGAAATGAATTACAGTAGAGGGGGTAGAGAGAGAAGAGGGGAGGGGAGGGGAGGGGGGATAGTAGAGGATAGGAAAGGCAGCAGAATACAACAGACATGAGTATGTCAATATGTAAATCAGTGGAAGTGTAACTGATGTGACTCTGCAATCTGTATATGGGGTAAAAATGGGAGTTCATAACCCACTTGAATCAAAGTGTGAAATATGATATATCAAGAACTATGTAATGTTTTGAACAACCAATAAAAAAAAAAATCCAGGTTTACCAACATCCATATAACAGAACAAAAGGGAAATTCTATTTTAAATGTTCATGTTCAAAGAAAACCAAATATTTTAGATACATAAAAATAATATTCGAATAAAACTATTGTCAAATTAAAATCCTGATGTTTAAATCATGTAGACATAGTTTGGAATTATACTATAAATATGTTAACAATTCTGTCCAGACGTATTAATCAAAATCTAAAAACTCAGAAGAGCAACACAATTATTAGGTTTTTAAAAGTCAAGTTATCTGCTTATGCTTTCTTAATTCTTAATTCTGGCTAAAGAGTAAATCTCTGATTATCTGCATTTCTAATTTTGTGAGTTTATCTTTGTAGGTTTTGTTTTAATATATAAGACATAGTTACATGATCATGAGAAAATTTCCAGTTCTGAATGAAACCTAGTGAAATTACTTATCTAAAAGACCTAAGTGATTAAATAATTAATAAAAACTCCAGTTATTATTTTTCTTATAAATATTGTCTCAGGGCTCCCTCTTGTGGCCTTTCTCAAAAATAGACTTATGTGCATTCTAAATTTAAGTTGCCAGAGCTACTTAATGTTCCAAAAACAATTTACCACCAACTCCACACTATAGATGATAACTATATGCATGGAGCTGCCTGAAACCAAACACTCAGGTTTAAGGACTGTCATTCACTTATCCTTCCATTCAAAACTATACAATGTAACCAGACATAACCCACCTATATTCATATATGAATATACAACCAGTGTATTCTACATCATGTACAGCATAAGAATGGGAAGTTATGCTCCATGTCTGTATACTATGTCAAAATGCATTCTACTGTCATGTATAACTAAAAAGAACAAATAAAAATTTAAATATATGCATATATATCTCCATTGAATCCCAACTATATGTGTCAGGTTATGTTTAAATGCCAAGGATTCAGTGGAAACTCAAGAATCATGGTGCCCACGGCCCTCAGTGTCCTTAGATAACAGTTGGAAAGACAGGCAAAATCAAGGAAATGCCTAGAAATTATGACAGAAACATAAATCCATGAAAGCAATGCCTAGTAGGGCAAGGTCTTCCGGCCAAGGGCATGCAATCTAAGGTAACCTCAAAGATGAAAAGGAAATGGCCCCATCTTAGGAAGGTATCACTGGCCAAGCAAGGAGCATATGCAAAGACACTGCAGCAGAGAAACCTTAGGTACAGGTGGACTCTGCTACAGGCAGGTGTAGTAAGTAAAGGTAAGTAGCCACGTGCTGGAGTTACAGAGGGAAGCAAGGTGGAATCAGGCAGTTCCCCAGGAGCATGGTAAGAAGTATAGATTTTATAGAAACTGTAATGAAACTCTGTTGGAGACTTATGCAGGAGAGTAACTGAAATAATTTCTATTTTGACATTGTCATGCTTGCTGCTCTGTGAAGAATGGATTGGAGGGAAACAAGAGTGGGTATCAGATGCCTAGATATCAGTTACAGAAGGCTGTATCTGTTGGGTTGGCAAGAAATTATAGTGGTTTGCACTCGGAGAAGAGAAAGAGCACTTCTTCAAGATCTACTCTGAATAGAGAATCAAAAGTCCTTGTTGATCTGATAAACTGGATATAAAGAGAAAAACTGAAAACAAGTTAGTCTCTAGATGGAGCTTGTTATGGTTTGAATATGAGGTGTCCCTGGAAAGTTCCTGTGTCGATGCAGGAGTCTTCAGAGGTGAAATGACTATGAGAGCTGTACCCGTCAGTCCTTCCTAGTTTGAATGGACTAACTGGATGGTAACTGTAGGCAGGTGGGCACAATTGGAGGAGGTGGGTCACCAGGAGCATCTTCCGTGTGGTGCCTCCCCACCCCTCTCTGCTTCCTGACCCCATTGTGAACTAAGCAGATTTCTCCTCTGTATCTTCCCCCATGATGTGTTCTTGAGCCCAAAGCAATGGAGTCAACTCTCTATGAACTGAGACCTCTGAAACTGTGAGCCCCAAATAAACTTTTCCTCCTCTAAGTTGTTTTTAGAAGATATTTTGGTCATAGCAACATAAAAACTGGTTACAATAGAGCTGTATATAGATAAGGAGAGTGTAACAGTGGACAGGTTTGAGGCAAGGCTAGAGTTAAGGACAAATATCCTGTTTAGGGAGTTGGGAAGAATAATTCACATAGGTGCTTTTTTGGAACTAGACTTTATTAACCATCGACAGATTAACAAAAGAATAACAAATAGGAGTTATTAACATATATGTTTTCCATATACATGAAAGACACCTAGGAAATGAGTAGTTTTCAAAGAAGTCACTTTGAATTTCAGGTTATGTAGCATTTTCAACAAAAGAACAAGTTGTTAGAAAAATGACAAGACACAGGAAGAAGACTTTGAGTCTCTATAGGCTGTAAGGTAGAGAGAAGGCAAAAAACTACCAGGTTAATGCAGATTCCTCTGGTACCATCTCCAGCCCAATAAGAGCCCAAAGTTGCCATCAGAGGTTAATCTTTGTTCTCCTTGGTAGAAGAGGAGGAAGGATGTTTTTCCTCTATAATTCTGTCCTGCTTTTAGGAAAATGAAGGGCAAAGAGATTTCCTTCTTCTTAATTATCTTCAATTCAATAGTCCATATTTCAATGTGGCATAATGTGTTCTCCCAAATGGCTTCAAAATATGCATGTAGATATATTGAGTAGAAGTGAGATTTACAGGTGTGAAAATTAGAGGAAATATTTTCTGCACAAGAAATTTAGGCATTCTCAGTGAATTCAAGATATCTGACACCTGATATCTGTTCAGATCACTGACAGAGGGTGTTTAAAGAGACAGAAGCCACAAGACAGAAGCCACAACTGAAACAATCCCAGATCCAATAAAGGAGGAACATCCAGTAATCTATCCAAAAAAGAACTGTAAGTGAGCTAAAGACAAAACCTTCATATTGTAGAAGATTCTTTTTGAAGAGGGTTTTCTGAGAAATTGGGTAAAGAAAGGATGATTTCCAAACAGGTCAAGATACAAAGCTTGTTAGAGTTAACAGTATGGGGTTCTATGGTCTGAATGTTTATTTCTCCCAAAATTCATATATTTCAACCCTAATCCCAAAGTAAATGATGTTAGAAGGAAGGGCCTTTGAAAGTGATTAGGTCTGGTCATGAATGAAATTAGTGCCTTTATATAGGAGGCCCAAGAGAGCTTCGTCACCCCAATTAGCTAAATGACACTAGCAGAAAGACTGTCACTGATGAACCTCACCAGACACCAAATCTTCCAGTGCCTCCATCTTGGGCTTCTCCGCCTCCAGAACTTTGAGAAATAAACATCTGTTGTTTCTAAGCCACACAGACTGTGGTATTCTGCCTTAGCAGACTGAATGGACTAAGACATAGATAAGATTGGAGTGAATGCCCTGCAGAGTAGACAAGAGGGAGGGAATGGAGACAAAATGGGGTGCAATTCCATCAAGACTTGGATCAGAGGGGGAGGTAAATAAAAAGACGCATAGATTTAAGGAGAATGTGTGGCCAGTGGTTCTTTTATAAGTTTCTAGTTTACTTGCAGATTTTATCATGAGGGTCTCTAAACATCCAAAACCATTGAAATAAAACATATAAAGAATGACCATATTACCTCTGCTATAAATATCTTTATATATTTGCTTTGTTGTTGCAGGTACATATGGACTCACAGATATTTTGCAAAATAATTTAAACTAAATTATAAATATCATTAACACTTCACCCCTATATGTGCTTGACTTTATATCCTAAGAATATAGAAATTCTATATAACTAAAAATAACATCATTACCAAAAACAAGGAAATTTTAAAAAATAAAATATAATAAAAGGCACCTTATAGAGTTCCAGCAAAATGTTCAATGAGAAGCAAAGATGATCCTCCAGGACCAAGTTGGTGGTGACATGGGGTGTCAGGGGACACCCAGAGCCCTGGCTGTGGCTGCCTAGGGACTCAGTCCAGGACTGGAAGCAGCAGAGAATCTGGCAACAGCAGCCTCTCAAACTCTGGACCTTATAGGCTACCAGATCTTCCACCAAGCTTAGGTGAAACCCCACCAAGCAGACAAGGACATATGACCTGGGGTGGCAGTAGGCATGGCAAGGGCAAGAAGAATGACAGTCCTCAGGGGCTTCAAGGAGCCCAAAAGACAGGTCTATGCAAACTTGACAACCTCTTTAGACCACTGAGTGGTCCAGATCCAGGTCCTGTTTGTAGGGACCACCCTGTCCCAACCAGACCAAAGGCCCGAAGCTGCCTCCATGCATATTTTAAATTTGACTTAAATATTTCTCTGTGTGTGGTGAACTACAACCTAACTTTAAGTGCAAATATACTGTCACCTACTCTTGCAACAAGAGTCATAGCTGATTACAAGCAGTTAGCTGTTCAAACTGAGTTCAAATAAGACAGCCATGGGCTGTTATCCATCAAGCCACCTGTGTACCTTGTTTCCTTTCTCTGTACATCACTTCCTGTTCTCTGGCCACAGGTTTAATCTGCCCATGTGGTGGAGCAGGCATTCTGAACCATTTTTAGTTGGCCTGGTTCTAGAGTTGCAAATAAGGCCAGCTGAGATCTGCAAAATTACATTTGTTGTAATTTTATCTCATAACAGGCCTAGAAAGTGAATAGAACCCTGGATGATGGTGGGGAGAACTGGTTATCAGGCAGCTGGTCTTGGTTCTACCAGACCCTGATACCAGAATAGAGAAATAGTAGAGCAATACCACCACTTTGGGGAATATTTAGAGAAGGCCTGTTTATACAATATTTTTAAATCTGCTCTCAACTTTTCCCCAATAGTTGAAAAGAAAACTTTGGCTACTTCTAGGCATATTAGATGTAAAGAGGTTGGTGACACATGATAAAGCATGGTTAAGAGAATCACATGTCTTGTAAATGCTTATTTCTTTTTTTAAAAAAAAATCATAGAAAAGAAATATCTCTGGAAATGACTTTTTGAAAAGGAGTTAGATTGTATTGAAGTGAGACCAGAAGTGGCCATGCTTGTTCAGTGAGTTAGAGGTCATGGAGCAAAAGATATTGAGAAGAGGTTCCACACTGGACAGGCTAACTGTAGAGGACATTTTCATATTATAACCATTGTTTTGTGCGTGCATTTTATTCCATATATAGAGATATATATATTAATTACAATGTTAAGTACTTTTTTGAAATACATTGTCTTTCTAGATGTTCTGAAGTACCTGTACATGTTAGAAGCAGAGGTAGTAAAACAACGTATTTTGTAAATGTTTTTTTGCTAAAATTCACATGAAATTCTGATTGGGGTGGGGGTGGGACCCAAACTTCCTTTTTACTAGGATATATTATGTTTCTACATGATTTAGGGGAGAAGAGAGGAGAAGGACATGTAAAGAGCTCTGTGCCAATGTGCATACCTCGAGGCAAGGTTAACCCTTGTCCCTTAGGTTTGTGCATTTAGTTTTACTTTGCCATTATATAGTATACATACTGTATAAGCAAGTCCTAGTTTACAACATCTAGTCTTTCTTGGTATTAAAGAAGTTGACAGTGTATAACAAAAATATAGTTAAGAAATTAATCAATTTTGTACAAGTCATGTTAAAATTCTTAGGAAAGATTGTTTTCTGAAAGTTTGAGAATTATGCCCACTGAGTTGGAGAAGGAAAAGGTTCTAGGCAAGAATATTCATATTTTAAAGATACTTTCAAATTATAAGTATGATTACACATGTGCAGTTTATTTAGAACTTGTGTATATACATTAAAAAATTCCTTACTTGAAGCATCTGTCTCATTTTCTTGAAGTTTAGAAGTACCCAACATATATTAAATGTAGATATAGTGAATTCTCTATGTTTTTGTAAGGAACAAACCACAGGTAGTGTTGTATGTGTTATATAACATTTTGAAAATATCTTTTTGCCAAAAACCATGTGAAATATTGTCTTTTGGGAATGGAATTCTTAAGCTGCCTTTGTGAGCAATATAGTTCTACCATACTTTCAGTGGTTTGGAGGAGGTGGATGGGAAGGAATTGCAAAAGGTGTATTAACACTTAGACATTTTCAGACACCATTTTTCTATATGTTTTCTGTGTTTTGTTTTATTTTGCATATAGTGCATATAATGGACAAATGATCTTCATTTTGTTATATCTAGTCTCTAGATTGCAAAAATGGTTGCCTACTTATGACAGAACAATTAGCAAAATTAGCACATTCTGTATATTCTCTGTTAAAATTCATAGGAAATCTTGTCCTCTGTAAATGACTTTTGGGTATAAATTTGTTCAACCATTTCTAAGTCTTGCATCTGCCTGTGTTTGTCCACCAGATTGAAAGCAGAAAGAAGGAAGTGAGGAGGGAAAGAGTCAAAGCCAAAATTCAGAAAAATATTTAGAAAATACCTCAGATTATAACCATTGTTACATGTGTGCAGTTTTATTTAATGGTGCCACGTACATAGTGAACAAATTCTTACATGAAATATCTAGTGTTTCTACACACTTAGAAATGTTTAATGTAAAAGTATAATTAGCAGAATAACACTTTGTAAATAGATTTTGTGTTAAACCATTTCTGTAAACAGTAAAAAAAAAATCCCTGATTATTTCTACAATTTAATCCATATTCAAATTTCTTCAATTGTCTCTGAAAGCTCTGTTGGAGTTGGTATTTCAAATAAGTGCGTGACTGCCTGTATTTTTCTTTGCTCTATTTTAACCTTTATCATTTTCCCTGTCACTTTTTTTTTGGGGGGGGTGTCACATTGACTTTTTTTTTCACATTGACTTTTTGAAGAGCACATTCAGACAATTGTCTTATAGAACTTCTCACATTCTAGAGGTGTGTGATTATTTCCTCGTGGTATTTTTTTTCCCATTCCTCTATCCCTAGTTTTTCTCTTAACTAGAAGTTTATCAAACATATGTTTAGGTAATGATTAAACATCTTGAGCAAAAATGCACCACACGTAGTGCTATATGTATTATAGTGCATGTGTTACATGGGACACTAATGCCAGGTTATCTTGTCATTAGTCATACTAGGTTGGGTTACTTGGTAATACATCCAAATTTCTCTCTTTAAAAAAGCTATTTTTTACTCTGGTAATTAGCAATCAACCTTTGGAGTGATATTTTGGCACCATGTGAATGTCCTTGTTCCCAGCAAGTCCTGACCCAACAGTATCCATTGATAACCTTGTTTGAAGCAATTATTGTAAAGTGGTTGATATTTAACTGCAAAATGGTGATAATTCTAATTCAGTTATTCCTTCTATATTCATTATCTTCCATTCATCTGCAAAGAAGAGTTTAAGGAAACGTTTCTCAATGATTGAAGTTGAAGATATTAGGATGTTTGAATGGTCATGATTATTATTAAGTAGAAGGTGAATGTGGATGATTTAGATAAGAGGATAGTTTTTTTTAAAAAAAAAAAAAGTCTTTGGACAATAACAAGGAAGGAACCAGATTCAGTGGCACATGCCTATAATCCTAGGGACTTGGGAGGCTGAGACAGAAGGACCAAAAATTCAAGGTCAATGTCAGCAACTTAGCAAGACCTGTCTTAAAATGAAAAGGGCCAGGGATGTAGTTCAATGGTACAGCACCTGAGTTTAAGCCCCAGTACCATTAAGGAGGAAGAGGAGGAGGTGGAGGAGGAAAAAAAGAAAGTGACAAGGAAGTGAATGGAGAGCCATGTGCTGCAGCAGCAGATGTTTGGCTGGGGAGAAACCTCATGCAAATGACAGGAGAAAGGGAGGGAATTGTGGGGGGGAAGATTAAGGTGAGAAGGTAAAGAGAAAAGTCCACTCTAAGCACACGCTAAGGAAAGGATTTAAAAAACAACAAAGATAAAACGCCTACCTATAATCTTAATAAGAAAAAAAGAAACAGTTAAAATAGGAACAGTAATGGAATAGCAACATAGAAAGGGCAAGTCCCATTTTAATCTCTGTGAAATATTATGTCACTAAAAACAATGGTTAGAAAACCTACAAGAAGATGGAAACCCCAGCAAGTTTGAAAAAAAAAAAAAAAAAGTCAAGATTCTTTTTGTTGAGGTTTTAAGTTAGGGACATTCTATGATTTATTTATTTATTTATTTTAAGCTAGTTTGTAACTGCAAAGCCTGTGTTTGTGCATGATCCTTCCTTAAGGTGGCAGGCAAATCCACTTTTCACAAATGCCTTGACTAAAAGAAAGTAAATAAAGTAGCTCCTGGAGATTTAGTTTATCAGCTTGGCTCCCCCTACAGAGACTAGCAAACAGAATTAATTAAACCAGTTTTCTTTTTCACTCATTGAACATAAACTGTTATTCACAAGAAGGTTGTTTGTTTTAGCAAGTTATTTATATTTATGGCAGGGAAAAAAATAGAACTGTGAAGCATACCAAGGAGGCAAAGGAATTTAAAAAAAAAAAAACTCTTTCCCAAGAGCCTAAACAAACTATTTTGATACTTTAGTAACTGGTATTGGTTACTGAATTATATTAGCTAATTATTATTATTATTATTATTATTATTATTATTATAAAATATAACTTAAAGAATAATCAGGCTAGAAAATGTGGTACCTTCTGAATGAGATCTGTGAAAATCAGACACCAAATCTGTTGTTGGTGTTAGGTAAGAAAATAAAATTAAACTGGGCTTTTCAGCTTTTACCATAATAATGCCCCATGTCTCTGTGATATGTGATGACAAGCTGTCTTTGTGTGTTTTCTGTTGCTATAATAGAATACCTGAGAGTAGGTATCTTATAAAGGAATTTTGTTCATATTTCTGGGGACTAAAAAGTCCAATATCATAACACTGGTATCTGCTTAGCATCTTCCAAGGGCCTTACTGCTGGGTCACAACTTGACAGAGGACACATATAGCAAGCCAAAGAAAGCTCTCTTTTTTAACAAAGCCACCCCTGCAATAACCCATTAATCCACTAATCCATGAATGGTTTAATCTACTCATGAGAGCTGAACCCTCATGATCCAATTACCTCATAGAGGTCTCACTTGTCAATACTGCTGTACTGGGGACAAAGTTTTCAACGTGAACTTTTGGGGGATACATTCAAACTATAATGAGCATATTTACTCTCCTGTTCACAGAGATATATGTCATCTGCCTGGCACATGTCTCATTCTGTGATCCAGGTTGGGTGTTTTGTTTTGGTTTGGTTTGGTTTGGTACCTCAAATTGAACCCAGGAGCACTTAACCACTGAGCCACATCCCCAGCCCTTTTTACATTTTCATTTAGAGACAGAGTCTTGCTAAATTGCTTAGGCCTCACTAAGTTGCTGAGACTGGCTTTGCACTCGCCATCCTCCTGCCTCAGCCTCCCAAGCTGCTGGGATTACAGGCATATGCCACTATGCCCAGCTGGGTTATGCTTTCTTGACAGATACATATAAATTTCTCCAAGAATTGGAATGCTTGTTGTCAAAGAACTCTAATATTTTAGATTGCTTAAATGTATCAATTCATTCCCAGACATTTCATGACATTTGAATGACATATCTATCTTTATATACTAAGCTTCTTTTAAGTAATTGATTTTTTTTTTACTGAGTTCTTCACAAAAAGGCTTACTAAAAATTTCTCAGACCTATTATACATACACACGTCTGTATATATACATTCCATTTTTAAATGATGGCATTTGTGCAATATTTATTATTAGTATTATCTCTGAAAACCCTACTACAGTAAAAGGTAAAACATGTTTTTAAAAAATAGACAAAGAAAACTGGATAAGAGATTACAGGTGAGAGATATCAGTCCATTTTGAGAGGCTGGTAAGCAGAAGAAAAGGTATTAGGCAACAAAAAGGAGAAATGTCTAGAGGGTCATGCCCAACTTCATCCAGTTTGATTTGCCTGCAAAGCACCCCCAAAGAGACCACAGCACCACCCAGGGGATTGAAGGGGGAAGCTGCAGGGTCACCCACAGGGAGGCTGAAGGAAAGCTTGAATAGGAGTGGTTAAACCCCCAAGTCTGACTCTTACATCTGGATGAGCCCTTCCCCACACCTTGCCGGAGAAGGAGAGTTCACAGCCCAGAGATGTCCCCAGAGCTCTGCTGCACACAGGGAATGAGACACTGCAGCAGACAGCAAACAAGGGCTGGAACAAACAGGGGGAGATGAAGTGAAAGTCTGAAAACAGAATGGAGAGGCAAACCCCTTGAATACAGCTATCTTTCAAAAATGCCCAAACTCTACGAAATCCTCCCAACCATGTCTGATATTAATGAATTAAAATTGAGATAGGAACTTAATCCCAGAATAAATAGTTAAAGTAGCTCTCAGAAGATATCAGGGCTGAAAGGACCCGGCATGGAGCTGTAGGTTTTATAATAAGTCTTTTAGTACAATCATGTTTAAAACTTTAAATCATGTATATGTATTCCTTTGAAAAAAATCTAACTATGTCAGATAAAAATTCGAACAAAAATTGGGCTCAAAATTTCTAAATGAAAGTTTAAAAATTGAATGGATTATTGTTTTTATTATCATTCCTAAAAAAATACAAAATTTATATAGATATATTCTTCCTTTCAACCGGAAGCATTTAAAAAAAAACATAAGAAACTCTCTACTTAGCATACTTGGTACACTTAAAATGTATTTGCATTTCAAATAAAGCTTAAAGGTATACTGTACTCTTTATAATAGCAATATGATAAACCCAAATAGCAATTTCTTTTAAAAATCATGTGAAAAATCCCCCCCCCCTTTTTTTTTAAGAGAGAGGGGGGGGGGGGGGAGAGAGAGAGAGAGAGAGAGAGAGAATTTTTTAATATTTATTTATTTTTTTAGTTCTCGGTGGACACAACATCTTTGTATGTGGTGCTGAGGATCGAACCCAGGCCGCACACATGCCAGGCGAGCGCGCTACGGCTTGAGCCACATCCCCAGCCCCCCCTTTTTTTCTTATCAGAAAATATCTTCATTTAATCGTCACTTGTGAAGAACAAGTTTCTTCTTTTTTTCCCATATTTTCATTGGTACTTTACAGTTGTACTTAATGGTGGGATTTGTTGTTGCCTATTTATACACACACAATATAACAATATAATTTGGCCAATAGCAGTTCCCAATATTTCTCTTTTCCCTCTCCTCTTCCCTCCACCTGGTCCCTTTCCTCTCCTCTACTGATCTCCCTTCAATTTTCAGGACATCCCAAGTTTCTTTTTATTTTTTCCCCTCTAGTTTCCACATATGAAAGAAAAAAAAAATACAACCCTTCACTTTCTGAGTTTGACTCATTTTGCTCAACACAATATTCTCAAATTCCATCCATTTTCCTGCAAATTACGTAATTTCATTTTCTTTATGGCTAAGTAAAACTCCAATGTGTATATATACCGCATTTGTTACTCAGTTCATCTATTAACAGACATGGAGGCTGGTTCCATAGTTTGGCTATTGTGAATTGAGCTGCTATCAACATGGATATGCATGTATTGCTATAGTATGATAATTTTAATTCTTTAGGACAAACACTGAGGAGTGGCATAACTGGGTAATTGGATGATTCCAGGTTCGTCTTTTGAGGAACCTCCACACTGATTTCTGTAGTGGTTGTACTGATTGACAATCCCACCAATATTTATTTTTTCCACCATCCTCTTCAGCATTTATGATTGTCTATATTTCCAGTGGCTGCCATTCTAATTGGAAAGAGATGAACTCTTCAGTGTAGTGTGGACTGGCATTTCCTTAATGGCAAATGATGTTGATCATGTTTTCATATATTTGTTGGCCATTTGTATTTATTCTTTTGAGAAGTGTTTAATTAATTTGCCCACTTGTTAATTTTTTTGGCTTAAGTTTTTTGAGTATATATTCTGGATGTTAATTGTCTGTAAGAAGAGTGGCTAAAAAAAGATTTTTTCCCATTCTGTAGATTCTCTCTTCACATTCTTGCTTCCTTTGTTTGTACAGAAGCTTTTTAATTCCATCCCATCCATTAATACTTGATATTATTTTCTAAATTTTAGGAACCCAGTTGAGAAAAATCGTTGCCTCCCTCTATATGCTGAAGTGTTAACCCTGTATTTTTCTATAGGAGTTGCATAGTTTCTGTCCTAATTCCTAGGTCTTTGATCCATTTTTTAGTTGACTTTGTGCTGGGTGAGAAAGGTCTAGCCTTCTACATATGGATAATCAGTTCTCTCATTACTATTTGTTTAAAAATTCTTTCTCCAATGTGTTCTTGGCACCTTTATCAAGGATCAGATCACTGAATCCATGTGGTTTTATCTCTGTGTTTTCTATTGTCTACCATTGGTCTATGTGTCTGGGAAAACTCCCTTTTAACTAGGAGCCCTGGAATTCCTTTGTAAAGAGAAGAGTAGAAATGTAGCAAGAGGAGTGGTATTCTTATTAGGAGGGAGGGGTTACAGGAACCAAAAGAGCATTAACCAGGAGAACATGGGTAATATGCTGGGTACTATCATAGGTTGTAGATATTTACATCTTTTCTAACTGGATTGCTTCATTCTTACCACATAGACTGAAAAGGGCTAGTGTTTTTCTCCACTACCAGATAACTTGTTGCTGTTTATAGTAAGCTACTTTGCCAACTGGAAGAATCATTAAAATGTTCATTTTGTTGCTACTATTTAACATTCATAAATGATAGGCCCCTCATGTTTGGAAATAACTCAGTCTCTCCCACATTATTGAGTAACATGCAATTCAATAGTGAATCAATCCACTCCTCTGGGGTGTGCAGTGGGCTGGTTATTGTAGTCACTGATTCTGGTTTTGGACACCTCAGAATAAAGGAAGACTGACCACACAGTTTTGAGATTTGTTTGTTTGTTTTGGTTTTGGTACCAGGGATTGAACCCAGAGGTGCTTAATCACTGAGCCACATCCCTGGCCGTTTTTATGTTTTATTTTCACTAAGTTGCTTAAAGTCTGGCTAAGTGCTAAGGTTGGTTTTGAACTTGCAATCCTCCTGCCTCAGCCTCCTCAGTTACTGGGATTACAGGCATGCACCACTGCACCCACCTGGCCACACAGTTTTTATTAGAAGAATTAGATATCACAAAACAATGCTCCTGGTTGTGACCCACTAGAGCATATGTTCTTTGTGCAATAGCATAGCCAAGGGCACTAGTAAGGAATGCAATCTGCTTTTGCTGCTAGGCAATATTTGACAAAAGAGGAATCCTGTTCTGAATTGTGGGATACATCCAATTTATCCATTCTAATAGTTTCTTAAAATGTATCGTTAACTTTTCTTCCCTTTTTTCATCTTTTTCCCCTTTTAAGTGATGTGATATGATATAACCATATGAGATTTGATATAAACAAATAAACTGGACCTTGCCTAAAATTCAAGGAGAACATCACCATTATAAAACTATTCTATATAAAATAGGGACACCACTAACAATCTATTTTATATAAACAGTGAATCTGGAGCTCACCTCCTATTATGGTTTGCATATGAAGTGTATCCCAAAGCTCCTGTGTTAATGCAGAAATATTCAGAGATGAAGTGATTGGATTATGAGAACTGTAACCTAATCACTTCATCCTAGTTTAAATGGACTGAGTGGGTGGTACTGTAGGCAGGTGGGGCACACCTGGAGGAGGTGGGTCACTAAGGGCATGCCCTGGAAGGGTTCATCTTTCCTGTGGCCCCTTACCCACTCTTTCTGTACTTCCTAGCCCTGCCTTGCTGGGCCCTTCAGCCATGTTGCTCCACCTCAATTCTGGCCTCCCCAAACAATGAATCTGTTCAAGATGGACTAAGCCACTGAAACCATGAGCCAAACTAAACTTCCCCATAATTTTCTCGTCCAGCTTTTCGATCACAGCAACACAAAGCTGACTAACACACCTTTGCATGCGTAAGACTTGGAGATGGCAATGCACATGGCACCTATATATATATAATTTTAGACATGCCTATGTGTACTGCTAACTCAATGCTAGATGTGTGCTAATAATTTAAGAAATGTGTCTTTTTGCTTCTCATCCTTTACATGTCTGCTCAACATAGACAGCTCTGCTCAATAATTTTTTATTTTTATATAACTTTTATGTAGCCATATGGCTTGTAAGGCTCTGAGCTAGGGCTGAAGTTTTATTCTTTCTCTCTCTCTCTCTCTCTCTCTCTCTCTCTCTATATATATATATATATATATATATATATATATATATATATATACTGGGGATCTATCTCATGCGCGTGCGCTCGCTATCTCTCTCTCTCTCCCAGAAATTCTCACATACTAAGCAAGCAATCCATCATGAGTAGAGCCCCAGCCCTGAAGTTTTATAATTAGGGCCTCACTAAGTTGCTAAGGCTGATTTTGATCCTTCCACCTCAGCCTCCAAGTTGCTGGAATTACAGGGTGCAATACTCCACCCCACTGGCCATACAGTTTTTATGAGAGGATCCAGATATCACAAAACAATGCTCCTGGTCATGGCCCACTAGAGCCTCCTTTGATATCTGTGATAGAATAGTAGGTGTACCTTGCTTGATCCATTAAATATTTCAAAGATATCTGATTTTTATAGTTTGATATTTCCAAATTGTACATTACAGTCCATCTCTGCCAAAATAGGATGTGATATTTCTAGAATAGGAACCAGATAGCTCTGTGTTTTTCTCCACTACTGTTTTTCTGTAATTGGTCTTGATTGGTCTCTGTGTACCTGGCTAAAGCAAACCACTTCTTTATATTTTGCTTTCTTTATATGTAAAATGGGGACCAAAATGACAGATCCAAAGCTGTGTGCAGAATTTCTCTGATCTCTTTCTTAATGTGCATAAGCACAGATGATTCCTACCCATCATGGATTTTGTTTGTTGTTATTGTCTTCTTAGCACATTTCTGAGGAAAGGAGAGTTCACAGTGAGTTCGTGGGGTTTTCCAAGTGAGATTCTGTACCTTGTACAAATTTTGGATATGCCTATGTGTATTGCTAACTCAATGCTAGATGTGTGCTAATAATTTAAGAAATATGTCTTTTTGCTTCT
Source organism: Spermophilus citellus (assembly GCF_964194105.1). Taxonomy (NCBI): domain Eukaryota; kingdom Metazoa; phylum Chordata; class Mammalia; order Rodentia; family Sciuridae; genus Spermophilus; species Spermophilus citellus. The sequence goes on along the minus strand of NC_138194.1, from coordinate 26,652,038 downwards.
CACCCTTTACATATCTAGTTATATATTCAATAAATGAAATTTCCCTGACCAATGTAAGATCAGGCATCTCAGTCAATCAACAGCTTTGCATCATTTTCACAATCAACTGAATTAAGAGTTAGGGGGAGCGTGAATTCTTAATTTTGTCCTGTCAAATATTTCTGTTTATTCACTGCCTATTCATTAGATAACTTTTCCATGAAGACAGTCTTTAAAAAAAATCAATAGCATATAAATGCTGACATGACCAAATTATGCGTCCCATGTTTTCAAGAAACAGAATATTCATTAACAACACCAAATATTTTATTTTAAACTGAACTCCTCTACAATGGACTAGCAGAGTCTGAATTTCTCAAGAGTAAGCATAAGCACAAAACATTATGCAACTGTACTAAATCAAGTAAAACCAAACAGACATTTTTAAATACCAGAAGTTGCCAAAAAAAAAAAAAAAAACTAGAGTTTACACAAAGACTGCAAGAATTCAACACAGAATTAAAACTTTTGCAATACAATGTAAATCAACTTCACTTTTCCATGACTTATTTGCATATGTATTCTACCTATTAACCAATGGATAAAAAGGAACTCTATAGACATACAGTCTCAATTCCTACATGCCCATATGAAGGCTAGTAATCTATAGCTAACACAATAATTTATCCAGTGATTTACCAACCCAAGGTCAAACTAAACTGAGTCTTATTTAATCCCACATGCATAATAGGCTGCCAATCCGTGCCTCGATACAGCAATGCCAGGCCTTGTATTTTTCTAACAGTCATGTCCATAGATCCCAAGACAGCTCCAGGCCCATCTACAGTAGGGATGATGCAGTGGACAGGTGGATCACTTGGATCTCCCTCTTATCCATTACTGAGTTTGTGAAGACAGCTGAAGTTTCAAAGCCAGATGATCTTGATTGTGTTTGTGGGCAAATGTCTACTTCATTCTTTGTGGATAATTTAATTTTGAACAATTACAGAGACTCATAAAAGAATTTTCTGAGTTTTAAGAAAACTTGTAGAATGTTTCCTCGAAATTTGAAAGATAATAACAAAGACTCCAAGAGGCCCTGAAGACCACCAATCAGAGTTCTGTTCAAATGCCATGTTAGTCATTATTCAAAATGCATTAGAGGGACTGGGGTTGTGGCTAAGTGGTAGAGCACTTGCCTGGCCCATGTGAGCCCTGGATTAGATCCTCCACACTACATAAAAATAAAACAAAGGTATTTATTGTGTCCATCTACAACCAAAACAAATTTAAAATTTAAAAATGCATTAGAGATGTAAAACTTTATTATGAAAAAATCACTATTATTCACACCCATGGCAGTTAAGTGTCTAAATTTATGTTTTCTAACCTGATAGCTATGAATAATCTCAATGTTCCTAATAACTTTAAGACCTAAGGAACAAATTCTCATTTGCTAAAATTAGGGGTTGGACTTACCCCACCCAAGGTAGATTATTTCTCTTCCATATATTTTTAAAAGGTATTTTGAATTTAAATAATTGAGAATTTTATTTAAAGTACCAATCAAATTAGGCAAACAAAACTTCTTGGCAGAATTGTAAAGATTATTGTACTGTCATGTGTAACTAATAAAAATAAATAAATAAATAAATAAATAAATAAATAAATAAATAAATAAATTTGCATGAAATATATTTAAAAAAAACTTCTTAGCAATACACTTTCTCACACGTAATTAGAAATTTTCATTCCTGTTTGGAATTCATTTTAAAGAACAATACCTTTTAAAACTCTGTCATGGATTATCAGAGTCTGGCTAATTTTGCCTCACTTCCGAGATTTAGTAGAGACAACTGGCCTACCCAAGGGTCAGTCCTCTCTCTTCCTCTGCTTTTGTCTCCCATAGAAGAGATATAAGTAAGTAGCTTCTGACCAATCTCCCTTGTGAAACCAAAACCAGATATTTACCAAGTTTGCACAGAATACTACCAGATACTGTCCAGGACTAAGGAGTAAAGCACGGGTGATCCATAACTCCTGTAGAATGTGAAAAAGTGTCCTACCAAGGAAAATCTGAGACTTATGGTCCTCTCGGTTTATTTGCTTTCCCTAGAGAGAAGTCGAGAACAATGTGGAATGTGAGGGAAAACAGAACAAAGGTGGAAGCAGATCCCAAACCTTAAAGCAACTTGTGAGGGCTGGGGATGTGGCTCAAGCAGTAGCGCGCTTGCCTGGCATGCATGCGGCCCGGGTTCGATCCTCAGCACCACATACAAAGATGTTGTGTCCACCGAAAACTAAAAAATAAATATTAAAAATTCAAAAAAAAATAATACCTTAAAAAAAAGCAACTTGTGAGATAAGGAGATATATATAAAATATTAACACAGTTCTCTGTCCAGAAAAGCAGCATTTATACAAACAATTACAATGAACTGGTCCAAGTCATATTGGACCAATTGGAGCAAGAGGCTGATTGGAGCAAAGGGGTGTGGGGACATTTAAGTCCTTGGCAGAAAGCAGTAATGACTAGTGTGTAAAGAGCCATTAGCAGGTGCAAATACCTAGCTCAGGACGCTCAGGGATGGGCATCTAGCTCCTCAAGGGGGCGCTGGAACCTCGCTCCCGGGCGACTTCTCCGGGTCCTGACTTTGGTACCAGGGCAAGTGGGGTTCCCGTAGAGCGAAAGTCAAGGAACGTTTTCAGGTGAGATCAGGGGTTGGAACCCGGAGAGACAAAGATGAAAGCCTGGAACAGGGATCTGGAATCATTATTCTTGGCAGTCACCGCCAGACTCCAGGCTTCTTCATCCCATATCACTCCTTGGCTAGACCCAGGACACACCACACACATACACACACACACACACACACACACACGCACCATCCACACCCTGCCGTGCACCAGCAGTTGTTTCCGGTTTTTCTCAGACAAAAAAAAAAAAACAAACAAACAAAAAAAAAAAAAACAGGTGTCCTTAGCTGCTGTCCTCATTTCAGAGGGGTGGGCACGGAACGACGGGCCTTGGTCCTAGTCCCCAAAGGATAAAGCCGAGAACGAGCTACCAAGCCATGTTAGGCAGCAGGAGCTACCACCAAGCCATGTTAGGCAACATAAGCAAAAAGAGAAAACAAAAAGCACAGACAGCTGCTGAATGCGAGCGCTGAGCCAACGCGTGGGGGCGCCAGCGACACCCTCTTCTCGAGGGCTTGGAGGGCCCCTCGTCTGTTTGCAAATCGCCCAGCGGGGAGCGCGGGGAAGAGAAAGAGGGGTCGATTTCCAGCAATAATACCTCCCTTCTCCACTACACTTAATGGGTCGCTGTGCCAAGCTCGGGTGTGGATCCCTGTGGTTTTGCTTTAGAAGCGGTCAGTGCGCCTTCTCGGCGGCACACTGAGTGTGAGGTGGTCCTCACAGTCATCATCATCTGAAGGATTTGGTCAACTCAAATTGCGGGCGCAGCCAGTGTGCTTCCTAGTCACTAGGTCTTGCGTGGGACCCGAGAATCTGCAACCCCAGGACTCCGGGAAAGCCTGTTGGCGACCAAATTGTCGAACTTCTGGACCCACCGGAGCTAGCAAGGCTGGTGGGGAAATAAGGCGCGCGCGGGGGTCCTCAGGGCTCCGCGCGGCACACCATAAGCTGGCGGAGGCTCTTGCGGAAACTGTCGTCCAGGAAAGCGTAAAGGAAAGGGTTGAGGCAGCTGTTGGCGTAGCTCAAACTAGTGATTAAGTAGGAGATAGCGATGACAAGCGGGGTCTGCGGGAGGTCGGTGGTGAGCGCCACCACGGTGCTCAGGTGGTAGGGCGTCCAGCAGAGGAGACATACGGCCAGGATGGCCACTACCAGGAAGGTCACTCGTTTCTTGGCGCGATCCAAAACCTTGGCGTGGCCGTCGAGCCTAATGGCACGCAGTCGGCACAGCAGGGTGATGTAGAGAGCACAGATGGTGGACACTGGGATAGCAAAGCCCAGCACCAGCGTGTAAAGGCGACTCGCCCGCCACCATAAGGCCTCGGGCTGTGGGAAAACCAGCACGCACTGGCGCCGGCCCTGCTCCTCGTCGAGCCTGGCGAAGATGGCAAAGGGCAGCACCACAAGCGTGACGAGCCCCCACACAGCCAGGCTCACGGCGCGTGCAGCGCCGTAGGTGCGGCCAGCCACCCGGCGCGACTCGGCGGTGGCCAGCACCACCAGGTAGCGGTCGGCGCTCATGACCGTGAGGAAGTACAGACTGGAGAACGTGTTGTATTGGTCGATGGCCACGATGAACTTGCACATGAGCTCCCCGAACGGCCACTGCCTCAGCAGGAAGTCGGCGATGTTGACGGGCAGCACCAGTGTGAAGAGTTCGTCGGCGATGGCCAGGTTGAGGATGAACAGGTTGGTGACGGTCTTCATGCGGGGCGCCCGCAACAGCACGTACAGCACAGCCGAGTTGCCGACAAGCCCCACAACGCAGATCACCGCGTAGACAACCGGCACCGCCACAGCCAGCGACTGTGGCAACGGCAAAGGCGCAGGGTTGGACGCGTTGGGGCATCCCAGCCCGGGACCCCAGCACGATACGTTGACCCCGCCGGGTTCCAAGAACGACCCGTTGTACATCTCGACGAGAGCAGGAGAGCTGGCGACTCCCAGACTCCCACAGCCTCCCCCTCGCGTCTCCGCAGCTCAGAAGCCCTCGTAGGCACACCGGGTACCCGGACCCTAGCTGCTGCTCTCCAAGAGCTTCTTTGGTTTTCCTGGGGAGGGGCGTTTCCTGGCACCCCCCAGAGCACTGTCACTGCGGGCTTCCAGGGCTAGAAAGCTGAAATGAAATCACAGATTAGGCTCATCGAAGTACAGCTCTAGCTAGGAGCCGAGGTGGGGCCGGCACAGCACCCCAAACCTCCCCCACCACCACCAAGTGAGAGTTGCCTATTGAAATCTCTTTCCAACCAATTGAATACATCAGAGTGAAAAGGCATCTTCATAGGAAAATGCAAGTCCCTCTCCCTTGTTTTAGGACACCCCTGGCACACCCGGTCACCCCACGGAATTCTGTAGAGGCATGCTCAGTTCCGTGAGCCCTCGGTAAAAGCAAGCTCCACATGGATTTTTACCTTACCTGGCTAGCCCGGGAAAACAATCTGCCTTTCCTGGAGAGGTCCAGAGGAGAGTCCGTAGGCTGTGGGAGGAGGCTGTGGCACCAGCCCGCTGGTATATGCCTTCTGGCGCCCCCCACACACACCTCGTCCCCCAAGGCAGCCGCTACCGCCCCCGCGGGTCCTTGCAGAGCGCCTGGAAGTGTGGGGACTGCGCAGTGGCTGCCACAGGTCTCCACAGACACGACTGACAGTCCCCCTCCTCCCACCACCACCATTCTTAGTTAAAATCCCTTGGAACTAACAGAAAACGGCATTCCTCTAAAATATAAGGGATTTTTTTTTGTTCCTTCTGGAAGTGTAACCTCACTCCAATAATAAAAAGCTTTCATGTTAAGAACCGAATTTAAGAAAAACAAAGTTAAGGTGTTCATAAACTGTTTTAAAAGGAGGACAATGCGGTTGAGGCTCCCATTCTATGTTTTTAACACCATGCCCCAAAGGAAATAATGTAATTTGAATCTGCAATTGCCTGCATACCACACTGCTATACTGTAGGGGAAAGTGTATGTGATTTTAAAGTGGAAAAAAAATAATTTTCTAATACTACAGTCTTCAAAAGTTAAAACATTCTTAGTGTCAAATAAATTATTTGAGATAGTTTCACATTCTTTAAAAATACATGTGAAACTTGATTAATAAAGACAAACTGTTTCAAAATCTTTTTAGGGCACCCTGTGACTTAATGCATGTTTCATAAAACGTTGCAAATTGTTCAATACATTCTCTTGATTTTCAAATACTCATTTTTAATCCTCAGGCTAATGAGAGTTACTTACAGTGTCTGCATGGGGTTGCCAAGGGAAGCAGAGCAAAAGCAGTGTTGGACATTAATATTGCTATCTCCCTGGACCTGGGTTTCTTCCACCAGTTCCTTTGAGGGTGGAATGAAATAAATTAAATATTGTTTCTCTCCAAGTCTTTTTGCCCGCTTCACCTTCCCTTTGGTAGAGTCAGCAAATAGAAAACTAGATTGTATTCTCTAATAAACTTCCTGCTACAAAAGCAAACAAAGCTCAAATACAGTACATGTCAGGTTCTTTCTTTTATGATGCATTTCTGAGGAGATCCTGAGATAAATCTCAAGTGGATGGGGGAAGAAACCTAAAGGTTCAAAAATAAAAATGCTTTCCTTTACCTATTCTTTTAAAAAAAAAAATCAGTATCTGCATCAACTTTACTACTCTGCAATTTCATGTTTTGTTCAAATCTTTTCTCTACTGATATTTGTCTGTTTTTTTTTTAGTTACTAAATATATGTGTTTATCTCCACCAATAATTGTGAATTTATCTACTTATACTTTTATTTGTCAGTTTTTACTACATGATTTGATGCTATTCTATTGGGTGCACACCAATTTGAGATTGTTGTATTTTCCCATGAAATGGATTCTTTTATCACTACAACTCCTTAACTCACTGCTCCTTGCTGTATATATATACCATTAGTTTGATATCAGAATAGCTACACTCTTTCCTTATTATCAGGGAATATCCTTCTTTAAAATCCTGTTACTTTAAATTTTTCTGTGTTCTCATATTTAAAGTATGTTCCATGTATTATTAAGTTGCTAAACCCAGCCTAACAATATTTGTCCTTGAATTGGAGTATTTAGTTCATAATTCATTTAATGCAGTTATAGATAATATTAGGGTCCCATCTTCTAAATGTTTGTATCCCCCCCAAAATAACAACATATAGACAATTACTAACTTACAATAGTTAACTTAAGATTTTTTAACTTTATGATAGTGCAAAAACAATACACATTCAATAGAGACTATAGATTAGCTTTAATTTTTTTCATATTTTTCTGTTAGGATACCTGGTATGATACACTCTCTCAAGATACTGGGCAGCAGTCAGCCATGCAATCAACAACCAATGCTCTACAGTGTACTGTATTGCTAAGCTATGACATTAAGTAGGTTAGATGAATTAAATATATTTATGACTTTCGAAATTTTCAGTGTATATTAGGCTTTTAAGAACATAATTCCATCACAAGTGAGGAGCATCTGTTCTGAAATGTTAGTGCCCTCCACCATCACAGGCCCAGACTGCAAAAGCCCCAGTAAGCATGGGGCCACAAATACCCAGAAGAGCTATGGGGTGGGGCATTCCCTTGACTCCAGACCAGCAGAGCCATGTGTATGAGTATGCTGTGTGTGAATCCTGACTCTCCTTTCTTCTTTGCCTATCCTGTGCCTCTACTACCCCTGTATTTTTGGAAGCACACAGCATGTTGGATTTCACAGCTGGAGAGCAATTTGCCTTAGAATGAATTGTACTTTGAATCTCACTCACATCTAATTTAGAAATGTAGATTAGATTTGGGGCTTTAGACTTTTGAGTTGATGCTGGAATGACTTGAGAATTTGGGGTATATTGGATTAGAATGAAAATGTTGTGTGTATGAAAAGGACAAAATTTAGGGAGACTCATGAGTAGAATGCTATGATCTGAACGTGCCCCTCCAAAAATTAACTATGAGAAACTAATTCCGGATTGATAATATTAGAGATGGGGGCTTTGGGAGGTAATTAGGTCATGAGAATGGCGCCCTCATGAATTGAGATTGGTGCCCTTCTATAAGAGGGTTATAGAATAGGAGGGTTCCCTTTTCTTTTTTTTTCTTTTTTTAAGAGAGAGAGAGAGAATTTTAATATTTATTTTTTAGTTTTCGGCAGACACAACATCTATCTTTGTATGTGGTGCTGAGGATCAAACCCGGGCTGCACCCATGCCAGGCGAGCGCGCTACCGCTTGAGCCACATCCCCAGCCCAAGGGTTCCCTTTTCTCTTCCACCTTGTGAGGTTACAGCAAGAAGATGGTTGTCAAAAAAGTGAACTAGCACCAGACTAAATTTTCTGGTAGATTGATCTTGGATGTCCCAGCCTCCAGAATGTTTGTATCCCTCACACACACAAAATAATAATAACAATAATAATAATAATAATATACAATTACTGACTTACAATTTTTTTAACTTTATGATAGTGCAAAAACAATACACATTCAATAGTGATTATAGTTTATATTTAATTTTTTTTCATATTTTTCTGTTAGGATACATGGTGTGATACACTCTCTCAAGATACTGGGCAGCAGTCAGTGAGAAATAAATTCATGTGGTTTTTAGGCCAACTTATGGTATTTTTTATAGCAACCTGAAAGGGCTAAGAACAGGGTACATACCTACTACATTATTTGTTCTCCATTCTATTTTCCCTATCATTAGTTGTAATCTAATCATTTTTACCTTCAAACATTTCTGAATGAACACAGGATTCTGGGGGGACATCTCATATCTAAACCATAACATTAAAAATACAGAAAAATCAAAGACAAGGATAAAAACATTTTTTGGTTTTTTTCTTGTATACTTTTATTGGTTCTTTTTAGTTAAACATAACATTAGCGTTCATTTTAACATAATTATAAAAGCATGAAATATAATTTGCTCTGATTCAGTACTGAGTACTTCCCCTTTCTCTTTCTTCTTCCCTCCCCCATTCCCTTCCCTCTACTCTAGGGATCCTTCTGCTTTTAGTTATTTTTTTTTTTAATTAGTGCCTTGTAGATATACATAGTGGCAAGATTCACTGTGACATATTCACATATGTACTTAGAAAAGTTAGGTCATATCCATCCCATTCTTCTTCCCTTATTCTTATCTTCCCTCTCCCTCCATCTCATTCCTTAACTGACTTTTCTTCTATTTTTATAGAATTCACACACACACACACACACACACACACACACACACACACTTTTCTTAGAAAACAAAATTTTTTTGAAAAAAATCCAGAGGGAAAAAAATATCTTTGCAGTAGAATAACAGGATAAGCATTATACTGGACTTCTTTGCAGAAACTGTGCAAGCAAGAGTTAATTTATTGAAAGTAAAAATCTCACCAATCTAGAATTCCATATCCAGCACAATTGTCCTTCAAAGTGGAAGAAGAAATAGACTTCCTCAGACGAACAAAAACTGAGGGTATTTGTTGCCATCTTTCCAGAAATACTAAAGAAAGTTCTTCAATGAAAAGGAAATTTATATAGGTCAGAATGTTGGATCTACATAAGTAAAGGAAATACATTAGAGATGGTATAAATGAAGTTAAAACATTTCATTTTTTCTTATTTGATCCAACATATTCAATTTTCAAAGCAATATATTATAGATAAAATTAATGATAAATATAATGAAGAATAGAATGGAAGGATTGGAAATGTTATGTTAAAAATGTATTTAAAATGTCCACTGAAGGGATATAATGTGATTTGGAAATGAGTTTAGGTTTAGTTGTAAATCTATATTTCAAATTCCAGGGCACCACTAAACACTTTTAAACCTATAATTGATATGTCTAGGGAAGGGATAAAAATGAATAATAAAATGTGTAATTAAAACCAGCCATGTGCAGTGGTGCACGCCTGTATTCCTAGCAACACAGGAGCCTTAGAGGATCGCAATTTTGAGGACAGCCTCAGCAATTTAGTGACGTCGTCAGCATCTTAGTGATATTCTGTACTGTGGGAGACCAACCTTGCACGTGACTGAGTCACACTCCTCTGCTGGGTGCTGAGGCACTTAGTCAGAGAAATGTGGCAGAGCTTTCCCCACCTTTCTTAGGTTCCAGGGTCAGTGCATGGGTGTGTCTTGCTACAGCCCCAGGGTGAAGCTATGCTCACCTGTTCCTTTGTAATCTAACCCCTTGCCCTGTTTAGGATAGAATCTTCCGTGGAAGTGCCTTGTGTGTGTCCCCTTCTCTTACTGTGCCCTTGGGTGTGGCCTACCCAGGTGTCAGTCACCTGCTGACAGTGGACATCATGAAGATAGACTCAGCCCCCTGAAACCTGACCCCTTGCCTCATTTGAATAGCTTCTCCTCAATAAAAGGGGTCAGCGCGTGCTCTCTCTCTCTCTCTCTCTCTCTCTCTCTCTCTCTCTCTCTCTCTCTTCCTGTGGACCCTTAAGATCAGAGGAGCCATCACAGTGACCCCAATAAAAAAGGTGTTTGTGTCTCTTGTGTGGTTATTTTGTGTGGCCCAGTTAGCCCAGTTTTCCTGGAGTGACCCCTGAGCCTTTTAGTTTAGAGAACAGAAACCCCCGGCAATGTATCAAAATAAAAATAGAAAAAGACTGGCAATGTAGCTCAGTGGTAAAGCATCTCTGGGTTTAATCCCCAGTACAAAAAACATTCAAGGCAGGAAAAATTAGAAAACAAAAAGATAAAGGTAAAAGATCAAGGGCAACAAATAGAAAACAACTGCAAATATAGTAGCTATTAATACAATACCAATAGTCACTTTCAATGTGAATGGTCCAAATATATCAATTAAAACACAGAAACCATCAGAGTGTATTTTTTAAAAAGAACCAAATAGGGGGTTGGGGCTGTAGCTTAGTGGTAGAACACCTGCCTTGCACGTGTAAGGCACTGGGTTTGATCCTCAGCACCACATAAAAATAAATAAATAAAGATATTGAAAAAGAAAGAAAGAACCAAATCTGCCTTGTCTATTAGAAACTCATTTAAATATGAAGACAGAAGATAATTTAGGCTATGTAAAGTGAAGTAGTAAAAACATGGAAAAAGATATATTTTGCTAGTACTAATCAAAACCAAGGTAATTTCAAACAAAGCAAACTTTAGACCAAGGTAAATTATCAGATGATAATAGTAAAAAGATCAGTTCTCTAAGAACACAAAACATCCCACAATATGAGCGTATCTAACAACAGTGTGTCAAGCTCTTTGATGTAGAAACTAATTAGAACTGCAAAAAAAGAAATAGACGAATGCACTGTTATACCTGGAGACTTCAAAACCCCTCTTTCTAATTGACAGAATCACAAAGCAGAAAACCAGTAAGAATGTAATAAACTGAACAGCATCCTCAACCAACTAGATCTAATTGACATTTAGAATAATGGGGAACTTCATCAACTGGATGAGCAACATTTACTGAAACTAAATGAACAGACCAACCTTATAGTTTATATCATACTTAATAAGAAGAAACTACATGCTTTGCCCCCAAGATGAGAAACAGGCAAGAATAACTCTCCCACTACTCTTATCTCCTATGTAACATTGTATTGTAAATCCTAAGTAATGAAATAAAATAGAAAAAAAAAAGATAAAAAGTATGTAGATTGGTAAGGAAGAATTATAATTGCCTTGGTTCACATATGACATGATTGTAGAAAATGTCTAATAGTCAACATTAAAAAAAGCAATTATAGCAAGGTTGCAGCATATAAATTAATATTAAAAAGTCAATTTTGTTCCTATACACCAGCTATTTGAACAATTGGAATTTGAAATTAAAAACAACACCATCTACATTGTGTCAAAAAATAAATACTCAGGCAGAAATCTAGCACAGTATGTGTAAGAGCTATATGAAGAAAAGCACAAAGCTCCTTTCAAATAAAGCCAAGAAAATCTAAATAAATGGAGAGACATTCCATGTTTATGAACAGGAAAATACAATATTGTTAAGATTATCAGTTCTTTTAAACCTGATCTATAGATTCAATGAAATTCCACATAAAATTCCTGCAAGCTATTTCATGGATATTAACAAAACAATACTACAGTTTTTTCATGGAAAGGCAGAAAATTCAGAATAACCAACATAATACAGAAGAAGAAAAACAAAAGAAAAGACAGACTACTTGACATCAAGACCTACTGTAATGACACAGTAATCATGAGAGTGTGATATTGGTAAATATCATACAAATAGATCAACAAAAGGAATAGAGAAACCAAAATAGACCTACATAAATGCGGTCAATTTATCTTTGATAAAGGCGCAAAGACTATTCAGTTGAGACAGTCTTGAAACATTGCTAAACACAAATATCCACATTTAAAAAAAATCTAATCACAAACCTTATACCTGCCATAAAAACTAACTTAAAATAGATTACAATTCACCCATTGTAACAAGTACATTACTAATTCAATATTTTAATAGAAAAAATATGTGGGTGTTGTTAGAAATAACGGGGTGCCAAGAAGAAATCAAACACTGTGCTGGAAAGTAGGTGGGAAAGGCAAACCTTTACTTCTGAAAAAGAGTGTGGTCCCAAAGAGAATCCAAGCAAGCACACATGGGCGCTGTTAACTAACATTTATCCCTAGCCAGGTATTGTCCTTTGCTCCTGTTGGGAAGAGTTCAGGGGTACAATCTATGCTATTAGCTAATTTTAGAATTAAGGTCAGCAAAAAGGAAGGGCTACAATTGAATCCAATTAAGGCTGAATACTAGATGTTGAAAATAAAACACTACACTTTCTCACAGTGGGGAGAGGCATAAGGGATCTCTCTGTATTTTGGTGGTAAGGAAAGACATGAGAAGTCTCTGTATTTTATGCTCCATTTTTCTGTAAACCTAAAAAGGTCCAAAAATAAAAATATGTTAAAAAGAAGAAAAAAAATCAATGGGAAGACTTTTTCAAACATCTGCAAATGTAGCCATGAGCAGGGGCACATGCCCCTGATCCTAGCAGCTCAGGAAGCTGAGGCAGGAGAATCACAGGTTCAAAGTGAGCCTCAGCAACTTGGTGAGGCTGTAAGCAACCTAGCAAGACCCTGTCTCAAAATAAAAAGGACTGAGGATATCAAAAAGAAAAAAATCTGTGAATGTAATCAATTTGATGATTTGTTACAAATACAGCAAGCTTATATTCATACATGTAAGAAGTCAACCCAGGTCATTTATATAGTCACGTTTTCACTGATTTTACTACTCTGGAATTGTAAGCCAAGGAGTGAAATTCAAGGCACATGTTTTACATTTGTTGATAAATCAAAAATTGTCAAAGTCAAATCCTTCTAACTGCTTTATCATATATAGCATTCAGATTCAAATATGAAATAAATCTCTATAGTTTTTACACTTTTAATTAAGATCTAATCCATTTCTTTCAGGACAGCCAAAGGAAAGAGAACCAGCTACTTTAAGATAAACATTTTTCCAAATAAAAAATAAATAAATAAATAAATAAATAAGATAAACATTTTTTCTAAGAAATGTATCCGTCATTCTAATGATGGCTAATCTATGTTCACTTCAAGGTTTAAACCTAATAGCACCTCCAACCAAGGCTTCAAGATGAAAGGCCTTCTCAGTTGTAAGAAAATGACCTTTTTCAATCTGTGCAAATCAACTTCAGTTTTTTATATTTCTGAGGGACTAGTCCCAGATCATCAATTGTTATTTTTTTCCTAATGTTGATAAATAATTTTTCACTTATAGAATTTAAGGCAGAGGATAAAACAGATGACAGAAATCATTCTGGTATCCATTTGTTTATAAACTGTACAAAGATAAGATGATGAACACAAATGGCCAAAATACAACAGAATGTGTCTTCATGCAGTTGATGAAGGTACCATCCATCCCAAAGTGGCAGGAAAGAAGTGTGCATGATGCAGCTTTGTTTACACAGATGTTCTTCGGAAGACATTTCACATAATGAAATAAGTTGTGACATTCATCTGTGTTCATGTTTTTGGAATAAAGCCAGTTGGAGCTGCTTGTTTATTACTGTTTCAAGATGAAATGCTTTTGATGACACCAAGCAGATGATACTGCTTTCCGTTTTCTGCACACTGTACTTTTGAAGAAGGCACTAAAAGAAACGAGGATAATGACCACGTGTTCACTGGGTCTATTAATACATTATCAGGGGGACATTTTCACCATATGAGAGGGCAGATCTGTAGCATGTGGATTCATGAAACAGTGGACTTAAATTCTATTAATACCTACATTGCATTGGCACAATGGCCAACCAAGCCATTACATCCAATCATATTCCAGAAAGCAAATTACTTTATAAAGGTATCAAAATCATGAGCATCTTTGCTTGGCAATATGGCAATTTGTGCATTAGTACAAGTTGCTAAACGAATCTACCACCTTTGAAAGGTTGAATTCTTCTCTGACTGGACTGACTAATGCTATAAGGTTTAGTTTAAATATTAAGTTTCTTATTTTTATGTCTTCTGTCAACAAGCCAGTGATAATATTTCAAAAGTTTTTTTAAATAAACAAAATAAAATCCTATGGTATAGTTTATTCATCTTTCTCACTTCCTCTACCAATAGTAACCTCCAGCACTTCTAATTTCCCAATCAGTTCCTTCTGGTGGTAATCTAGTAGTTTATTTCCTTTAGTTTCCAAGGCCTGGTTAAAATTCTAGCACCGTTGCCAAGAAAATATCACCAAAATGTTGTTTGAAATGTATCTGGACATACAGCTCATCCAACAATCTTGAAGAATATAAACTGATATAAATTGAAGACAACATATAAGGTACAAAAAAATGTCCATGGGAAAGCTGATCTGTGCAAAATGAAATGTTCTGCAAACTACTAGGTAGAAAATTATGAAACGAGCAAGGTAAGTTAAGGCTGTATAGGTTTGTTTATTACAGGTCCCTTCAGAGTCTGCAAATTGGGAAGTACTAAGACAACTATCAGTAGGCAAAACTCTTTACTAAAAACACTTCTTATTAAAAAAAAAAAAAAACACTTCTTTATGTAGGTGCTTCCAAAAGAGTAGTGTTCCTCTGAATATACTTTTAAAAATGCAGAACAAAGCACTATGATAAAGGTGAGGGAGTGTTCAGGCATTCTTGTGAAAGGCATTTTCTTGCCAAACAGAGAAATTAGGGGAGATGCTATTGAGAGAGTGGCTTTGTAGCTAAGTCCTGAGTGACATTGAAAGTCCTTATCAAAGACAGAGTATGAGAAAAAATGGAGGCATGAAAGTGCATGGTGTTTTATGAAAAGAGAGCGATTTTGATGTTTCTGTTCTAAAAACCCAGGATAATGGTACTATTTATTGATGATAGGAAAATGAACAATTTGACCCTGAAGACCTGGAACATGAAGGAAATAGCATGTAGAAAATAGAAGTCGAGAATTATTTTGGACTTGTTAAATCTGTGAGCAAGAAGTTCCTGATGAAATTTCAGGAGAAAACTGGAAATTTAATCCTGATGATTAGAAAGAATCCCTGAAGGGACAATAAAGACTTGATCTTCTCCCATAGGCAATATGCAAAAATATAGGAAAAGATAAAGTAACCTACTAGAGAACAATCCTTAGTAACCGTTATTCATATGTCTCAGAAAGCAAGTTACTTTATAAAGTATTTATAAAGGTATCAAAATCATGACCATCTTTATAGTGGCAAAAATAAAATGTACAATCCTAGTACACACAAATGTCTTAAGGATAAAATGAAAGTTTACATCTTCTAACATACGGCACAAACAGTAAGACCTCAAAAACTAAAGTAAAATTTAATCCTAACTGATTTTTCAAACATCATTCATGTTATTTGAAAGAAAAGATGTCTGCCTTGTGTGGACTGATGTGTGGTCAGAAGAAATCATTTACATTAATTCATGGGCAGTAGCTAATGGATCGGTTGAATGCTAAGAGAGAGGAAAGGACAGGATTGGAAGACTGGTGACAAGAAAGTTTGGGAAAGAGGTGTATGAATAGGTCTCTGAAAATGGGTATAGACTATAAATATATTTGTGTTATCTAATAAAGATATTAGTTATTTATTTCCATATAAGTAATTATCCCTAGAACTCAGTGGCTTAAAACAATAACACAGTAATAACTTACCTGGTCCTGTGATTCATGGTCTCAAAAGGTACAGTGACAAGGTCAACCAGGGCTACAGTCTCAAATGAAGGCTGTACTGGGGAAGAAGCCACTTCCAGTCTTACTCCCTTAATTGCTGGCAAGATTTCAGTTTATGAATCTGAAGACTGCAGGCCCTTGCTGGCTACTGAGAAAAGGTCACCCTTTGTTCCTTTGTAGGCAGCCCTCCCTCTCCATTAGAGTAAGTAGGCGAGAGGAGCCAGAGGAATGCCAGCAAGAAAGAAGGTAGATTCTTTTATAACCTAATTCCAGTGGTGACATGCCATCTCTTCTGCCATATTTTATTTCCTAGAAGCAAGATATGAAGTCCAGCCTCTAATCAAGAGGGGAATTACAGGAAGGCATGTATGTACCTGAGGGCATGAATCATCAGGAACCATCCTAGCAGACTGCCTAGTGCAGCATCTCATGTGAATACTCATCAAAGAGCATCCCCTGCAGAGAAGGCTGTCCGTAATCAGGTGGACACATGGCATGTTCTGTAGACAGTTGGCCTTTTTCTCCGGAGCAACAGTACTTTTTCATGGATCCTGGAGCAAACTGCCCACAGTGATAAGTTCATGTACTCGACAACATGAACTCTTCACCAAAGCTGACCTGGTTGCCCTTTTGGATGAGTGCCTGATCTGTCAACAACAGAGAAATGCTCTAGCCCCAAAGATGGAATGATTCTCCAAGAGTAATCAACTTGCAATAACTGCCTGGGTGCAGGTAGATTACACTGCATGTGTTCCACCATGGCGGAGGCAGATACCTGTCTTCCTTGGATGTTAACTTTGTAAATTAGCCTATAAGTAACAGAATTTTCAGGGAAGAAGACTGATTTGAGGAGTTACCAATATGGTCTGCAACTGATGTAATGATGGTTGGGACTCTGCTTCACATCATTATGGGAGAAAAGGATAAAAATGTCCTCACTTGTAGGAAAGATAGCTGCAACCTAACAAATGAAAACAGAAAAAGCATTTAATTATAATATGGAAGTTTAAATGTCTGAGAAAGAGGGCATATAGAACCTGAGTAACCAAAGGAGTACCTGGTGGCAATCATCAATCCATTGCCTCTTGATATCGAATCCACCCTTCTTTGACTTGTATTGCAATATTGTAGTTAGACCCCATAAGTATTTCTCCTCGTCACATGATATAGTGTTAGACTTTGTCAATGGAAGATGCTGAAAAATCTCTCTGTGTAAGGCCAAAGGAAAAGGATATGTCTTGATTCCAGTATCCTTCATTCTAGGATGTAGCTGCCAAACCCACTGAGAAACTCACCTCCTATGGAGACACTGCAGCTTCTCCCCTCCAGAAAACATTTCTTCATGTTTCGAAGGTGGTATGTGCTCAGAGCAGCTATCGAATCTCTAATGAGGCCTGACTTCAGCCTTAGAAGTGAGGGAGTTTCTTCCAAGCTGTTCATTCATTCCTATTTACCCCTATTTACCTGCTCCTTTCAGATGCATTTTTTACATTCCTTGGAGTTATCTTTAAAAAAAAAACTTTTAGTAATTCAGTCATTTTTATAGTTAATTAATCTCAATATTGAAAGTCCCCTAGAGAAAAAAATTACCCTAGGTTGAGAACCATTGTTGTAGCATCTGCATTTCATAGCAGCTGGCATAATCCTTTAAAAGCATTAATTGTACAAAGTCTTCCCTGCTCAAAAGCTTCTGCAGTGCTCCTTTCATAACAGGAATAAAATTTAAATTCCTCTTCATGATTAACAAGGCTCCCTGCGGTTTGGCCTCTGCCACTCCAAAACTTCCTCTCCTACCACTCTCCTCAGCTCTTCTCTGCCATTTATCTCCTACAACTCCCCTCCCCTTCTTCCCCCTTGCTCAACCCCACTCTTGCTATTTGCACCTGGTGTTTCCTCTTCCTAAAATGTCCTCACTTTATTCAGGTTGGCTCCAATATCTTCTCTTGAAAGAAGCCTTCTCTGAACATTCAATCTATAGTAACACTTCCCTACATCTCTTTAACACCTCATTCTCCATTTTCCTTCATAACACCACCGGCTATTATACTATATTTTGTTTGTATGGTTATCATCTGTCCTACCCATTAGGATGTACCCCCAAGAGGGCAGAGACTTGCACATCTAACAAGAATAGTACTTGGAATAGACTTTCGGTAGATATTAATTGAAAAAAAAAATGAACATGTGGTTTTGTAGTATTGCTTGGCCCTTTTATAAACAGTACATTCATGGCACAGAGGAAAATAAATACATGTTGTATTAGTCAAGGGTCTCCAGAGAAACAAATGAATGAATATAAATATAAGAGGGATTTAGTAGATTCACTTACATGATCAGAGGTTGAATAGTCCCATAAGGGCCTTCTGAAGCACAGAGAGCCTTTGAGAAATCAGTAGATTCTCAGTCCAAGGAACTGGAAGCTTCAGCACAGAAAGACCAATGATGCAGTTCTAGTCCAAGGTTGAAGTTCAAAAAACCCGAGTAGACCCACTGGTGCAAGTCCACATTCAAAGGCTGAAGAACCTGGTGTCTGATGTCTGCAAATGGCAGGCAGCTGAAAAATACATACTCCAGGTTTGAGCAAGCCAGGTCATCTTCTCCCTTCTGCTTTCTCCTCCACCCATGTCCTCAGCTGATCGGATGATGCCACCTTCATTCAGGGTGGCACCACCACTGAATAGGGGTCTTCACCACTCAGTTCACTGAATCACCTGACAATCTTCTCTGGAAACTCTCACAGAGACACTCAGAACTGTTTTTTATTAATTTTATGTGCATCCTTCAATCCACTCAATTTAACAACCAATATTTTCCCATGCCTCTGTGTGTGTGTGTGTGTGTGTGTGTGTGTGTTTTCCTAGGGCCTGTTATGGTTTGGACATGAGGTGTCTCCCAAAAGCTCACATGTGAGACAATGTGAGGGTTCAGAGGAGAAATGATAGTGTTGTGAGAGCCTTAACCCAATCAGTGAATTAATCACTTGATAGGATTAACTGGGTGATAACTGAAGGCTGGTGAGGCATTGGGGGGTATGGTTTTGGGGATATATATTTGTATCTGGCAAATGGAGATCTCTCTCTCTCTCTCTCTCTCTCTCTCTCTCTCTCTCTCTCTCTCTCCTTTCTGATCATCATGCAAGCTGATTCTTTCTGCCACACTCTTCTGCCATGATATTCTGCCCCGAACCCTGAAGAATGGAGCTGACCTTATATGCACTAAGACCTCTGAAACTGTGAGCCCTCAAATAAATTTTTCTTCCCTAAAAATGTTCTAGTCAGATTTTTTAGTGACAGCAGCAAAAAATCTGACTAAACTAGGGCCAGTGACTGAACTCAGGGCCTTTCTCATGCTAGGCAAGAGCTCTGCCATTGACAGCACATCCCCAACTGAGCTCATCCCCAACCCCTTGATGACCAATATTAACCATCACACATCCATACAAATAAATCTCAACCTTTCATCTATATGACCTCCAATTTTTTAACTTCAGGGTTTTAAGAAAAGTTACCCATAGTTTTATGAATAAGAATGAGGGAAAGTAAATTATACAATTGGAGGGATTAATTTTAGACTGCCTCTATTATTCTGATTTCATTTCTCAGTAATATAGCTACTGGAATAATTTCATTTCAACTCTTCGGGTTTTTTAGAAATATACAGTTATTATATATGAAGATAATCGGCAATGGTGAAAACACTAACAAATAGCTCTTAACCAAGTAGTCTACATGCAGAAACTTTGAAAATAGTACTTTCATACAATTATTCTGGGAATTGTATAACATTTGATGTCTTCACAGTAAAAACAGGAGTGCATTTCTAGCTCTTTTAATCAGAATATCAATGTAAATAACCCATTTCAAATTTTAACTGGGAGGGTCCTATAATTATCAAATAAAGAATTTGGTTGAAAAATATCACTCTAGAAACTTGTATTCTAATTTGATGAGACCTTTTAAATCATATTTTTTTCATATTGGTTAAGACCCAACTAAGTTATGATGTCTGGACTATATAATTAAAAGAAAATTATTGTCTCAGGGCATGTTGCTTATATATTTTGCTTCGGGATTATACTCAAGAAATATACAAGTATCTGAAAGTCAAAATCTGTAACTTCTGCATTTACAAAACTTTGTAGAATAGCACTTTTCCCATTTTAGCATTTTCTAATGGATCCCTAGGAGACAGGACTTCTTCTCAGGAGGAAAGATGGCACATTATCAATGACTCATGTAATTATACACCTCGTCTTTAAGTGGTAGGTGCTGTTTCCATTAGCAGTCACAACAGGTAGATGAAGCATACACCCTCTTGACTACTGAGAACATGAATAAACATATAGTGATTTTTAAGGGAGTAATTAAGTTCATAATCACTCAGGATAATTATTAGTAAAGTAAATATGGAGCTTTATAATAAAGCACTAAACTCTAAGAACTCTACATGTCATTAACAAACTCGTGATAAAAAAAAAAAACCTTCTGCTAATTACTGAAGAATAAACCTCTTTTCTCCAAATCTTGAGTCTTATTTGCTTGGAAGGTATCTTCAGTTTGTTTATTTTTTAATAGAAAATGTAATTTCCCATAAGTTCAACATTGTAACACAATGTGTTCATATTTTCATAATATGATATTGCCTGTGCATATATGTGGTTGTTTGTGATTGTGTGTAGCATGTGTTTATTTACTACCCAGATTTTATCACAGTTTTGGTAATATAACATTTAAAAGGAAATGACTCCATACTCCCAGTCTCAGCTGGCTCTGTATGTTAGTAATGAACTCATCTGCCACTGAGCCCTGATATCTCCCTATCTAATCTCTCCCTGCATCTATGTCCAGTACCTACTGGCCACCTTCTTTTGCACACCCATAGACACCCAATTTTCCATAGCTAATCCATCACCCTTCTATCTCTCAAACCTATCATATTTGCTTTGCGAATGACACCATCATGCATATGCAGTGACCGTGCCCAGAAACTTCCCCTCTTACTCAAATTTCTAATCAGCCCTCCTGATGATCCTGACTTTTAAATACCTCTTGAATCTAGATTCTTTTTAAAATTCCCACTGAGCCAGCCAAGTTCAGTGCTTCATCATATCTTGTCCAGAAAATAGTGTGCTAATTAGCTTTTCATCACTGAGCAAAATATCTGACAAGAACAACTTAGAGGAAGAAAAGTTTGTTTTGACTCACAGTTTCAGAGGTTCAGTCTATGGTCCACTGATTCCATCCTAAAGCACAATGAGGAAGACCACCATGGTCAAAGAGTCCATGGGAGGAAATTTACTCTTCTTAGGAGACAAAAAGAGAGAGGGAGGATCCAGAGGACAACATATAATCCCCAAGGACATGCTCCCATTAACCCACCTCCTCCAGCCATGCCCAACCTGCCTGCAGTTCCCCATTCAAACTAGGAAGGACTGAATAGGTTACTGCCCTTACAATCCAGTCACTTTACCTCCATCATTCTTGAATCAACACAGGAGCTTTAGGGGAACCTCACATTCAAACCATGACAGATGGTTTTCTTGTTTTCCTTGTTTCTACTTCCCCAGCTCTCTGGCCGCATTCATTACTTGATATTGCTATGTGGGTGAATAGCACTCAAGTCCAAATCTGGTCACACTGTTCCTTAATTTAAAGGAACTGAATTGTATTATTTAAATTGAATTATATTGTTTAATTGAATTAGATTTTAATGAGACATAACCCATTAGCCCCTAACAAGTCTATAGACTCAACCTTTGTGTTCTCATGACAGTTGAATCTCTTTTCCACAGTCTTTCTCACCCTAGGCTAATGTTTTTGGCTTCTTCCCTGTTTCTACCTGGTTTGAATGCTGACAGAAAGTGGAGAATGGAGGCTTTATCTCTGTATCTTCAATGCCAACCATGTAGTGGGTGCTCAATAAACATTTACTGAATGAATACACTAACTCAAATAGATATATCGAAGGATGTACTAAGTTAATTTAAAAGAATCTTAGATAATATTTGTTGTTTAAAATATTTCAAAATTGAGCTAGGATGTAGCTTAATGATAGACTGCTTGCCTAACATGCACAAGGCCCTGGGATTGATTCCCAGCACCATAAAATAAAATATTTCCAATTTTCAGCTACTAGGCTAGCTAGTAGAAAAAAATATTTGTAAGCAAGGCTGCCTCTACAGCTCTTAAATCAAACCCTCTGCATGCTGCCCATGGTGTTCACACTTAGAAGTATCAACATTTAGTAACAAGTCATTATTCCTGGTTTCTCCACCATCTTTCTTGACCAGCTGAGTCACTTGTGAGGTTGCCCTTGAAATTGGCCATTTTTACAGCTTAACTCTGTCACCATGTCAGCTTGGCTTGTTGGCAATTTATATATGGCCCAAGTTTCTGTAACTTAAAGGTCACAGAACTTTAATAAAAGACTAAAGGTTGTTGTCATTTATCTGCTTTATTTTATGGCCCTACATGAGCAACACAGACATAGAATTGATAACTCATGGAAGTTCTTATTGAGATACTTAGAATACAATATGGAGAATCAGAAAAAGTCTAATAACCATGTGTCTGTATGTTAATTTACTACTCAGATTTTAGCATCTCTAAGCAACATTTTCCCCCTTCTTTCTTTGTAACTTGAGAATTCTGCTGCTGTGCTTCCTGAGTAAGCTCTCCTCAGACAACCTTTGCCTTTTAAAATATTGTGCAGATTCTGAGAATCAAAGACAGTGTTACAGAACTGGAGGTGTAGCACGTGGTAGAGCGTGTGCTTAGCATGTGCAAGGTCTTAGGTTCAATTCCAACACCAAAAAGAGAAAGAAAAAGAGTGTCACATACACAAGACCTGACTACACAGAGTGTTGGACACCACAGTAGGTTGTCATAAGACAATATCACACTAGAAATACACTAGATACTCTGAAAAACTAAAGTGCTCTTGATAATATGAAGAGATGGACATCATATGAGTTGAGGGCTCCCACATCGTCCTCTCAAATAGTAATTACACAGGAAAACTGAATGGAGGTAGCTTATTTTTTTTCCTAAAGATTGACTTGTTTCAAGACTAACTCATCTCTAATAAAATAGTCATAAAATCTTGTATTTTCCCTGTTGATCAATGAATATTTTCATTTCACCTACTATTCTAGCCAGGTAGAAATGGGGTATTCTTGGAGATGGACCAGTAGAAAGATCACTTCTCAGAAAAATAACTGATATTTATTGATTGCATATGAAGTACCAGGCATTGAAGTGGTTTATCTGTATGTCGACATCAATTTCTCAGATCCCGGATGAGGAAACTGAGGGATAGAGAGGTGAGTCCTTTTTAAGTTCACAAAGTAGTAAACACAAGAGAGAGAATTCAGAGCCAGGACATTTGGTGTCAGTACCCTGGATCCAAAGTACTCCTCCAAACTTCATCTCCCTCTGAGTTGTTGCCATCAACCAGAAAACAATGTGTGATATCCCATTGCTTTATAAATAAGTAACACAAGAGGAAATTCTTAAAATTAAAAAAAAAATCAATTGTATAATAAAGCATCAGAATTAGACTCAATAAAACCAGCCCTTTTGCTTAATATTTTTCCAGACTGCAACACATCTGTTTACCAGCTAAAATGTTGCTTGAAATGTCGGTTCTTGATATCACTTAAAATGTCAGTAATATACTAAACCTTTTGCATCCAGATCACTTCCAGTCAGTTTGTGATCATCAAAGGAATGACGATCACAGAAGACTGTGGAGCTGTTCTCTAATTGCCTCTTTCCCAACTCATCTGTCTATCTTCTTTTTACTTCTCAGGCTAGGGACAATTTTCAAGTAAAAGGCAGCCTATTTTTAAAAATCATGTTTATTTTCAATTCTCCAGCCAAATTTAATTTTCAAAG
This sequence comes from Spermophilus citellus, assembly GCF_964194105.1. Taxonomy (NCBI): domain Eukaryota; kingdom Metazoa; phylum Chordata; class Mammalia; order Rodentia; family Sciuridae; genus Spermophilus; species Spermophilus citellus. Next base: position 26,628,325 of record NC_138194.1, on the reverse strand, counting down.
GATTTTTTTCTTCTGTAAATACATTCACTTAATTCAAGTCATAATATGTGCTTCTATACAATCCATTCTTTCTTTTTTTTTTTTACAGTCCATTCATTTAATAAGTATTTATTGCCTGCCAGACATTCTGTTATAGGTAAGGTATGGTTAAAAATGCTCATTAACATAGTGTGATATAATATTTTACATTCATATTTTATATTCTTCTTAACAAACAAAGCTTCTAAATAATTAAAGTTTATTTCAAATTAAAAGGAAATTAAAATATAAATTCTGTTACATGAGAAATTATAAGGAAATAGAATTTCTCTTTTATAATTAGTCTACTCTTTACCCTTTAAAACTAGGAAATGTAGCTCTTGAAAGTTTGCTCAAGACCTCAGATAGTGCCCAGTTACAGACTTTTGTTGAAATATACTTAAGGTATGTTCAGCCCCAATGGCAATACAGTAGCACCTGAAAATGAGGTCATTTGAGAAGTCTTAAGAACTGTGAAAGGGGAAGGTAATGTTTAGAAAAATAAGTAAGAATAAGATTCAAGTGTACCATGAAGGTAGCAGGGAGGAGTGGGGGGAGGAGAAGAAAGAGGCAGGGGCTCTATCCTCTAGGGCAAGGGAGGGTGGGTGCAGCCCTTGGAGGTCATGCTGCTGAACCCAGAGAGACTAGACTGTCAGACTAGAGTGGGGGAAGGGGAGGAGGACGGTGTGACACAGGAACAGAAGACACTGCACAAAGAGACACTCTGTTACTTTGATGCTCTAGAAATTTCAAGAAGACATGAAGTGGTACCACTCGAAATTTAATTAAGAAAAGTGATAGGATAATAATCTCTTAGTTTTTCTGCCGTCTCTTTAGATAATTATTAATTCAAATTTAAGATAATTCTACAAATTCTAGGTTGAAATATTAGAAAAACACATATGATAATATTTTGTTTTACCTGCCTAATTTTGTTTATTCTCTATATTTCTCAAGAAGGAAAACACTAAAATGGTAAAAGTAGCAAAGTCAGTATTTGAAATACAATTAAAGAGAGAGAGAGAGAAAAGAGAATGTGCAAAATTATAAGATTCCCATTTTATCTTATGATGTAGGCTTCCCATGACATTTCCTGGAAACTGTATACCAGATAAATAAATAAATGAAGGAACAAATGAGTTGGGCTGTACTACACATAAAATAGTAAGGCCAAATGCTTCAGCCCTTACAGAACAGATCATCACAATACACAAAGCAAAATCAATGAAAGATCATCATCCAAACCTACCCAGTCTTCCTGGCTTTTGCTGTCATCTCGGAGATATAAGATAAAAATCCTGCATTTGGGCAGATAAAAGATGCAACAATCAATCAGGTTAATTGCACACTTCTTGTCAATGCTAATTCAGGAAGAAAATGGATTGCATTCTAAAGGCACAAAAAAAGAAGAAGAAATATGACACATCAATCTATACCCAATTAAGTCACATTTATGTACAAAATCAAGAAGACTTAAATCTGAAATGCTTAAATGTGGTGCTACCTCTCATAATAACCTCAAAAATATTTTGTGAATGGTAAACAAAAAATAGAATAGAGAGTAACTATAAATACTAAAATCATAAAGTATAAGTGAATATTTTGATGGAGATGGGTTGGAGTGCTTTTTTTTTTTTTTTTCCAGTACTATGGTTGAACCCAGGGTGCTCCACTATTGAGCTAAATCCCTATCTTTTTTATTTTGAGACAGGGTTTCCTAAATTGCCCAGGTGGCTTTGAACTTGTGATCCTCCGGCCTCAGCCTCCTGAGTCACTGAGATTACAGGCGTGTGCCACTGCATGCAACAGGAGCAACTGGAGCACATCTTTTGGAAGCAGAAATTACAAAAGAATGATCAGAAAATTTGACTACTATTTTAAAATTTTGTATCAAATAAATTCTTTTGGTATTTTCTTAAGTTAAAGAAACCTTTGAAGGATCCACCTTTACTTTAATCTAGCAGTATCCAGGTCTTATTGAGTAGCCAACTCATTATAATATTTCCCAGATGGTGACCCTGGGACCAAAGATGTTGAGCCTTAAGCTTTTGACAGTTGTCTAAGGTACCTTACATAGTGGGGTACCTGCTTGAGGTTATTTGCCTTGTTACACAAAATAGTTTCAGATTGCTGGGTTCAGTAGCATATGCCTATAATCCCAGCAACTCTGGAAGCTGAGGCAGGAGGATCATGAGTTCAAAGTCAGCCTCAGCAAAAGTGAGGTGCTAAGCAACTCAGTGAGACCCTGTCTCTAAATAAAATACGAAATAGGGCTCAGGATATGGATCAGTGGTCAAGTGCTCCTAAGTTTAATATCTAGTGCCAAATAAATAAATAAATAAATAAAGTCTCGGATATCTAAATTTCATTTTGAAATTCTTAAAAGAAAAATTTTTTTGAAAGGAATAGGAAACATAGATGATAAAAATTAATTCTAAAAGGGAATTATAATTATTTGATCTCTAAGTAAGTTACTAATGGCAACCTAATGTAGTGGTAATTTATGTAATTCCCAAATGAATTTCAGAGGTGTCTGAGCAGCACATTCACTTGTTATAATGCATTAAATATCACCAATATCCACGTTTAGCCAAAAATAGACCATATTCATGGTTGTCAGGAAGCATTCAAGATGGAAAGGTGGATACTGAGCCTGTCTTCCCATTTTATTAGGAGACATAAATGGAGCCCTCAACTTAAAAATAAAATTATAAATTATCTTTGAAGACAGGCTGACAGAGCTTTAGATTATTTCTTTTCTCTATTCTCCTGTCTGTTTCTACCATTTTTGTGTGTGTTCCAATGTCACAATGATAATTATTTCTTAATACTCTAATAATAAAAAACACAGTATGTTAAAAGTTGTGCTGGAGCCTCCTTATCTAAACAATTATTTTGTTCTTTCTTAAATTACAAAAGTCATAAGTATTTTGTATCTTTATGTTGATGAGGCATAAAGTAATAGCCATCATTGTGTAATTGTGGACTATAACAATAAGATAAAGAATGTTTATATCCTTTCCTCAATGGCATGTCCTACAAAATTTTAAGGTGCTTACCTCTTTTTATACTTTTCATTTTTTAAAAAACACAAATTAGTGTTTTTAGGCTTTTCCTGAAAAGTAAAGAAAAAATATATATTTACCTAATTTTCCTTTATAAGAAACAAATATCACATACTCAAGGAATTGTAAAGTATCTATGAACATATAATAGCATGGTTAAATAATACCATAGAAAAGAATGATCAGCTAGGCAAAATATTTATATTACCTGATAATTGCCAACAGAGTTTAAAGTACATATTCTTTGAAACTTAGGACCCATTGAATTTCACATGTGTATATATGGCAAACTGAACTTAAATAAAGAGCTTAATACATAAAGCAGCATATTTACCTACAGGAATCTCTTCATATATTTTTAAAAATAGTCCTACAAAAGGTTCATAAAGATTTGTCTAGAAGTAAAAATCTATGCAGGGCACGGTGGCACACACCTGTAATCACAGCAACTTGGGAGGCTGAGGCAGGAGAATCACAAGTTCAAAGCCAGCCTCAGCAACTTAGCAAAGGCCTAAACAACTTACGAGACCCTGTCTCAAAACTAAAAAGGACTGGGGATGTGACTCAGTGGTTAAGTGCCCCTGGATTCATTCCCTGATAGCTAAGGGGGAAAAAAAAGGAATAAAAATCTAAAGATATTTTTGCCCTTTTCTCCTCCCCTACTGCTTCCATGCATGTGGTTTCTGTAGAGTTAAAGTTTTTGTTTCATAGATCACAAGATAAATGGTTAATTTATTTTATTTTATTTTATTTTATTATTTTCAGTGCTGGGTTAGGAACCCAAGGTCTCATGCATGCTTGTCAAGCACCCTGCCACTGACCTACACCCCTCTATCCCAGAAATGGCTATTTTATTTATTTTTTATTTATTCTAATTTGTTATGTATGACAGCAGAATACATTTTAATTCATATTACACATATAGAGCACAATTTTTCATGTCTCTGGTTGTATACAAAGTAGAGTCACACCATTCTGTCTTCATACATGTACTTAGGGTAATGATGTCCATCTCATCCCACCATCTTTCCTACCCCCATGCCCCCTCCCTTCCCCTCCCTCCCATTTGCCCTATCTAAAGTTCCTCCATTCCCCTCATGCTCCCCGCCCCATATTCCCCATTATGTACCAGCATCCTTATATCAGAGAAAACATTCGGCCTTTAGTTTTGGGGATTGGCTAACTTTACTTAGCATTATATTCGCCAACTCCATTCATTTACCTGCAAATGGCATGATTTTATTCTCTTTTAATGCTGAGTAGTATTCCATTGTGTATATATACCACATTTTTTAAAAAATCTGTTCATCTACTGAAGGACATCTAGGTTGGTCCCACAATTTAGCTATTGTGAATTGTGCTACTATAAACATTGATGTGACTGTGTCCCTGTAGTATGTTATTTTTAAGTCCTATGGGTATAAACTGAGGAGTGGGATAGCTGGGTCAAATTGTGGTTCCACTCCCAGTCAGACATGGCTATTTTAGTACTTACCCATTTAAGAGGCAAAATACAACTTTTATCCTGTGTCTGATAGCAATTTGAAGAATAGTTTTCACAATTTAAACATCTAAGAGTTATTACTCTAATTTTTAATCAATATAATTTTTATTCCACATTTTTATTGATGAATTATAGTTGTACATAATGATGGGATTGTTGTGACAATTCATACATGCACACAGTGTAACAATATAATTCGGCCAATATCACTCCTCAACACACGCCCCCTCCCTCCTCATCTCCTACCCTTTGGTCTACTGTTCTCCCATTGATTTTCATGAGATCTGTCCCTACCGTTCTCATCCTTTTTCCTCTCTAGCTTCTACATATGAAAACATCAGAATCTTGACCTTCTAAGTTTGACTTATTTTGCTTAACATAATGGCCTTTAGTTCCATCCATTTTCCTGTAAATGACATGAGTTCATTTTTATTTATGGCTGAATAAAATCCCATTGTGTATATATGCCACATTTTCTTTATTCATTCATCCATTGACAGGCATCTTAGCTGGATCCATAGTTTGTTTGTTGTGAATTGTGCTGCTATAAACATGGGCATAATCAACATAACGTTTAATGTTTATAAAGTTGAAGTATATAGTGAACCAAAGATTTTGGAAATAAATAAACTGGTTCATATATATAAATAGAGCTATTAAATTATATTTAAAATGAGAATTACCTTATTAAAAATTATCACAAGAATATTTGTCTTCATATGTCCCATTATAAGAGGAAGAATTTTAGACTTTTGCTTGAAACATTATCAAAATGTCTTGAGTTTCGGAGTGGAGGTTTCTTCTTATTTCTTTATCACCCATTTTTGTGTGTAACAATATTCATTCTCAGGAAAAGTATCTAAATCCACTTAACTTTTTTCATGAAAGCAAGCCAAGTTTCTCTTGGTTTATTGTCACTGAAGTATTTGTTAGATTATACTTATTCTTGTCAACTGAGAAAATTTAAAATCATTCTGAAGCAAACTGAATATACTTGAAATCCAAAGTGGCCTGTCTTTGAGTTGCACAGATGAGTAGATGAGAAATGGAACAACAGGATGATGAGCTTTCTGAAGTTAAGGATTTGTACATCTTTTGTTCATTTTTGTGATCATATGACTTAGAACAAGGCTAGTAGTAATTCAGTCATCATTTTTTTAATGAATTTATCAACTAAAGTGGATCTTTCCCTCCTAAGTATAAACATCAAAGATAGGAATTATGATCAGATGTTATTAGGTTATATTATAAATTAAAAAATAACAAGTAACTTTTAGTAAAAGCCCATTTCATTGTAATTTCCCAGTGGGCAAACATTCAGGTAATAGGCCAAATAAAGCTAAATGCATCCACATTTTAACAGCATGTTTATATTTATATTTAATAAGATATTACATTACAATGTAACATATAATGTTTTTTAATCTCAATTTAGTCATCGAGGGCTCTCAGACCTATATACTGAGTTAGATAAGGGTTGGAAAAGACACAGTTAACTTTGTGGCTATTTAACTCATAAAAACAAAACAAAACAAAAAAAACACGCTGTAGCTCAGTGGTGCAGAAATACCTATCATGTTCAAGGGTTTGAACCCCAATGTTGGGAGAAAAAAAGGCACATAAAACCAACTTTTATTCAGATCGACTTCCATACTCAGCTTATAATAAGGTACACCTGTAGGGCTTATTTAAATATATCCCTAGGCTCCTCCATGAAGAATTGTTTCATTGGACCTGCTGGGATCCATTTTTTCTAAGTTCAGCAAATGATTCTTATAATCAGCTAAGAGGGCAAAGTGCCTCAATTTTCAATGTCTTTGGAAATAAATCAATATGAGAGCAAGTGAAAGAATCATATGAAAGGATAACAGAGTAGCAACTTGAAAAATAAGAAAAATTTATGAATAAAGGCAGAAAAGAAAAATTAAAGAAGTGTTAATAAATGTCAATATGTGATGGAAGAGTAATGATTTTTTAATGTAATTTTAAGAATAAAACTTAAAAAAAAAACAGGGCTGGGGTAACTTAGAAGTATCACATAATTAGTATATATGGAGCCCTGGGATCAATTATGACATCACCCCCCCCCCCAAAAAAAAAAAGAACATGTTTCCCTTATTTTCATCACAAATTGTTTTAACATATTGTAATGTCACTTTCTAAAAGTGTGATTGTAAAACTTATGAGAGTGTGTCCAGGGGAGGATATTTATTGCCCAGGAAAAAGTGATCTTTTATTTGGAAATTGGATGAACACCTAATGTCTGAAAGACAATTTCAGGGATGTAACTAATTCATGTAATTACAGTGTTACTCAGCAGGTGGAGTGGAAGAAAAACCTAAAACTTTGAAATAAAGTCTTATTGACTCATGACTTCACAGATTTAAACTCCAGTAAGAAAGACTCATATCAAATTTTACAGGTGATTTTGGGATCCAATCTGTTAGAGACAACGTGAGCTGGAGGCCCCTGTGCATCTATCCCTCTTTAGCAACACCTGCCCAACCTGGTCCCCTACTTCTGGGACCCCAAATGCCACCCTGACTCCCAGCTCCCCACACTACTGTGCTTAGTTGTCCCCACCTGCCTTCTGAGCTATGGAGATTTGCCCCTGGCAGAGATGGAGAAAAGGGATTTCCTCATGTGGTTCACCTTCCCTGAGAGACTAGTCGGCTACTGTACCCATCCAAACCTTGAAAAGAAGTGTCCAGTTTTGCAGATCTATATAGAGGAGGGCTAGTTAGATGCTTTCTCAATGGCCAGAAATGGAAGGTCGCCTTACCTGTGTTTCTCATTGTAGTCTACCTTAAATAATTTTGGACACAGGTTTGATATAATTAAGAAATCAATTCAGTGAGAGAATAAAAGTGGCAATACATCCCCAGTACTGGTTAAGTATCTCAAAATCACACAATGTTCTTTTATTGGTCATGAGTCACCATCTTCTTAAGATTTCACAGATTGTCCATGGTACAGCTAATCAGTGGGCAATTATATTTCCTGGGATAGATTCTTGACAATATCAGCCACACTAATCTGTGTTCAGTTAATGTATACTCTAAGAATGCAAAGAGTGTGAGGTTGAACTAAATATCTTTTCTACTCGTTGTAGTGGTCATAATCCTGTGAAATATTTTATACTAACTTAAATAAAATATGACCGTTGCTATAATTTGTGTCTTAAATGTTCTCCAAAGGCTCATATATAAAAGGCTTAAACTTGGTTTGTGATGCTATTGGGAGATAATGGAACTTAGCAGGTGTGGCCTAATGGGAGGGATTTAGGTCATTAGGAGAGTGTCCTCAAAGGGAACTGTGGAACCCCAGACCTTTCCTTGTTCTCTCTTTCTCCCCAGTGAAAACCTTCTGCCAAGTGCCCTCATGTTCTGCCTTGCCACAGGATCAAAAGCAATGAGGCCAACTGGCCATGGACTGAAAGCTTCAAAACTGTGAGCCAAAATAAACCTTTCTTCTTTATAAGCTGACTACATCATATGTTTGTTACAGAAACAAAAAGACAACACAACCATATATCCTAAAATATTGCCATAAAAAATATGCATTCTAGTTCTAAAATAGTGTTTCTGAATCATCATATTACTGATTCTTAAAACCAAATGTACACAGTTTGAAAACATTCATATCACACTATATACTTTTTTTCTAAAGCTTCTTGCTCTGAATAGATTAGGAATAATGCTACTCACAAATTTTGTTCCCCCATAGAGGAGACACCTCCTGACCCCACAAAAAAAGGGATTTTTTTTTTGATGTGGGGTTCTGGGAATTGAACCCAGGACCTTGGGCATGCTAGGCAAGCACATTACCACTGAGCCACATTTCCCAGTCCAAGGTATCTATTTTTTATGTTAGATGCTATGAAGCCAGAAGACATCTAAAGATGAGCATCAACAGCACAAGTTCATTTGCTGGCCAGAGAATGGAAAGTGGAAGTCAAGTCTCCAAATGAATTTCTTAACCCATTGAGTGTGGGGAAGACAGAGGTATAGAAAAAAGAAATAAAGGAGAGGGAGAGATGAACAAAGGGGAGGAATATCTATGTCTTCTCTTGGAGTGGGCAGAGATTTTTCCAGGAATTCAGGTACCACCTCTTTTCACTCTTTTTGTGGTTCTTCCTGGTTGTTGCCATGGCTCTTGTTAACTGTCATGGTGCTGAGGGGTGTGTCATTGAGCATGGAAATGGCATTATAATGAGTGTTGACCTCTTTTAGAGGTCATCTAGGCAGCCATCTTGTCTGTAGCTGTTTTCAACTAGGTCACAGGATTCTGGGCCCATAAGTATCCTCTTCTTAAAAATAAGCAGAGTTAAGTGTGGACAACAGTTTAACCAAGATGTCTATTATTTTGGGTAATAATAATATAATAAGAATTACTAACATAAGTAGCTAAAACAGACCTTTCAGAGTGCTCAAAGATGTAGATACTAGGATCCTAGGTAACCATGCAACAGTTATCTACAGGCACTATAAAGCTTTTGTGGGGTGTAATAATCAGACTTCAATGGTTTAACATTATCTGTGATTCAAAGATGTTTCAAGTTGACCTGGGCTAGGCATATGACTCACTGGTACCGTCCTTACCTAGCATAAAAAAGGCCTGGGTTCAACCCCTAGTACTACAAAAAAAAAAAAAAAGAATAAGTAAATGAAAGGGAAATTTACCTTCTTTGCTCTGTCTAATTACTTTTAAATTTTAGTTCAACTGACTTCGGTAACTAAAAATGAAAATTTTTATTTATCTTTTGTGTTCAGAGTGGAGTTAAGCAGAACCTGCGATGATGGTGATGCACATTACTATAGTCAATACACAGTCTTCTACTGGATGCTCACAATATCTGTTTTCCTTCCCTTGAATGTGGACAGAACACTTCATGGACAAGAACACTTTTGTGGGCAAGTAAGAGTTCTGTGCAATGATCCATTTAAAAATAAAATTTGGGGCTGAGGTTGTGGCTCAGTGGTAGAGTGCTCACCTAGCATATATGAGGCACTGGGCTCAATCCTTAATACCACATATAAATAAATAAAATAAAAGTATTGTGCCTGCCTACACTAAAGAATAGATAGATAGATAGATAGATAGATAGATAGATAGATAGATAGATAGATTATGTATGTCCATTCTGGGTTGTAGAATAACAGAAGCTAAAATTAGAAGCTGATCTTGCTAAAAGCACTGATTCTACACTTGGGCCTGAAGATGTCCAATGGGTAACTAAAAATAGGATAAAAGCTGGGCTTGCTGACTTCATTACAACTCTGTCTCCTTTATTACCTAAAAGTTTGGGTCAGAGTTCTGCTCATCTCTGCACAGAGTCATGTTGATCATTTAAGGGGCGTTCAACTAAAGCTGATCATCTGCACCATTCAAAACTCAGAATAGTAAGATAAGAGTAACGTATGGTATTTTCAAGGTTTTCAGGGATAGTCAACTGCCAAGTTTTATAACCCCCTGTTCAAGATCCTTGGAATGAAACCTGGAAGTCTCTAATCATTGCCCTACACCTTCCAGGAACATGGTGCAATCTTGAAAGCAGAGCACCCTATGATGATACTACACCCCTAAGAGGAGGAGTCATTTCATGGGACTTGAGTCACCACCCTCTCCAGGATCACAAGTCTGATAGATAAATATCCTGAGAAACAAATGAAGTTTTCCCCTCAAGTTATACTTCTCCAGAGCCACCCTAATGAACCAGTGCTTCAGTAATGATCAACCAGACCATGGTTTGACAGTTTAATCGTGCCTATCTCTTGACCCCCTGCCCTAATTCTTCCTCTATTTAAACCTAAAGTTATGTCAGTACCTCTGAAGACAGAGTTGAGTACTTGACCTCACTTGCCTTCCCAAAATGGCCGTGTTGATAATAGTTCCTTCTCTGTTCTGCACTATTACTTTTTTCATTTGGTTTTTGAGGTAAGTAGCCAGACCCCATTTGTAAGGACCCCAGAGTCTGACCTCTAATTTAGGACTCCAATAACAGTAGCACTGAGAAGTTTATGCCTCATTCTCTGTTCTCTCTGATTCACTACCTGTAGTTGCCATGGAAGAATTTTCACAATGGAGTAGAGACAAGGCAGTACCAACAAGTGTTGAAATCTGAGCCACTGCGTTGCCTTAGAGTCCCCTCCACAATCAGAATAGATGACACATATATAAGAAATAAATATTTGCTGTGTTAAGCCACCAAGATTTGGGAGTGTTTTTACCAAAGCATAACCAACTTTATCTTGACTGATAAAAATATTGTAGCAATATCTGGGGCTGCTCTGACATGGATCTCAAATGTGAATATCAATGATTAGTAGTCAAAAGGCGGGAAACTATAATAAGCAGTGGCACATATTGGATAAAACTGAGTTAATATTTGTTAAGTTTTGGATCTGGAATAGCTCCCTCCCCTGTGCTGCCAAAAGCCCATGTACTCAAAGCAATGTGTCTGGCAGCAGGGGGAGGGGAGGCTTTTGTAAATGATTGAATCATTAGGGCTGTAATGATCAGTGCACCTATCCGTTTGTTGGGTTAATTATTTGAATAGACTATATTATTTGAATAGACTTAATTATTTGAATAGACTATAATAAGCATCTGGGTCATGACTGGAGGAACTATGTCATTGGGTGCATGCCCTTGAGGATTATACCTTGTCCCTGGCTCCTTCTTGGCTCTCTCTCTCCCTCTCTCTTCTCTTCTCCCCTTCCCTCTCCTCCCCTGCATTCTCCTACCCTCCCTTCTTCCGTCCCCACTCCCTGTCTCCTTCCCAGCTGTCATAAGCTGAACAGCTTTCCTCTCCCTTCTGCCATGACACTCTGCCTCACCTCAGACCAACCATGCACTGAAACCATAAGCCAAAATAAACCTCTCCTCTTCTAAGTTGCTTTTCTCAGGTATTTGTCACAGTGACGAAAAGCTGACTAACACCCATTAGCTACAGGTGAGGTACCTAATGAATGTGTAACTCTAGGGAACAAGATGGGAAGACAGAATTTTAGCAATGCAAATTAAGTGCTTCTGACTTTAAATGACCAAAAAAAATGTATAAGAAAGAAACTCAGAAATGGACAGCCAGTTTGCAAGCAGAAATGAAGAGAAATGGGGATTTTAGGAATGGATTCTTGCAGAGTTGAAAAAGCCCATTGCTTCTTGATTCCAATTAGGAGATAAAACCCAGAAAAAAATGTGAGCATCAAAAGCCACTGAAATATAGGCTCGGGGAGAGGATAAAAATTAAAGATTTGCCTTTCTACCTATCATTAAGCCTTACAATGAATGAAGGTGCCAACAGACAAAAGAACAAACTAAGTTTGTAAGACTCATTAGTTCTTTTAAATTGTGTGGAATGTCTCAAACGGGGAAAGACCTCAAGAATAGGTCTCCCACTGAGGCCAGAGCAAGTCAAGATACACCTTAAGCTGCAAATAAGTGGCTGGGCTTGAGAAAGCAATGGAATCTTTGAACTAGTCTCTCAAAGAACTGTGGGCATGGTGCTAGAGAATAGAACTCATGGGAATCGAGTAGATTAAACATCTGCTAGGTTTCAAAGAGTGTTGCAACTGCTAGGTGCTGCAGGTTGGGTTCCCAGGGAGATGAGTGGGCAGGAGTTTTCCCAGGAATGTTCTAGAGATCTTACTGCAGAAGAGAAGAAAAGGAAGCTGGACTCAACAGAGGAGAAGCTGGGTTCTGATGGAGTGCCAGCAAAGCTTGCAACTCTGAAGCCAGGGTGACATGTTGGGAGATATCACCAACTGCAGAAAGAGACAATGGCTGTATATCCCTGTAAGTGACTAGTTTTGGATGTGAGCTATCCCAGGGAGGTGCATAACCATGAGCAAGTTATGAATGCCTTTAGCTCAGGCCATTCTGAAGAGCTGGGTGGGGGTGGGGGTGTTGCTGAGGGATACCTGTTGGCCTCACCAGCAGTACATCACTTCTACATGGAGTTCTAAGCAGCACTCCCAGCAACCACCTCACCGAGAAACCACAAGTTGGGACTGTAAGAGCCTGTGGCTGATTGAGTGTGAGTACCCACCAGCCATGAAGAGAAAGGGAATGAATGCAAAAGCAGCCACAATAGGAGTAAATCCAACTTGGAGTAAATGTACATTTCTCTACTGTTCTAAAGACAGCTTTAAATTAAAAAAAAAAACTGGATATTAAATGTAAAATAAACATAAGAATAATTTAAAATATAGACAGAAACACACCAGCTGGGAACATTGAGACTTTAGGAACAACAGTTTTCTTTTTCCATTGATTTTTGTTTGGTTTGGTTTAGTTTCATGGCTGGGGATCCAACCTTGTGCACGATAGGCAAGCACTCTACAAGTGAGTTGCATTCTTTAGTCTCTGGATATAGTCTTCTTGCTATACACATCCTAGATTTGAAGCCAAAGAAGCAAGCAACCTGGATGCAGATGCAAATCAAACAAATGAAGGAAAGGATCAGGGAAGTGGCAACCTATAAGGACAGAAAGTTTTTAGATGATTACTTCTCTACTCCAGCCAAACACAACAGAAAGCACTGTACCCCATCCATCCACCGACACCAGCAGAGGCAAACTGAGAAACCCAGCCTTCCATTCTCATCAGGATGTATCCCTGCATCCCCAAAGAGCTGTTCTCAGACAAGACTAAGTGGGGAACCAGGGCTCTCCCCAACAGAGTCACTAGAGACCAGAGGGGAAGGCCTGACCTTCACCCCCACCCAGAAGCAGCAAAGTACCAACTTCCCCATTTGAATAGTGTTAGTGCCTTCGGGCTGTCACCCACCACCATGAAATAGAGAGGTCACTCCTTAGGGTATCAATGAAGGCTGTATAGGCAGGTGAAACTCCCCCATTCACCCAGCAATACAAAGTGAGTCCCCCAAACCTAGGTGTGGGTGAGGCCAGGTGGGGAACCTGGACTACTAGGTCCACCTGGTAGTTTTAAGGGGAGACCCTCTTTCTCTTGCCAGAGCAGTATCAGAAGGAAAAAGAAAAAAAAAAGGCAGATAAAATAGTGTAAATAAGATCCACAGACTGACAACACCATACAACAATGTCCAGTTTCAATGAAAAATTACTTGAACCAAGAAGACCTCAAACTAAAAGAATAATGTGAGAAGGAATCTTGCCTTGATTGTTTCAAAGCTAGTGTTGCCCTTACAATAAATAAATAAATAAATAAATACAGGAAAAACACTCAGCTCAACAAGAAAATAATAGACCAAGATTCTTCATCAATCTCAACAACAAGAAAAAAATCCTTAACAAACAGAATTCAGCCATATGAAAATTAATTATACACCATGACCAAATAAGGTTTGAAATAAATCAGTGCAGTCAGGCACAGTGGCGCATGCTTGTAATCCCAGTGGCTCAGAGGCGGTGGCAAGAGGATTGCAAGTTTGAGGCCAGCCTGAGCAACTTAGTCAGACCATGTCTAAAATAAAAAATAAAAAGGGCTGGAGACATAATTAGAGAAATGCAAATCAAAACTACTCTAAGATTTAATTTCACTCCAGTCAGAATGGCAACCATCAAGAATACAAACAACAAAAAGTGTTTGTAAGGATGTGGGGGAAAAGGCACACTCATACATTGCTGGTGGGACTGCAAATTGGTGCAGCCAATCTGGAATGCAGTATGGAGATTCCTTGGAAAACTGAGAATGGAACCACCATTTGACCCAGATATCCCTCTCCTTGGTCTATACCCAAAGGACTTAAAAATAGCATACTACAGGGACACAGCCACATCAATGTTTATAGCAGCACAATTCACAATAGCTAAACTGTGGAACCAACCCAGATTCCCTTCAGTAGATGACTGGATAGGGAAACTTTGGTATATATACACAATGGAACATTACTCAGCATAAAAAGAGAATAAAACCATGGCATTTGCAGGTAAATGGATGAGTTGGAGAATATAATGCTAAGCACAGCAAGCCAATCCCCCAAAACCAAAGGTCGAATGTTTTCTTTGATATGAGAATGATGACTCATACTGGTAACGGAGTGGTTGGGGAGCATGGGAGGAATGGAGGAACTTTAGTAGGGCAAAGGGGAGGGAGGGAAAGGGAGTGAGGATGGGGGTAGGAAAGACAGCAGAATGAGTTAGACATCATTACCCTAAGTACACGTATGAAGACTTGAATGGTGTGAGAATAATTTATGTACAACCAGTGACTTGAAAAATTGTGCTGTATATGTGTAATAGGAAATGAACTGCATTCTGCCGTCATATATAATAAATTAGATTAAATAAATAATTTAATTTAAAAGGGGGGCTGGAGATGTGCTTTAGTGGCAAAGTGCCTCTGGATTCAATTCCTAGTACCAAAAAATAAACAATAGGTCAATGTAATCACATTAACAAGCTAAAGAAGAAAAATGCTGGGATCCTATCAACTGATACAGAAATAACATTTGATAAACTTCAAAACTTTTTCTTTTAAAAATTTATAGATTTTAAAATTTTCAGAAAAATGAGATACAGGAGAACTTCTTCAACTTGACCAAAAGGCTCTACCACATCTCACAGTCATTATCAGCCTTGATCATTAGAGCCTGAAAGCTTTCACCCTAAGATCAAGTGCAAGACAAGGATGGTCCCTCCGGCATCCTATTCAGCATAGGGCTGGAGTTCTAAGGAATGCTACAAAGCAAGAAAAGGAAATAAAAGGCATATAAGTAAGAAATGAAGAAAAAAATGCCTTCCCTGTTTATGGATAACATAATTGTCTAAGTAGAAAAATCCCAAAGAATTTTTAAAAAATAAGAATCAGAATATGTTAGCCATGCAAGATCTCATGATATAAGACAAACACCAATAACATCAATGCCAATTATTTTTCTGTATGCTAGCAATAAATGCATAGATACCAAATTTAAATGCAATACTAATTACAATTATTTTTTAAAAAGAAATATTTACCTGTAAATTTAACAAAATATTTATAGGACTATATGCTAAAAATTATTCAACAGTAATGAAAGAAACAAAAGAATATCATGTAGACAGAAAGGCATAACAATGTTCATGAATTGAAAGACCCAATATAGTAAAGATGTCAATTCTCCCCAAATTTATATATAGGTTTGATAAAATTCCCACCAAAATCACAGCAAGAACCTTTATAGCTATCAAGAGGACTATTTAAAATTTCTACAGAAATGAAACAAAACTAATATAATGAGAACATTTTTGAAAAAGAAGAATAAAGTGGAGAAGTCAATCAAATTCCATTTCAAGATACTATATATCTAGAGCAATTAAAAATGTGTAGTACATTCATGTGTCTGTTACTGGTACAGTAACAGACACATGAATCAATGTAACAGAAAACCCAGGAACAAACTCAAACAAATGGGTACAACTGATTTTAGGAAAGTGAACAAATAATTCAATGGAGAAAGAGAGAGCCTTCAACCAGTGGTGACAGAGCAGTTGACATCATAGATAAAGAAAAACAACAGCTTCAATCTAATCTCACATTTTACACATTTAACTCACAGTAGCTCATAGTCTTAAATTGAGTTAGTTTATTTATTTATTTATTTATTTATTTATTTATTTATTTATTTATTTATTTATTTTTTGAGGGAGGGCACCAGGGATTGAACTCAGGGGCACTCGACTACTGAGCCACATTCCCAGCCTTATGTTGTGTTTTACTTAGAAAACACGGTCTCACTGAGTTGCTTAGGGCCTCACTAAATTGCTGAGGCTGGCTTTGAACTTGCAATCCTCCTGTCTCAGCCTCCCAAGCTGCTGGGATTACAGGTGTGCACCACCACGCCGGACAAGTAGATCACAGACTTAAATTAAAACACAAAATTAAGTAATTTTTGGAAAAACAGGAGAAAATCTTCCAAATCGAGATCTGAGAATGATTTTTATACTTGATAACAAAAGCATGATCCATAAAAGGAAGAGCTGATCAATTTAACTTCATCAAAATTAAAAACGTTTTTAAAAGTTTTCTGGAAGACCTTTAATGATAACAAGAAGACAAGCTACAGTCTTAAAATTCAGCAGTGAAAAGCAAACAGCAAAATGAGTAAAAGATATAAAGATACAATTCAGCAAAAACATATACAGATTACTTGTGAGCATATGTGTTCAATATTAGCCATTAGGAACATATAAATTGATAGTCCAATGATACATAACTGCATACCTATCAGAATGGTAAAATAATTAAACATCATGTCATCACCAAATGCTAGAGAAAATGCAGAGAAAACTGGATCATTTGTGCTTTTCAGGGTAAATATAAAATAATACAGCCACTCTGGAAGACGGTTTGGCAGCTTCTTAAAATAAAATTTTCAGTAAATCATAAAACTAGAAATTGCATTCTTGGACATTTATTCCAGATAAAATAAACTTATAGTTGCACAAAGGCCTGTACACAAATTTTTAGAGCAGCTTTATTCATACCAGTCAAAAACTGAAGACAACTTGGATGTCCTTTAGCGGCTGGAGGGCAAAAGCAGATGCAGGACATTCACACTGTGGAAAATGACTCAGCAACAGAAAGAATAAATGATGGATATATGGACCGACTGGATTAATCAGCCCACAAATTCTGGGGAAAGGTTGCTAAATGAAAAAAAAAAAAACCTTAGAGGGTTATACACCATATGATTCTTTTATATAATATATTTGAAGTGAAAAATTATATAATAGGAGAACAGATTAGTGGTTACCAGAGGACTATTTGGGCAGGAGAGAAGTGATCACGGGTATCAAAGGGAGCATGAGGATCTTTGTGATGACAGAACCATTCTGCATCTCAACCACGTCAGTGTCAATATCCTGGCTGAGACGCTATGGTTTTACAAGATGTTACCACTAGGGAAAGCTTCATAGAGAGTACATAAAATTTCTCTGCATCACTTCTCATAACAGTATGTAATTCTACAGTTATCTCATTATTAAAAAGCTTAATTTAAAAACCATTTTAAAACAAAAAATATAATGGAAAGAATATACAACTTATGTTTAAATCAATATGATTTATTTCTTTTTCTTTATTTTTTTTTTAATACAGACAAGGAAGACTTTGTTCAGGAATACTGCAATACGGAAGATAAGTCATATACCAGACTGAATTCAACTCTGCTGAAGCAAAGTGTAGGAGAAATTAAGGGCTGGGGTGGAGGGGTGAAAACATGGCCATCTGTGTTTGCTAAGTGGCCTAACCCATATTAAAAGTCAATTTTCATGACAGGAGGTGGTTGTACAGCTCTGAGCAAGGCACACTAGGTGAGAGAGTGCTAGTGAAAAGGTTAGGATTCTCCCCTCCTACAGAAACTGAGAGGCTGTGGTACAATCTCCCTGGTTGGTCAATTATTTCATGCACTAATGGTGATTATAATAATTTTGATGGGTGATGGAGAGAATAAACATATTATTCAGTGCTTTAAAGAATATGTTAAATAAATGGCAACTACTACTATTGTTATGGTGATTATTAAAATATAACTTCTCCCCCACCCCTCATGGTACTAGGGATTGAACTCAGGGCTTCCCACACACTAGGCAAGTTTTCTACCCCTGAGCCACACCCCCAACCCAAAATGTAACATCCTATAAAAGTTTTTCATTTCAAATATATTATATAAAAGTTTATTTTCCCAAGGAAAGCATATATCCAATGTCTACCACTAAGTTGACCCAAAGGGTACAGGGGGAGCCTGCCAGAGAGTAGAGCCTCACCCACAAAGTACAGTAGTCACAAGAAAGTCACTTAAGCACAGTCAGGGCCCAATCAAGAGAGGTGATGGGCCATCGCAGTGTCTTCTCCATGAAATTTCAGTCTTGCCAAGAACCAATAATTGCCCTTTATTTTTCATTCCTCTCTTCCCTGAATGTTTATGGTGGCTATCCTATACCTCTCCAACTATTGCACACTGCATGCATGTTGGGGGAAGGGCTGATGACATGTCTTTTTAAGACAGAAAAGCTTAGACTGAATGCAGAGACTTCCGTATGTCATTTAGCGGTCCTGGACTCTGAGCTGACTTTGAGTTGTCTCTCTGGAGGGAGAGGAATTGTATTCCACATGGGGAAAGAAGCATTAATTAAATATTTATGCCCAGAAGGGCAAACCAGGGTAGAACATACTAATGCTCCCCTGACACCCGCTGGTGAGGCAGATCACTTAGTCCCAGGAACCCTACCTTTCCTATCCCCCCTGTAGTTAGGTGGGACCACATGAGCAGATCTGGCCAAAGAGCTATACTGAGAGTGATGTGGCAAAAAAACACCAGTTCTCCATACAGTCTTTCCTGTTGTCGTGGGGGGATCATGCAGTGGGTTCATGCTTATACGCAGAAGCCAGAAGATCAAAGCCCCTGGACCACAGTGTCATCATGTGGCGCTCAGTGACTCTGAAGAGATGAAGAGTAGCCTAGGCCTAAGTCAAATAAGCAATACATAATGCGTAGTTAAGCCTCTGAGATGTGGAGATTGTCACCCCAACATATTACAGCCGTTCCTTGCTATCCATTGGGGATTAGTTCCGGGACCCCCTTTCATACAGCAAAATCCAGAGGTGCTCATGTCTCTTATATAAAATGGTGTAGTAATTGCTATAACCTGGACTCATTCTCTTTAAATCATGTATAAGTTACTTATAATACTGAACACAATGGAAATGATTGTTAAACTGTATGTTTAGGGACTAAGGACAAGAAAAGTTTATACATACTCAGTATAGATACAGATTATTTTTCAAAATATTTTTGACTTGTGATTGGTTAAATTCGTAGATGTGGAACCTATGGATATGGAGGGCCAATTGTATACCCTACCCTGATCAATTTAATTATATTTTAATTCTATAGATGTGTGATCAATTTAATGGTATATTCATCACTATGATGTTCTAAAAAGTATCAGGTCAATTAACTGTAGAGAAGTGAGAAATTAATTGTTGTAAATTCTATGTTGGTTACGTTTAGTAGCCAAAACAGATAAAATATTTGGGCAGTAAAAGGACTTCATATTCTCCTTACCTCTTCCTATTTCATAGTTCATTCAAGTTATCTATGCGTCACCGAGTAGAATAATGTATTTCAGCTAATGTTCAGTTGAATTATACACATACATCTGAAAGTGACTTATTGCCCACTCTAAAGAAATAACCTCCATTGTCCCAGAAAATATTCAAAAAAAGATAGGTCTACACAGAGGAATGGTGAATATCTGACATGGTCTGTTTATATTTCTAGAAAATATTATTTATTAACTATTCTTAGCTTTATAATTATCAATATTAAATATGAATACAAGTGTTGAAAATATTTTGTTAAGCTTTATGAGATAACAATGGTTACTTGCTCCCTGGCAGTTAGAAACATAGAAGGATGAATGCTATGATAAATAGCTTAATAGAACCCCCAGCAACATGTAGGGAATGAACAGATTTGTTTTGGAGGGATCTAGAACCTCCTGGAAGATCCAGATTTCAACTTGATACCCAAAAGAGAAATAGCATCTCAAAAATATAATGAGTCTTTCAGAGAACAGATTGAAGAAACATTTTAAGACAGAGAAGTGGGGTACCTCAGGGAATTTCCATGTTTATGTTTTGGAGAGGAGAGGAGCTATATGGGCCATAATTTGGGGGAGGGGGGGTAGGGCTTCATAATAAAAAAAAAAATCTTTAAACTTGGAAACCAGGCTGGATGTGGAGGCGGGTCTGATGGACCAGGAGTCCAGGGAGGGTGACTTTAGGTATCTAGAATCTGAAGCCAAATTATCCATTTGCTTCAGGCACAGAAAACAGGGATTATTAGAAGCTATATCCCAAACAAAGGACCATCTAATGTCAGATGCTGATGGACACACAGTTTACTACTTCTTGGTTGATAGGCCAGGCAATCTCCCCACTCATTATATTCTTATGTATAAAACTCAACGTGACCAAACACAGGGCAGTATCATTGCAGATAAAAATCATAAATATTTAATTTACCACAGTGCTCCTGTCTTCATAGCTTGTTCTACTAATTCTTCTTTAAATTTTTATTTTACTTAAACTGGAAATAGTCCCTATGTCTTAAGCTGCGACATCTAGTGTACTAGATACACTAAGTGTTGGCAAGACACTGTGTTACCGTGCTCATGGAGTGTTTCAATTCCACTCCTTATCATTCAGCCCAGCCGTGTGTTTTTGCTGTTTTGAGAATTTGTCAAACACAAATTCACCTACTCATATCTCAACATCGTCTGTGTAAACCTTTGCTTCTACCTCTTTCTACTTGCAATAATAAAACTCTGTGCTGTTGCTATTGAATTTCCTTCCACTTTTCTAACCCCATTTTAAGTGAAATTGGGGTCACACTGAAGCTTTCACGTGTGTGTTCCCTTTATTTCTACACACAACAGCCCTGTGAAGAATTCATTAAAGAATTTGTTACCTGCAGTTTTCAGCAGGGAGGACTGGAGGTTATGTTTCCTGAGGTCCGTCTGCACCAAGAGTGGCAGACGAGGATTTCATCGGAGGGCACTTGTGACAAAGCTCACTCTCCTCACAATTCTGTGACACCGACTCTGACACCACCTGGCCTCTGCCACAGTCTTCACACACATCTCAAAAGATTGATTTTGTTATGATCCTTCCATTCTTCACAATGCAAGCCAATATGCTGTGAGGTTTTTGCAACAAATTTCAGCCAGGCATGGATTGAAGCTTCTGATACTGTGAGACAAAGTAAATCATTCCTCTTTTAACTTGTTTTGTTTGTTTGTTTTGTTTTGTTGTTTTTGGTAATGGAGATCAAACCCATGGGCACTTAACCACTGAGCTACATCCCCAGGCTTTTTAAATTTTTTAAAATTTTGAGACAGGGTTTCCATGAGTTGCTTACAAACTTGCTAAATTGCTGAGACTGGCTTTGAACTTGCAGTCCTCCTGTGTCAGCCTTTGGTGTTACTGGGATTACAAGCATGCACCACAGCACCCGGCTTCTAAGTTGTTACTGTTAGGTATTCTGGTCCCAGCAATGAAAAGCTGGCTAACATAGTCACCTTCTCCCTTGGTATGTTATGTCTGTGTCCTAATCACCTCTTAGTTAAGAACACTGGTTGTATAGGATAAGCCAACCCTATGACTCCTTTCCAATCCAATTATAGTCACATCGTAAGGTAGCAGGGTTAGGACTTCAACACATAAATTTGCTGGGGAGGTAAAATTCACCCATCACACACCAAAAGAGGGTACCCCAAATCTCTCCAAATCTTCAAATCACAGGTTATTGTGATAAGTAGAAGAGGGAGGAAAATCATATATTCAAATATAAATTTTAAAAGGCAAAAAGAAGGGACTCAGATTTGTTTCTTTTTCTGCTTTTATCATCTAGCAACCTGAAGACAAGCAACTGGCAGCCCACCAGCCCTGCCAAGGCTTCAACAGCAGGACTTCAGCTTAGGAGCAGGGGAGGGAAAAGGCACTTTGCTTATAATTGTGTAGTTTTTCTTTACAACCCCTTGGCTACAGCCAAACAAAAATCATTTGAAGCTTAGAGAGTTTTGTCATGTCTGGTGCAAGCACGAAATGAACCATGCAGCCACACCACACATCATGAGTGACTCTGAGAGAAGGCTTTGCTCCATCTCAAATGTCACTTGAGCAAATGACTTGTGCTTATCCAGACAGCAAACTATATGTACGAGGAATCAACAAATTGAACTTAATAAGAACTTAATGAATCACTGCTTTTTCCCTATTTAACTTTTGTGATCTAGAATCTACGTTTTCACCTTGAACTTCCTCCTGCTTAATAAATTCTTCAGCCAAGGTAGAAAGAAAATTATAACATTGAGAGAGAGAATGAGCCAAAAATAAAATCAGTAGGGACTCAGTTCCCTCATCCTTAAAATGGGCCTACGAGTGCCAGCCTCATTAGAGAGTTATACATGTTAAATGAAGTTTTTGAACTTTTCAGTGAAGACATTTCCTGGTATATGGGACAGGGCAAAGCTAACTTTTTCTTGATTTTTTTTTAATGCAAAGATGGATGTGCACAAACTTTCATACACCCACATACACAGGATTAAACAAATAGGAAGAAATGAGAGCATGGTGTTGGAGCTCATGTGTTGGAGCTCATTCATTACTATAACAAAATACCTGAGATAATAAACTTAAAAAAGAGAAAAAGGTTTATTTTGACTTACAGTTTTTGAGATCTCATTTCATGGTCTATTGGCCCATTACTTTGGGGGATTGTGGCAATGTAGTAATCATGGTGGGAGCATAAAGCAGAAGAAGACATCTCTTAGAAATGGAAAGAGAGGAAGAGGAAGAGGCATTATTTGCATAGGGAACAAAATGTGTCAAGGCAAGAGAGAGTATGGATGTGCAAGATATTGGATAGAATTTGGTATGACTAGAGAGCAGTAATACCCATGAGAGAGAGAAGAGAGGAGACCAGGACATGCAGAGGAAGGCTAGAAGATGAGCAGCCTCCTTCAAGCGGCATTCCGATTGCATCTATAAGGCAGCAAGTGGTCATTAGGCCAAAGCAAAGACATTTACAGTTTTTGAAGAAGTAGCCCTTCACACATGTGTTTGAGAATGAGATGCAGAGATCATACTGAGACAAAATCAACTGTGGAAAAATAACAAATACAGAGGATAAGGGTTCAAGTTTTGAGTCTTGATTTACATACTAACCAGTTGTATGAATTTGATCAAGTTTTTAATTTTATCATAAAGTTAGGAGAGAATTTTAAACACCTTACAAAATATCATCTGGCATTAATTTTTTTTTATCAGTTTAAAAATGCTATTGTTGGGCTGGGGTTGTGGCTCAGAGGTAGAGCGCCCGCCTACCATGCATGAGGCACTGGGTTGGATCTTCAGCATGACATAAAAATAAAAATAAAAGATACTGTTATAACTAAAAATAAGTATTTTTAAAATGCTATCATTCTTTGACACATAATAACTGTACGTAGTTATGGGATAGAGTGTGATGTTTCCTTGCATATATACAATATCTAAATATCAAATTTGAGTAATTAGTATATTCATCACATCCACCATTATCATTTCTCTTTGGTAGGAACATTCAAAATCTTCTCTTCTGGCTATTTTGAAATACACGATAAATTATTGCTAATAACATTGACCCTACTGTGCCATACAACACTAGAACTTATTTCTATCATATGTAACTCTGCACTCATGGTCTAATCTCCTCCTTCTTCTCCTTCCCCCTCTCTTCTCTCCAGACTTTACTAACCACCATTCTACATTCTACATGAGAGAGAGATAAAATTGCATCTTATAGCAAATCATTATTTAAAATTAGAATTTTCTTGGTTACTCAATGTTCTACTCTTATAACTTTTATATGTTTATTTTAAGTGTTGAAAAGACTGGCACAGTGGTGCACACCTGTAATCTCAGCAACCGGAGAGGCTGAGGCAGGAAGATCACAAGTTCAATGGCGGCCTCCACAATTTAGTGAGACCCTGTCTCAAAATAGAAAAAGGCTGGTGTTAGCTCAGTGGTAAAAAGCCCCTGGATTCAATCCCCAGTACCAAAATCAGGAAGGAAGGAAAGACAGAAAAATAAAACAAAAGAGAGAAAGAAAGAAAGAAAGAAAGAAAGAAAGAAAGAAAGAAAGAAAGAAAGAAAGAAGAAAGAAGACATGAAATTATTAGTATGAGAGTTCATTTTAATGCTGAAACCTGTGAGCATATAAAATATTTCACCTAAATATTTTTTCTTCCATGTGCTTTCCCAAGAAATAATGCAAGTAAGTAATTCAAACTACATTTGTAAAAATGAATAAGTTTCTAATGGTCTCACTGGTTAAACAGTACTTTATTTCATAAATGCCAAAAGAGCAGTTTAGTGTTTAGTGCATGATTTGTCAAAGTAATCTATATATTCAGTTATGGTTGAATAGTTTTAGGTTTGGCAAGTGATTTCATATTTTAAAATTTGACTTTCGTAAGAAGGCCGCTGAAACTGACATCGTGAGTTTGAAAGTCATTAGTAAAATTCATAGAATATGATTTACATTAAAATATATTTAAATTCTTATATTAACTTTGTGATAGATTTTATGCTACCAAAGGCTATCGAGAGTGCAATGGTTAATGTTCTTCAACCTGCTTGGCCTGTGGGTTTGCCTTTTCTATAATTGCTGGCATTTCTCTGAAGGTTACAAAGGGAAAAAAAAAGTTCTTAAAAATAAAGTTAATGAGTCCATCTGCTGATCCTGGTAAGGGAAATTGAGACTATTTGTCAGTTTCATGACAATCTACCTGCCCTGTGCAAGGACAGTTAAAGGTAATGTGCTTTCTTCATCAGAAAGAATTTGGACTGGTTGTCTGTTGACCTTCTGAATAGTTTTGAAGCATTCGGGGAGAATATATCAAGTAGTATTTTCATCTCTGATCTGTTAAGCAGCTACATTTTTGCAAGTATCTTGACATTTACTTTAAAGGTGTGTTAGCTAGAACATCTCACCATTAATTTGATCAAATCTTTCTGTAAGTGCTTAGTTTTAATGGTCACATTTTGGCCTATGCAGCCCTCTCCCTTAATAGTTTTGAGTTCAACATGGACACACACAAATACACACACAAAAAAAAAAGGAAAGAAAAAGAAAAACTGGACTTCTCACTTATAATTTAATTCGAGTCATCAAACATTTATTGAGCACTCACTACCTTCTAGCCTCTGGCCCAGGCAATCTGTTTCTCCAGCTTAGCTGTTATAACATCAGCTGGCTTCTCACCATTCACGCTTACCCTGAACTCTCTTACTCTCAGGGTTTCAATTTTTGTCCATGTGCTAAGTCCTGATATTGTTTGAATGTTGGAAGTCCATCCTCCAAAGGCCTGTGTGCTGTAGCCTTGGTCCCCAGGGTGGCGCTACTGAGAGGTGCTGTGGACTTTTGAATGGGGTTTGGTTCAAGGTCCTTATGTTATTGGGAGTGTGCCTTCCATGGATTGTGGGACCCTAGACTGTCCCCCTGGCTCTCTGCTCCTGGCCCATGATGTGTGTGGCTTTGTTCACTATCCACTTCCACCTTTACCAAACAGCACCCCTACCAAAAGCCAAAAGCAGTGGGGCCATTACATCGTGGATTGGAAAACCCTGAATAACCCTCTAGCTTCACTTGCTTTTAGTTACTTGCTTTTAGTTGGTTTTTAAATTCAGTAATTTTGAGTTCATCCATTGTCCTCGGTCCGGGAGCCATCTGGGTCCTGCTGTGTGGCAGAGCCTACAGAAACCGGAACCTGGATCTGCGAGGTTCCAGAAACCTTCAGGGACACTTCAAATCTACAGGCTGGTGACGACCCCATGCGCTGTGTGGACCTCCTGTGGAGAGGGGGTGGTGGCTCCCGCTGGGTGAAGCTGCCCTCCCACCCACTCTCCTGTCCACTGAGGAGAGAGGAGAGAGCTGGCAATTCCAGAAGGGTGATCTGGATGGCTCAGCTGGGGAATCCCAAATATTCCCAGGCCAAGAAGACAGACCTGCAACCCCGCCCTTGTCTCCAAGACTGAAGCCCCCCCAAACCCTGTGCCATGCTTGTTGCTCTGAGAACAAACTGAGGCTGGAACTTTGTGGTCCCTGCTGAGTTCCATAGGGGTGGCCGTCACACACTTGTGCCCTTGGATGCCCCAAAGCCCATCCTCCAGCTAGTCCCTTTATCTCTGGGGCTTTGGAAGATCAGGGAAGGGCTGTCTCTGCCTCAGAGCCAATGTCAGGATCAGAATCGTGGATAGAAGGTGCTGTCAGTTTCATCCTGCACCTAAAATCCTTTACAGCCCTCTCTCTATTTTTCTCGTTGCATTCTGGGAGCCCAAATCTGGCTTTTCTTGGCCACTTTTCATCCCCATGGATCTTGGGAAGGCCTGTTTTCTGTCTTCCCTGACCAACCCTGCCCAGAGAGGTCAGGATGGAACTACCTCATTCGGCAAATTAGCCCCAAGTCAGAGCATTGATTCACGGTTCCTATCAGACCAGGCATCATCTCTGAAGTCTCTGGAAATCCCGATCCCTCCATTCCTCAGCTGCTTTCTCATGGCAGTCCCCACCCCCACCCTGCCACCCCTGCCCAGTGTCACTAGAGGGAGCTTTCCAAAGTTCTCCGCCAGGTAGACCTCCTTCAGCTGTGTGCATGTCTGAAAGCTTTGAGAGATGGAGATGAGCCAGAAACCACATGGGGTCTGTCTCCCATGGTGTCCTGTCCAACACTGGGCTACCGTGACCCCCGCTCTCCCACGCTGCCCACCAAGGGCTTAATAGGGCTAGGTCAGTCCCACATGGGAGACAGGTCCGGGCAAGTCTTTGTCAGACTCCATCTGCTTATGCAAGATAGGGTTTGGACTGCTGTCCCTTGTGTGAGCATTGCAGACTCTCTCTCCTTGCTATCCAGGTGTGTCCTGCCACCCGGACCTCCAGCTCCTCCGAACTTTCCAGAGCCCTGCACCAAGCTTTCCCTCTGTCCATCTTCCCTGGAGGAGCCTGAGCCAAGTGTGACTCGGGAAGCTTTTCAGCACTACCCCTGGGTTCAGCCCGCCACTTTCTTTCTCGACTACAGCAAACACCATCTCCCCCATCTTAGCCTAGAGAATCAGCCTGAGGGGGCTGGGAGAAAATATTGACCCAGTGAGCAAGGAACAGCTTCTAGCCAGAAACCCCTGCCCTGAGAGCCCACCTTTCTTCATCTTTCCCATTGATGGCTTTCGGCTTGACCCTTCCGTCTCCCATGGGGGCAGAATTCGCTGATCTTTCCCTCCATTTTACATTGCTAATAATGGATGTTAATCTTGAATCTTTCGGCATCTCTTCCATTGGATTAAAATGGCTTTCTCATAGTTTATTTTAGAAAGATGTTCCATATACTAAAGCAAACCAAAAAAAAAAAATCAATAATTTTGGTGATGACAGAGTTAAACAATATGTTATTAGTCTCCCACGAGCTTTGCCATAGATAACACTTCTGACATGTTGACTATGGTGAAATTGTTGCCTCAGTAACTTTTCAGGGACTTGAAGGATGTTTTTGTTGAAACCACTGACTCTTCACTTCAGCTTGAGCGCATGTCCAGTGGGTGACCTTTTGGCATCAGAGGGCTAATAAGTCCACCCTCGGATGACACAGATGCTGCCATTTTCTGGATATGAATCCAGTGAAGAGCTATGAAGATTGATTACACACATGCAGACTACCGATTACTTTCAATCACCTTTCTCCACACCTCAGACACCCTGCTTCCTTGTTCCATATATACCTCTGAACTCCATTTTCTGGAAGGTAGTTGGAGACTTAACTTTCCCTTCTCCACACACTTAGCCATCTGAAGAGTAAATTCTTTCTCTTCTGCAAAACTAATTGTTTCAGTGATTGGCATGCTGCATGGTAGGCAAACAGGCTTGGTCCACTGACAACTGGGATCTCCAAAATTATGAGCCAAAAGAAGCCTTTCCTCTTTATAAGTTAATTACCTCAGGTATTTTGTTACAGTAATAGAAAACTAACTAATATAGGTCCCAAATGTACCTGATTCTAACCTCAGTCACCAGTGTCTGTGCTTCTCCCCTATGTACCCCAACAGATGAGTTCATCATCTGTCCCATTATGTGCTCTTCTTTCTATGTTTAGAACTTAAAGAAATCACCATTTTTACTTACTTTGTTCTCTTCCCTTGTCTACATTTAAACAACGTGCTGATTTTCTCAAGTTCCTTGTCTTCTTTACAAACCTTTACCCAGTTTTAGGTCTGACCTCCTATGATAACGTAATTATATTTCTTCCTGCCATCAGACTTGTCTTGCTCACCTGTAGCCTTCACAGAATACCAGAGTCATCTGTGACTCAAATGACTTAATTCCCAGTTCTGCCCTCACCACCCTCCTCCATCCACCCCTCCCTGGTGCACCCTCAGAGACTATGTCCAGGGAGTTAACCTAGCAGGTAACTCCTCCTTAACAAAAGCACCACCCATCACTCCTGTTATGTCAGTGCTCCTGCCCTCTCACTTCAGGCTTCAACATAACCGAGAGGCTTTTGCAGTTCTGATTGCAAGCTCTGCTGCTTGCCACCTCATTCATTCATAGAATATTTGTTAGCTGTCTTTGCATGGCTGAAAACTTGTTGGTGAACTAAATGTCCACACAGAGGTCTTCCACTGTCTTACCTCCAACCCAGATAAGTCTTACTTATTGTTAGAGTTCTCCTTGAAGAGAATTCTGACCTACCAAGCTCTCCATCCCTCTGCTTTGTACCTTGTCTCTTTCCCATGAGTTTGCTTCTGGAGAGAAGAGGCCATGGCATGTTTGTGTTTCTGTGTGCATGAATATATGAAGGACTAGATATGCTCTTGAATCTTATAATTCATGAGAGAAGATAAGAACTGTATACATGTCCCCATAAAAAAATCAGAGAACAGGGCTGGGGATGTGGCTTAGTGACCTAGTGCCCCTGAGTTCAATCTCTGGTACACCTACCCCACCCCCCAAAAAATGCAGAGAACAATCAGGAAGACATGTATCCCTGGGGATTATTTTAAGAAACATCCTCTGGGCAACTGGGGAGAAGGGTGCTTGGAGATAAGAGGTGAGTAAATTCATACATTTGTGGGGATGATGTATTCAAGAACTGTACAAATTACAATGAGAAAAGAAGGAGCATGAATGAGTGAGAAACTGATGTGACTCCATTCTTGAGAAACCAGCTTCTACCTCATGGCCTGTCCTAAGGAAGGGGGCATGACCCTTGTCCTTGGAAAAACCCACAGAGCACTCCTAAGCACATACCCACCCTGCTGAGTTGTTTGCAAATCATAAGAGAGATCTGCTGCGCCAGGTGGTCTAGTGCCCCTGACTCAGTTAGGCTAGGTGAAGTTAGGCTAGGTGAGGACCCATAGCAACTCCCTAGCAACCACCAGTCAGCATGAGACAGGGAAAATACCTGGGATGCCAGATGACCCCCCCCCCCAGGTAGTTTATGGTGGTTGATAACATGTTGGGAAACCATGTAGTTCAGCAAGGACTCCCCTCGTGGCCTAAACCAATCAGTTCAAAGGAATCCCCCTCTTGTACTAACCAATCACCCCTACCCAACTTGTTCCCACCAGTGAATGTGCTAATCAATGTTAAGAGTTGTTGTTTGATTTTCCTGTGTTATGGAATGATTTGCTGTGTGATGTTGTGATGCATAGGGTATCCCCACAAAACCTATAAAATATCACTGGACAAAAGACTGGGACTCACTCCCTGGGACCGCTGCGTCAGGAACGGTTGTGAGTCCAGGCTCCAGCTTGCAATAAAGACTCTTGTGTGATTGCATCAGATTTGGCTCCTGGAGATCTATTGGGGTCCCACGAATCTGGCATTACATGAGGACACTGGGGAAGCTGGTCAGTAGTCCACAAATGGATGACTGTAGATGGCTACAGTGTTGGATTCTCTGTTGAGATATATAGATTAAGCTGGGCATGGTGGCTCATGTCTGTAATCCCAACAACTCTGGAGGCTGAGGCAGGGGGATCATGAGTTTAAGGCCAGCATCAGCAATTTAACAAGGCCCTAGGCAACTTAGCAAGACTCTGCCTCAAAATAAAATATTTAAAAAAAAGGATTGGGGATGTGATACAGTGCCCTGGGCTTAATCCCTGTTATCAAAATTTAAAAAAAAAATTAAAAAAACAAGACCTATGAATTAAGATGGTAGGTAACAGGGAGACATTGAAGTTCATGAGAAAAGATGGGGATGATCCAGTTGCACTTAGGGAAGGGTTAGGAGGGAAGTATGTGAAATGCAGACCTTTGTGATGAACTTGATGGCGGAATTGGGAATGTAATCATCCCTCTTTTCTCTTTTCCAAGACTCCTCCAGGATACCAAAATCCACTGATATTCCAATCCCTTATATAAAATAACATAGCATTTTCATTAACCTATACAAATCCTTGCAGATATTTTTGTTTCTTTTCATTACTGGTAATTGAACCCAGGAGCATTCTAATCTCTACTTTTGACCTACATCACCAGTCTTTTTTTTCTTTTTTTCAGACAGGATCTCACTAAATTGTGAAGGATGGCCTTGACCTTGTGATCCTCCTGCCTATTCCAAGTAGCTGGGATTATCGACATGTACCACATTGCACCAAGATCCTCTCATGTACTTTATATTTTCTCTAGATTACCTATAATACCTGATGCAATATCAAGGCTCTGTAAGCAGTTGTCACACTGTATTATTTGTGAAATAATGACAAGGAAACAAAAGTCTATACCCATTCAAGAGATTTAACTTCTTTTCAGAAGATTTTTGATCCCAGTCTCTTTGAATCTGTGAATGCTAATCCATCCATACAGAGGGCTGCCTTTATAAAGAAACAAATAGCTTTGGAAATATAACAAAAGAAAATTTGTGTGACAATAAAAATATTTGGAAGCCAGGCACAGTGTCGTATGCCAGTAATCTCAGTTACATGGGAGGCTGAGGTAGGAGGATGTCAAATTTGAAGCCAGCCTGAGACATTTGCTGAGACCCTATTTCAAAATAAAATAAAAAGGTCTTGGAATATAGTTCAATGGTAGAATGCTTACAGTACAAGGGTCATTCCCTAATAACCACACAATAGTAATAATGTATTTGGAATATGTTCTTATTTCCACTCTGAAACAATTGACATTGCTAGTACAAATTTATGCCATCCAATCCCCTGGCACTCCCTGATGGAAAGGATCCGATCTTATCTTGGCAACTCTGTATCCTCAACTACCAGCACAGTCCATGATTTCTTCTGGATTAATCAATTAGTTTATCAATTAATTTATATCCCATCCTCTCTGGACAAAAGTATCACTTACAATTCTTATAAACTTTGTGGTCATGACCATTTTCCTTTAGCACTCATTAAGAAGGAATATACTAAAAAGAATTATAAGCCATTAGGTTTTTTTTGTGCAGTTTCACCAAACATTTTAATTCTTGGTATTGTCAAATATTTTCTTGAATGTATAAATTAAGTTGCTGGAAAACAGGTACACCCTTTTCATAGGTAGAGTCAAACTATCGATATTTTTGATTTGTGATATAAATCAGTGTCCAACATCGACTAACTTCTCTGAAATATTGCACTGACCTGTTTTTCAAAACCAAAGTAAAATAAAAAGTCATTTTATTTTTTTCTCCCCATCTATGAGATGTTGGTACCTGTTTTAGAAAATTGTGTGCAAGATTGGTTTGATACCCATTTACTTGCATAATCCTGGATTTTTAGGCATTTCAATTTTTTGGCAAGAGAGAATTCTCTGTTCTCTCTTGTTCCTGTAGCTTGTGCAGTATCTACAATGCAGTATCTTTTTTTTTTTAAGTTGTCAATGGACCTTTATTTTATTTGTTTATATGTGGTGCTGAGAATTGAACCCAATGCCTCACACATGCTAGGCAAGTGCTCTACCACTGAGTCACAATCCCAGCCCATCACAATGTAGCATTTTAATTTTATTTATGTTCTATGTCACTATTTTAATTCTATTTGAATGCTCTATGTCACTTACAATGCAAAATACCAAACCAAACTGCTGCTCTTTCTTGTTGAATGTGTTGAATATATTTTTTTCTTCCCCATCTCTTCATGCTGATGGTGACAATCCAATTTCTTAAGCCTAAATTTTCAGGATTATTTCTATTTTCTAAGATTGTGCCCAGTGGGAGATGATTTCTAAAATGTTTTTCAGTTTTCCTCTTCTGTCACTCTCTCTTCTCTTTTGTTCCCACTGCTTGATGTGTTCATCCACATGTAGTCTCCACAATACACTATTTTAATTTTTGTTTGGTCACTACTAAAATAGAAATAGCACTAACAAATCATAGGGGAAAAAATAAAAAATAAATAAAAACCTCCCACTGGATGTACTGGCTCATGCCTGTAATCCCAGTGACTCAGGAGACTGAGGCAGGGGGATCACAAATTCAAGGCCATACTGGGAAATTTAGCAAGACCCTGTATCAAAATTAAAAAGTCTTTCAAAGGGCTGGGGAGGTAGGTCAGAGGTAGAGCAGTTGCCTAGCAAATGTGAGGCCCTGGATTCATCCTGAGTACAAAAGAGAAACAGGGAAAGGAAGAGAGTGTTTGGGAGGTGGGGGGGGGGGGGATTAGGAACCAAAAAAAAAAGCTAAAAACTGTGACCCTGTAATCTGAAACTAATCTTTAATTTTACTAAACACTGTACTCTCCTTACATTAAAAAGAAAGTCGTGTTATAAAAATTTCGTAAGTTCAGTTTTCAAAGTAAAAGGATAATTTTGGAAAAATCGTTTTGGGGTCATCAAAATAAAAAATTAGTGTGATGTTTATTCATAGGGAGGCATAACAGTCCAAATGAATTATAATAAATTTCTCCTTTTGTTGATTAGGACTTCCTAAATTGAGTCTTCATTGGAAAGGTGACTTATTTCATCAAATAGAATTGCATATTTGAAAACTTCAGATTAATCGTCACAATCATCATTGTAAAGGAAACAGACATTGATTTTAAAATGGTTGGGCTCAAGCTGGGGATGTGGCTCTGTGGCAGACAGCACTTGCCTGGAATGAACAAAGCCCAGGATTCAATCCCTAGCAGCACTCCCCACCCCTCCCCCCCCAAAATAAATAAAATGTGGAGCTCAGTTTTGACAACTAATGTCAAGTGTTTCTCCTCCCTCTACCACCAATCATCTTAGGACCAGACTTTGAACTCCAGGTGAGAAATGTTAATTTGCTCAGCCCTAATGCCACACTGCAGTATCTACCTAGAAAGGGACACTTTGAGCCAAATGACACTGGCTTTCCAGTCCTTTTCTATGTCTGACTATTAGATACCTCACAGTCACCTCAGACTGAATCCATTCCACTTTTAGCCATTGTCTTAGCCCATTTGAGCTGCTATCAAAGAATACCGTAGTATTATGGTGGTATATAAACAACAAATGGTTATTTCTAACAGTTCTGGAGGCTGGGAGGATCAAGGTCAAGGCATTAGCAGATTTCTGATTCGTAGACATCCAGGCTGTGGGTGCAGCCCAGGGAGGTCAGTCCATGGGGTTCCAGAGGGACAAGATCTGGGGTCTGAAGGGAGGCAGTGACAGAGTTTCTCTGTCACTTTTATGCTCTAGGAATTTTAGGAACCTCATGAAGTCTAGACACTTGAATATAATTGAGAAAAATGAATAAAACAATGTCTTCCAGTTTTCTCCCATTTTTTCTCTTCTAATTTCCTCTTGCTCTGAAATTGCATTCACAAGATAATTCTACAAGTTCTAGATTGAAATATTATATATATATGTATATATATACATATCTGTGTTTACAGATCCAAAGTCTTTACTATATATATATATGAATTTTATCTACCTAAATCATTATGTTAACTTCTCTACTTTTCCTAAACCAAAGAGAAAAGCACCAATTTGGTTAAAAGTAGGGCTGCACTTTGGATGTGGTTTGTTCCCCAAGAGTCTGTGTGGTTGAAAACTTAGTTCCCATGATGATGATGATATTACTAGGTGCTATGGTACCTTGAAAAGATGGAGGCTCGTGGGAAACTTTTGGATCATTGGAAGGCTGCCTTCAGATATAATTAAGGTTGTGTTAGTCAGTCCTCTGTTACTGTAATAAAATACCCAAGATAAACAACCTATAAGGAGTAAAGGTTTATTTAGGCTCTGAGTTTGAGTTGTTTCAGTCCATGGTCACTTGACTCTGTTGTCTTTGGGCCTATGGTATGGAATGAGAAAAATTCCCATTGTTCCTAGTGGTATAAACTTCCAGTGACTTTTCCTGAAAACCATGTGCTACGTAAATGATTAAACAAGTGACTGAATGAATCAGGTAGTACAACACATAAGTTTGTAAGGTCAAAGTTGTTTCTGTCCTGGCAGAAAATTATCCTTCGCCCACACCATTCTTCTTTGGTGTCTGGATGATACCCCCAAATATAAAGTGACATGTTTACATATCTGGCTTTCTGATCAAACTGTGTATTCTTTGAGAGCCAAGTACTTTACTCTACTAAAAGCATACAGTAGGAACTCAATTCGTGTTTTTTAAGTTAGTTTATGAAAAAGGAATTAAGCAAAATAGCCAACAACTTAGCAGAGGAAATTTGCTATGATTACACTAAACTAACATAAAGATACTCAGAGAGCTCCTAAATAAAAGTAGAATAGGTAAGATTCAACGCAGAAATGGAAGACAAAGACCCTGATGAGAAATGTACCTATGGCTGAAGAAATCTTTATTAAAGATAAATTTTCAGTCATGAATTGACAGTCATCACAGATGTTTATTTGCTTATGCTTATCGTTGGTAAACAGATTTTATATGTTTTTATGCCCATTTTATCACTAGTAAACATGAATACTGTTTACTACGTGTTGTTTTTGTCCTCCTCAAATAATTCCCTCCAAAAAGCTGGGTCTTTGCCTCACCCCATCTGTCACACGATTTAAGAGTGATTTGAGAAGCAATTACCAAAGTCAAAACATCTGTGTTTACAGAGCCTCTCTATGCACAGAGCAAAATCAATGTAAGAGACTTGCTAGTCTTTCTTTTATTGTCACTTCAAAGATGTAAGAAAAACAATTCTGAATCCAGGCAGATAAAACAAATGCAATAATCAAGGTTGATTATTCACCCTTCTTTCTCATCAATGATAAATCCAAGAAGAAAATGTATCTCAGTCGAAAGAATACTAAAAAAAAAATTGTGATCAAGAATGTATACCTAATTCAGTTGTATTTATGTGCATAACCAAGAAGATTTAAACCTGAAATGTCTAAATGACCCTATCGATCATTATAACCTCAATAAATATTTTGTAAATGGCTTTTTAAAAAGAAATTAGGGAGTAAATACAAACATCAAAATTATAAATAAACTAGAAGAAAATATAAATGACTATTTTATGGTGCTGGAGAGAGAGAGCACTTCTTTCAAAAGGGGAGAGTAGAAAGCAAACAGTTAGTAGGTTTAACCATTAAGCTATTTTAAAAATCTGCACCTCAGTATTTTTTTGTGTCTTCTTATGTTCCAAGTTAAATAAGCTTCAAGGAACTCATTTATGCTCAAATCTTGCAGAGTACGGCTCATTACAATATTTTCTAGCTGGCACTTTTCCCATATGGGACCATAGATATATTTTTTGTGTAATATGCAAATTTTATCTCAGTAAACCTGTTATGTAAAAAGTCTAATATATTTCCTACAGATGATCTTATGTACACATTTACTATATTTTAAAAATGAATTCAAGTTACACAGTTCATTTTTATTAAATATATATAGTATACATGTAATGAGATTTGTGATAGAAGAAACTGAAAATGTTTATTCATTTGTGGTTCACTAAATAAAATTTTCAAAAATTATATTATTCCTAAAAAAACACTATCTCTTGGAAAATCATGACTATCAGACATAGATGCCATGTCAGTAGTTAATTTGGGACTATTAGGAATTAAATTAGTTCAAAAGCTATATTTAGAGCTGGGGATATATCTCAGTTGGTAGAGTGCTTGCCTAGCATGCACAAGCCCCTGGGTTCAATCTCCAGCACCACAAAACAAAAACAAAAACAACAACAACAAAAGCTACATTTCAAAAGTATGTGTTAATGGAAAGCAGTAAAATGTGTTCACAGAAATTATACTTAACAAGACCACTAATATTAATAAGCAGCTTATTTTAAAATGTGAAAATAAATAAATATATAGTTAAATGTCTTTTGGCAAATCAAAGAGAAAAATTTTTAAAACAATAGAAATATCAACAAAGGATAAAAGTTAATTCATAGAAGAAAAATATGGATACTCTCCACTTTGCTGCTAATCATACAAAAAAAATTAAAACAACAATGTAATTTTGCCTGGCAAATTGGTAAAATTTAGAAATTTAGTAATGATTCAGAAGTGTCCCCCAGAGGCCCATGTCTTACAGACTTGGTTTCCACCTGTGGTGATATTGGAAGGTGTTGGAACCTTTAAGCAGGAATTGGCTGGTGGAAGGAAGTTTGGTCACTGGGGATGTGCACTTGAAGCGGGTATTGGGACCCCATCTCCTTCCTCTCTCTTCACTTTCTGGATGTCATCAGGTGACATTTTGCTCTTCCACATGCTCCCAGCCACACAGGATGCTCCTCACCACATGCCCAACTACAACAGAGTAAACTGACCATGAGCTGAAACCATGATCCAAAATAAACCTTTCCTCCTGTTCAGTCAATTTTCTCAAACATTTTGTCACAGCAATGGAAAGCTGACTAACATAAACTGAAACCAAATGTTGATGATAATGAGAAGAAATTAAATTCACATGTACCAGTGATGGAAGTGTAAATTCAGTTAATTCTGAAAGGCAATTTGGCAGTACTCAGTGGAACCCAGACATCCCACCTGTGAGTAGGTAACCAGGAGAAATTAGCTGATAAGTGAACATGTATAAGGTTATTCATTGCAGTATTGTTTGGGGGAACAAGGATATGAAGCAACCTAATTACCCATATGGGTACTAACATTATATACATAGTTGTATGTGATGCTACAGTCTAAAACAATAATCTAGATGTTCACTTGACAACATTAATAGATCTTAACAATAGTTAAGTTGTGTGAAGCTATAGTGTTAGGTGAAAAACTTGTAATAGAGATCTACAATACTGTCCTGGTTTGAATGTTTAGGTCCATTCTAAAATTCCTATGTTGACACAATTGCCAAATGTGGTAGCATTAAGAGGTGGGGCCCTTTTGGAGGTGATTAAGCCATGAGGGTGGAGCTGTTGTGTGAATGGGATTAGGCTTTTATAAATGAAGTATAAAAAAACGCAGAAAGAAAAAGAGGTATAAAAAGATGGAGTAATAGGTGCTTTCTTGGAAGATCAGAGCAGCCTCCCAGACAGCAATGTCAGGTCTTCATATTGGACTCCCTGGCCTCCAGAACTGTAAGAAATAAATTCCAGTTCTTTATCAATTATCCGTCTGTGGTATTTTATTATAGCAGTACAGAGAGACGAACTTGAGTGCCATATTTTACATGCAAGTCAAAACCTGTACATCAGACAAGGGTGTTTCTGTGTTTCAGGTAGACATGCAAGTCCACCAGCACTAAGCACATAGAGCCTGTGCCCACAGGAGAGGCTGAGGGAGTACGCCAGGCATAAAGGGAGAAATCTACTAAACAGCATCAAAGCAAACTGCACAAATAGACGACAATACTGTCCCACAAACTGGGTATTATTAACTCTGCTTCACAAGATTATAAAACAATAAACAAGAAAACAAGAAGTTGAAGTTCTCAAATGCTGATCATTGATGCTAAATAAAATGTTCCGTTTGACAGAATTCAAATATTTTAGCAGGATTCTCAGATCAAACAAGTCCTTTATATTTACCTAGACTTTTAGCTAACTCATGTTCTTCCTTGATCTCTGACTTTCTGGTTGTGACTCCGTGGGTAATACATGTTTTAGCTGAGAATAAAACAGTACTAAGTGTAAACTTGTAGTTTACACATGAACCACTTTTTGTATTTCTGTTTCTATCATTTATAGCTCCCATCTTAATTCCCTTTGGAACTTAATTTTCTAGGAGAAATATTTAAATATTTATCAGTCTCCTTACCCACTGGTATCTAAGTACTATTTACAGCTTCACAAGTTAATATATTATAGAAACCCATAGAAACTAGTCTGTGTCTAGTTTCAAATTCTTCCTAGAAGAAAAGAGAGCTCTGTGGAGTTGGGTAATTACCTGTAATTGGCAATTATCTGTAATTCCAGCTCAAGAGGCTAAGGTGGGGTATCACTTAGCCAAGGCGTTCAAGATCAGTCTGGGCAATATAGTAAGACTGAGAGAGCGAGTGTAAACACAATAGTTATACAGTTATATGGATACACAAACTCTGGAATCTGGGTTTTAAACCCAGTTCTACTTCTTACCAGCTGTGTACAGCAGGTTACTGAACCCATTTGCTTTCTAAATTCTTCTTTGTAAAATAGGATGATAATATTGATGTTATTGAGAGAGTCAAATAAGTCAGTTTTCTGTGAAGTATCTAAAACAGTATTAAGTATTCAGTCAACACTGGCTAACAGTGGGAATCCAACTAAATATTTAGAAACCTATATGCCACAGTGAAAACTTATACTTATTTCTGAACATACACATGAAATATTCCCTACAGAAAAGCCCCTCAACAATACCCACATTCATGATAAAACCTGTAAGCTATATAAATAACACATACATATATGCATATACCACTGTATTAAACAATTTTTTTTGAACCAGGAATTGAACCTTGGGGTCCTCTACTACTGAGTTATATCCCTTTTTGTGTTTATTTTGAGATAGGATCCCACTAAGTTGCCCAGCCTAGCCTTGAGCTTGTGATCTTCCTGCCTCAGCCTCCTGAGTTGCTGTATTAGACTGTTTTATTCTTCTAAATATACTTAGATCTTGCTGCTTCAACTAGGAATTTAGCTTCCTAGATGAGGGAGATGAAGTCAGCGAATTAATGTCTTCAACAAATCACTGAACTTTTAGGAGAAAATGTAACGTCAATTTGGCTGAGTTTGCTGGATTCTGTTTTTACTTAAGATTTTTGTGTCACCAGAGGATGGTCAACATCAATTTAGAATCCTGTGTCCAGGCAACAGCTAGGGATGTCAACTTAACTGTGAATTATTCAATAATATATTTGCTCCATCTGTGTTTCAGAATATACCTTTATTCCCCTCCTCTCCAAGTGACAAGCATAGAGTTAACAGATATTATTGATGAGTTTATTTTAGTTCTAGTATAAATAGATTGCATGCTTTAGTGCTGCTTTCTGAGTCATGTAGCTTTATCCTTTTGTCCTTTAAATTTGACCTGCTTAAAAAGCTACAGAAGTGAGTGCCTAACAAAATTATCAAAAAAGATCACCTGTGGAATTTGCTACTTAATTATGATTCATAGCCTGCTTACATCCAAATCAGAGATGGCATTGTCTTCTCTTTTTGTGTTTCTTGGCTCTCCTACTTGCAAGGTAATGGGATAGCTCTGAGATGACAATATGGCAGATATTGATCTTGGCAGATCTTCGCTGTGTCTCTGGCTTAATGAACCATAAATGTCAAACCAAATTGCCTAGGGGCCAGAGTCTTTAACCTGAGGTACACAGAAGAGCAAGAACTCTATGATGGGATGTGCAGTCATAAATGTAGATGCGGGGGAGGAAAGAGAGAAAACTCCATCTTCACCAACCTGTAACAGATTGAGCATTTCATTCAGTAACAAATGTCAGCAAGAAATCACAGAAGTATTATCAGCACTTAGAGCTTTGCCACCAGCAGCAATCACTGATATTTTCATGACACATTTAATTGTTGTATCTCTGATACTGTTTATATATCTCAGTATATTGAAAGTATAGTTAGCTGGACATAGTGAGGCATACCTGAAATCCCAGCTACTTAGGAGGCTGAGACAGGAGGATCACAAGTTCAAGGCTAGCCTAGGCAATTTAGTGAGATCCTGTCTCAAAAAATAAGAAGAACTGGAGATATAGTTCAGTGGTAAAGTTCAATTCCTTATGCAGAAAAAAAGGAAGGAAAAAAGGAAGAATGGATGGAAGGAAGGAAATTATAACAGTTAACTGAGCCTGATTCCACCCCCTCCCAGCGACTCAAACGGAAGATCATTCATCAAGAATTTTACATCGAAAATCTAAAAGTTTTTTACCCAAGATTATGAGTGCTGACATGGATGCAGTTGATGCTGAAAATCAGGTGGAACTTGAAGAAAAAACACGACTTATAATCAAGTGTTGGAACTTCAACACACCCTTGAAGATCCCTCTGCAAGAGTAGATGCAGTTAAAGAAGAAAATCTGAAGCTAAAATCAGAAAACCAAGTTCTTGGACAATATATAGAAAACCCCTTTTCTGCTTCTAGTGGTTTTCAAACAACTGGCACAAAAAGCAAAAGAAAATAAGGGATTGGTTTCCCTTCTGTTTTAAGGAATTGCTGCTGACCAGGTTATTTTTCCCTTTAAAACTTGGATAGATTTCAAAAGTCACAGTACCTTTGTTTGTGGCTTCATTGAATATTTATGAAGATAATGGCAGATCTAGGCAAAATTAACTGCATAACAAGAGAGTTTGTGTATTATGTTAGTCTATGAAAATGTGCAAATGTATTGTAGAGACTTTATAATTAGAACTGCATATATTTATGAGACTTGAAGAAGAATGTTTTATCAAATTTGCTTTGATATATAGGTTCAGCACTGTCTTTTATTATATAGGCTTAGTAAAATACATACGAAAATAACCACCATGTTGTGAAAAAGTGACCAAAATCATGTACTGAATGCACAGCTTACCCTGTCCACCATCTTGTGCCTCTTCTCCATTTGCCTCTTCCTTCCCATTTCCCTTCCCCTAAGGGAAAAAAAAAGGTTTCACATTTGTAAAAGTAATTTTAATAGTTAATCACTGATGAGAGTAACATGACTCTAATTGTTGAAACTTAACCAAAATAAGATACTGTCTTAGCTAGGGCTTGTCCTGTGTGGTATTTAATAATAAGATAGGATTGATGGTTTCTCTTTAAGCAATTGAAGATGGATTGAAACTATAAAAATGGTCTCATACTGGGAAGATTTGTTTAAAACTTCCTTTTGCATAAAATAACCCACTTGGGACCTGAAAAGATAGGAGTTCTGGTCATGTATGTACGTTCATGATAGATCTTCAGAAAAAAATAGAAATGGGGCAGGAAAGAACTTGGTAAATACTACTCCAAATGCTTTCACTCCAAATTTGTGTTCTCTCTGGCAGAATAGACTTTTGTCGGACAAAACATAGATATGAAAGTGCATTAAGTTTGAATAACTTTATGTAAGCTACATAGGGAGACCAGTTACCATTTGGTCTCAAGGACATTTACCCAATAGATCAACTCTTGCAAAATTCTTTGAGAGTTTATTAGGAACAGAATCATGAACACATGGTAGAGTATACATGTACAATAATGGTGATTTTAATCTTAGTATTTTAGCTCACTTATTCTCCCAGAATTTTCTGTAAATTCTACCATTTAGTTTGCAGAGGTTTAGTCATTCTTTTAAAATTTTTTAAAATTTAGTTTTTAGTTTATTTGGTAAGGGAATCAGTATTGGAAATAATATTCAGATAATAGAAAAAAGAGAAGACCCACTAATATAGCTTATGATTATTAGATTTGGACTACTTTTAATCATGAAATAATCTTATGTATTAGTGTACTAAGATTTGATATGTGACTTTAGCTGTATGAATATATAATTAAACTGCAAACATTTTTGCATCCCTTCTGTGACCTAATTTACAGGTATTTAAAATTGTGTTACAGTTCTGCTTTGCTGTTTAATAAAAAGCTATTTCAGAGAAAAAAAACAGTTAACTGAATTTAATACTTAATGAAAATAGTTAATATATTACTTTACCATGTTTATCTTTTAATATTTAAATATTTAATATTTAAAACTATATTTCACTATAATTCACTTCTTTTATATTTCTATGTATTTTATTTTATGCATTTAAAACATTATTCTAAGAAGGAGTCTATTAACTTTATCAGAATGTCAAAGGGCATAATGACATGCAAAAATACTGAGTTCTGCTCTAGACCAATTTAACCAACTTTTCCAATTGTTACAAAAGCAAAACTCCAATTTCTTAACCAAATATTTTTAAGATTTGTGATAATCTGGTCCTTCCTATCTCACACTTTTTCATCATTCACAGCAAAGCCATCCATTCTGCTAAGAATAATGAGTGGTGACTTTCAAGTGTGCATGACCACCTGCCACAGCCAGCTCATACCCGGCCATGACCTCTTTCAGTCACCCTCCCGTGAAATGCCCTCTGGTTTAGCTGTCTCACACAAAACACCCTCAGCTAGTCTCCAAGCACTATTGTTAGTGCATAGGAGCCTCCTGACCACAATAATGTAAGGACTTGTTAGTGAGGGCAGATGGTCAGTGTCCTGAGCACTGAACCATGAAATCATCATAAGTGAAACAGAAGCAAGGGGCAAAGACATCCTAAAGTGCTATGAGGCTTGACCACCATGTGATTCTATTAACATATTTAATAAAAGATCAGATATTTCAGGAAGCTTGGTAAGCATTAATGAGACATTTACTAGATGTTTTGTACTTATTAGAGACTTCCTTGAATGACATAAGTTTTAACTATATTGATTTTTTTTCATGTATGTGGTACTAGTGATTGAACCCTGGGGTGGTCTATCATTGAAATATGTCCCCAGCTCTTATTATTTTTTGTTTTGAGACAAGTCTCCTGAGTTGCCCATGATGACCTTGAACTTGTGATCCTCCTGCCTCAGCCTCCTGAGTCACTGAGACTACAGGTGTATGCCACTACTCCCAGCTTAACTATTTTACTTGTAGAGCAACCCCATGAAGCAGGTACTTGGGTCATTGTATTTGTTTTATAAATGAGGAGACAGAAGCTAAATGACCTTCCCAAGACCATAGAATGTGTGTTAATCAGCTTTGTGTTGCTGTGGCCCAAATATCTGGGTTTTCTTGGAGGATAAAAAGTCTATTTTGGCTCATGGTTGCAGAGATTTAGTCCATGGTAAGGTAGGCACAGGTGAGACAGCACATCGTGGTAGAAGGATGTGTTGGAGGGAAGCTGCTCAGGACATGGTGGGCAGGAAGCAGAGAGAGGGAAGGGGCCACAGGGAAGATGAACCTTCCAGAGCATACTCCCCATGAACCACCTCCTTAAGTCATACCCTCCCGGCCTGCAGTTACCACCCAGTTCATTGAAACTAGGATGGGCCAATTAGGTTACAGCTCTCATCATCCAATCATTTCACCTCTGAACATTCCTGCATTAACACAGGAGTTTTAGGTGGATACCTCATATCCAAACCGTAACAGAGAGTGTGGCCCCAGTTCACACTTTCATTCTCCATGTTGTTACTGCCTCTTCATGTGTTCAGAGGATGATGTGAAGCTGGCAACACAGCCTCTGTTGAAGAGTTGGTTGGGTCAGGCTGCATTAGTCTGGTGCCTTTGAACTTTAGCTGCTAATCTATGTCCTGATTTAGAACTCACCCAAAAAACCTCCTAATTGTAATCTGTCTTCCCGCATAAGATGCACTACAGGAAAAGACCGTACTGTCACTGATGTTACAAAATAGATAGCTCTTCTCTATGACAATTATGTTTTTGTCAGAATGTTTTTTTAAATAGCCTTTTATT
The DNA here is from genome assembly GCF_964194105.1 of Spermophilus citellus. Taxonomy (NCBI): domain Eukaryota; kingdom Metazoa; phylum Chordata; class Mammalia; order Rodentia; family Sciuridae; genus Spermophilus; species Spermophilus citellus. The sequence continues at coordinate 26,584,433 of NC_138194.1, read as the reverse complement.
CTGGAAGATAAAATAAACTCACTTTTCCCTCTCCCTCCTATCAAACTCGACTGAAAACTTTGGACATCATGTAAAATAAACATAAGGCCCTGAAAGATAGAAGAAAACAGGTTCATGAGATTTATTGGAACCTGAGGGAAAATGTGATAGTGAGTTCCCTGCATTTTCTTTTTCCTCATCAATCTCAGACTGAACATCAGAGAAGTGGGCAACCCAAAAATGCCAATGGATACAGGGAAGAAATGCTTCAAGACAAAGTTCTCTCTCTTCTCTCCTCCCCTGCCCACCCCTCCTCCCTCCTCCTCCCTTCTTCTTCTCTCCTCTCTCTCTCTCTCCAACCCTCCCTCCCTCTCCCCCCACCCCAGGATTGAACACAGGATCCTCTAACACTGAGCTTTATCCCAGCCCTTACTTATTTTATGTGGAGACAGGATCTTACAGGCCTTGAACTTGTGATCCTCCTACCTCAGCCTCCCAAGTCACCAGGGTTACAAGGATGTGCTACTGATGAGACCAACAAAGGGACCGAACACTTTAATAACCACTCTGCTGCAGTCAAGCATCAGAGGAAGAATGGTGGTTGCATCCACCCACCAGCAGGTATCTTGGATGTCCCCCTCACCAGACAGCAACAGTGTGCCTCAACTTCTGCAAGGATGGAATCAGAGAATGCCCAGTAGGGAGCCGGGACTTTCATCCATGAAGCACCTGCCCCCTTGCTGGGGATGGTATCAGAAAAGGCCTGGTGGAAGCTCCAGACTTTCAGCACCACTCAGTGGTAATGAGGCCACCCACCTCACAGTGGAGCCAGGGGAGGCCCCGAGGGAAGAAGCAAAAAGGCATTCCTGCCCCCCACACCCAGGAGGACATACGTGAAAGCTTTGGGGGGAGCCAGAGCTCCCATGTGTACCTACCAGGTACAATGAACCCCACCTCAGCTATCAACACCAGGCTGGGAGGGGAGTCTGTGTGTCCGTTCCCATGTGGCGCTACAAGGTGGTGTCCCCTTTATTTCATTCACAGCCCAGTTGTGCCAGGGAAGTGGGTTAGGTTGCTGAAAGGCCAGAGAAAGTGCCCAGATGTGGCATGAAAGACAGGTGGTTTACTGGGGAAAGCTTAGAAGGGATCAGAGACTGCTTCAAGAAGAGTTCCATGGTGACAGACTGACAGCACCCCCATCCCTCGCGGTGCTTTGTCCAGTGGTGTTTGGTCCAGTGGCAACTGGCTGGATGAGTGACACTTATCCTTCCCCTAGCACCTCAGTTCTGCACTAGTCCCCACTTAGAGAGGGGTTTGTATATTAGGCCATAGAAGCAGTGACCTCATCACATTAGCTTATGAAGTTTGTTTGTCTCACCAGCAACCCCAGGAGCAACTGTCCTGGTGTGCATGCAGGGAGGTGCTTCCTACAGATAACACTACCTTTCCCTAAGTGCCTTGTGCACAAGAGAAAGCCACTGTCCTGTAAGATAATACGTATCTGGAAATTCTAGCCTACATTTGTTCTCTTTGCTTTTTAAACTTGATTTGGTTTAGGGGAACAGAGAGGGCGCATTCAGGGGCACAGTGTTTAACATCCCCCTTTGCTTTAGGGGTGATATGCCCCTTGGGGAGAAATACAGTGCCGGAGGAAGCAGCTTAAGTACGGGTTTCAATAAAATCCAGAACCTCATAGCATACGAAACAAAATGCCTAGGTTGCAATTAACACGTCAATCCTACCAAGAAACAAAACAAATCACACCTGAATGCAGAGGAGCCATCAGTAAATGTCAACCCTGACAGAACAGATGTTAGAATTGACTGACAAGTATTGTATTTATTGATGTATGTGTTTGTTCATTTATTCCTTCATTCATTGTGGTTGTGGAGATTGAACCCAGGGCCTTGGGCATGCTAGGCAAACACTACCACTGAACTGGGAAGGGGTATATATCTCCCAAAGATAAACTTAAAATAACCCTTTTTACTCTAAACTTTTTAAACTTGGATTCATCAGGGCTTAGTGCTGTGGAAAGACATATGTGTCCAAAAAATGTGCATAAGCCCAAGGTACTTTGGAAGGATATTCTAACAGGACAATGGAAAGGTCCTGACCCAGTGATTGTCTGGAGTCGGGGGTCTGTTTGTGTGTTTCCGCAGGGAGAACAGCAGCCGATTTGGATTCCAGAGAGTTCGCGTGGGTTGGTTGAGTTCCGGTTGGGCTCTCGGGGAGTTCCTGGAGAGTTCGTGTGGGCAGCGTGCAGCATGAGTTCTAAAAATAAAATTTGTTCCTGCTTGAATCTTCAAGTGGCTCGTGATTTGTGCCCAGCCAGACTGCGGCACTGAACCATATCCCCCAGACAAAAATTTTAAAGCAGCCATGTTTCAAATGCTTCAAGGAGCTTGAAATACATGAATGAAAACATAGAAAGTCTCATCAAAGAAATAAAGAAGAACCAAACAGAAATTTTAGCAATGAAAAACATAGTAATTGAAGTTAAAAACTCAGAGGTCGGGCTCAGTAACCCAAATGGTTTCACTGGAGAATTCTACTAAAATGTAAAAGGAGAATTAACCTTAATCAATATATGGCTTTGGGAACTAAGTAAAAAATAGAAATCAACACCCCTCAATTAAAGTTTTGCAATTAGCAGTACTCACATAAAAAGAAGATAGAGATTATAGAAAAATAGAGACCAATACTCCTTTAAAATATAGACATAAAAAATCCTTAACAAATTATTAGCAAAGAAAATTCAAAAATATAAAGAATTATATTCACATGCAAAAGAATAAAGGGGCCCCGCATACAAAAATCACCTCAAAATAGATTAAAGATGGACACATAAGACATAAAATAATAAAACATCTAGAGGAAAACAGGGAGAACCCTCATGATATGCTTGGTGATGATTTCCTAGATACCATAGCAGGTGTCTAGTACAGGCAATGAAACAAGAATAGGCAAGTGAGACAAAATCAAGACTACAAAGTTTTGCTCATCAAAGTTCACAAACTACAGAATGAAAAGGCAAAATAGAAAATATTTGCAAATTAGGTATCGAGTAGATGGTTAATATCTACAATGTCTTAAGAACTTCTGCAATTCAACAACAAAAAATCAAATAGTCCAGTTACAAAATGAACAAAGAACTTTAGTAGACATTTTTCTAAGCTTCATCCTGGCCTTGTAGAGCGTCTTTGAGGGAAATTTCTTTCTTGGGTGCTGTATCTTCGTCTCTGAGAAATTTCTTTGCGGCCAATTTGGAAAGCAGTATGGAGATTTCTTGGAAAGCTGGGAATGGAACCACCATTTGACCCAGCTATTCCCCTTCTCGGTCTATTCCCTAAAGAGCTAATAAGAGCATGCTACAGGGACACTGCTACATCGATGTTCATAGCAGCACAATTCACAATAGCTAGACTGTGGAACCAACCCAGATGCCCTTCAATAGATGAATGGATTAAAAATGTGGCACTTATACACAATGGAGTATTACTCAGCACTAAAAAATGACAAAATCATGGCATTTGCAGGGAAATGGATGGCACTAGAGCAGGTTATGCTAAGTGAAGCTAGCCAATCCCTAAAAAACAAATGCCAAATGTCTTCTTTGATATAAGGAGAGTAACTAAGAACAGAGTAGGGAGGAAGAGCATGAGAAGAAGATTAACATTAAACAGAGACATGAGGTGGGAGGGAAAGGGAGAGAGAAGGGAAATTGCATGGAAATGGAAGGAGACCCTCAGGGTTATACAAAATTACATACAAGAGGAAGTGAGGGGAAAGGGAAAAAAACAAGGGGGAGAAATGAATTACAGTAGATGGGGTAGAGAGAGAAGATGGGAGGGGAGTGGAGGGGGGATAGTAGAGGATAGGAAAGGCAGCAGAATACAACAGACATGAGTATGTCAATATGTAAATCAGTGGATGTGTAACTGATGTGACTCTGCAATCTGTATATGGGGTAAAAATGGGAGTTCATAACCCACTTGAATCAAAGTGTGAAATATGATATGTCAAGAACTATGTAATGTTTTGAACAACCAACAATAAAAATTTAAAAAAAAAGAAATTTCTTTGCTTTTCCTTAAGAGTGTCTGGCACTGCAGGAACTTCCTTTTCGTCTCTTGGGTATCTTGCCCAATCCCAGCCAGAAAAGAAGCAAAGAGGGAAGATCTTTGGTGTTTTCACCAACAAAAAAAGGAAATAGTAACCATGTGAGTTAATGGATATGATAATTAACTTGATGGTGGCAATCATTTCCCAATATACAGATATCAAAATACCAAATTGTATACCTTAAACATACACAAATCTTGTCAATTATATCTCAATAAAGCCGGAAGAAAATCCTGTCACACACTGCAACAAAAATTACCTCAAAATAGATTAAAGCATACACGTAAGACATAAAATAATAAAATCTCTAGAGGATTTTATTATTTTAGGGAGAAACCTCATGATGTACATGAGGACAGAGGATGTAGCTCAGTGGTAAATCATCCCTGGGTTCAATCCCCAGTACCAAATAAATAAATATATAATAGACATTATTAAGATGGCAAATTTGGGGGCTGGGGCTGGGGCTCAGCAGTAGAGCATTTGTCTCGCATGTGTGAGGCCCTGGGTTTGATCCTCACCACCACAGTAATAAAATAAAAAGGTATTGTGTCTACCTACAACTACAAAAACATTAAAAATGGCAAATTTGGTTACGATTTTCACCACAACTTTATAGACATCATAACTCACTGGCTATGATGTATATATTTGTCACAAGGCTACAAGGCTTGCTCAGTACGTGGAAGCTGATGCATAGAGTCCACTTCATATTAAGAGGCTAAAGAAAAAAACAGCTATGATCAATTAGTGGGTGCAGAAACAGTATTTGACAGAATTCAGCATCCTTCAGAACAAAAATCCTAATAAAACGAGAATAGAAAGAAACTTCAACTTGCCCAACAGCACCTACAAAAAGCCTACATCTAGAACCGTCCTAAAGACTAAAAGCTTTTTGCCTGAGAACAAGGTCAAGGCGAGAATGTCTGCTCTCACCGTGCCACTCAACAGTGTTAGGAGTTGTGTCAAGTGTAACAAAGCAAGAAAAGGAATATAGATCAGATGGAAGAAGTAACCTTGTGAGTCACTGCCTCTATTTGTAGATGGTGCAACTGTCTATGTAAAAAATTCCAAGAATCTACCAAAAAAAAAACCTCCAAAACTAAGAGAATTTTACAAAGTCACAGGACACAAGATAAACACACCCCCAAAGCAGTTGTACTTATATACACTCCATAATAAACACAAAGACATCACAATTTAAAATAGGATGCCATTTACAATTGTTCAAAAACAGGAAATACTTGGATGTGAAGCTAACAAAGCATTTACAGGACTGGTGCCTTTAAAAGTAGACAATACTTCCAAGTACCGTGGCATACACTTGTAAGCCCAGTGACTCAGGAAGTGAGGCAGGAGGATCAGGAGTCCATGGTCTGCCTAGTCAACTTAGTGACACCATGTCTCTAAATAAAATTTTATCAAGTAGCTCAGAGGTCGACATTCATTGGTTCAGTCTCTAGTACAATAAAATAATTATTATTATAATAATAAAAGAAGATGTAAATAGATGGAGAGACCACCAGCCCCATAGATTGTAAAGCTAAGCATAATAAAGAATTCAATTCTTCCCAAACCAACATAAAGGTTTAGTGACAGCTGGGGGCATAGCTCAGTGATGCTGCACCTTCCTAGCATGCACCAAGCCCTGAGTTCGATCCCCAGCATCATGAAAAAAATGATGATTCATTGAATAATTAAATATGCATCAAAATACAAGAAAGATAATTTTTCATTTTAGAAAAATGATAAAGTAGGAGGAATCAATCAATTTCAAGACATATTATTCAGCTATTGCAACCAAAACTGAGAGGTATCAGCAGAGTGATATATACATATATACAGAACAGTGAACTCAGAAGTAGACCAATACAGAAGTGCTTAACATTTTGAAAAGGTTCAAAATCAATTCAGAGGAGTAAATGGCAGCACATAAAGACAGATTTTTCAATGCAACACATGGAAACAAGCAAAAGATGATGAATTTTTACCCAAATCTCACACCTTGTACAAAAATGAATTCAAAACTGGTCACGGATTTAAATATAAAACATAAGACTATAAACTTACAGGGAAAAAACATCATCGGAAAAAGTCTTAGGATCTAGTATTAGAAAGAAGATTTCTTGGACACCCAAAGCATGGTTGATCCATAAAAAGAAAACTTAATAAATTGGACTTCATCAAAATTACAAAGTGTGCTCTATGAAAGATATGAAAGTCAAGCTTTCTACAGATGGGGAGAAGTATTTATTTATTATGTATCAAAAAAGAAAAGGACAAGTGGGAGAAGTGGTACACACCTGTAATCCCAGCGATTCCAGAGGCTGAGGCAAGAGGATCATAAGTTCAAAGTCAGCCTCACCAACTTAGCGAGACTTTGAGCAACTTAGCAAGACCCTGTCTCAAAATAAAACATAAAAAGTGCTTGGGATATGGCTCAGTGGTTAAGCACCCCTGGATTCGATCCCTGACACCAAAAAGAAAAAAGAAAAGAAAGAAAGAACGAGTATCTGGAATATGTGAAGAACTCTCAAAACTCAACAGTAAAATAAACAAACAATCTAATTAGAAAGTGGTTGAAAGACATCAAGAGACGTTTCACTGAAGAGAATATGCAGATGGCAGATAATCACATGAAATTGTGTTCAACATCTTTAGCCATTAGGGAAATGCAAATTAAAATCGCAATGAGATATCACTGCACACCATAGAGAATGGCTAAAATAAATAATAATGACAACACCAAATGTTGACAGGGATGTGGAGAATCCAGGCTGTTCCTACATTGCTGGTGGAAATGTAAATTAGTACAGCCATTTTGGAAAACAGTTTGGCAGTTTCTTTAAATGATAAACATGTCACAACCAGATTTGTATTCCTAGGTATTTATTCCAGAGAAATGGAAACTTATGTTTATGCAAATGTCTGTACATAAATGTTTGGAGGAGTTTTATTTGTAATTGCCAAAACCTAGAAACAGCCGAGACATCCTTCAATGAGTGAAAGAATGGTACATCTACACAATGGAAATAACAGTCAGCAAAACAAGGAACATACTATTGGTAGATGCAAGAACTTGGTTGAATCTCCAGAGAATTATACTGATTGTAAAAAGTCAATCATAAAAGCTTGCATGCTATATGATTTCATTTCTATAACATATGTGCAATGACAAAACTATAGAAATTAGGGTTGCTAGGCATTTTACAAAGTAGGAAGAAGAAGCAGGAGGGTGGTGGGTGTGTCTCTAAAAGGGTGGCAGGGGGATCCTGTGAGGATGGAACAATTTATTCTGTACCTTGACTGCCTGGGTGTTAATATCCTGCTTGTGATTTTGGTCCTGCAGTTTTGCAAGATGTTACCATTGGGTGAAAATGTTACCAAAGGGTACATGGATCACTCCATAAATTTTCAATCCATAATTATCTCATAATTTAAAATCTTAATTTAAGAATTGGCCCTTGGATTTCATATATCCACATCCTGAGGCTTGTGAACAACTAAGTGTTTTCTTCCATGAAAAGAATTCAGTGTATTGACATAGTTAGGTTTCTGATTTGGATTTAAACCATGACAAATGCAGCAAGGGCAACAGGTACGGAGACACCCAAATGTATTTGCCATATTGTTTTCCACGTTCAAACTTTTCTAAGGTCTATTACTATTTTAAACATAGTTCAAGTCCCATTCCTTTTTAAAAATAATAATAATAATAATTTTTAGTTGTAGGTGGACACATGCTTTTATTTTATCTGCTCATTTTTATGTGGTGCCAGAGATTGAACCCAGTGCATCATGCATGCTAGGTAAGTACTCTATCGCTGAGCCACATCCTCAGCCCCTCAAGTCCCATTCTTCCTAGAAGCTCTGCTCGCCTACGCCAGAGCTCACTTGTTCCTCTCTGAATTCCTTTAGCATTCTTCATGTACAGCTCTCCCCATAGTGGCCACCAGCCCCGTGAGGCTGTGGAGTGCTTCAAATGTGCTAATGTGAATGGAGAGATGCTGTAAGTGGAAAATACACACCAGGATGAAAAATTAGAATAAGAAAAGGAAATGTAAAATATCATTTTTTTATTGACTTCATGTTTACTGACTTAAATGTTCTATTGACTTCTGGATATATTGGGTTAAATATGTTTTGATTTGAATGTGAGGTGTTCCCCAAAAGTTCATGTGCAAGACAATGTAAGAAAGCATAGAGGTGAAATGATTGGGTTATGACAATTTAACCTAATTAGTACATTACTCCCCTGATAGAGATTAACTGGGTGGTAAATATAGGCAAGTAGGGCATGGCTGGAGGAGCAGACCTTTTTTTTTTTTTTTTTTTTTTTTTTAAAAGAGAGAGGGAGAGAGAGAGAGAGAATTTTTATTTTTTAGTTCTGGGCGGACACAACATCTTTGTTGGTATGTGGTGCTGAAGATCGAACCTGGGCCGCAGGCATGCCAGGCAAGCGCGCTACCGCTTGAGCCACATCCCCAGCCCAAGAGGAGGAGCAGATCTTTGGGGCATATATTTTGTCCTTGGTAAAGAGTCTCAGTCTCTCTCTCTCTCTCTCTCTCTCTCTCTCTCTCTCTCTCTCTCTCTCTCTCTCTCTCTCTCTCTCTCTCTCTTTCTCTCTCTCCTTTCTGGTTCCATCTTCCCAGCTCTGCTTTCCTCTGCCACAACCTTCCACCGTGATGTTCTGCCTCATCTGAGACCTGGAGGAATTGGAGTCAGCCATCAAGGAACAGATCTCTGAAACCGTGAGGCCCCCTCAAAATAAAATTTTCCTCCTCAAATTGTTCTTGTCAGGTCTTTTGGTCACAACAGTGAAAAAGCTGACTAAGACATATTATAATAATGTAACTAAGACATAATATAATAATATAACCTGTTTCTTTTTCACTTTTGTATTGGCATTGAAACCTAGCGTTCTGCACTGAGCCAAATCCCCAGTTTTGTTAAGTTGCTGAGGTTCCCACTAAATTGCTCAGGCTAGCCTCAAACTTGCAGTCCTCCAGAGTACAGGTATGCACCGCCACACCCAGCTCCTTTTACTTTTTTCATGTGATTACTATAAAATGTAAAAATCACATATGCAGCTCACATTCATGGTTCACATCATATTTCCACAGGTTAGTGCTGACATCTACACTCATCTTAAGTGTAAGCAAGTACACATTACTGCAATCCTTTTAGCAACTGTTTACTAACCACCTACTATTTACTATTTGTGTATACCCTATCTGTACTGCTGATGGCAGAGACTAAAGACTGCTTCACCTATTCCAACCACCCTGTTAGCCTACATTCTCGAATTACACAGATCATAAAGCTAAATGTCAGTGCCCCTGAGTCCTTTGTTGCCAGGTTCTGTATGAGATCCAGCTTCTATAATCCTGCTGCACAATGTGCGACCTAGAAGCAGCAATGAGCAAATGAAGGAAGAGGTAGTTGCAATGGGAAGATTCTTCTGGCAGCCAAGGTGGCCCAGGCTAACGGTTTTCTTGGGGTCTGGAGTCTGGTTCTGAGCACTATAGTGACAAGCCATGAAACTATGGCTGTAGTATAATTTCTACCAGACTGCTCCGCGGTGTGATTTCTCCACATTGCATATTTTCTGGAGGTGCAGTATCTCTGCCTGGTTTGAGGGCCATCAGAGATTTCATGAACCATGAATATGCTTTAATATATTCCTTTATGCTCAAATGTACCAGAGTAGATGGTAAGACCTGTGGCAAATGGCGATAACAAACTCAGTTTTCTCTCTTTTGAGGAAAAGCACTATTCTGCCTTTTTTGAATGTGCATCACTAACATGAGGTGCCCCTATAGTAAAGTGCTCAATAAATAAATGCCATCAGGAAAATAATCAGATTCTGCTATGGTATAATAGTCACAGGCTTTAAAGAATAATCATACACAGCAAGCGTTACACTTTGGATCCTGAATGTCTCCCAAAGGCTCATGTGTTGAAGACTTGGTCCCCAGCTCATGGAGCTTTGGGGAGACAGGGAAATCTTTAGGAGGTGGGGCCCACTGGAAGGAAGCTATGTCAATGAGGCCATGCTCTTGAAGGAGGTATTGAAACCCTGGACGTTCATGTTGCTTTGCTTCCCAGATACCATGAAGTGACCAAGCCTCCTTCACCTGATGTACTGTTCTGCTACAAGTCCAAGTCAACAGGGCCAAGTGACCATGAACTGAAACTTCTGAAACTGAGAACCAAAATAAACCTTTCCTTCTTACTGATTGGTTAGTTCAGGTATTTTATCACCGTGATTGAAAGTATGATTCTTTTTCCCCAAAGGTTTCAAATCTTGTGCTAAAGTATGAGAATTTCACTTATACTTCTCGAGGTAAAATGCCAAGTTATAACCTTTATATCTTTCCTCACACTATATATTTAATGCATTATTAATTGTTAATTAATTAGTTACTAATTAGTTTTTAATACTTATTTTTTAGTTTTAGGTTGACACAATATCTTTATCTTATTTTATTTTTATGTGGTGCTAAGAATCGAACCCAGTGCCTCACGCATGGTAGGCAAGCACGCTACCACTTGAGCCACATCCCCAGCCCGTAATTAGTTACTAATTATTAATTTTTAATTTTTATGACCACAAAGTTTATTTTTGGATAAAAGTCAATCATCGACTAATCCTAATTGTCTATGCTCTAAATCAGAAAGCTAAGAATGATATTTATGTTATTTTGAATATAAATTTTCATCTGACATCTTGGCAGAGACAATTCACCATGGCTCTCAGCATCCCTATAGGCTCTTTCCAAGTCTATCAAGAATGCAAGTCTCAAAAAAAAAAAAAAAAGAATGCAAGTCTCTGACACTCTTTACCCAAGTCATTTTTCTGGGTTGTGTTTGCAGTGGACAATCTTGAATCTCTGCCTCCCTATGGGTCACAGAGCAGACTCTTTAGAGGGGTGCCCCTCTTCCGTAACTCAACTCACCCCACTTGCAGGTATCCATCTGCATTGTTCCTTCCCTTAGGTCTTAGAGAACAAGAAAACTAGTGACAATCATGACACTGCTCTGTATTATTAAATCCTTTGCTCCAACTCAAGAATCTTACGTCTTCTGCAAGAGTCATGATACACTAACAAGATAACTTACAAGCTTAGTAAGTTGGATAAAATTAAACCCCAGATCCAACAACATCTGCCATTTTAGAGTGACTATGTTTAATTCTTTATTACCAAGAATACAATTTTCAGGCTCCATGATAATAACTTCAGTGTAATTCAAAGGTCTGGGCCATTTCTGAGTCACCAGAAATTATGATTCTCTAATATGGGTAATGGAAATGTGTTAAGATTTATTGTCAGAAAGCCCGCTTAATTTTCAGAATCCATTAAAATGTGATTGCATTTTATGCGAACTATTATTACCTTTTATTCTGTTTAATTATCCAGGAAGAATATTTATAGCTTAAACTTCTTTTTTCTTTTCAGCAGAGGAGCATTTGTAAATTGCAAATGCAATCTTTTCCTATCTCGGTTGCCACTTGTGCCTCAGAAGTGGCAACCTCCCATACACCTCTTTTGGCCCATTCATTACACAAACACTTGTCGAGTGCCTATGTTTCAAAAGGCATTGTGCTGAGTGCAGAAGGAAGCGTGGCATGAGGTAGGATCTCTGCAGTGTGTACGATCCACACCTTCCGTGTTTGGGTGGAAGGGAGAGAGCCTACAGGCAGGACACTTGACAGGGCACTCAAACATGAGCTGCCATTATGGAAACCACTGGGATGGAAAGGGAGGGTGTGTTAGAAAAGGCCAGTTTCTTAGAAGGCTTGAGTAGATTCAGAGTTAAAGGCAAGAGGGAAGAAGTGGCAGAGAGAAGAGGTTTAAGGTTGGGGAATTTTAATGCTGATACTAGCTGTACTAACAGAGAATTCAGAAAGAGAAAGAGCCCTGGAGTTGATTAGGGAAGGAAACCACATGTTGTGTTTCAGACATGAGCATCTACAACAAGAGAAGTCCTTTGAATGCAAAGGAGCTTGAAAAGGTATGAAGTCAGCTCTTGGAGGGTTAGTTCCTATAAGGAGTGACTTTCCCTATGAGGGGCAGCAATTGACAGGAAGCACTGTAGGTAAGAACAGGACCTTGTGAGCCTCACACCTGACTTCAAAGAGCAGATAGAAGGAAGGGTACAAGAGATGCGGAGAATGAGGGGAATTAGATTTAAGTCACATGCAGAACCTAATAAACAGGTATCCAGTAGGAAACATCCAGAGGCTATAAAGAAGTCAAAGAAGATGATTTCTGGGGGAAGAGAGAGAGAGAAACACTGGTGGGTCACTTGCACCTTCAAAGTAAAAACAAGGTTGCACAGGTACTAGGCTCCATAGACGAGAGATTGTGCTACAGTTGGGAGCAACTCATGGGCATCGGGTGATTCTTGCTGACCCCAAACGAGCCTCCCAATTCTTCCTTTTAATCCAGAATGATATTGCCTAGATGTCCACAGGCCATGTGGAGTCCTTAGCAACAGAAATCACCATAAGGATCAGGAGGAAATGAAGGTACAGGGGAGGGTGACGGCAGACAGCACATGGGAAGTGATGGGGTGTGGCTTTGGGAGTCAAGCTACATAGGGGGCCTGTGTAAAAATGCATCTATGTAAATGGATTCAATAGCACAGGCCTATCCAGCAAAAGGAGTTCCTATCACTAAAAGGTGCTTTTGCTCAACAATTATACAGCATTTCAGGATCTGGTGATCATACCTGGGTCACGCTGATCCCTGTATGAGAGATCTTGGAGTAACCATGTGTCCTTACCGGGTTCCAGATTGATTCATTTATAAGTGGAACTAATTTCCCCCGACTGCCCATTCACCCACCACCCCCTGCAACCACGGACACACGTGTCCAGGTAGCTACTGTGAAGAGCAAATTCTGCCTGAGGTCACACCAGATTTAATCCATTTACATGTGGCATCAATTTCAGCACTCTTCCTTTGGGGTCTTTTCAAAACCTTGCATTTTTGTTTTGCTGCACCAAATCCTGTGCAAATGCATCCCTTCTCTAACAGGCCCTTCTCAGATATACCAACAGCCTCATGCCTTTGTTGTAGCTTTGCCCCATATTCTGAAAATGTCAGATTGGTTTTTCTTTTTCTTTTATTTTTTTAAGTAATAAAAAAGTCATATTTACTGAAAAGCAGTCAGAATGTGAACAAAACAGCTGCAACATTTTTTTTCTCTCAAAATGACAAAGTAGGCCAACCTCGGTGTCACAGGCCTGTAATCCCAGTGGCTCGGAAGGCTGAGGCAGGAGGATAATGAGTTCAAAGCCAGCCTCAGCAATTTAGCGAGGCCCTAAGCAACTCAGTGAGACACTGTCTCTAAATAATTTTTTTTAAAGGTTAGGGATGTGACTCAATGGTTAAGGCCCTGTTCCCAAAAATAAAAATAAAATAAAAGAAGCGAATGGAATACAGGGGGCTAGATGCTTTATAGACAAAAAAAAAAAAAAAAAAAAAAAAACTGTATTAGAACCAACTTATTTATCATCATCTTCTTCATCTTCCTCCTCCTCGTTACCCTCTTCATCTTTCATCATCCTTCATCCTTCCCTTGTCGTCCTCCTCCTGCTGATTTTTCTTGTTTTGTTCTCCCTTTTTCTATTGCATCAGGTTTTCCTGAGCTTGGGAGACAGCCCCGTCCCTTTTGTGTGCTACCTTCAGCTCAGCAGCTTTCTTTGCACAAGGCTGCTTGTCATCTGCATCAGTGTTATTCCACATCTCTCCCAGCTCCTCTGCAACATCACCAATAGATAGGCCAGGAGGTTCTGCTTTAATTTGGGGGTGATATTCATAACAGAACAAGAACAAAGTCAGTGGAGGCCTTGTGGGTACATCGGGATCCTTGAACTTCTTTTTTGTTTCTCCATGCAGAAGAATACAGATTTTGATTTTTTCTTTCATAATGGGCCTTGTCTGACTTGGCCATGTCCTCAAATTTTACTTTTTCTTTAGCAGACATGATCATCCTCTCTGAGCATTTCTTAGAAAACTTTGAGAAGCTGACTCAAGCATCCGGGTGCTTCTTTATATGCTCCTCCTGATGAGTGTGTACAAAGAATTGATAGGATAATGTTTTTCTTCTTGGCTTTTTAGGGTCTCCTTTGCCCATGTTCAATTATTTTTTTTTCTCAGTGAGGCACAGTCTTCTAGTGCCCAGCTAGCTCACTTTTCCCAGAGCTGCCTCTACAAAGCTCAATTACTACAATGGCTGTTGTGTTGTATGTTTTATAATTGGTTTGGTCAACCAACTGGGGGAACAAAAATAGTTTATAAGAATTAGTTTATAAGTTTATAAGAATATTCACCAAGAACTTTGCATACTCTGAGGACGTTAACCCAATACCAAAATTCATAACAATGACAGTTATCATTTATGAAATACCCTTCTAAAGCAGATGTTTCAAATGTGGCATTTTTCTTAATCCTTAAAACAATTCTGTGAGGTAGACAGTGTTATCCCCATCTTATAGATTGAAAACCACCCCTACAGATCCAACAGAAACCCTCTCAGCCAGTTTCCAGTGGTCACACGCTTCCCCCATGGCATAGTTGAGAATCATGACCTGGGTCTGTGTGACTCCAAAGCTGTCTCCTGCCCCTACATATGTTCTTTTGGTTGTGAACTTGGGTTCTGGTCTCTTATTCTCAGTGCTACTCTTGCTCAACCTTGCTCTGGCCCTTGCCTTCTGGGTGATAACGGCTCAAGGCTCATGCCTGCTGGTGCGTCCAGGTGCTTAAGCACTGCTCAGATCACATGAGGGTGGGCTCTAGTGTTGCTGAGGAGAGAATGTGGGCAAAGATGTTCAAATAGGATATCGTCCTTAGTTTAAAAAAAAAAAAAAAGAGGACCTGGTAGGACTGAGGTGTAGCTCAGGGGCAGAGTGCTTGCTTAGCATACTTGAGGCCTTGGGTTTGATACCTGACATCGGAAAAAGAAAAAAAAAATTGTTGTTTTTAAAGAAAAGATGACCAATTGGGATTTTTAGAAATTGGATTATATTTTGTACCTGTTCCTAGATGATGCCATATATAATTACGGAAACAACTATAAAATGCTTGGCCAGTACAAATTACTATTTCAAAATTGAACGTATCATGAATCATATGGAATATTGACTAAATCCAGGGGTTTGGTATGTATTTGAGTCCCCACCTCTGGAGGTGTCACTCACTGTCCCTCAGGCCCACAGAGGCACTGGGTGTTACACACTGCCTACACTAACCATGGTGTCGGCACCCGTAAAGAAAAGGCCCAAAGCAAGGAACAGGCAGAGTGCTTTTCTAATTTACCCAGACTTTGGTATGAGCTGGGGGTACCTGTTGCTACAGTAATTCCAGTTCTCAGTGAGAATTCAATAGGCTCTGCCTTCTTCAGGTACAAGGTCAGAGGTCTGGTGTGACAGTTACCCTCCCAGGCAGGTCAGGTGGGCTGAGATTCACCCCAAATAGCCAAATACCAGGGAGGACACAGAGCAGGAAGGGAATTGGAATGCTGAGTCTTTGTGCCAGAGAGGAGGCAATGTGGGGTACCCAGAATATATCAGGAGGCAGGAAAGAGGTCATGCAATGGAGAAATGTGAGAATCGCAGACACACTTAGAAGCCCTGCCCCAAGGTACCCCCAGCTAAAGGTGAGTTTGGGGCAGGGCATGCACAGGGCTGAAGTCTGTGCCACAACAATGGAAGACCTGCCACTGCAGGAGACCAGGGTTACCTGAGAATGGTTGCAAGGTAGGAGGAACAGGTGCAGAAAAGGTGAAGAAAGCTACTTGGAACATGTTTTGAAATTTAGCCTGTGATGAGTCCTACACAAAGAGGGGGACAGAACTTTCACTGTTATGGTTTGCTCATGTGTTGAAAGCATGATTCTCAGTGCAGCAAGATTCAGAGGTGGGACTTTTGATTAGAGTTCTCCACATCATCCATTTGCCTAATTAATTCATTGGCTGGATTAACTCACTGATGGCTGAATGGACTATTGGGTGGGGTAACTGTAGGCAGGTGGGGCATAGAAGAAGTAGGCCACTGTAGGCATGGCTTTGGGCTATATCTGTCCCTGTCCTTAGGCTATATCTGTCCTCTGATCCCTGGCTGCAGATGCCTAAGCTGAGCAGCTTCACTCCACCCATCCACCATAATGTTCTGCCTCACTTTGGACTCAGAGGGATATAGTCGATCAATCATGGATTAAAACCTCTGAAATTGTGAATCAAAATAAACTTCTCCTCTTAATTGTTCTTGTCTGGTATTTTGATCACAGTGACAAAAAGTTAACTTATACACTCATCTTTTCTTCATCTTGTTCCCTAGCCCAGGGAACAGTTGGAGGTATCATCTATCAAATGCATTTTGAAACTTGTCTTTACTTTCTGGTTGTGTAATGTCAGATTCGTGGGACCCCAATAGACCTCCAGGAGCCGAATCTGATGCAATCACACAAGAGTCTTTATTGCAAGCTTGAGCCTGGACTCACAACTGTTTCCAACGCAGCGGTCCCAGGGAGTGAGTCCCAGAGTCCTTTGTCCAGTGAGATTTTATAGTTTTGGGGGGGGATACTCTATGTGTCACAATATCACACAGCAAATCATTCCATACTGCGGGAAAATCAAACAACAACTCTTAACATTGAATAGCACATTCACTGGTGGAAACGAGTTGGGTAAGGGTGATTGGTTAGTACAAGAAGGGGATTCCTTTGAACTGATTGTTTTAAACAATGTACGGGCATCCCAGGTATTTTCCCTGTCTCTGCTGATTGGTGGTTGCTAGGGGGTTGCTATGGGTCCCCACTTAGCCTGAGTCAGGCACACCTGGCTCCACATATCTCTCCTGTTATTTGTAGATAAACAACTCAGCAGGGTGAGTATGTGCCTAGGAGTGCTCTGTGGGTTTTTCCAAGGACAAGGGTCATGCCCCCACCTCCTTGGACAGGATTTGCTCTGAGGTAGAGGCTGGTTTCTCAAAAATGGAGTCACATCAGTTTCTCAGTTTTTTTTTTCCTTCTTCTTCTTCTTCTTCTTCTTCTTCCATGTGAAAAGTTGTTCCAAATTTCCTTGCACTGTTAAGAAAAAATATATATACCTAAACTGCTTCCATAAGATTTAAAGCATGTTCACAGTACATCCCCTTCCTTAAAAAAAACTTTATTTTTTGATAATTTATACTGAACTTTATGAGTGACTGCTTTTCCAGTGAACCCACATGAGACACAGCCTAAGCAGAAACCCATGAGGACTAGCACAGTTACCTTAGTCAACTTGGCTGAGTTATAGTCCTCAGCCATTCCAACCCACATGGAGGTGTTGCTGTGAAGTTGTTCTGAGATGTGATGTCTCAGGCTAATATCAATTGACTATAGGTGAGGGAGATTGTCCTAAATCACCTGAAGGGGACTATTTCAAACAACTGGAAGTTCAGGATTGAGGAGTCTCTGAGGAAAAAGGAATTCTACCTGCGGACAGCACATGACTCCATTACTCCATGCCCAGGGTCCAGTTGCTCTTAGGTGTGAGTGTTGGGGGTGGTAGACTCTGGGAATTGAAACTTGGGCAGGGTTTCAGTTCAACATCCCCAATCCTTTTCCTATTTTTAACTTTGAAGTAGGGTCTCACTAAATTGCCAAGGCTGACCTCAAACTTGCAATCCTCTTGGCTCAGCCTCCCAAGTATTTGGGATAACAGGCTTGTACTACCACACCTGGCCAGCTGCCTTCCTCGTGCCTGCCCTAGGAATTTGGACTTGCGTAATAAGCTTTCACAGTCATGTAAGTCAATTGACCACAAGAAAGAGTATAATACATTTATCTCCTACTGGTTTCATCTTTCTGTTTGAACCCCAGCTGGTACTACAGGGACTAAGGATGAGAGTAGGTCATGGATGTCCCTTTCCTGTGGTCACAGGAAAGATCACACTAGTGGCATGCCAAGAGTAAAATCCAGGACAATGAAAGCAGGAAGTCCAAAGTGAAAAAAAAAAGTCAACAAGGAGTAGATGAGTTGAGACTCTCCAGGGAGGGTCACAGAGTCAGAAAATCTGAGACCAGTAGGATAATATCTTACCTCTAGAATAACTCCAGACAAGGCTTGAACCAGACTGTAGCAAAGAAGGCATAAAACTTAGGAGAAGGAGGTTGTAAAAAAAAAAAAAAAGAAAAGAAAAAAGAAAAAGAAAAGAAAAGAAAAGAAAAGAAAACTAGTCACCAAGATAAATAATATTTTGCCAGGCACAGTGGCTCATGCCTGTTATCCCAGCTACTCAGGAGGTTGAGGCAGGGTCGTATGTGTTGTTCAGAGCTATCCTCAGCAACTTAGTAAGGCCCTAAGCACTTAGTGAGACCTTGTCTCAAAATAAAAAATAAAAAAGGCTGGAGATGTGACTCAGTGGTTAAGCACACCTGGCTGGGTTCAATCCCCAGTACCAAAAAGAAAAGAAAAAGATAAATAATGCTTTAGTGAAATATTTTGCAAATCAAAATTAATGCAAAAAAGTCATGATGAGTAAAAACCAAATTTTTTAACTACAGAAAAAAAAAAAACCAGAAAGATTTAAAGACCTTCAGTGGCCAAACTATACACACCAGCCCTGTGTTTGATGAAATTGTATCTGTCATTCGGTGTGGATGACTGTCAGTGCCATCAGTCCTGCGGAAGGTTGCAGATGGTCTTAATCAAGTTGGTGGTTCAAAGACTGAAGAGTACATACTAGATGGAAGTGCTGACCTAGAAAACCTGCCAAAATTACAAACAAAACTTATGTTTTTTTATTATGAGATGATAAAATACCCACTGGATGAGCAATGGTTTAAGATACAGAACTGGGGCTGGGATTGCGGCTCAGGGGTAGAGCGCTCGATTAGCATGTGTGAGGCCCTGGGTTCGCTCCTCAGCATCACATAAAAATAAATAAATAAAATAAAGATATTGTGTCCAACTACAGCTAAAAAATAAATATTTTTTTTTAAAAAGTGCAGAACTGGAGTTGGATATGGAGGTAAAGAACTGAAAGAGAAAACAGCAGCATAATGGAGAGAAAGGGCACCATAACACAGACACAGCACAGGAAGAAAGGTTTCCATTGGCAACCTTGTGAGAAAAGATTTCAGTAACTACTTAGAGTGACACTATGTGACCTACTCATTTGAAATCTGAGTCCAAATCAAGGCAAATTATTCCAATTTTAAAAAAAAATCTCCTTTACATTTCATTTCATAGGGATGGATGTATTTTTGGATCATGTTCCCCAAAAGCTCCTGTGTCAAAAAACAAAAACATACATGCACATACCCACATACTATGCATGAGCAGTGCAGGAGGTAAAATGACTGGATTATGAGAACTGTCATCTAAATAGTGAAGTAGTTAATTTGATGGATCAATAATACTTCATTTGATGGATTCATGAACTAAATGGGTGGTAACTGTAGGTAGGTGGGGTGGAGCTGCAGAAATAGGTTATTGGGGGTGTGCCCTTGGGAATATATCCTGTCCCTCTATTTCCTCCCTGTCTCTCTGCTTTCTGGCCACCACAAGCTGAGCAGGTTCCCTCTGCCGTGCCCTTCCACCACCACTGTGGGCCCAGAGCAATGCAGTCAGTTGACCGTGGACTAAGACCTCTGAAACTGTGAACCAAAATATACATTTCCTCTTCTAAGTTGTTCCTGTCAGGTGTTTTGGTCATAGCAACAAAAAAAAAACATCACTAACAGATGAAAATAGTAATATTTAATATCAGTATAACACCACCTTGCTATTGTGATGTATTGAGAACCATTCAAATCAGGCATGTTGGCACATGCCTAAAATCCCAGGTACTCAAGAGATAGAGGCAGGAGGATCCCAAGCCCAAAGCCATCCTGGGCAACTTAACCAGAACTTGTCTCAAAGTAAACTAAAAAGAGCTGAGGATATAACTTAGTGGTATTTACTTGCCTGGCAAATACAAGACCTTAAGTGCAATCCCTAGTTTTTCCATGAAAAAAAAATCATCAAAATATGAGATGTGATAAGAAGAACAAATCAGGAGGAGAAGTTGAGTACAAAAAAGTACATGCGCTTACCCACATAAGCATGAGCAGTTGTATCCACATGTGCTACCAAAAATCTCCATCCTTGTCCCCAGTGCTGATCCAATAATGAAGACAAGGTTTGGAGACAAAAGAAAAAGAAGGTTTATTGCTTTGCTAGCAAAGAAGAAACACAGGGGATTTTTGTCCCAGAGGCTGTGATTCAACTGTCAGAGGGAATAGTGGGGTTTTAAAGAGGGGATATAAAGCCTTCATTCCCTGTAAGGAGTCATAATTCATTTGTAGCCTTGAAAGAAAGCTGTTTCTCAGACCAGGGGTGCCAGCCCCGAAATCAGGATTCCTATTCCTGTAGTCCATGAGCCAAAGGACAGATAACTCAGCTTAGGACTCAAAGAAGGTTAATCTTGCTTCTCTATGGTTAGAAGAGAAGAAGGAGGGTGGGGAGGGATGGAGTCGGTTTCAAAATAAGCTGCAGTGGCAGAGCAGCAAGGGCCACATTCAAAGCATGAAGTGGACCCCTGTTAGATACACACATATGAGGTCCCGTGAACAAACATGCACTCCCTGTAACCCACTCTGAGAATAATCTATATTACACTTATTCAAAATTAGTCAGTGCAGGAATAATACCCTTTCTAATACACGAAAGTTTGTTCAATATGGTAAAAAATAAAAATATTTTTACATATTTTTCATTATTGCTATATTTATTAACAAAAAGTGGAATAAATGTAATACATGATTACATAAAAGCGTTGTTTTATGCTGATTACATTTATATGGGATATTAAAATCTGTACCAACAAAAATCCATTTCATCAATAGGGGCATGACATATTTTGCCACAGATGTATTATTTCCTCCAGAAAGTGCTTTACATACTGAAAATATGTGACTCTTGCAGCAATTCAAGCTCATACTTATTGTTTATAGCAAATAGCAAAGTCAGTAAGATTTCTATGATATTATGATATATATGTTTGATATAAAATAACAACTATATATGCACTTGAATGTAAGCACCCTTTACAAATAATGGACCAAAGCAACATTTCCAGTGCTGAGAGGTATGGTGTGGAGGGCTCCCTAGGAGGCTGTTATAGATTTCAAAGGTCTAAACTGAGTCAAAGACATTGAATGTAGTCTGTGCCCTTTATCAGCTGTGATCCTGCTCACATTAACTTCTCTGAGCCCACTTCCAACATGCACAATGGGGACAGTTAAAATAATTTCCCTGGGTTATTATAAAGTTGATATAATAAAATGTGCAAAGTGCCGCTGGCATAAGATCTGGCACTTTGAATAAATGCTCATGCCTTTCCTTTGCTGGCTGAAGAAAGAGGTAGGAAAAGCCTTTCATTTCTGATGAGGATTTAACAAGGACTAAAGCACTTGGGTCCGGAATGTCTAAACTTGAAACAATGTATTTCTGAGATTTAGTCATGCCTCTCAGGGCAGAAGCTGTCAGGTCTTGTGAAGTCCTCTGAGAAAAGGCTTGCCCACAAAGCATCCCCGCACCTCTAAAACCCAGTCACCCATCGTGTGCTGGACTCTGACTCACTCACCTAACACAGAACGACATCAGATGTCTCCATCAGGTTTGACAGAGTCAAGGAGCGAGCACAGCTCGGGGTTTTCTTATCCTGTTTCCATTGGCATACAGCACCTTGCTCATTAATTCATATTTATGTTTTGGTCGTTAGTTTTAAATAATTATTCAAATATCAATAATTATACATATGTTATACTTATTTGATTGAATCATATTAACAATTGGGTTAAATCATTCCAAATAAACTTTCTAAGGGGCCATCTCTGAGAAATTCGGACTGAAATCATGACAATCATTTTTTTATACAGTAAACATTCGACAATAAGTATTTATAAATACTGCCATGCAAGGATCTCAGGGAAAAGGCACACTCATACATTGCTGGTGGGACTGCAAATTGGTGCAACCACTCTGGAAAGCAATATGGAGATTCCTCAGAAAACTTAGAATGGAAACACCATTTGGCCAAGTTATGCCACTCCTTACTATATACCCAAAGGACTTAAAATCAGCATTCTACAGTGCCACAGCCACATCAATGTTTATAGCAGCTCAATTCACAATAGCTAAGCTATAGAACCAATCTAGATGCCTTTCACCAGACGAATGGATAAAGAAAATGTGGTACATATACACCCAGTGGAGTATTTCTCAGCCATAATGATTTTTATGACTTTTGCCAGTCAGTGGATGGAACTGGAGAATACCATGCTAACTGAAATAAGCCAATCCCAAAAAACCATAGGTCAGATGTCCTTTCTGCTATGTGAACATTAACACACAACAAGGGTTGGGGCGATACAAGTTTACTGGATTAGACAAATGGGAATGAGGGATAGGGAGAGGAGGTGGGAATAGGAAAGACAGTAGAATAAGTCATTCAAAACTTTCCTGTGGGGCTGGGGATGTGGCTCAAGCGGTAGCGCGCTCGCCTGGCATGCGTGTGGCCCGGGTTCGATCCTCAGCACCACATACAAACAAAGATGTTGTGTCCGCGGAAAACTAAAATAAATAAATAAATATTAAAAAAAAACTTTCCTGTGTTAATATATGAACACATGACCAGTGTAACTCCATATCATGTACAACCACAAGAATGAGATCCTAATTAGAATAAGTTATACTCCAAGTATGTACAATGTGTCAAAATATAATCTACTGTCACATATATCTACAAAGAACAAATAAAAAATTGAAAGGAAAAAAAAATAAATATTGCCATGTACTTTTGGGGGAAGCAGGTAGTAAATGACAGTCAACCCCTGAGCCACATCTTCAGACTTTTTAAATATTTTCTTTAGACACAGGCTCTCACTAAGTTGGTTAGGACCTTGCTAAATTGCTGAGGCTGGCCTCAGACTTGGGATCCTTCTGCCTCATCCTCCTGATCCTCGAGGATTACAGACATGTGCCACCATTCCTGGCTGCCATTTACTTGTTTCTCTAGAGAATCAGCTAACAGCTGGACATGGTGGTACACATCTGTAATGCCTCAAGAAGCTGAGGCAGGATGATCACAAGTTCAAAACCAGCTTCAACAATTTATCAAGGCCTAAGCAACTTAGCAAGACCCTGTCTCTAAATAAAATATTAAAAGGGGCTTGGAATGTGGCTCAGTGGTTAAGCACCCCTGGCTTCAATCCCCAGTATAAAAAAAATAAAAAATAAATCAGCTAACCATTTTGAATGCCAAATAGTTTGCTTATAATTATTTTGAGTACAAGAGCTCTGGATCAGAGTGATTTTATTTTTCTTCAGCACTTTTCTATTATAATGCAAGTATAATTTAAAATTTTTCTGAAATGCTAAAGAAACCAACAAAGTTGACAAGTGTTGACAAGTTCATTTAATCAATCCTGGCATACACTGGCACATGCAGGACTCAGAAAACAGTTGTTGAATAAAAATGATAAATGAGGTGATGGATATGCCAATTACCCTGATCTATTATACATTTATTATTATTATTATTATACATTTATTATTATTTATTATTATTATACATTTATTGCATAAATGTATTGATATATCACAGTTATTCTGTAAATATATACAAATTTGCTATGTTGCAGACATATATTGTGGTATCACATTATTTTTCCATAAATATGTTAATATTGTTACACATTGTATTCATGTATAGAAATATCCCATTGTTATTCCATAAACATATTCAATAACTATATCTTTAAAATTATACAATTAAAATTTTTAAATAGTGAAAATTAAATAAATAAGAAAATAGTTGTTGAATTCACAAAGTAAGGAGTTAGTTAAGAGGCAACTTATGTATAGAAGAAAATTAAGGGCTTTGCAGAGAGCCCAGGGATATCATTCCATTTTGGGTGGCCCAAAGAAGTTTCTTAACTTCCCTTAATCTCTACTCTCTTGTAGAGAAAATTTTCCATGGCTAATGCTACATGTTATCATAAGGATTAAACTTCATACATGCCTAAATGACTTAGTACAACATTGTAATAAGCATCAGTCTCCTCAGTTCTGCAGAAGATAGAGTAAAATAACACAAGGGTACAATCACAAGGGTGAAATTATCAAAATGTAAATGTGACCAGATGCAGTGGTGACACCTATAATGCCAAGGACTCAGGAGGCTGGGCAGGAGGATTGCAAGTTCAAGACCAGCCTTATACCTTAATGAGTCCTTGTCATAAAATAAAAGTAAAAAATGCTGGGGATATATCTCAGTGGCATAGCATCTCTGGGTTCAATTTCCAGTACCAAAAAAAAAAAAAAATACTCTTTTAAAAATCTTTTTAACCATGGAGTATAGATTGAATACAGCTTTGGCAACACACACCTATATTCCCAGAAATTTGGGAGTCTGAGGGATAGGAGGACCTCAAAAGTTCAAGCCAGCCTCAGCCACTTGGCAAGACATCATCTCAAAATAACAACAAAAAAAGAGGTTGAGATGTATAGCACAATGGTAAAGCACCACTGGATTCAATCCCTAGTGCAAAAACAAATAAATAAATAATAGCTTTGTAACAATGTTATTGTTTCTGATTTGAATAACTGTACTGGAGTCGTATATCTCAGAAACTGTACACTGAAGTATTGAGGGATAAAGAAGCACAAACTCAGCAACTCATTGTGTGTGTGTGTGTGTGTGTGTGTGTGTGTGTGTGTGTTTGGTGTGTAAAGCAAATAGGGCAAATGTAAACAGTACATCTAAGCAATAGATATACACAAGTTCTTTGTACTATATTTGCATCTTTTTGGTAAATTTTAAAAGTCAAAATAAAAACACTAATATAATAAATTTTAAAAGATTTATCTAACCACTTCCCAAAATCTACATGCAGGTAAATTTTATTGCAATTTCTTCAAAACAAATCTCTCTAGCTCTGTGAACACTGCTCTGTGTCATCTGTATTATTGATCTGCCTCTCTTGGTTTCATTTGCTCTTTGAAGATGCTAGTTTCTCTCTGGCACTAGGAAAAGACTGTCTTTGATGCTGAAACAAAATATACATATTTTGGGACTCACTGTGGAGAGGGACAACATGGGTTAATATGAAGAATTGAGCTGGGTTCAGTGGCTCACACCTATAATCCCAGCCACTCAGAAGGCTAAGGAAGAAGGATCACAAGCTGGGCATGGTGGAGCATGCCTGTAATCCCAGTGGATCAGGAGGCTAAGGCAGGGGGATTGTGAGTTAAAAGTCAACCTCAGCAACTTATCAAAGCCCTAAGCAACTTAGCAAGACCCTGTCTTTAAATACAATATAAGAAAAAATGACTGGGGATCTCACTCAGTAGTTAAGTACCCCTGGGTTCAATTCCTGGTACAAAAAAAAAAAAAAAGAAAGAAAGAAAAAAGAAAAAGAAAGAAAGAAGGAAGGCAAGAAAGAGAGATCACAGTTTAAGGCCAGCCAGCATCAGCAATTTAGCAAGACCTTATCTTAAGTAAAAAATAAAAAGTGATGGAGATGTATCTTAGTGGTAAATTATGCCAGGGTTTAATCCCCAATAGAAAAAAAATTAGGGAAGTAGTTGCTTTTTTCCCAATGATACAATTGTAATAATAGTAAATAGTAACAGACATAGTAAAAATCAAAACAGTAGAGAAAACAATGAAACGAAAAGTAAAAATGTCCTCCCCAAACTCATTCCACTCTCCATAGGAAGCTACCATCAATGAATGGTTTCTTGCATATTTTACCTCTAAATTTTATATATATACATATATGTATAAAATATATTTTAAGGAGATATATATTAATCTCTCTATATATTTCTCTATATATACATATATGTTTATGGATATATAATAACACCTTTACATTGTCAATGTTTATATAAACATACAGTTGTCCCTCAGTATCCTGGAGGTTTTTGGCTCAAGAAACCTCTCAGATAACAAAATCTTCAGACACTCAAGTCTATTATATAAAATGGCATATAGGGCTGGGGATGTGGCTCAAGCGGTAGCGCGCTCGCCTGGCATGCGTGCGGCCCGGGTTCGATCCTCAGCACCACATACCAACAAAGATGTTGTGTCCGCCGAAAACTAAAGAATAAATTTAAAAATTAAAAAATAAATAAATAAAATAAAATGGCACATAGACTATGTATATTTTCCCATATACTTTAATCCATCTTTACTAAATAAAGTGGTTTAAACTATGCCTACTACAATTTCTCCTAATATCAAAATACTCAAGAAAACATTTAACATAACACCTGTTACTCTTAACCCAAACAACAGGAAAATATAATTGCACTTTGTTGTTCTATTTCTTTCCTACTGATCCAGCTAGTTTAAAATCTAGATAATCTAATATTCTTTCTGCCTTTCTCTTTTTGCTTTCTTTCTATATTTTTTGGCTGACTCTTTTTGCATCCCATGCAGAATTCTTTGACTTGACTTTTTTTTTTTTAACCAGCCCTAAGAAGCTTCCAGGATCCCTGAGACCTGTATATTATTCTGAATAACTATATCCAAGAATGCAGATATTCTGAGCCAAGAAGCAGTTAGAAACTTGCTCAAAGATTTCCCTTTTTCCAGTGAACTGTTTCCTAAGTAAATCACCATCCATCCCTTTGGGGAAGGACTATGGAGCTCATTCTCAGCTATATTGTCCCTGATGTCTCAAAGTCCTGTCTTCTGGGAATTCAACCTCATTAGTCAGTGGGTCCCAAGAACTAAAATATGTGCAGGTCCCAAAACCGGTGAGCAAGTATGATTTTATGGAGTATTTGTTCTCAGCCCCCAGCTACCCATCCTTGATTTCTTCTGTGAGTATAAAACAAGCAAAGCACATCTGCTTTGTTCTTGAACATGCAGGATTTGATTACTCATCTCTACAATTCTTCCCTTGTTGGCCACCTGTCTTAACCTGCCTCTTGTAATGGTTGTGAACATCCAATTCAAGGAGGCTAAATCTTACCACTGGCCTCAATTGTTTCAGGGTTCTATTATTCCCTTTGTTATTGGTGAGGCTGGTTTTGTAATGGCCTTCTTCCCAATTACCCATGCTTTTAGAGAGCTAACACCAAATATTTTAATGATTTTATTTTTTATTTTTTTTATTTTTATTTATTTATTTTTTTTTTTTTTTTTTTTTTTTTGCTACTGTGTTGCTTAAGACATTGGTAAATTTGAACATTTCAGATACGGATGATAACAGTGTTCAATCTAGTATCTCAAGAGAGTGTAACCCAAACAATGAACTCTCCCCTCTCTATCTGATGTTCTGACTGTCTTTACTAGATACCCCCAGGACCCCCAGAGTACTCCCCAATTACATACTGACTAGGACTAGAAGCTCCTTTCAGTTGGCCTTTTCCTTTCTTGTCAGACCTAGTAAACCCCTAGATGAGTTATATTGCAAGTTAACAATGGCCAGAAGGAAAGATGGAGACAGAAGCTCTGGCATCATTGAGGAATTGAATTAACCAGTCTTAGAACTGCCTGCATCTTTTATTCTTATTGTGTGAAATTTAATAGTGAGACAAATTATTAGGCCACACTTGGTTAGGTATCATGTCACTTACTCCCAAAACTAATATTATTGATAATCCAATCTGTACAGTGGGGGAGAGGTGGCTTCTTAATTACCACTATATTCAGATCATACTGATTAATCAGAGCCAATTTCTAACACCACTGCTTAACTATTAGATCAATATAAAGCAAAGGTTTATTTAGACTAATAATAAAAGTACCAGCATCAGAAGCTACAACAAGGGCTGGGGATGTGCTTGCCTGGTATGCGTGCGGCCCAGGTTCGATCCTCAGCACCACATACAAACAAAGATGTTGTGTCCGCCGAGAACTAAAAAATAAATATCAAAATTCTCTCTCTCAAAAAAAAAAAGAAGCTACAACAATAGAATTACATTATATGGATAATGGCACTTATTTTTTTTTTTTTTTTTTTTTTTAGACAGGCTCTCACCAAGTATCTTAGGCTAGTCTCTAATTTTTCAATCCTTCTGCCTCAGCCTCCCAAGTGGCTGGAATTACAGGCATGTGACATGGCCCCCTGCTTAATACTGTGAATTCTAAATTATCTTGTTAGCTTATGCAATCCCAATCAAAACCTCAAGAGTTTGTGTGTGTGAATGTGTGTATGTGCACATGTCTGAGTATATGCATATGCATATAATCTGATGAAGTAATTCTAAAATGCAAATAGAAATGCAAAGGGAATAGTGAAGAGACTCTGGAGGGAGCAAGGCAGAAAGACTTGCTGTACAGCAAATACAAGCTCATTATGAAGCTATATTTGAAACAGCATGGAGATAGTACATGGATAGAAACAGATTTAAAATAAAGTACTCAGACAGACAAGTAATTTACAACAAAGCAGAGCAATAGCAGAAGGATGGATCTTTCAAGGAAAGATTCTGGAACAACTAGGTATCTACATAGGGAAAAAAGATTTGATTCCTACATCACATTTATACCAGAAGTTCATGTAATAAGGATTAATTACCCAAATTACTAGGCATTATGATACACAACTATAATCCCAGTGGCTCAGGAGGCTGAGGCAAGAGGATCACAGATTCAAAGCCTCAGCAATATAGAAAGGCCCTAAGCCACTTTGTGAGACTCTGTCTCAAAATAAAATATAAAAAAAGTCTGGGAATGTTGCTCAGTAGTTAAGCACCTCTGGGTTCAATCCCTGCTGAAAAAAAAAATTGAAAGATAAAACTTAAAAAAATGTTTAGAAGAACATTTTTAAGATCTTCTAGTAAGAAAAGAATTCTTAAGGGAAAAAAAATCAAATAAATATTCCATAGAGTAAAGAGGATACCTGATAAAACAGAAGATATTTGCAATGTAAAGCTACAAAAATATTTCATAGGCAGAATATATTTTTAAAGATATATGTTTGAAAATATATCTTTAGAAAAGGAAAATGTTTTAAAGAAATATATATTTTTTATTTTTTTAAATTTATTTATTTACTCTAATTTGTTATATATGACAGCAAAATGCACTTCAATTCATATTACACACATAAAGCACAGTTTTTCATGCCTCTGGTTGAACACAGAGTCACACCATTCATGTCTTCATACATGTAATGATGTCCATCTCATTCCATCATATTTCCTACCCACTTCCCCCTCTCTTCCCTTCCCTCCCCTTTGCTCTATCTAAAATTCCTCCCATGACCATCCCCGAATATATTTTTTAAAAAGGAAAAATCAGCTAATCCAATAAAAAAGAAAAAACAGAAAGTCTCATGTACTTGACAAAAAGATAGTTCCAATGACCAATAAATATAGGAATGGCCTCAAACTAAAAGTTTCTTCTCATCAAAAGAAACCATCTGTGAGGTCAATAGAGAGCCTACAACTTGGCAGCAAATTTTTACCCCTCACACATCAGATAGAGCACTAATCTCTAGGGTATATAAAGAACTCAAAAAGCTAAACACCAAAAAAACAAATAACCCAATCAATAAATGGGCCAAGAACATGAACAGACACTTCTCAGAAGAGGATATATAATCAATTAACAAATATATGAAAAAATGCTCATCATCTTTCACAATTAGAGAAATGCAAACCAAAACTACTCTAAAATATCATCTCACTCCAGTCAGAATGGCAGCTATTGTGAAGACAACAATAAGTTTTAGTGAGGATGTGGGGAAAAGACATACTCATACACTGCTGGTGGGACTGCAAATTGGTACAGCCTATACAGGAAGCAGTATGGAGATTCCTTGGAAAACTGGGAATGGAACCACCATTTGACCCAGCTATCCCACTCCTTGGTTTATACCCAAAGGACTTAAAAGTAATTTAAGGGACACAGCCACATCAATGTTTATAGCAGCACAATTTATAATAGCTAAACTGTGGAACCAACCCAGCTGCCTCTCAGTAGATGAATGAATTTTTTAAATGTGGCATATATACGAAATGGAATATGACTCAGCAATAAAAGAGAATAAAAGCATGGCATTGGCAGGTAAATGGATGATGTTGAAGAAAATAATGCTAAGTGAAATTAGCCAATCCCCAAAAAACAAATGCCGAATGTTTTCTCTGATATAAAGAGGCTGATTCATAGTTGAGTTGGGAAGGGAGCATGGGAGGAATAGATGAACTCTGGATAGGGCAGAGGGGAGGGAGGGGAAGGGATGGGGCAGGGGGTTAGCAAAGATGTTGGAATGTGATAGACATCATTATCCAAAGTACATGCATGAAGATATGAATTGGTGTGAACATACTTTATATACAGAGATATGAAAAATTGTGCTCTATATGTATAATATGAATTGTAATGCATTCGTGTATTTAAAAAATAAAATCAATTAAATATTTAAAAAATAAGACACACAAAAAAAGAGAAAGAAAAGAAAAAGAAAAAGAGCTCAACTGTATTTTTTAAAAAGGAAAATTAAAATGAAACTGCAGTGAGATAGTACCGTACACCCATCTGACTAGTAAAAGGTGTTTCAATGAGGACTGACAATAAAGCAGGCCTAACCAACTGCAACTGTAATGACCTAGCCAGGCCACAAATGCCAGCCATGAGGAAGCTGAGGCAGAGGGATCACAAGTTTGAGGCCAGCCCTGGCAACTTAAATGACAGACACCTGTTTCTAAATAAAAGTCTCTGAGGATATAGCTCAGTGGGTAGCACAACACCTGGTTCAATCCCCAGTATCAGGCAGGGGAAGTGGGATTGTAACAGCTTACTTGTGGCTCTTTGTGACAGTAAAGGCCTGAAATTCCATTTATTCAAACAGCTGAAGCTGGAAGATCCTGAGTTTTTTGTCAACCTGGGTAACATTGCAAGATTCTGTCTCAAAAACAAAACAAACAAAAAAGAATAACAATCTACTTACAGAAAAATAAATTGCTACAGAGAGTGCTTGACTTATTATTCAACTTGTCATTTCTCAGCTTTACAATGGTGCAAAAACTATATGTATTCAATAGAAACTGCACTTCAAATTTTGAATTTTTATCTTTCCCCATGCTAGCAACATACAGTTATGACATTTTCTGGGAAAACCCAGGGCTGCTGAACTACATCTCCAGAAATTTGTGTGAATTTGTGAAATCACCAAGGAAGCTTGAGAACCAGTTTACCTTTATCTTGGCAGCAGTGGGTAATATTTAACATGGTCTTTTTCTAATTTAGTTAGGGAAAATGGCTTTAAGCAAAATACAGCATTCCTTCATGCTCAAAACACTAGAAAAATTAGGGTTAGTAGAAACATACCTCAACATTATAAAAACTATATATGCTAAACCCAAGGCCAACATCATTATAAATGGAAAAAAATTGAAAGCATTCCCTGTAAGAACTGGAACAAGACAAGGATGCCCTCTTTCAATACTTTTGTTCAACATTGTCCTTGAAATTAGAGCAATTAGAAGAAAAAAATTAAAGGGATACAAATAGGAAAAGAACTCAAACTATCACTATTTGCTGATGATTCAATATTTAGAAGATCTAAAAATTCTACCAGAAAACTTCTAGAGCTAATAAATGAATTCAGCAAAGTAGCAGAATAAAAAGTTAACACCATAAATCAACTGCATTACTACATATCAGTGATGAATCCACTGAAAGAAAAATTAGGAAAACTACCCCATTCAAAATAGCCTCAAAAAAAAAATAACATATTTGGGAATCAATCTAACAAAAGAGGTGAAAGACCTCTATAAGGAAAACTACAGGACAAATAAAATAAAACCTCAAAAGAGGGAAAGATCTCTCATGCTCTTGGATAAGCAGAATTAACATTGTCGGGGCTGGGGCTGTAGCTCAGTGGTAGAGCACTTGCCTTGCACGTGTGAGGCACTGGGTTCGAGCCTCAGCACCACATAAAAATAAATAAATAAGGATATTGTGTCCATCTACAACTAAAAAATTATTTTAAAAAATAAAAAGAATTAACATTATCAAAATGGCTGTACTACAAAAGCAATCGTGAAACTCATTTGGAAAAATAAGAGACCCAGAATAGCCAAAGCAATCCTTAGTGAGAAAAGTGAAGCAGGAGGCATCACACTACCAGACCTTAAATTATACACAGAGCCATAGTAACAAAAATGGCATGGTATTGGCACCAAAACAGACATGTAGACCAATGGTACAGAATAGAAAACACAGAGACAAACTCACATAAATACAGTTATCTCATACTAGACAAAATCACCAAAAATATACATTGGGGAAAAAAAAAGGACCCTTTTCAACAAATGGGGCTGGGAAAACTGGAAACCCATATGTGGCAAAATGAAATTAAAAGCCCTAATCTCTCACCCTGCACAAAATTCAACTTGAAGTGGATAAAGGGCTTAGATACTAGAACAGAGACCCTGCACCTAATAGAAGAAAAAGTGACCTAAAATTTCACTGTGTCGGCTTAGGAACTGACTTCCTTAACAAGACCCCTAAAGCACAAGAAGTAAAATCAAGAATCAATAAATGGAATGGAATCAAACTAAAAAGCTTCTTCACAGCAAAGGAAACAATCAATAATGTGAAGAGAGCGCCTACAGAATGGGAGAAAATCTTTACCACATGAATCTCAGATACAGAATTAATCTACAGGATATATAATGAACTCAAAAAACTTAATACCAAAGGAGCAAATAACCCAATCAATAAATGGGCTAGGGATCTAAACTTCACAGAAGAAGAAATACAATTGATCAAAAAATGTAAGAAAAAAAATCTAATATCTCTAGCAATTAGAGAAATGCAGATCAAACTACATTAAGACTCCATCTTACTGCAGTCAGAATGGCAATCATCAAGAATACAGACAACAATGAATGTTGACAAGGATTTGGGGGAAAAGGTATACTCATACATTGCTGGTGGGACTAAAAATTAGTGCAATCACTATGGAAAGCAGTAAGGAGATTCTCAGAAAACTTGGAATGGAACCACCATTTCACCCAATTACCTGACTCCTCTGTTTATACCCAAAGGACTTAAAATCAGCATACTACAGTGACACAGCCACTTCAATGTTTATAGCAGCTCAATTCACAATAGCTAAACTAGGGAACCAGCCTAGGTGCCCTTCACCAAATGAATAGTTAAAGAAAATATGGTATATATACACAATGGAATATTACTCAGACTTAAAGAAGAATGAAATTATGGCATCTACAGGTAAATGGATAGAACTAGAAAATATCATGCTAAGCAAAATAAGCCAATCCCAAACAACCAAAGGTAGAATGTTTTCTCTGATATGCAAATACTAATTCACACTAATGGGGAGCTGGGGTGGCTAGGAAATAATAGAAGTACTTTGGATTAGACAGAGGGGAGTGAAGGGAGGGGATGGGTAGTGGGTAGGAAAGATAGTAGAATGAATCAGACATTATGACCCTATGTGCATATATGATTACATGACTGGTGTAACTCTAAATTATGTACAACCAGAAGAATGAGACGATGTATGATGTGGCAAAACGCATTCTATTGTCATGTATAACTAATTAGAACAAATTAAATTTTAAAAAAATCCATGCCCAGGGCTGGGGATATAGCTCAGTTGGTAGAGTGCTTGCCTTGCATGTTTAAGGCCCTGGGTTCAATCCCCAGCACCACACACACACACACAAAAAAAAATCCATGCCCGCCTTGGTGGCACATGCCTATAATCCCAGTGACTCAGAGGCTGAGGCAAAAGGATCACAAGCTCAATGCCAGCCTTAGCAATTTAGTGAGCTCCTGTCTCAATTTTTTTTAAAAAAGGGGGAGGAGGGGCACAGATGTAGTTCAGTAGTTAAGCACCCTTGGGTTCATTCCCAGGTACCAAAATAAATAAATAAATAAATAAATTCCGGCTTCTGGGAATGAAACATTAATGTAGGCAAAACTGAATCAACCGTGCTGCTCATAGTTAACATTCTAGGGCCAGATTCAAGTTATCTGACACAGAAACAATTGGAATATGTGACCAGGCATGGTAGTGCTCACCTGTAATTGCAGCTACTTGGGAGGCTGAGCCAGGAAGATTACAACTTGGAGACCAGTCTCAACAACTTAGTGAAACCCTATCTCAAATTAAAAAATAAAAAAATGGCTGGGGATATAGCTCAAAGGTAAAGCACTAGCCTAGCATGCATGAGGCATTAGATTCAGTCCCCAGTACCATAGGGAAAGAGTATAAGGAGAAGAAGACAGAATATACAATGTGCAGACAGAATCACTGCCTGATAAATAAAAACATTTGCTATGGGACTGGAGGTGTAGCTCTGAGATAGAGTACATGCCCAACATGCATGAGGCCCAGGGTTCAAACTCCAGTACTGGAAAAAAAAATGTGATTTATTAAAAGTAATAATCTCTGGGGTTAAGAAGCAAGAAGGAAACAGTTCCATGAGACTATTCCATGTTTAATTAATCTTTTATTGTTATACTACAATTACACATTATAATGTGATTCATGGTGGTATATTCATACACGCATATAACATAATTTGCTACGGAGAATGAGAGAATTGCCAGGAACCCATTTAGAAGGTCGGCAATTAAAAATAGACTTGGGATGGAAAAAAAATCTAACTAACCAGAAACTATATTCCAGAAAAACATATGTCTAGGATTGAAATTAATTAATATGAATGAAAGCTACTTATATCAGAAGGCACTCCCTGGTTCCACATCTAGTAGAAAAGAGAGAGAGAGAGAGAAAGAAGACCAGTATCCTTTCTGATAATATGTTTCTAGACATGCCCACCCAGGCTTGCTCTCCTTGTTCCCTAAACTTGGTTAGGTTTTTGGAAACAAAAAGGTGGCATTCAGGGGAGTGGCATTTTACTGTCCCCCCCCCCTTTTTTTAAAGGATGATACATTTTCTTAAGGTAAAAGCCCTAAAAAGGCTCAGGATTGGGCTGGTCACCAGAAACATCTAGTAATCAGGGGCTGAGACTTTCAGCCCATCCACTGAACTCAGGGAAGGGGACGTGGGAGTTGGTGATAGAAACCTATAAAACATCTTGAAGGAGGCAGAGAGTTCCTGGATTAGTGAGAACATGGAAGGACTTGGAGGATGGTACCCCCAGAGAGCATGCAAAAGCCCCCTGCACCCCCGCTTCTTTACCCTGTGTGTCTCTTCCATCTGGCTGGTCCCATATTGTGTTCTTTGTGTCAAATGAGTAAATGTAAGCATATTATTTTCTCAGTGTCAACAAGGAACTGATTCTAGGGATCTGGAATACTAAAATCCATAGTCATTCAAGTCCCTTATATAAAATGATGCAATATTTGCCTATGACCTCCTGTCTACTTTGTCATCTCCATATTACTCATAATATCAGAAATAATATGAATGTTAAAAAAGAGTTGTTATCCCACATTATTTATGTAATAGTAACAAGAACAAAAGAATCTATACATGTTTGGTACAGATACATTTTTTTCCATCTTATTTGTTTATTTCCACTAATGGGGAACCTGTAGCTAAAGGGTTATGAAGTGCTAACCTGAGTACATTGAGCCATTGGGTTAAACACTAAGTTTGCGATAGGATAAGAAGGTTGCTAAAAGAATGTGGCCAGGAGGGAAATGAAGAGGGAGAACTAGCAACTTACCAATCTTTAGGAGAGGATCTAACCGTGATCTTGGTTGTAAAGTAGAGGAATGAATTCATAAAGCATCTGAGGAAATCCACCTGTGCAGGGGACATGCCATCTATTCCATTCCCCGTGCCTGGTCGGTGCAGGGCAGCCCTCCCTTGTATCCTGGCCTGCTGCCACCAAGGAATGAGTAATGTCTGAAACCTCTCTGTTGAGTCTTCCAAGTTCTTCCTTTGAGATCAGTAAATAGCATGCTTCATTGTTCGTAGCCCTAGGGTTGAAGACTTGGCATAGTTGGCAAAATCCCAGAGGGAAACTTGTTGAATGGACTCTGGAGCTGGAAAAGGGCATGAAGTCTGCAGAGGAAATTCTAGGCAGGCCATAAGCCTGGATGGGATTTGAGGCAGCTCCCCTATTTGAGGGGTGGGGACATCTTCTGAGTATGAAGACATCCTGAAGACTCAGAAGGCTATTGCAAGTGTTGCAAGCAGCACCCAAAGCAGTCTTGGGAAAGTGCAAAGAATCCAAAGTAATCACAGGAAAGTGAAAGGAAACAAACAGAGTGGCTGCAATGGCCGAAAGGCCCCTGCTGTGTGCATTGAAGTCAGCCACAGACTGGGAACCACACAGGCTCAGCTCCTTAGAGGGCAGGGAGAGTTAAAACAAGAATGAAAACTCTGTTCAGCACAGGTTAACTGCAAGGATGTGCCATAGCACTTAGAACTTGTAGATAAGCATCTGCAGGTTACTGGCTACCTTTATGCTAAACTGAGGGGATACTGCGATCCAGAGCCCATATTCGGGTATTGGTGACTTATGAAAAATGGAACTCTCAGACGTGGGACCCATTCAGTGCATTCACTATTTCCAGCGATTCAAAAGCTGAGGTGAAGGACAAAAATGATAGTAGAAGCTAGATCTGTAATGGTTCAAAAGCAGGAGTGGCCTGAGGAGTCAGATCCAGACCTGTTCCCAGCTCAAGAGAGATGTTTACCCACCATCACAAAACCCTATACCCATAGAGCTGGCAGAACTGGGCTCTTGAGTTCAGGCAGGAAATATAAGGAAGTGTACCTGCATGGATGCTCCCCTTGTAGGATACTGGAGCAGAGAAGATAATGTTGAATGGTGTATCACTGCTAAAGTGGCTTCACCTTGCTTTATGCCAGTGCCCCTGATAACAGTGTGAGGTCATTACTAGCTTGGCTGCTTCTTGCCACTCACAGTATGTGACCAAATTCAGAAAACATTTCTATGCCAGAGGTGCCTGGGCCACTGTGTAAGATCTACAGGACTATTTTCAAGAACCGGGAATGAAGCATGCTATTTATGTGCAGCCTTTCCCAGGACCAAACAGCATGATTTTTACTGTCAGGATGAGGTGTTACATGCCACCCCCCTGTCCATTCATGGTGCCCTGATATCAATGTTATCCGCCTTAGTAATCTGATCCCTCCAGCAAGCAGCACAACTGACAGCAAATCTAGAGGAAGACAGAAAGATTGCAGCAGAGAATGGGCGTCCAAAAAACCCAGGCAAAACTCGAAGAGCCTCTCCTAGTCTCCCATACACAGATGTGAGCAGATTTAATAGCAGCAAGAGTAGATGAAAGAAAAATAGACGAACAACCTAATGCCACCCCAGTACAGTTACGAAGCAATTGCCAAAGGACTAAAAGTTTCAGCCATTACATCTCAATAAGGAAATGAAAGGGGAGGCCATCAAAAGGTGCTGAGAGCCATAGCCAAGTAGGAATGACACATGGCATTTTTGGTTGAAAGGTGACCCCAGCAAGCCATTGAGATGATAATGATTATGTTAAGATGTGCATTCAATTGGAGATTAGACCCCTGCTGTCTGCTTAGGCCTGCTACTTTGGAGCTCTCTGGTACTCCAGGAGAGTTCCCATTGGTTGGGGAAGTGCGGTAGGAGGGAATTCCGGAGGAGAGTTTTCCTGTTGGAGAGTGTGTCCTGGGAGGAGCTGAGTGGCATGGTTCGTCATTTTTTCCCGGGAGTGTGTGTGGAGTGTGCTGGTGGAGTTCAGAAATAAAGTTTGTTCCTGCTTCAGTGGCTCGTGATTTGTGCCCAGCCAGACTGTGGCAAAAAGGGAAGATTGGGGTACTCCAAAAAGAGAGAGACAAGCCTCTCCTATTAGGAGATGTAATGAAAGTAGAGCTCACAGCTCCCCCTCAGGAGTCTTTGGGCTCTTGGTTATGGGATGACTAGGGAAAAGGTCAAGGTTTAGAAGTCAGGGTATGTGCCATGTCTCTGGAGCAGAGGCCATATATAGAACTGGCAATGCGTTGGTCTTCAATGAACTTTCAGAGAATGACAGCATTGGTGGACATGGGTGCTGAACGTGCATTGTTAGATGGTAATCCTGAGAGTTCTCAGGCAGGTTAACTGATGTTGATAAATATGGGGCAAAAACAGTGAGAGTCTGAGCCATAATGTTGACTCTGTGGCTTGGACACCTGCCAGCCAATCCCTACCTGGTTTATAGCCTCCATTCCTGAATATTAATATCATGTGGGGTAAATGCCTATAGACAACCATGGGGGAGTCCATTTATGTTGCTTAGAGATTAAGTGTGTATTATCAGCTGTAAAGCCAATGTCAGGAGGGCTTGCTAAACACCCTCTTGTTGTTTCGCCTGCACCTCTCCAAATTGTTGCCACCAGACAATATTGGCTCCTTGGTGGCCAACAAGAGATAAGAAAGGCTATACATGAATTGACTAAAGTAAATTAACTTGCCCAACCCACAGCCCTTTTAAGTCCCCTGTCTGGCCAGTAAAAAAGCAGGATGGAATCTAGCACATGACAGTGGAGTAGAGAAAATTAAATAAGTGATTGCTCCACTTTATGCAGCCATTTCCAACATTTTCACAATTCTGAAAGAGTTATTGAAGTGTGCTGAACCTTGATAATGCCTTTTTTAAATTTTTTTTTGGGGGGGGTATCTACCAGGGATTGAGCCCAAAGATGGCTGGCTTAACCATTGAGCCAAGTTCCTAATCGTTTTTATTTTTTTATTTTGAGAGGCTGGCTTTGAACTTGTGATCCTCCTCCCTCAGCTTCTCAAACCACTGGGATTACAAGTGTGTGCCACTGCACCTGGTGTTAATTCTTTCTTCTTCTCCTTTTTCTTTCTTCTTTCTTTCTTTCTTTCTTTCTTTCTTTCTTTCTTTCTTTCTTCCTTTCTTTAATGGCACCAGGGATTGAACCCAGGGACACTTAACCACTACTGAGCCACATCCCTAGCCCTTTTTTTATATTTTATTAGAGACAGTATCTCACTGAATTGCTTAGGGCCTCACTAAATTGCTGAGGCTGGATTTGATGTCAAAATGCTCCTGTCTCAGCCTCCTGAGTCTCTGGAATTACAGGCATGCTCCACTGCGCCCAGCCACTAATGCCTTCTTTATCATAGATAATGTCCTTGAGAAAAAAGTCAAGACCAATTTGTTGTGTCACATGACTAAACCAGTCAGG
The DNA here is from genome assembly GCF_964194105.1 of Spermophilus citellus. Lineage (NCBI taxonomy): Eukaryota > Metazoa > Chordata > Mammalia > Rodentia > Sciuridae > Spermophilus > Spermophilus citellus. The sequence goes on along the minus strand of NC_138194.1, from coordinate 26,545,176 downwards.
GTCACTCCAGGCTGGCATGAAAAAATGACACAAAGACAAAAATACCTTTTTCTTTGGGCTCTGTGACAGCCCCTCTGAACCAGCTCCCACAAAGGAGGCAAGGCAGGCAAGAAAGAGAGGAAGCACACCTCAAACCCGGGTTTTATTAATGGGGGAGCTAATCCATGGAACATTCTATCCAAAAAAGGGCAAAAGGGTAGAATTACAACAAACAGATGCATGTAATTCAACCCCATCAGGTGACGCCCACTCTGAGAGCTGCACCTTTCTTATCTGAGGGGAGGTAAAGTCCACTTGCATTGCAGGGTGCAATACCAGTCCAGTACCTCTTACTCAAGAATTAAAAATATGTGCATAGCTCCTGTTCAGGGCAGCCCCGACACCAATTTGCCTTCAAGCAGAGAGGCCTACATTGAGTGTTTATGGTGGTATATCAACAATATCTCCATTGCCCCACAATGGGTCATGGTATGGTAACAAACCTGGTGTCTACCTCTGCTGATAAAAATGTTTACATAATGACCACATTTGATTTTCTTTCAGTGTTCACCAATGGTATTTACATATGTTTGACTGTTTAGCAAGAAGAGAATGGATTATAAAAACTGACCCTGGCTTGTTGGTACAATTCTTGAATATTATTTGGTCAGGTAAGATAAAAGGTGTACCTCAAACTATGATAGAAAAAGTTCAAGCATTTCTACTTCTCAACACAGTAAAGCAAATGCAATAATTATTGGGGCTACTGGGTTGTGGAGAGCTTTCATCCCTTATCTGGCTCAGTTATTACAACCCCTATATAACTTGTGCAGGAGGGGTACAGTATGGAACTGGACTGACTTGCACACTGAACCAAACAAACAGCAAATGGGACACAGAACTGTGGTAAATAGACACATCAAATCCTGCTAAGCAAGTTGGGCATGGGGTGGGGGGTGGGGTATACGCCTATAATCCCAGCGGCTTGGGAGGCTGAGGCAGGAGGATCAAGAGTTCAAAGCCAGCCTCAATAAAAGCAAGGCACTAAGCAACTCAGTAAGACCCTGTTTTTAAATAAAATACAAAATAGGGCTGGAATGTGGCTCACTGGTTAAGTACCCCTAAGTTCGATCCCTGGTACCAAAAAGAAAAAAAAACTGCTGAGCTTCATGCCACTCCAAATGGCTTTGAATGGGGCTTATGGCAGCAGATTAAGGGACATTATACCCTGATTCGATTTTGGTCACAGTTATGAAAGGGGCAGAAGAATGTGAAAGTTTGTTGGAAAGACACCTGTGTGCCATTTATGCTATCCTTTTTGCCCTAGGGCCCATGATCAGAAAAGCATCAGTCAGCTGGTGAAAATACGATGACTAGAGAAAGCCCCAGCAAAAATAAATAAATAAATAAAACTAAGTTGCCACTTGTCTACATCATCTATTAAAACCTACAGGACAACAGACTATGTAGACACACAGGACACACTGGGGCTGCCCATAAAGATGTCTGATGCCATTACTACGTGCCAGAACTGCCTCGCCTGCTCTCAGTGCTACCCACACAGCTGGATGCCACTGAGGGGTTACATCCCTCTTCAGTGATGGTAGATTGCCGCGTCCGGCGAAAAGGACCGAGTCCGGCGGGAGACGTCGGGGTTAAAAAAATTCACAGGACACCAAGGTTCTTCATCCAGGGAGAGTCTCTGTCTTTATTATCTCAGCTCATACTTATATATTTCTTTCAGACAGAATGGAAAGTTACTGGTAGGCGGAAGCAAGGACGGAGGGGGGCAGGTGGTCCTTGTCGACTCATACTAAGCCTTCAACCAGGAACCTTATCAGACCCAAGCAGGTCAGGACGTTCCCACATGACCATTATAGGCTGAATATGAAAACAGACACCACAAATCTTTCAAGGCCTTGGGAGCTGGCCTCTTTGACGTGCACAACAAGAAACCAGGGCCGGCACCAAGCCCCGGGGGCCAGGGGGGATCCGAGCCAGCAGTAGATAGACTATAGGGGCCCCTTACCAGAAGGGAACAAAAATGCTTTGACTTGTGTGAACACAGATAGGCTTGATGCAATCCTTCCTCAACAAAAGAGACAATCGGAAGGTAGCTATGAAAAGACTGATCCAAAGCCAGGAGCAATGGCACACACCTGTAATCTCAGCAGTTTAGGAGGCTGAGGATCACAAGTTCAAGGCCAGCCTCAGCAATTTAGCAAGGCCCCAAGCAACTTAGCAAGAACCTGTCTCAAAATTAATAAATAAATAAATAAATAAGAAAGAAAGAAAGAAAGAAAGAAAGAAAGAAAGAAAGAAAGAAAGAAAGAAGAGACTGATCCAGTTGTATCCAGTGGCCAACCATAAGTTATCAAAAGTGACCAAGGAACCCATTCCACAGGCCATGACATATAACAGTGGGCTCAAGACCAGGACATATTATGGATTTTCCCACCTGTCTTACAATCCAACAGTAGCCAAGCCAGATTAACTGAAAGTATGAATGGCCTTCTGAAACAAACTTTAAGAACTGAGATAAACTCTAAGAAGGGGTAGACTGCTCAACTGCCTGAGACATTAAGGACACTAAATGAGAAACCCAGACATCAGGGACCTGCAGCCATTTCTATGTTACCTCACCCATGGCCAACATCGTTAAGGTTACAGAAAATGGGCACTTCCACTGAGCATTTTCTTAGACTGTCCTGGGGCACAAGTAACAACTTACCACTTCTGGATCCTCAAGACAGCATATTGGAGACAAGGAGCGTTACTTGGCCATAAACTGTACAAGTAAGTCCAATGGTTCGCCCTACTGACCCCTTGGGGAAACCAAGAATGCCTAAACTTATACATTAAGTCTACTGTATAAGGAACCTGGCTCTAACAGGTGCTGTTAACACTTTATATCAGTTATATATTCCTGAGATGTCTTATTCTTTCTGTAAGGGTCCGGCAAAGCATCGGAGAAAGAGACCACAGGAGACTAGCTTCATGCAATGGCAAGGGGGATTTATTAGGGATCCATTCCAGCGCGCTGGGGCTCCATGCTCACTCAAGAAGGGAGAGCAGCCCAGAGCCCAGAGCAGAGGTCAAGCAGAGCTTAAGTACACTTTTTGGAGAGGGCAGGGGGCTTTGCATACATCAGAACAAATAATCATGAGGCGCGGGAAAATTGAACAACAACTCTGATACATGATTAGTCCATTCATTGGCGGGAACAGTCTGGGCAGGGGTGATTGGTCATTCCTAAGCAGGGTACACATTTAAACTGATTGGTTTTGGAGCCTAGATGCTTACGTGCCGTGCTACTCGGAGCCCTTAGCTATTGAACAACCAGGGGACCAGAAGAAATATTTACTGGGCAGTTCAGGTATTGTCCTAACAGCTACAGAGATTACAGGTTCCGGGGGTAGCAGAGGAGTTGTAACAATGCCTTGTCTTTTACTTTTTAGCCCAGGCCTCGCCATTTAGAGACTTTACAATGCCCGGTCTTTTACACTTTAACTCAGACTTTTGCAGCTTAGAATCAGCTTAGAAATTTTACCTTTACATTTCTATGTCCCTGAAGTACAGATAGAGTGGTATGGTGCACTTGCCCAGGCTAGCCTATTGTGCAGGCTACTTTACTAATACAAGATCATACTATAACCTGTATACTGCCTCATGGAGCTGATTTGCCATCATCAGGGTCTATTAAACATTTGCCATAGTCTTCATAGGTAGCAATAAGTAACCTATTCCTGGACTGGGAAACAGGAAGTTGCATACCATGCCAATCAGACTGACAGTTGGATCTGCTCAAAACTCCCTGTGACTGCCGCACAAGGACTTTCCTGGGGAGTCCAACCCACAAATGAATGAGCTTGGATAAAACTAGACTAGAACACAATCTCTCTCATGTCTTAACCCAAGTACCTACACAAATGAATGCTATCTTAATTAGCTTAACATGCTTGCTGATAGGTTCTTGCTCTTGGTACTGCTATTGTAAGATATGGGTGCAGTGAGTCTCAGAAGCCCTCTCCTGAGGGCTGTGAGGCACTGAAGGGTTGGAGTGTTGGATTAAACACTAATCAGTGCCTAGGAAAACTGGCAGTGAGATAAAAAGTTCCATGTGACTCTGCAGTCTGTATACAGGGTAAAAATGGGAGTTCATAACCCACTTGAATCAAATGTATGAAATATGATATGTCAAGAACTATGTAATGTTTTGAACAACCAATAATAAAAATTTTAAAAAAATACTAATATAAAAAAAGTTTTCTAAAAGAATGTGGTAATGTGGGGAAAGGAATGGGGAAGCTGATCACTTTGCTTATCTTCAGTCTTTAAGAGAGGCTCTAAACAGAGTGACCTTGGTTGTAAAGTAAAGGAATGTACTCTTAAACCTTCTGAAGAAATAGCTGGGCGTGGTAGTGCATGCCTCTAATCCCAGCTGCTTGGGAGGCAGAGGTAGGAGGATCACAAGCCTGAGGCCAACCTCAGCAATTCAGCAAGGTCCTAAGCAATTTAGCAAGAAAAAGAATTGGGCATGGAGCTCAGTGGTAAAGTGCCCCTGGATTCCATTTTCAGTACCAAAACGAAAAAAGAAAAGAAAAGAAAAAGAAAAACACCTCAAGAAAATGATCTGTGTAGTGGGCATGCAGCCTTCCTATATATTCCTGCTGCTTGTGGATTGTGGAGCTGCTCTCCATGTATCCCAGCCAGCTGCTGTGAAGTGAGTGAGATATAAATGTTCAGAATCCCTCTGTTGCTGGGGTCAGTGGTAATCCCAGCTCCTTGGGAAACTGAGGCAGGAGGATCATGAGTTCAAAGCCAGCCTCAGCAACAGCAAGGTGCTGAGAGACCCTGTCTCTAAAAAAAAATACAAAATAGGGCTGGGATGTGGCTCAGTGGTCAAGTGCCCCTGAGCCCAATTCCTAGTCCCCCCCCCCAAAAAAAAAAAACTCTATTGAGTCCTCCAATGTCTTCCTTTGAGATGGATAAACAGTATGCTCTATGCTCAAGGCATTTGTAGCCCTGGGGTTGAACACCATTTTAGCAAATTATTTCACAAGGAAGGTGTTATGGAAACCCCCAACTTATAGCCAGTTAGTCAGAACCACAAGTGGCTTCAGACTTGTGATTGGCATCTAACTTAGGGGTAGTCTGAAATCTTAAATTGTGGAATCCAATGCTAACTCTAGGTAATTAGTGTCAGAGCTGAATTTATTTAAATGTTGGACAGCCATATGGTATCTGCAGAATCAGACAATTGGCTGTTGGTATTAGAAAACACACTGTGGGGCTGGGGCTGTAGCTCAGTGGCAAAGTGCTTGCTTTGCATGTGTGAGGCACTGAATTCAATCCTTAGCACCACATAAAAATAAACAAATAAAATAAAGGCATTCTGTCCATCTTACAACTACAAAAAAAGTTTAAAAGAAAATGCATCGTCAACTAAGATGTGCAAGAGATTCCATTGCTCAGAACAAACCACTAATATAAATGAACCAAAGAACAGAAGGACTTTAATCGACACTTAAATATCATTGTAGTTTATTTCAGGTTGCCCAAGTGCCCATTTGAGAGGTTGCTTAGCAACCTGCTGGATATGTAATTAACATTTACCCTTAGTGCTCTACTGGGCACCGCACTGATGACCATGCCTCCACTTTTCACTTTGATACCACTGGTTCTTGTAACTCAACCTTGAGAGGGTTAAAATACTATGTTTGCCTAACATTGTCTGCAGCATAGTACATGTAGAAAACTATCCTTTGTTCAGACCTCCAGATAATTCAGGGACAATCTTAGAAAGCTCTGAAAAAAAAAAAAAAAAAGAGGATTGCCAAAAAGGATTGCCAGGCATGGTGGCACACACCTGTAACCCCAGCAACTTGGGAGGCTGAGGCAGGAGGATTGCAAATTCAAATTCAGCAACTTAGTGAGACCCCATCTCAAAATAAAAAGATATTTGAATCAAATGTATGATATGTCAAGATCATTTATTGTCTTGAGCAACTAATAAAAAAAAGAGCTAGGGATGTGGTTCAGTGATTAAGCGCCTCTCGGTTCAATGCCCTAGACCAAAAAAAAAATTTACATAATGTGTTAGTCCGATTTTCATCAATGTGGCAAAATAACTGAGAGAAACTACTTTAAGGAGGAATGACTTATTTTGGCTTGTGGTTTGAGAGATTTTGGTCCATGGTCTCTGACTCCATTACTTTGAGCCTGGGATGAGGCAGAGCTTCGTGGCAGAGAAGACATAGTGGAGCAGGTGCTGCTCACTTCATGGTGATTGGGAAGCAAAGACAGAGAGAGGGAAAGGGGTCAGAACAGGAAATACTCTTCCAGGTCATGCCGCTATTGATCTAACTCCTCCAACTAGGCCCCCCAGCTTAAAGTTTCTGCCACGTCCCCAAAATTCCATCAGCTATGAATCCACAAATGGGTTAATCCACTGGATCAAAGTCCTCATGATCCAATTACTTCCCACTTTTCTTTTTTTTTAATTAATCAATGAACATTACTGCAATGGAAACCAAGCCTTCAACACATGAGACTTTGGGGGATATCCAGACCCAAATTATTACATATAGTAATAAGTAAAAGTAAAACTTTCTAATAAAATCTGTTCCATTTCATAATTTAAAATTTGAATTAGGTTTTACTAACAGATACTTTCTTGAAATAACCACACACCACCCCTAACCAAGAGCTTTCACCAATGATCACTTCAAATACTTAATGGTCATTATCAATAAGCAACTTTCACTAGATATTGATAAAAATATAAAATTTTTTATAAAAGCTGACAATAACCTACAAGAGTCAACATTATCTTTCAAGAACCTAACAGCTGCTTCTTGTTTTTTTTTTTTTTTTTCTTTTTGGCGGTATTAGGGATAGAACCCAGTATTTCACACATACTAGGCAAGTACTTTGTCATTGAGCTACATCCTTAGCCTTATTTATTAGTTAGTTAGTTAGTTATTGTGCTATTGGGTACTGCAGGGACATTCTACCACTAGGCCACATTTTGTCATTTTAAGATGGCCTCAGCAAGACAAACCTTGAACTTGCTTTATCCTCCAGAGTAGCTAGGTTTATAGGTATGTAAGTATGTGCTACCATACTCAACCACAATAACTCTTTTTTTTTTAATCAATAAATGTACTGTAGACATTTATTTTCTTTCTTTCCTTTTTTTTTTTTTGGGGGGGGGGGTGGTACCAGGGAGTGAACCCAGGGGTGCTTAACCACTGGACCACATCCTCAACCCTTCTATTTTTTATTTTGATACAGGGCCTTGCTAAGTTTCTGAGACTGGCTTTGAACTTGGGATCCTTCTGCCTCAACCACCGGAGCCACTGGGCTAGCAGTCATGTGCCACCATGCCCAGCTGTACCCTGTGTTCTTAAATACCTGCAGACCTTTCTAGCAGCTACATCTTTATCCACCTACGTATGGGTGCCTTCTACAAAAGCCGTACAGAGAGGACCCATGCACATGTCCAGGTGGCAGAGCTCCTCATTGGTCATGCTCAGTTTGTCATGGCTTATGAGCTTCAGGTGATGTTCATCATGTCACCACCCAGTAGCAGAGTAGTTCATCATCAGACCCTGCTCTATCTAGTAGGATTATCTTCCAAAGAGCCCTTTGTCAACACATGGCCAGAGGCTACCAAGCCAAGGGTTCTCATCACCCCAGTGGTTAGAAGACCAATTTCTCAAGGAAGATTTAAATTCTATTCATGGAACAGCACTTGCGGAAATTCTGGATTAATAGAAAGAATCTGTCTGTATGGCCAAACAAGAAATCCAATGCCAGCTCTTTTAGGTATCAGCTTTAAGACTTTTAGAAAAGCTACCTAACATTTCTGAATCCGTTCTGCCACATGTACCATGGAAGAGAATGGTAGGTGGAGGGAGAGTAGGAAGATAGATTAAAGGAGAGACAGAGAGCATTGTACATTAAATTCTGCTCATTTTGGTTTCCAAGATGTAACGAGGTATCTAATTAGAGATCTGTTCTGGAATTCACTCATTTAACAAGTATTTACTTGTTGTCAGGCACTTTTTTTAGGGGCAAGTGATATAATAACAAGCAAAAATGGACCTTGAGAGCTTGTTTGTAGGTTCTAGCAGGGGAGCCTAGCTACTCACATACCCTGCAGGAGAATGGTCCTCCTCTATAGGGAAAGATTGTCTTCTTTGACAACATGCAGCTTTAAGAGGGATGCACACTGAGTGGGAGGCAGAAGGGGACACCTGTCTAGCCAGCCAGATCAGCCAAATCATCCCTGGCCAATCAGCTGGGTGACAGATGTCACAGCCAGATCACCCTTATATCTTAATAACAAGCAAAATGGAAAAATAAATCTTGCCCCTCTGGAACCTTTAGTTATCATTGGGAGAAATAGAATACAACTTAAAAAATAGGTAAATTATAGAGCTCAATATAAGTTTGAAGGAAAATTAACCTATAAAGGGGGAGAGAGAGTTCAGTAAAAGAAAGGTTGGTTATCAATTTAAAGAGAGACATCAAAGAGACTCCATAAGGAAATAAAGACTTGAAGGAGGCCACAAAGCAAGGCCCGTGTACTCTGGAGGAAGAAGATTCCAGGAGAGAACCGGAAACACAGAGGTCTTTGGAGGAAGTAGCCTGCATGTGCCAGGGACAGCCTAGACCATCAATGGCAGGAGCCCAGTTAGCAATGGGATGGGAGGTGAAGTGAGGGTTAACAGTATCCAAAGGTTTTTAAACCTGTGGGGTACCAAATAGAGAAGAAAGGAGGACCAAGGAATAAGTCCTGGACATTTTAACATGACATTGTAGAGGACAAAGGAGATATCAGCAAAGGAGTGTGAGAAGGTACAAGGGGTATAACCAGAAGAGTGGCATCCTGAAGATGGAAAAAAGCAATTTAAGTATTACGAGGAAGCCAGGCATGGCCACGTGACTCCATAATATACCAGCTACTTGAGAGGCTAGGACAGGATCAGAAGTTCAAGGTCAGACTGAGCAACTTAGTGAGGTCCCGTCTCAAAATAAATAATAAGTGTCTGTTGGTGGTGGTGTTCAGTCAGTGGTAGAGCACCACCAAATTCAACCCCACTTATTTTTCCATCTGTTTATCTTTTTTTTTTTTCTGGAGGAATATGAAAGAGATATCACTGAAAGTAGGGACAAGATGGAAGAAATGTAAGTCTGAGAACGACGGAAACGTGATATAACCACTCAGCCCAGGGGGTAAGGTATTGACGAGGAAAATGGGGCTGGGGCTGCTAGACAGCATCTGCTGGACTCTAAGGGGGACCAGTGGATCAACGTGACATGGGATATTTATTTGCTTCTTTCCTTCCTTCTTCCCTGTCTTATACCCATGGGTTCAGTGTGAGCCAAGAGAGGGTGGGCATTTAACCAGGTTTGGGGTTCACCAAGCGAGTGGTGAGAAGTAAGCAAGTAGGCAAGGAACCAGGGGTATCTGCACGGAAGGATTATGATGATAAACCCTGAAATGTAAGTTGGGTAAGGCAGGCAATGAGAGGATTTAAGGAAAGTGAAAATGTGGTAGAACTAGAGGATGAGTTTCCCATGAGGTCACAGGACCTGCTGGAGTTCACATGCCACAGAGCATGAGCCCAAGTCAGGAACTGATGGTCAGAAAGTGAATATTTCAAATTAGGACTTGAAAAGGTCGTACTTCTTATCCATGGCAAGGGTGTGGGAATGGGAATAAAACAGCGATGTGAAAGTGGCTGGCACCAAAATAAAGTCACTTATGTCAATCCCTAACAAATGGAGGGGCCATGAAGAAGGAGTGCTCATGCACAAATGCCTACAAAAGAGGCATCATAGCAAGAAACTTCCACACATCCTGCACAGGTACCTGAAACAGGCCTTAACAAGGGAAATTCCTCATGCCAGATTACCATACTATACAAGGACACTTACCTAGCAGCAGCATCTCCACTAACAAACTAATGCCCTTGAAGCCAATGATTTGCTCAAAAAAGTCTATGTGTACCTCTCACCTTTAAAAGTCTCCCTTTTCCCCCAATTCACTCACATATGCCTCTCATCCATCATAGCACACACAGCCCATATTGACATCCCCTGTTATTCTCCAATAAACCATTTGTTCTGGATAAGCTGTCTCTCTGAGTTTCTTTTTAGGCCGACAGAGGAAGAGTTTTGGAAAAAAGAGGCCACATGGGGTGTGGTGGTACAAGCCTGCAATCCCAGCAGCTCAGGAGGCTAAGGCAGGAGGATGGTGAGTTCAAAGTCAGTCTCAGCAATTTAGCAAGGCCCTAAGCAACTTATCAAGATCTTGCTCAAAATTAAATATAAAAAGAGCTGGGGATGTGGCTACCACTACTAGACCAGTTGAATTAGAGTCTTTGAGGTTGAGGATTTCCATTTAGAGTTTAAAGGAGGCTGAGGCAGGAGGATGACAAATTCTAAGTCAGAGGCCCTAAAAATTTAGCAAGACCCTGTCACAAAAAATAAGTTTTTTAAAAAAGGGCTAGGGATATGGCTCAGTGTTTAAGTACCCCTGGGTTCAATCACAGGTACCAAAAAATTTAAAAAATTAAAAGACAAATATAAAATGTGATCAAAATTTAAATACAGGAACAGTGGCACATTTCTGTAATCCCAGTGACTCATGAGGCTCAAGTAGGAGGATCACAAGTCCAAAAACAGCCTCAGCAACTTAGCAAGACTCTCAGCAACTTTGTGAGACCCAGTCTTGAAGTGGTACCCCCTTTCTCCACAGAAAAGCCCTCTTCACCATGGCTGATTTTAGGACTGTCAGCAAAAGAGTCTCTGCGAAAGAGTCCAATGTAGATAAACTTCCTATTTTCATGTTGCCCTGCTTTACTTGGCCACTAGCAGCGAAGATACCCACACTCCAGGTGCTGGACACCCCCTTACAAGTTTTACACAAACATGTATCCAGTATAGTAGTTTGTAGAAATGTGAAAACACGGCCTCTGGCCTTGAGCTGGGGCTTCACAGAGATGTCTACATTTTTAAGATAAGTTACAAATGGGCTCCATGGTAACAGCTGGCAGGGGGAGGAAAGAGAGGGGAGGAGAAGCTCTCCCCTTCTCAGGTGTTGTCCTTGAAGGGTTAACTTGCCCAAAACAGTGAAAGAAAAAGCTGCTTTTATGTGAACTTCTGCAGACTGTGAACTTCTGAGCCCCTCCCCTTACATGCTGGGTATAAAACTCTGAAACTCCCTGAACTCCAGGGGATTGATTGATTACAGCAAAATCTGTGCCCTCTGAACCTGTCTGCAGCCAAATAAAACTATTTCCTGCTATCTTCGGTGCCTTGCCTCATTTGTCCCTACAACAGTCTCAGAATAAAAATAAATAACAAGGACTGGGCATATAGCTCTATGGTAAAGCAATCTTGGGTTAAAACCCTAGTACAAAAAAAAAAAAAAAATCAAATATGTACCACCCAAGACTAGAAAATAAAAATAAAAAAGCAAACTCCTTCTCTCCTAGGCTCCCACGTGGTAGGCATTCATATATTTTTTTTTTTAATGAATGAATGAATAAAATGAGGTTTTATGTTCTCAGAGCAGTGCTTCTTAAAGTTGACTGTGCATGAGTCACCTGGGAAGCTTGTTAAAATACTAATACTTATTTAGCTAGTTTGGCTGGAATTCTTGCATTTAAGCAGAGGATGTTAGCCAGGCTCAGTCATGTACATCTTTAATTCCAAGCAACTGGGGAGGTTGAGACACTAGGATCACAAGTTCAAGTCCAACCTGAACAACTTAGCAAGACCCTCTCTCAAAATTAAAAAAAAAAAAAAATGGAAAGGACTGGCATGTAGCTCAGTGGTAGTGCACTCAATCCCTGGCCTGGATCCTCAGTGCTGTAAATAAAAAAAAGGATGTCAGGTTTTTGCTTCACAGGGGAGCCTCTGATAAGCAAAGGGGTGAGAGATGTTTTTTGTGCTATTGAATAGGAACTGTTGAAGAAGTAGATACCAGGCCACCAAGATGCATTAACTTTTAAGTTATCAAAAATCAATGAGAACTAATAAGAACTAATGCACTCTCATGCCACTATGCCTTGAATGCTGATGAGCTTCACCCTAACCCAGGACCTTTTTCATGGATGGCACTCCTACTTCCCTTGAGTCACTTCCATTTCACCTGCCAAAATTCAAATTCAAATTTGGTCCCACCCTACCAAATGGCACACATTCTCTGCCCCACATTCTCCTTCCAAATTCACCTCTCACTTCTGCCCCAGGGTGGAAGAATGGGGAGAAGGGGACAGGAACTGCCCATCTCACCCCCTCAGAAGCACTGCTCACATCTAAGCAGACTTTAAAGCGAAGGTGCAAAGCAAAGTGAACTGGCAACACCTGTACCTAAAATGTCCCCTCTGTGTTGTATCACCTCAATCCAATCAATGAGGCAGCATCAGCAACCGGCTTCTACTCCTCAAAAATGACAAGACCATAAAAGACAAGGAAAATGTAACTGCCCTGCTTAAAAGGAAAATAAAAGGAGGTGACAGCTAAATGCAACATGAGATCCTAGAGAAGATCACAAAGAACATCCTCAGGGCAACTGGAGGTATTTGAAGAGGTCTGTGGGTTGAAAGGCAGCACTGAGTCAGAGTTGATTTCCTGATGTTTATGTCTATTCCCCACTCACTCAGTAGTATGTACGTAACATGCACTAAAGTGCTTTAAAGTAAAGGGGCATTATGTCTGTTAGCACAAAGGGACTAGGCTGGATGCAAACTTCACAGATCATCTCAGCCTCTTATTCCGAAACAGGATTACACCCAGGGGAATGGACCCCTCTCCTGGTAGAAAATGAGCCATTGGCCAAAGGAGGAGTTTGGGCTTATTATATAGGTTATACTGAGAGGTATAGTGAGTGTCAGTTTGGGCACTTAGGAGTTTGGGGTTTTTTTTGTTTGTTTGTTTCCTTGTTGGTTTTGGTTTTGGTTTTGGTTTTGGGGTCAGTGGCCAGCACCTGGAGAGGATTTATCTTGGAAGAGATTAATGTTTCCCAGAGACTATCATTCTAGGTTTGATAAAGCACTTTCTTCCCATCTGTGGCCAGCATCTTTAAAAAGGATTTATCTTGAAAGAGATGAAAGCTATCAATGTATGTCTTTCTTTTTCAGTCCCTTTTCCCAGGCTGCACGATCTTTGGGTTTTTCAATTTCCTAATCTATCTAACAATGTCTACAACAAGTCTCAAAATGATTCTGAGAAACATGTAGTACTATTACAATGGATGGAAGAAGGCGAGAGAATCTGATAATATACTCAAATCTTTTGTAATATTTTTTCAACGTTTTTGAATGTCTGGAAATATTTCCAAGTAAAAAGTGAAAAAAAATCGAACACTTATTTTTCTAATATACTTTTTTTTTTTGGTCAAAAACACGCTGGGATCAGTGGTACATGCAAACCCAAAGGGCTAAGGCAGGAAGATCACAAGTTCAAGGCCAACTTGGGTAATTTAGTGAGATCCTTCCTCAAAACAAAAAATAAAAAGGGCTAGGGATGCCAGAGGAATGAAAAATTGTGCTCCCTTTGTGTACTATATGTCAAAATGCATTCTACTATAAAATTAATTATTTTTTTAAAAAAAGGGCTGGGGATGTAACTTAGTGACAGAGTACCCCTATACTGAAAATAATAATAATCATAATATGTGCTCTTTATGGCAGTAATTATATATATATATATATATATATGTGTGTGTGTGTGTGTGTGTGTGTGTGTGTGTGTGTGTGTATATATATCATATAAAATATATATGATATATCTTTTACATATATATGTGACATATAATTATAGTCATCAGAATAAACTATTCTTAACTTTTTGGTATATATTATTTCAATCTCAATAAAATTTCTGATTAAGAAGTCAACATTAAGGCTGGGGATGTAGCTCAGTAGTACAGTGTGTCAGGTCAGTGGCAGTGACTTAGAACAAAGCAGCCCCGGCTGGAAAGAAAGGTCAATCAGGAGCAGAGGGAAACACCTGTCAATCAGCGGAATCTCCTGACTAACGCCTGTCAATCAGCAGGGTCTTCTGACCAATCCTGGATTTCAGCCAGCTCCCCTAACCAACTCCAGCGGGACAAGGGACTCTAAAAACACCTTTTCCTGTCCCAAGCCCTTCCCTTCCTGCCTAAGCCCCATAAAAGTCCAGCTCCCACGCGGTTTCTCCTCAGACCCTCCTCCTGTCCACTCTGTAGGTCTGATTGATTTCTGTCCGGGAGTGATCTCTCAAATAAAGCCTCATTCTTTGGCAGCCTTTTTAAATCTGCCTCCTTTGGTCTCTGCTCACCTTGCCTGATCTCACACAGTGCTTGCTTACCATGAACAAGGTCCTGGATTCAATCCCTACTAGCACTAAAAAAAAAAAAAGAAAGAAAGAAAGAAAAAAAAACATTACTTCATAATAAGCACACTAGATCACTCCATTAGTAAAAATATTAGATCACTGAAAATGATCAAATAATGACCCAAATTTTGTATTTTCAGCAAGTGTATATGGCCACGTCCTCCACCTAGTCTCTCAAACATGGAACAACTAATTGCTCCCATTGGTGTGAAAATGACAGAGAAAAAGGTAAACCACAGGCCATTCCTGCCTGGCTGTATAGACAAGACAGTCCTGACAGCTGAACCAGAGGGGAGAATCCTTCCTCAACCATGCACAGGAAATACGTGTTCCAGGGCACATAGATGATGAACAAGATCATCATTGCTGCCACATGGCTCAGAAGGATTGCAAATTCAAAACCAGCCTTAGCAAATTGGTGAAGCCCTAAGAAACTTAGGGAGTTTCTGTCTTAAATAAAAAAATAAAAAGGGCTGGAGATAGTCCGGTGCAGTAGCACACACCTGTAATTTCAGCAGCTCAAGAGGCTGAAGCAGGAAGATTGTGAGTTCAAAGCCAGCCTCAGCGAAAATGAGGCACTAAGCAACTCAGTTAGACCATGTCTTTAAATAAAATACAAAATAGAGCTGGGGATGTGGCTTAGTGGTCGAGCGCCCCTGGGTTCAATCCTCAGTAACTAACTAAATAAAAGATCACCACTTCCTTAATGAATCCTCCATCTACTATTATTTTTATTTATTAATTTTTATGTGGTGCTTAGGATCAAACCTGTGCCTCACATGTGCTAGGCAGTCTACCACTGAGCCACAATCCCAGTCCCAGAATCCTTCCCAATTTATCAGACTTAACCTTCTGGCTACACACTTGTCTTACACTAAACTTTAAGAATTTGAGAAGTGGGCTGGGGATGTGGCTCAAGCGGTAGCGCGCTCGCCTGGCATGCGTGCGGCCCGGGTTTGATCCTCAGCACCACATACCAACAAAGATGTTGTGTCCGCCGAGAACTAAAAAAAATAAATAAATATTAAAAATTCTCTCTCTCTCTCTCCTCTCTCACTCTCTCTTTAAAAAAAAAAAAAAAAAAAAGAATTTGAGAAGTATGTTTCACAGTAGAGTCCAAAGAAATGGGGACATGAAAGCCTAAGCCAATTTAGAGTAGTTCACATTTTATCTTTGTGGACTAATTTTTTTTTCCTTTTTTTTTTGCCATGCTGGGGACTGAAGCCAGGACTCTGCCAACAAACTACAGTCCCAGCCTGTGGACTGATTTTTTAAAATTAAACATCCCAGTCATATTATGGATATGGACAAGAATATGGTAAATGAGAATCGATGGTACCATGAGTCAGAAGAAGGTGAAGGCAAGCATAGACCAGCAAGCCAGAGATATTTAGGAGTAGACTTTGCAATCTAGCACATGTATCTGAAGAGGAAAGACAGGAGTGAACAACAGATGGATCAAATATAATGAGAAAACAGCAAACACAGTCAGCCATGGAGAGGGTTTCAAATACAGTCAAGGCTCAAATCATCAGCAGTATTTATCTTCTCTGAAGTCTTATAGTTATTTACACCTAAGAAGACAACATTGATTTATGGGATCTTTTAAGTTAATGAATCTTGCTTAATCCCAGCCAGGTGTCTGTTCTTGATATCGTTTGGTTTCTGGGCAAACTTACTTAACCTCATTATAATATAAAACACGTTGCTAGGTAACTACATCTAAGGTTCCTTCTGATCCCTGTATCAAGATATTCCTGCCAAAAAGTAAGTAAGCTAATTTGAAGGTTAGAGAGAGTTGATAAGCTCCTGTAAGAACTTTAATCATTGTTCATTTGTGAAACTATCTCTGCAT
Source organism: Spermophilus citellus (assembly GCF_964194105.1). Lineage (NCBI taxonomy): Eukaryota > Metazoa > Chordata > Mammalia > Rodentia > Sciuridae > Spermophilus > Spermophilus citellus. The sequence continues at coordinate 26,528,945 of NC_138194.1, read as the reverse complement.
GAGCAAAGTCAGGCATTTTGCAACAGAAAATGGTCTTAGTGATCTTTTTAAAAGCAAGAGGGAATAGTTTAGGCCTGCTCACTGCATAACCAACAACTCTCTCTCCTTGGTTTTATGAATAAAACTTACAGAGGTGTTCTTACTTTTCTCCATTTTTTACATCTCCTTAAATATCTTATGAGATTTCTTCAGCTATATCCCAATACGTATTGATTTTTTTTTCATCTGTAACATCAGATTGAATCATTCTGAGAATACTTTCTCTCTCTTTTTTTTTCTTTTTCTTTTTTTAGTACTGGACACCCAGAACCATATCCTCAGCTCTTTTTATTTTTTTTCTATTATATATAATTTATTATTATAAATAGCAACTATTGATGAAAAAGCATAAGGTTTTTCTTTTTTTTTTTAGAAATTTTTTTTTAAAGAGAGAGTGAGAGAGGAGAGAGAGAGAGAGAGAGAGAATTTTTAATATTTATTTTTTAGTTCTCGGCGGACACAACATCTTTGTTGGTATGTGGTGCTGAGGATCGAACCCGGGCCGCACGCATGCCAGGCGAGCGCGCTACGGCTTGAGCCACATCCCCAGCCCAGCATAAGGTTTTTCAACAAAAACTATTTATGATAATGGTACATTAGATACAGAAAGTGGATCCACCATCACTGTCAATAACTTTTTATTAATTATTTTTAAAGCCCATTTTAAAGAAGGAGTCAAATTTTTAAAAAAAAGCAGCATCCTATTTCTTTAACAACTAAAAGCAAAAGGTGATATTAGTTTGGCATCAGCTGTAATTTTTAATTAATTTATTTAAGAAACAATACTTAGAAGACTAATCTCATTTATGTTAAATTTAATTTACTCATTTTAATTTTAACATAAAACATAAGAAAAACATGATTAATAGTATTATTAATCAATTTTTTCTGTTGAAGAAAAATTTTAGAAGAGTATGACATTATGTTTTAGATTTTTTTTATGTGTTTTAATTGGTTACACATGACAGTACAATGACCTTGACATATCATACATTTGGATCAGATGGGATATAATTTCTCATTTTCCTGAGTGTACAGGTTGCAGAATCACATTGGTCATGCAGTCACGTATATACACACAGTAATAATAATGTCTGTTTAATTCTACTATCCTTCCTTTTCCCCCCTCCCTTCCCCTCCCCTCCCTTCACTTCTCTCTACCCAATCTAAGGTGGTGCTATTCTTTTTTTTTTTTTTCTCACATCTTCATACATGTATTTTGTATAACAGTGAGGGTCTCCTTCCACCTTCCATGCTCTTTTTATTTTTATGTTTTAAATTTTGAGACAAGTTCTTGCTAAGTTGCTAAAACTGGCCTGGAGTTTGGAATCCTCCTGCCTCACCCTCTCAAATCACTGTGATTACAGCCGTGTGTAGGTCATTGTGCCTGCTTCTTCTTTTTATAATCCCTGTTCTTTTTTTTCACACATGTAATATCTATAATATCCCTGAGGTCACCATAATTATTTTTAAGTTACCATTTTCTTACCTTCCCTGCATCGCTGACATTATTCTTTCTTGATGTCTGTTTTGGGAGTTCTCTGCTTTTGTTCATTTTCCTCAAATGTACTGTGACTTTTTGCCATTTATTCATACTTAAGAACAATGAACTAGCCAGGCGCTATACCATACACCTGTAATCCCAGCTGCTCAGGGCACTGAAGCAGAAGGATCACAAGTTTGAAGCCAACATGGGCAATTTAGCAAGCCCCTGTCTCAAAATAATAAAATAAAAAAGGGCTGGGGATTTCACTCCATGGTAGACAGTCCCCGAGTTCCATCCCAGTACTGAAAAAAAAAAAAAAATTTAAAGAGCAAGGCACTGAAAAGATTATTGGAGATTCTAAGTGCTTGGACACACATATTGATTTTGAGCTTTATTTAGAGTGACTGGGAGGTGACATTTTCATTCCATCAGGAGATCAATTGTTGCCATAATCTGTGAAGCTTTTTAGGGGACCACGTCCTCCAGAGAGCAGCTGGGCACGCTCACTCACAGAGTTTTTAAACCCAGGCAACAGACCTTCAGGGAAAGAGCCCTGGAGGCCGCTAGAGGATTCTTCTGCAGCATTTCAGTTTTAGCTTTTCCACTTCTTACTGCAGTGCCTCACCAGACCCTGGTCCAGAGCCTCCTGTTCAGTATTTCCAGGGAGGGACTCCATAGTATTCTGAGGCGGGTGGAGGAGAGAACTTCAGTGCATGTGAAAAAGACCTAAGGAAAACAATCTAAGGAAGAAGAGGTGGGAGTTAGGCTGATTTAAAAGATTTTTCAGTCCTGCCGGCCCTTTCACTATGCTCTCATCTCCCCAGATTTTCTGGGGTTATTTTTTGTGTAGCACCGGAGTTTTCTTCCAGGAGTACTCCACCACTAAACTACCTCCCCAGCCCTTCTTTATTTTCTCTATTATTTTTATGTTGATGTCCTTGGCCCTGTTTTATTTTGAGATGGGTTTTTGCTACACCCTGAGTCACTGGGATTATAGGCATTCACCATGGCACTCAAGAGATTTTTCTGGGGTCTGTCTCCCCGCCCCCATCTATACACTCTTCCTTCATGGCTCTCAGTTGCTAAGTAGTTGCTATTCTTTCATTTGTTCTTCCAAACATGTTTGGCTTATCTCTCTTATCTACCTATTAAGTATTCCATGTATGAGATTCTAGAGAATTCCTGTAGGGCTACACTGGAGCCCAATAAAGTGCATTCTTGATAATCTAAGAAGTGAACCATTGTATGGAAAAATATCTTAAGTAAAGATTTATAGTGTGGCAGACACACTTTTACATAGAAATCAATGCTGCAGGAAACACTGAATTATTATAGATGTTTGCGTGTGTGTGTGTGTGTGTGTGTGTGTATAGCCAATTATTTTAAATATACTCTTGGGAAAGCTATTGGAATTCAATTAAAAGTAATTTCCACCCTCATCTGATTTAGCATATTGTTTTTGAGCAAAGAGATTTGACACTTGCCTTACCAGCATTTTGATTGTGGTTTTTAACCCTCAAAAACATACCATATGAGAGTGTAGCAACCAAATTAAGAATCTCAACAAATACCATTAAAACTGCAGACTATTTGAAGCTGCAGGTTCAATGACAATTAAAACACAAATGTTAATATTCATTCTGAGAAAACATGATTTGCATTTTATACATCTAGATATGTAAACAGGAAAATAGCCTAATAAGCTGAGATAAATCAAAACCAAAATATACAGTGAATAAGTTAAAGGCATGGTACATCCAATGGATTAATATGGCTAAGCTTTAAGACATATCACTGAGAGGTGGGTGAGGGTGGGGAGCTCTTTAGAGAAGTAACTTCTGTGAAGGAGCCTTTGCCCACTTGGGCTGCTATATCACTGCTATATAGAATGGATGGCTAGGGGCTGAGGTTGTGGCTCAGTGGTAGCACGCTTGCCTAGCATGCAAGAGGCACTGGGTTTGATTCTCAGCACTACATACAAATAAATAAAATGAAGGTCTGTTAACAACTAAAAAAAAAAACCTTAAAAAAATAATAAAACTGGCCTGTTTAGGTGATTGTTAAAAAAAAAAAGGAATGGATAACTTATAAACAGAAGAAATTTATTTTCTTACAGTTTGGGAGGTTGAAAAATCCTAGATCAGTGTTCTAGCATGGTCAGGTTCTGGTGAGGGCCCTCTTGTTGCAGACTGCTCAATTCTTAATGTACACTGACAAGGCAGACAAAAGGCAAAAAAGCTCTCTGTGGTTCTTTTAGAAGGACATTAATGCAATATATGAGAATTCCATTCTCCTAGTGAGCTCCCAAAGGCCACACCTCCTAATACTATCCACATGGCGGGGGCTAGGCTTACAACATATGAGTTTGAGGGGGGGAGGAAGACATAATATTCAGGCCATAATGAAACGGAAAAGGTGACTGAAATGGGAAAGTTTGATTAAAACAAAGTTTGAGGCTGATCTATACTGATTATTATAAGGAGAATTATTAATATAATATAAAATTTTTAAATGTTTTCTACTTTATTAATGCTTTCTTGAAAACTTTCTCTTTTTTTAAATTTATTTTCAGTAGTAGTTGGACATAATACCTTTTATTTTATTAATTTATTTTTATGTGGTGCTGAGGATTAAACCCAGGGCCTCGCACATGCTAGGCAAGCGCTCCACTGCTGAGCCACAACCCCAGCCCAAACTTTCTTCATCATGCATTTTTTCCACAAGCCATGATAAATAATCACCATGTAGGAAGAAAGACCTAGCTCTGGGTAAGATGGAACAGATCCACTCCACTCTTTTTCTCCCACTGCAAACCAATGATGAGTTTCCTGTTTTTCCTCTGGCATAGCCTGATCTAGACTAAGGCAGCCCAAAACCAGAAGAGGACACTGGGTGGAGATAGAGGAAAAATCTAGAAGCAGCCCTCAAGTTCTGGTTCAATGAGAGAGAAAGAAAAATCCTAATACTCAGACAAGTAAGAGAAAAATACCTCATGTCCCAGGCCACAGGCAATCCCACATGACAGTGGTAGTTAGTGACTGTGTCAAGAACAGGGACTCACCAATGCCTGAAATTCTGAAGGACAGGCAACTTCAGAAAGGTAAGGACCTAAGATATTGGGACAAAGCTCCTTGGGTTCTCTCTCTCTCTCTCTCTCTCTCTCTCTCTCTCTCTCTCTCTCTCTCTCCTCTTATGACCAGACTCTGAACACAGGCATGGTAGCTGGAAGGTTGCAGCAAAAGAAGGTAAAGAGAAGCACAGTTTTCCAGGAGGATGACCTAAAAAGGACACCAGAAAACCGGAAAGTTCTGAGGAAATTTCAGAGAAAGACGAGCATGAGTTAGAAACTCCATCAAAGTGTTTATAAATTTTTACACATGATGTGCCCAAAGTATCCATATGTGGATCAAATGTGAAACAGCATACCAAGGACCTTGAGAATTGACCTACTGGATGGACTATAGGCTGCTGGGTGATGTATACAAAGAACAGATATGACAACACTGCAAAATCCACAAAAATAGAGTTAACATTGAAACCAAAACCCACAAGAAACTCGTAAAAATAGGTACCCAAATATCCATTCAAGTCAATTGCTGCATATATATATATTTTTCATAAGTTTCAAAAAACAAGCAAAAAGCTTTTTATAACAAAATATACAAAATGTCCTTGGCATATAAAAAATTAATAAAAGTCTCAATTTACATGGAAAAAGTCGTTCTGAGAGTATTAATGCTGAAATATTACACATGTAATCATTATGTGACAAAGACATTAAAGCAACTATTTTAAAAATGCTTCAAGAAGTAAGGACAATCCCAGGAGCTTGGGAGGCTGAGTCAGGAGGGTCGTGAGTTCAAAGCCAGACTCAGCAACTTAGCAGGGCCCTAAGCAACTCAGTGAGACCCTGTCTCTAAGTAAAATATAAAAAGAACTGGTGATGTATCTCAGTGGTTAAGCGCCCCTGGATTCAATCTCTGATACCAAAAAAGGAGAAGAAAAAGAAGAAGTAAGGACAAACTGGGCATGGTAGCATACACCTGTAATCCCAGAGACTCGGGAGACACAGGTAGGAGGATTCCAAATTCAAGGTCAGCCTGAGCAACTTAGTGAGACCCTAAGCAACTTAGAAAGATCCTATTTCAAAATTAAAAATAAAGAATACTGGGAAGTGGCTCAGTGGTAAAGTACCCCAGGCTTCAATCTTCAGTACTAAGAAGGAGGAGGAGAAGGGGGGAAGGAGGAGAAGAAAGGAGAAGGAGGAGGAGAAAAAGACAAGTATTCTTTTTTTTTTAAAGAGATAGAGAGAGAGAGAGAGAATTTTAATATTTATTTTTGAGTTATCGGTGGCGGACACAACATCTTTGTTGGTATGTGGTGCTGAGGATCGAACCCAGGCCGCACGCATGCCAGGCGAGCACGCTACCGCTTGAGCCACATCCCCGGCCCCAAAGACAAATATTCTTGAAATGAATAAGAAGATAGAAGGTCTCTCTCAAAGAAACACAAGATATAAAGAAGAAATGGATGGAGATTTTAGAACTGAAAAATACAGTAACATAACAGAAATAACAGCCTGAATTCAATAATAAAAATAGAGAAGTCAGTGATTAAAAGGTATATTCAATAGAAATTATCAAATCTGAACAACAGAAAGAATAAAGATCAAAGAATGATGAACAGAGACTCAGGGACCTGTGAAGCAAGAATAAATATCTGACAATTATGTCACCAGAGCCCCAGAAGAAAATGAAAAAGAGTTTGGTACAGAAAAAAAAATTACCTGAAGAAATTATAGATGAAAACTTCTCAAATCTGATGAAAAGAATAAGCTTACAGATTCAAGAGTTTATCAAACCCCAAACAAAATAAGCCCAAAGAAATTCATACTAAGATGCATAATAATCAAAGTGAAAGAGAAGAAGGAAAAGAATGGAAATAGTAATTATCTGGGCAAATATAATACACTATTCTTCTCTCTAAAATTTTAAAACTATGTTTTCTTTTTTTCCAGTGCTAGAGATCAAACCCAGGACCTTTGCATGCCAGGCACGTACTCTACCACTTAGCTACAACCCCAGCCCTTAAAAGATGTTTACTCGTTGAAAAAATATATGTAAAATTATTGATAGTGCTTTTAGTGTATATAGATACAATACATAAAATAAATGAAACAAAAATTGGAGAGAATAAAGAGACCTAAATACTGACAAAGTTTCTCCATTTCACTTGGGTTGGTAAAATACTGTTTCAAGTAGACTGCCAAAATTAAATATGTACCTTTTTGTGTGTGTGCAGTACTAGAAACTGAATCCAGGGGTGCTCTACCACTAAGCTATATTTCCAGCCTTTTTACTTTTTTTTTATTTTGAGACAGGTCTCACTAAATTACAGAGGCTGACATATAACTTTCAATCATCTTGTCTCAGCCTCCCATGTAGCTGAGATTTTAGGTATGTGCCACCACACCCAACCTAAATAAGTACCTTGTAATCCCTCAACCAATAATTAAAGATAAATTTGAAGTATAATATAATAAAAATACAATACATAACTTAAAATAAATGCTAAAAATGTTCAAATAACTCAAAAGAAGGGAGGAAAAAAAAACACACAAAAAAGGGGGAAACAGGTAAGAGAGAAAAATAATAAAATAACATTAAGAAACAAAATATAAATTATCTGAATACACTATTAAATAAAAGAAATTACATATAACAGGTCAATATTGCAGAATACAAAACCAATGCACAATAATCAGTTGCATTTCTACATACCAACAATGCATAATCTGGCAAGGAAATCTAAAATTCAATTCCATTTATCATGGAATCAAAAGAATAAAATATTTAGGAGTAAATTTAACCAAGGAAATGAAAGACTGAACACTGTACACTATAAAACTTTACTAAGTGAAATTTAAGAAGACATAAATAAACAGAAAGACATCCTGTATTTATGGATTGAAAGACTTAATATTGTTAAAATGACAATTCTAAAAAAAAATGACAATACTACGCAAAGCAATATATACAGATTGAATGCAATCCATATGAAAACCCAAATGGTTTTCATTGTATAAATAGAAGGAGAAACAGTCCTAAAATTCACATGAACCCCAAACAGGCAAAAAAGAATCATGAAAAGGAACAAAATCAGAGACTCACATCTTCTGATTACAAAACTGACTACAAAGCTACAGTACTCAAAACATTGTAGCACTAGATAAAGAGACCAGCGTCATAGAACAGGAATCCTAGACATAAATCTTCAAATACATGGCCAATGGATTTTTACAAGGATACCAAGACAATTCAATGGAGAGAGCAAAGTTTTTTAAGATAAATCATCCTGGGAAAACGGAATAACCACAAGTAAGAAACTAAATGGGGATCATTGCCTAATACCATCTACAAAAATTAACTCAAACATGGATCAAAGAATGAAAGGTATGAACTAAAATTTTAAAATCCTAAAAGAAAACATAGGGCTGGGCTTGGTGGGCCCATCTGTAATCACAGCAGTTTGGGAGGCTGAGGCAGTAGGATCACAAGTTTGAAGCCAGCTTCAGCAACTTAGTAAGACCCTGTCTCAAAATAAAAAAATAAAAAGGGTTGGAGAGGTAGCTCAGTGGTAGAATCCCCAGTACCCAAAATATAAAACAAACAAACAAAAAAAACCCACTTTTTTGTGTAAAATCAATTTATACATTTTTTACAGAAGCCTTTAGAAGGAATCACTCTCTTTTCTTCCATTTCACCACATGAAGAAAAATTAAGGTTAAATTTGGTTGTATTTGTTTAATATAAATTAAGGTTATATTTAACTTGTAAATTAATACATTAATTTGGTTAATATAAATTAAGGTTATATTTGACTTTTAAATGCACTGAAAATTTGTAAGGATCTTACAAATTTGCATTTGTAAACATCTACTACATATCAGACCCTATGCAAGGAGATAGGTAAAAAGCCTTCCAGGATGTTATGCAGTGAGGCTGTCCATAGAAAGAAAGCCACAGTGCAAGGAGGCAAATCAGGTGACAGGCCGTGACAGATGGGTGTGTGTTCACAGAAGGATGAGTGATTTTCCACTTGGGAACTAAAGGGTTGTGGGAGGTACAGAGCATCCTTCACAGAAAGCGTTAGCCTTAAGCCTCAGTCAGAAGAAGGCGACTCCTCAGAGCACCCTGGCAGAGAGAACAGCTCACATCCACACAAAAAGACATCTGAGCAGGTTGGTTTTGGTATAACTAGCACTTGAAAGGCTGGTACCTGGGTTCAGGGAAAACACCTTATTTATTTAGAAAGAGAGAGGGACATGATCACTATGCAACCCTTTCCTTCACTATAAATTGGCAAATTACACCTTATGTATGTATTAAATGCCCCCAAAAGGAAAAAATATTGGATACTGGGGACTGACCCAGAGGTGTCTTACCACAAAGCCACCTGAGATCCTCCTGCCTCAGCTTCCCAAATTGCTGGGATTGCAGTTGTGCATCACCATGTACCTGACCCAAAAAGGAAATGTTTAAAAGAGCCAAGTCCATCTGGAGTCTCTCCTCTTGTCTCCTTCTAAACACTGTCTCTGATTTTTTTTTCATTCATCCTGTTCTGGCTTTGTATGATCCCACCCTCTACCTGACCCAACCTTGTCCCCAGGTAGCTTGTCCTTTGGGAACAGTCACCTTTATTCTAACCATGCAGTGACCCTGGAAGTGGCCCTGGGGATTTCTCTGCACTGGACAAGGCCTTCTCTCTGGCTCCTCATCTAATTGGATGGTACATCAGATAGTCCAAACTGTATTAAGGAATTTGAACTAGAGTATATAGCAACTGGGTGTCTGAGTAGGCCAAAACACACAGATCACAGAGTGGAGAACAGATTGCAAGGGATCAAAGCTAGAGGGTCAATGACCAGATTGTCTTCAACCTGATTTTCATAGGAAATAACAAATGGAATTTACCTAAGGGGATAGGAATGTATCTAAGAGATATTTTCCTGGTAAACATCAATTTTTCTTCTTGACCAATTGTCCACAAGATGGAGAAAGAGGAAGAGCACCTCCAGTTGATCACTAGCTGCCAACTTTATAACCATGCCCTTAGTTGAGATAAGGAACACAGGGAAGGATGCTGTTCAGAGGAAATATGCTTTCAGCTTTATGTTTTTTATCCCCAACCATTTTTTGTTTTGTTTTGTTTTTGTTTTTGTTCTTGTTTTTGTTTTTTTGATGCTGGGGATTGAACTCAGGGGCACTCAACCACTGAGCCACATCCTCAGTCCTATTTTGTATTTTATTTAGAGACAGGGTTTCACTGAGTTGCCTAATGCCTTGCTATTGCTAAAGCTGGCTTTTTTTTAAAAAATAATTGCTCATTTGAGTTTCTTCTTTTTTTTTTTTTAAGTATTTATTTATTTATTTTAGTTTTTCAGCGGACACAACATCTTTGTTTGTATGTGGTGCTGAGGATCGAACCCGGGCTGCACGCATGCAAGGCGAGCACGCTACCGATTGAGCCACATCCCAGCCCCCTAAAGCTGGCTTTTAACTCATGATCCTCCTTCCTCAGCCTCCAAAGCCACCGAGATTACAGGCGTGTGCCACCATGCCCAGCCATTCCCAACCCTTTTTAACTTTTTATTTATTTTGAGGTATCAGGAGAATTTTATTAAAAGTATATGGAAATATAAATGAAATGAATTATTTTAAATTTGAGCATATTATTTTGGAGCACTCTACAGCACTAGAATAGCATTATGCTCCCCCAAACCTTTATTATTCACAATAAAGTTTGTTTTTAAAATTTGAGGCAAAATGGATATGTGCAACAGAATGAATGTTAATGCATTACTGACTGATGATTAGAATATCAACTGGTGTAGAGAAAACTAATTTTATTTTAAGGTTCAAAGCTGCCATCAGTCTTAGCAGTAAAGGGAGAGAACATCTAAAATTAATGATGTTTACCTTTTTCACTAATATTAAACATCAAAAGCAATTAATTTCTAAAAATTACCTTTGTTATGACTCATATGAGGAAATGAAACATACTTTGTTTAGCCCAAAGCAACCTTGGTTGAAATGTCAGAATTTTTACAGACTACAGATATTTAATTGTGAATAGTGATAACATTTTCTAGGAGAAAAAAAACTTGAAAATACACATAGAGCCAGATGCGGTGGTACATGCCTATAATCCCAGTGAGTGGGGAGGCTGAGGCAGGAGGATTGTGAGTTCAAAGCCAGCCTCAGCCACTTAGTGAGGCCCTAAGCAACTCAGTGAGACCCTGCCTCAAAAAAACATAAAAAGGGTTGGAGATGTGGCTCAGTGGTAAAGAGCCCCTGGGTTAAATCCCATGTACCAAAAAGAAAAAGAAAAAAGAAATACACATTAATCCAGGCACGGTGGCACATGCCTATAATTTCAGCTTGTTAGGATGCTGAGGCAGGAGAATTGCAAGTCTGAGGCCAGCCTGGGCAAAATAGTGTGACCATGAATTTTAAAAGATAAAAATAAGGTCTGGGGTTATGGCTCACCTAGCCTGAGGCACTGGGTTTGATCTTCAGAACCACCTAAAAATAAAATAAAAGCATTGTGTCCACCTACAACTAAAAAATAAATACTAAAAAAATAAAAAGGAACAGAGATGTTGCTTAGTGGTGGAGTACCTGCCCTGGGTTCAATCCTCAGTGCTGTAAATAAAGAAAGAAATCTACAGGATATGTGAAAATAATATTAAACGAAGATTCAGATGGGTAAGGACAAACATACAACTACAATTTTTGAACTCAATACTATGTACTTTATATACAATTAGAAGCTGGGCATGGTGGTGCATGTCAATAATCCCAGAGGCTTGGGAGGCTGAGAGGAGGATCGTGAGTTCAAAGCCAGCCTCAGCAGCTTAGCAATGCCCTCAGCAACTTATAAAGAAGGGTCTAAATAAAATACAAAAAAAGGGCTGGGGTTGTGGCTTAGTGATTAAGTGCCCCTGGGTTCAATCCCTGGTACAAAAAAAGAAAAAATATTAAATGTGTACAATTATGGAATTTATTCCTCAACACACAATAAATCTTTATATATTAATATATATGGTATATATTAATCTATATCTATATCTATATCTATCTATATCTAAGATAGATAGATAGATAGATAGATAGATAGATAGATAGATAGATAGATCAACCAACAAGCTTCACCCCAAAGAAGTGCACTTACCTTCCTTAGGTTACATATGCAGAATTCTCATCAGGTTTACAAACCCCAAAGCCCATTCACACATCCACCAAACAAACATTTTAGTGTGACAGAAGATGCTCAAGAAGTGGATTGAGACACAGGGAACAAAACAGGCAAAAACTCTTGCTTTAGTGGCACTTATAATCTAGCTAAGGAAGAACAGGTAAGAAACATAAAAACAAGAAAAATAGTGTGTTATTAGAGGAGAAATGCTTGGGAGAAAAAATAAAGGGGACTACCCGATGCCACTGGTTATGTGGGCAGCAACTTTAGAGAAGATGATCTGAGAAGGCTTTGGTCATAAAGCTGCCACCTGAGCTGGGCATAGTGGTGCACACCTGTAATTACAGCGACTTGGGAGGCTAAGGCAGAAGGATCACGAGGTCAATTTAGTGAGACCTGTCTCAAAAATCAAAAAAAGAAAAAAAGGTCTGGGGAAGTGAGCTTGGCGTCCTCAGAAGAGGGCGTTCTTGCCTGAGCCTCGCAGCATCAGGAGGCCGGAGGGCAAGGGGTGGTGACCCGGAGGGCTGACGTGTTCCATGCCATCGTGATGCTGGATGAGAGATTCCATCGGGAAGGGTATCCGGATTGCTACGAAGACGATGGCAGATTGGGTAGAATTGAAGGAAAACAGCCAGGCGTGTTGCCTGGAGCCAGAATGGGATCTGAGATCAGGTGCTACCAAGGCTTCACTTTTGCGCAGAAGCATTTCAGGGATGCCAGCCGGAGGGACAGCAGGAGATGAAGGCCTTGGCGTCACTGATGGGAATGATTCAGAAGTTCCCCTACAGTGAGCCTGCTTATGACAAACTCCGCGAAGGCCTAGAGAGAATCAGAGCAAAGTTGAAGCTGCTGTGTTCATTACTAAACGTTCGACCTGACTTCAAAATGCATGCAGAAGGTTCTGGACTTTCATTTTGAAGATGACAGATAGCTGCAGATAAAACCCCAAGGGATAGATGTCTGCATGCTAAGAATGTGATTAAAGGAAAAATTGATGGGAGGGAAAAATAAAAAAGGTCTGGGGATATAGCCCAGTGGTGAAGCGCCACTGGGTTCAACCTCTAGTAGAAAGGAAGGGAGGGAGGGAGGGAGGGAGGAAGGAGAGAGAGACAGAGAGAGAGAAGGAGGAGGAGGAGGAGGAGGAGGAGACGATGAAGAAGAAGAAGAGGAGGAGGAAGAGAAGGAGGAGGAGGAGGAGAGGGGGAGGGGGAGGGGAGAGGGGGAGGGGAGAGGGGGAGGGGAGAGGGGGAGGGGAGGGGGAGGGGAGGGGGAGGGGAGGGGGAGGGGAGGGGGAGGGGAGGGGGAGGGGAGGGGGAGGGGAGGGGGAGGGGAGGGGGGAGGGGAGGGGGGAGGGGAGGGGGGAGGGGAGGGGAGGGGAGAAATAAAGGGAAAAAAGCCAAGGTGTCATCTGAAGAAAGACTTGGAGATGCAGTGAGAAGGTAATGAGGACATGCAGAGGAACAGCAAGTCCTGCTGCACAATAGGACCAGTGTTATGGCAGCGAAGTGAAAACTTGCCTACTGATGAAGGATCACAAAAACACCTCAGAAAAGGAGACAAGCGTCAGGGAAGTCAGAGAAGCTTCTGTCCCAACATTGCCTGTTTCTGGAAGGTCAAAGCAGAGGAACAACACAAACAAATCCTGTTTTTAAATGACCCTCAGGGGGCTGGGGTTATGGCTCAGTGGTAGAGCGCTTGCCACACACGTGCAAGGCCTTGGGTTCGATCCTCAGCACCACATATAAATAAATAAAATAAAGTTATAAAAATTTTTAAAAAATAAAAAAAAATAAATGACCCTCAGTTTGCTGTGTTGACAATAGATTGTAGAAGGCAGAAGGGGGCAAGAAAGCAAATAGCCAGAGTAAACATTTATTAAAATAATCTTGGAGATGATGGTGGTTTAGACCAGGGCATAGGAGTGGAGTCCATTTTCTGTTGCTATAACAAAATACCTGGAGCTGGGTACTTAGAAAAGAGGTTTATATAGCTCATGACCCCTGAAGGTTCAAGAGCATGGTACTGACATCTGCTCAGCTCTAGTGAGGGTCTAGTGGCAGAAGTATGTGCAGAAGAGACAGTGAGACGAAAAGCTAGGGAAGAGCCATTCCCTTTTTATTTTTAATTATTTATTTGCAGTACTGGGAATTGAACCCAGGTGAAGTGGCACCCCCTTTCTCCACAGAAAAGCCCTCTTCACCATGGCTGATTTTAGGACTGTCAGCAAAAGAGTCCAATATAGATAAACTTCCTATTTTCGTGTCACCCTGTTTACTTGGCCACTGGCCAAGAAGATACCAGCACTCCAGGTGCTGGACACCCCCTTACTAGTTTTTCACAAACATATCCAGTATAGTAGTTTGTAGAAATGTGCAAACAAGGCCTCTGGCCTTGAGCTGGGCTTCACAGAGATGTGTACATTTTTAAGATAAGTTACAAATGGGCTCCATGGTAACAGCTGGCAGGGGGGAGGAAAGAAAGGGGAGAAGAAGCTCTCCCCTTCTCAGGTGTTGTCCTTGAAGAGTTAACTTGCCCAGAACAGTGAGAGAAAAAGCTGCTTTTATGTGAACTTCTGCAGACTGTGAACTTCCAAGCCCCTCCCCTTACATGCTGGGTATAAAACTCTGAAACTCCCTGAACTCGGGGTCCAGGGGATTAATTGATTACAGCAAAAGCTGTACCCTCTGAACTTGACTGCAGCCAAATAAAACTGTTTCCTGCTATCTTAGGTGCCTTGCCTCGTTTGTCCCTACAACACAGGTTCTCAAACTGTACCACTCAGCTACATCTCCAGCCCTGTTTTTAATACTTTATTTTTGAGACAGAGCCTCAATAAGTTGCCCAGGCTGGAAATGAACTTTTGATCCTGATTCAGCCTACTGAGTAGCTGGCATTACAGGTGTGTCCAACCATGCCTGACTTTTTTTTTTTTTTTTGATTTATGAATTTTTTTCTAATTTGTTATATATAACAGCAGAATGCATTACAATTCATTTCACACATCTAGAGCACAATTTTTCATATCTCTGGCTATATATAAAGTATATTCACACCATTCATGTCTTCATACATGTATTTAGGGTAATGATATCATCTCATTCCACCATCTTTTTTACCACATATCCCTTCCCTTCCCCTTCCACCCCTCTGCCCTATCTAGAGTTCGTCTTTTCCTCCCATGCTCTCCTTCCCAAACCCACCATGAGTCAGCCTCCTTATATCAGAGAAAACATTCGGTATTCGTTTTTTTGGGATTTGCTAACTTCACTTAGCATTCTATTCTCCAACTCCATCATGCAAGTGCCATGATTTTATTCTCTTTTAATGCTGAGTAATATTCCATTGTGTATATATACCACATTTTTTAAATCCATTCATCTACTGAGGGGTATCTGGGTTAGTTCCACAGTTTAGCTACTGTGAATTGCACTGATATAAACATTGATGTGGCTGTGTCCCTGTAGCATGCTGTTTTTAAGTCCTTTGGGTATAAACCTCAAGGAGTGGGATAGCTGGATTAAATGTGGTTCCATTCCCAAATTTCCAAGGAATCTCCATACTGCTTTCCATAATGGCTGCACCAATTTGCAGTCCCACCAGCAATCTATTAGTGTGCCTTATTCCCTACATCCTCAACAACACTTATTGTTGTTTGTGTTCTTAATAACTGCCATTCTGACTGGAGTGAGATAAAACCTTAGAGTAGTTTTGATTTGCATTTTTCTAATTGCTAGAGATGTTAAATATTTTTTCATATATTTGTTGATTGATTGTATATCATCTTCTGAGAAGTGTCTCTTCAGTTCTTTGGTCCATTTATTGATTGGGCTATTTGTTATTTTGGTGTTTAACTTTTTTATTTCTTTATATACCCCAGAGATTAGTGCTCCATCTGATGTATGAGGGATAAAAATTTGCTCCCAAGATGTAGGCTCTCTATTTACCTCACTGATTGTTTCTTTTGCCAAGAAGAAGCTTTTTAGTTTAAATCTATCCCATTTATTAATTCTTGATTTTAATTCTTGTGCTATAGGAGTCTGATAAAGGAAGTTGGGGCCTAATCCAACATGGAGATTTGGGCCTACTTTTTCTTGTAATAGGTGTAGTGTCTCTGGTTTAATTCCTAAGTCCTTGATCCACTTTGAGTTGAGTTTTGTGCATGGTGAGAGACAGGGGTTTAATTTCATTTTGTTGCATATGGATTTCCAGTTTTCCCAGCACCATTTCTTGAAGAGGCTATCTTTTCTCCAATGTATGGTTTTGGCATCTTTGTCTAATATAAAATAACCGTAATTATGTGGATGGGTCTCTGTGTCCTCTACTCTGTACCATTGATCTACCAGTCTATTTTGGTGCCAATACCATGCTGTTTTTGTTACTATTGCTCTATTGTATAGTTTAAGGTCTGGTATAGTGATGCCACCTGCTTCATTCTTCTTACTAAGGATTGCTTTAGCTATTCTGGGTCTCTTATTTTTCCAAATGAATTTCATGACTGATTTTTCAATTTCTATGAGGAATATCATTGGGATTTTGATTGGAATTGCATTAAATCTGTATAGTGTTTTGGTAGTATGATCATTTTGACAATATTAATTCTGCCTATCCAAGAAAAAGGGAGATCTTTCCATCTTCTAAGGTCTTCTTTAATTTCTTTCTTTAGCATTCTGTAGTTTTTGTTGTAATGCAGTCTTTCACCTCTTTCATTAGGTTGATTCCCAAGTACTTTTTTTTTTAGGCTTTTTTAAATGGGGTAGGTTTCCTTGTTTCCCTTTCAGAGGATTTGTCACTGATATACAGAAATGCCTTTGATTTCTGCATGTTTATTTTGTGTCCTGCTACTTTTTTGAATTCATTTACTAGTTCTAGAAGTTTTCTGGTGGAATTTTTTAGGGTCTTCTAGGTATAAAATCATATCGTTGGCAAATAATGCTAATTTGAGTTCTTCTTTTCCTATCCATATTCCTTTAATTTCTTTTGTCTGTCTAGTTGCTCTGGCAAGTGTTTCAAGAACTATGTTAAATAGAAGTGATGAAAAGGGCATCTCTGTCTTGTTCCAGTTTTTAGAGGGAATGCTTTCAATTTTTCTCCATTTAGAATGATGTTGGCATGGGGCTTAGCATTGATAGCTTTTATGATGTTGAGATATGTTCCTGTTATCCCTAGTTCTAGGGTTTTGAACATGAAGGGGTGCTATACTTTGTCAGATGCTTTTTCTGCATCTATTGAGATGATTGTATGATTCTTATCTTTAAGTCCATTGGTGTAATAAATTACATTTACTGATTTCCGTATGTTGAACCAACCTTGCATCCCTGAGATGAACCCTACTTGATCGTGGTGCACTATCTTTTTGATATGTTTCTGTATGTGACTTGCCAGAACTTTATTAAGAATTTTGCATTTATGTTCATTAGAGATGTTGGTCTAAAGTTTTCTTTCTTTGATGTGTTTTTGTCTGGCTTTGGAATCAGGGTGATACTGGCCTCATAGAATGTGTTTATAAGTGCTCCCTCTTTTTCTATTTCACAAAATAATTTGTACAGTATTGGTACTAGTTCTTCTTTATAGGTCTTATAGAACTCAGCTGTGTATCCATCTGGTCCTGGGCTTTTCTTGGTTGGTAGGCTTCTGATGGTGTCTTCTATTTCCTTGCTTGAAATTGATCTGTTTAAATTGTGTATATCATCCTGCTTCAATTTGGGCAACTCATTTGCCTCTAGAAATTTGTTGATGCTTTTGATATTCTCTATTTTATTAGAGTACAAGTTTTCAAAATAACTTCTAATTATCTTCTGTATTTCTGTAGTGTCTGTTATTATATTTCCTTTTTAATCATATATGTTTGTGATTTGAGTTTTCTCTCTCCTTCTCTATTTTACCATGGCTAAAGGTTTGTCAATTTTATTTATTTTTTGAAAAACCAACTTTTTGTTTTGTCAAGTTTTTCAATTTTTTCTTTTGTTTCAATTTTATTGATTTCAGCTTTGATTTTAATTATTTCTTGTCTTCTACTGCTTTTGGTGTTGATTTGTTCTTTTTCTAGGCCTTTGAGATGTAATGTTAGGTCATTTATTTATTGACTTTTTCTTCTTTTAAGCAATGAACTCCATGCAATGAACTTTCCTCTTAGTACTGTCTTCTAGTGTCCTAGAGATTTCAATATGTTGTATCATTGTTCTCATTGACCCCTAAGAATTTTTTAATCTCCTCCTTGATGTCTTTTGCAACCCATTGTTCATTCAGTAGCATATTATTTAGTCTCCAGGTGTGGGAATAGTTTTAATTTTTTAATTTTATCATTGATTTCTAATTTTATTCCATTATGATCTGATAAAATGCAGGGTAGTATCTCTACTTTTTTATATTTGTTAAGAGTTGCTTTGTGGCATAATATATGGTCTATTTTAGAGAAGGATCCATGTGCTGCTGAGAAGAAAGTGTATTCACTCATTGAAGGATGAATTATTCTATATATGTCAGTTAAGACTAAGTTATTGATTATATTATTGAGTTCTATAGTTTCTTTGTTCAGCTTTTGTTTGTAAGATCTATCCAATGGTGAAAGAGGTGTGTTAAAGTCACCCAGAATTATTGTGTTGTGGTCAGTTTGACTCTTGAACTGGAGAAGAGTTAGATGAACATAGATGTTCCAAAGTTTGGGGAATATATATTTATAATTGTTGTGTCTTTTTAGTGTTTGGTTCCCTTGAGTAGTATGAGATGTCCTTCTTTGTCCCTTTTTGATTAATGTTAGTTTAAAGTCTACTTTATTTGATATGAGGATAGAAACCCCTGCTTGTTTCCACAGTCTATGTGAGTGTTATGATTTTTACCCTTTCACCTTCAGTATGTGGATGTCTTTTCCTATGAGATGAGTCTCTTGGAGGCAGCATATTGTTGGGTCTTTTTTTTTTAATCCAAACAGCTATCTTATGTGTTTTGATTGGTGAGTTTAGGCCATTAACATTCAGGGTTATTATTGAGACATGGTTTGTATTCCCAGCCATTTTGTTTATTTTGTTATTTAACTTGACCTGATTCCTCCTTTGATTAGCTTTTCCTTTAGTGCAATACCTTCTTCTGATGATTTTCATTGTTGTTTTTCATTTCCTCTTCATAGAAGACTTTGCCAAGGATGTTCTGTAGTGCAGGTATTCTAGCTATAAATTCTTTTAACTTTTGTTTATCATGGAAGAGTTTTATTTCATCATCAAATCTAAAGCTTAATTTTGCTGGATACAAAATTCTTGGTTGGCATCCTTTTTCTTTCAGAGCTTGATAAATGTTTTTCCAGGATCTCTAGCTTTCAGGGTCTGGATTGAAAAACCTGCACATAACCTAATTGGTTCCCCCTCTACGTAACCTGATTCCTTTCTCTTGTGGCTTTTAATATTCTCTCCTTATTCTGTACATTAGGTATTTTCATTACAAAATGAATTGGGGTGTATCTGTTGTGATTTGTACATTTTGTGTCATATAAGTCTCTTGAATTTGGTTTTCCAATTCCTTCTTCATGTTTGGAAAATTTTCTGATATTATTTTGTTGAATAGATTGTTCATTCCTTTGGTTTGATACTCTATGCCTTTCTCTATCCCAATAACTCTTAAATTTGGTCTTTTATGCTATCCCATATTTCTTGAATATTCTTCTCATGGTTTCTTACCATTTTCACTGTGTTATCTACATTCTTTTCAAGATTATGTATTTTGTCTTCATTGTCTGAGGTCCTGTCTTCCATGTAGCCTCATCTGTTGGTGGTGCTTTGTATTCAGCTTTTAATTTGGTTTATTGTTTCTTTCATTTCAAGGATTTCTGTTCTCTTTTTCTTTAGAACCTCTATCTTCCTATTGAAGTAATCTTTTGCTTCCTATATTTGCTTATGTAGCTCTTTGTCAAAATGATCTTTTGTTGCCTATATTTGTTTCTCTTATATCATCCTTTAATTCGCAGAACATTTTAATTATGTACATCCTGAACTCCACTTTTGTCATTTTATCTGCTGTGCTGGCCATGGATTCTCTTTTTTTTTTTTTTTTTTTTTAAATGTGGGGAGACATTTTTTTTAAGAGAGAGGGAGAGAGGGAGAGAGAGAAAGAGAGAGAATTTTAATATTTATTTTTTTTAGTTATTGGCGGACACAACATCTTTGTTTGTATGAGGTGCTGAGAATCGAACCCGGGCCACACGCATGCCAGGCGAGCGCGCTACTGCTTGAGCCACATCCCCAGACCTGCCATGGATTCTCTTAATGTGGTATCTTGATTTGTTTGGGGCATGTTCCTCCCTTAATCTTTTCATGTTGCTCACGTGTCTTCCTTTCTAGCTCTGTGGATTTGGGGCATTATTATTTTTGCCATATAGACTTATAGTGCCTCTGTAGGGTTCCAATACCTCTCCTTTGAGGGGAAGGACAATGTTAACAAATTCCAATATAAACAAAATACCACCTAAAAACAAATAGTTGTTACCAAGATGTTTACAGTTTGATCACTGAGGCCAACCTTTTCCAGTACATGAGGATATAAAGTTATTATATCTTAGGAAGTGTGAAAGAGAAATTTAAAGAAGAAGGTTAGTAGCAGGAGAATAGAGAGGTAGTAATTTGGGGTAGACAAGTAAAAGGGAAGACAGTAGAGTACATAAGACAAACACACATATATATTAAGAAAAATTTAAAAATGTTAAAATAGTAAAAAATGGGAGAGAGAAAAAACAAAAAAAGAAAAAAAAGGGGAATATACAACACAACTATAATATACTATTCAGTCGTCTCAGTCCTCAATATCCTAATTCATGCAAAGTACTTGGTTTCACATATGTTGGGGATGTGAGGGCAGGAGAATAAAGAGGGAGAAGAAAGAAAAAAAAATCTCAAGGAAGAAACAAGGATTGTTTTGGATGGAGATCATTGTATTTCCTGATTCCCTTCTCATAGGTGGGGTTGTCTGTTCTTAGTTGGTATCTCCGCCCTCAGGATGGTGGGAGTTACCAGGCTGGTCTTGGGCGCTGGGCACCTGGAAGTGGAGTATGGCACCTGCCAGTTCCATTGGGAGACTACACCTCAAGAATATTCTTTGCAGTCTGCTCCTCTGATGTAGGTGCCGGGCATTATCTTCTCATCTCGCCTGTAAACCTCACTGTTCTTGCCCTCTAAATTAGTCCCTAAAGTGTATGTCCTCACCCTCTCCCTTTCTACTTCCTAATCAGGAACCTTTCTCTCTGGGGGTCTTGTGTGTCACATTCTGGTGGCTGCGCAACTATCATGGAGGGCTGTTTTGAATTGGGCAGTCACTCTGCCAAGTTAGTGGCTGCTGGGGGTTGGGGGGAATTAGAAAACTAGGGGTACCTGGCTATCCAGCATTCCAAACTGGTAGTTTCCCCAAGATGGAGGCAGCTGCTTTCAATAATGGGGTATCAGGTTGGGTGACAGGAGCCAGGTGATGGCATTGTGTGATGCGTTCAGAGATGAGCACTGCCGTGTTGTGGCTGTTGGCTTTCTTCAGAGCCTGTGATGTCCCCAGGTGCTGGCAGGCTACTGCAAGTAGGAGACAATGGTAGTAGCTGCCAAATCCCAAGATAGAGGCAACCAGGGGAGCCTTACATTGGTAGTTAGGGGTTCACAGGGGGAGTGCCAGTCAGGATTCCTGCACGTGGGTAGCAGCTGAGTGTCCTTCATGGGAGCGGCATCTGGGAATTCTGCACCAGTCCTAATACCAGTGGTCCCACTAAGGCACCCTTGACACCTGCGTGGGCAAGTACACCGAGAGTCCTTTTCTAACACTGAGGCCAGGGGCCTGCGCGGGATCAGCTATGGAGGGGTCCTCTATCACTCTAAGCAAAGCAGTATTCACACTAGTTGAGACCCCTTCATCGAGTGACACAGGATGCTGCCTCCCTCTGGCCCGCCATCTTGGATCCCCTCCCCATGCCTGACTTTAACAATTAATTCTTTAGGAAACTTAATCCATGAGACCAGCAATGTCCCGACCGGCAGGACACATCAACGTGGGCAGCGAACCTAGATGGGGAGGAATGAAGGGACAAGAGACACGAAGGGTGACAGCAAGACAAAAGTTCTGATCAAGCTGCAAACTTTTATTGTTCACACAGGGGTATTTATGGGCTGGGGATGGGGGAAGCTCTCTTATTGGCAGTTGCTGGATGTCTTCACAAGGTGAGATAGCGCAGGATGTTTCAGGAAGACAGATGGCCGCAGGATGTCTCAGGGAGATGGATGGCTGCAGGGTGTCTCCCAGGCGAGATGTCTCCCAGGGGGCTGTTTCTTGTAACTGTCAGGCTATTCTTTGAAGGAGAACTCCCTTTTGGTCCCTGGCACAGCTATGCCATAACCTTATTATTTTCCACTACATCCACTTCTGAAAGTTCCCGCCAGCTTGTACCTGCCACACTGAGGCCAAGCTTTTCCAGTACATGAGCCTTTGGAGGACAAAGACCCTGTCTCAAAAAACAAAAAGGGATGGGAATGTAGCAAACATCGTAAAAAAATAAAAATAAAAGATGTGAATGCAAAACTGGAAAAAGCTTTTGTAGTTGCCTCTATTGTACGACATATGATAAAATTCAAACAATTTCACTCAACAGAAAAATTTTCACATTGTATTTGGAACCTCTCTCCTGCATTAGTCTAACATTTGCCACAATCCACAATGATTCCTAACCCACCAACAACTTCAACTTTCTTCTGATTCCATTACAAATAATGTAGTATTTATTCCAATACCTAATATACCTTATTTACTGCAGTCCAAGTATGACTACCAAATCAAATTGCAAACTACTTTCTAATGCCATGGGATGAAGTACATTAATACACAGCATTATCTGGAATAACATTTTTTTGTAACATAATGATATGAATCTTTGTTGATAATAAAGAAGAGATACATATGCATTAAAATATTTTTAATTAACTTGGAGCCATAGATGAAAATAAGAGAAGCTTATAAAAGTTCATGTTTACGTGTGTGTGTGTGTGTGTGTGTGTGTGTGTGTGTGTGTTGGGGGATTAAACCCAATTCCTTACACATGCTAGGCAAGTAAGTGCCCTACCACTGATTACATACCCAACCCCTTATTTTTATTTTTTAAAAAATACTCATTCCCATTAAATCTTCTACAGAATACAAAAATTGGCTGACTGAGGATTTACAATCAGAAAAATGTTTTAAAATAGAGGCAGGAGCAATCTAAGGATGAAAAGCAGTAGCCCCGAGTAGCCCTAAGCTGATAATCAACAATCATAAAAAGCCATCCTTAATTTGAGGAAAGCTAGGCCACAGTTCTCATAGTCTATATTTGTGCATTTCTTTTGCCACTAGCTGCCTGAACTTTGACAGTCTCTTGGCCTTCCTCAGCCTCCATTTCTTCATGCCTAAAATGAGAGAATAAAAATAGAGCTCCCAGTTTAAATCTCCATAATTCTATACCAGCCTAATAACACTGTTTTCATGCAGAGCAATCTTTGAGGTTATGTGTGAGTGAACTCCATTCTTATATACATTTTTAAATCTCAGAATATCATTCTTACACTCAAGCCTGACATTACTCATAGCTTTATTTCTGGGACACCTATTCCTCATGCAAATAGACTAACTCATGTAGGTCCTGGACTGATGTGACCCATTGGATTGATACATACAGGAAATACTCAAATATTTATGCTTTGCTCTTCCTCCCCAGAACCAGTTAATTCTGAAGATTTAGTAATAACAAGAAGTGATTGTTCTCAACTATCCCAAGCATGAAAATAGTGACATTGTCCTCGTGGGGCCTCTAGGGGCTATAGCACTAAATGAAATGTTTAGTTTGCTCTTCCAGCAAAATGGATCTGAAATATAATATTTCAAGCTTTGTCTATTGATGTAGCATAACTGAAAGAAAATCAAATCAAAATGAAACACAAAACTCATTACAGGTGAAAGGCAAGGGTTAGAGGAAGGTATTTTGCATTCCAGAAAAAAATAACAAAACACAGATGCATGGTTTCTACACCTGCATAAAATAGGACCAAGAAAACAATATATGTCAAAAATGGAAATCAGCATTCTAGCGTCATAAAAATCTGAAGAAAGAACACGTTGGCTTTTGAATTCTCATTAGTTTTCAGAAAATATTTATTAGCAAAAATAAACCACCACTGGGCCTATCGTTTTTAAACTGTTTCTAGCATTTTGTAAAATAATTTATAAGGATTAAAAGGCAGTTCACCAGATCAGGCACTTATAGGGGTTCAGATTCCATCATAAACAGAACAGGAAATGCGTGAAAAGATTCAATCATGGGGTAACTGCAGCCATGGCAAAGAGGTGAGGAGCACATGTTCTGGAAACAGGGGCATTGTTTACGATGGGGCAGCCATTCCACTAGGTAGGGTTTTAGGATTTACCAGGAACCCAGCAGCAAGAAGTATCAAGGCAAATGTGGAATAAATAGCATGGCAGGGTTCACATTTGAGGTGGTAACCAAGGCTCATAGGGTTAGAATTGAGCATCTCTGCCAGGTGTTGTTACTGGTGCCCTCCTATTGCCCTGGTAGGGGAACCTGCAGTGGGGACCAATTAGAGACTCACAGATGTGGCCTCCTGGTGCTCACATTAGGTGTTTATCACAGTCACAGCAAGGAGTTCCTTCCTGCTCTGTGAGTGTGGACTCAAGGCTTTAAATGCCTATTTTGCATAAGCCACTGCAATAGCCCCTACCTGTGAGAAGCCCTGAAACAGAACTCCTGCCAGGTTGCAGCCCAGAGCTGAGGTCAGTGGCAAAAGTGTGCTCTTGTTCTGACACACAACTTGGGAAATTTGTGTGGCTGAGATCTCAAATAAATATCCAAGATGCCAGGTATTCATTTCCTTTTGGGGCAAGATTGGAAGGAAAAAGAAACATTTAGCAAGCAATTGAATGACTTGAGGCCATTAAATGAAAAGCATGGGCTCTGATTGTGTTGATACTCACCTAAGAGAAATGGTCAAAAAGTGAGCTTGGGCCAAGCATGGTGGTGCATGTCTGCAGGCCCAGCACTTGGGAGGCTGAGGCAAGAGGGCCACTTGAGCCCAGGAGTTCCACGCCAGCCTAGGCAACATAGAGAGAAGAAACCATCTCAAAAAAAAAAAAAAAAAAAAAATTAAAGAAAGTTTGCAAGGTAAATTATGAATTATAATTATGATAAATTATGGATGGCACAGCAATTATTTTTAAATGTTTTCCTAAATGTGATTACAGATTAAGTAGTAGTTCTTCTACAATTCTATTTACATTTGATTCCTTTTTTTTTTTTTCAGTACTTAAACCCAGGGTGATCTACCTCTGATCTATATTCCCAGTCCTTTTTATTTTATTTTATTTTATTTTTTGAGATAAGACTTTTCTAAGTTGCCCAGGATGGACTTGAGCTTGTGCTCCTCCTGCTTTAGCTTTCTAAATGGCTGGAATTACAGGTGCACTACTACACCTAGTTCTTTGCTGCACTTTTTTGGGGAGGAAAGTGCCAGATACGATGTACCTACATTGAACTCAGGGGCAGTCAACCAGTAAGCTACATCCCCAGCCCTATTTTGTATTTTTTTTTTTTTTTTCCTATTTAGGGACAGGGTCTCACTGAGTTGCTTAGTGCTTCACTTTTGCTGAGGCTGGTTTTGAATTTACGCTCCTCCTGCCTCCGCCACTGGAGCCACTGGGATTAACAGGCATGCACCTCTGTACCAAGCTCTTTGCTGTACTTTTATCTCTGTTGGTCAACTCTCTTTACTTATTTTCTCAAAATATTAAAAGAAATCATCACTAAAATGGGCAGAGTGGTGCACTTCTGTAATCCCAGTAGCTCGGGAGGCTGAGGCAGGAGGATCTGGAGTTCAAAGCCAGCCTCAGCAACGTAGTGAGGCCCTAAACAACTTGGTGAGACTGTATCTCAAAATAAAAAGGGCTGTGGGTGTAGTTCAGTGTTTAAAAGCCCCAGGGCTTTTTTTTTTAGAGAGAGAGAATTTTTTAATATTTATTTTTTAGTTTTCGGGGGACACAAGATCTTTGTTTGTATGTGGTGCTGAGGATCGAACCTGGGCCACACGCATGCCAGGCAAGCGCATTACTGCTTGAGCCACATCCCCAGCCCAAAAGCCCCAGGGTTTAATCCCCAGTACCAAAAGAAAAAAAGAGTTCAACACTGAGGTACAAGGAGGCAAAACAAGTGCACACAGACTTTGAAAGAAATTATGTGATTAGTCAGTGTTCTAGATGTGCATCTGTTATTTCCGTAATTATTGGTGGCCTAGAACCGGTAGTAATATTTGAACTTTATTCAATTACAGTTAATGCAGCCGTGGGTAATAGAAAATTTAACTATGTTGTTGGAGGACTTGCTTATTAAACTAAACTATGGTAACTGAAATTTGTGATATTGGAACAATGTAGAACAATGACTTATGTTTGTTTATGACATATATGCTAATAATTATGAGTAATCTTAGGGATACAGTAGGACCTGATTCCTACCTCCTACTCATCCCCCCACCCTCCATCTCTTCACCACTATCACCTGCCCCCACCACCAGTTTCTATGCAAAATTTTTCTTTTTTTCTGATTATCACAGTAGTTGGAATTCCAATGATGGTCAGCCATTCATCAATATGAATATACTGCTCTCATTTGATCAATATTTACCAAGTATGTTTGGTTCTATGCATAAAACAGATAGAGATGGCCCCCTGACAAACAGACACTAGGTTCTAGCAATGGAGAGAGTCACAAAACAAAATTAACACATAAATCTAAAATATAACTCTGACAATAAACAATTTCTTTTTCTTTCTTTCTTTCTTTTTTTTTTTTTTTAATGAGGGGTGGTAGGGTAAGGTGGAATAGAGTACTGGGGATTCAACCCAGGGGAACTTTACCAATAAGTTACATCCCCAGTCCTTTTCATTTTTTTATTTTGGTGAGGGTCTCACTAAGTGTTGAAGTTGGCCTCAAACTTGTGATCCTCCTGCCTCAGTCTCCCTAGTAGCTGGAATTATAGATTTGCACCACCATGGCTGAAACTTTATTTTTAATTTTTTTTTTCTTTAAAAAAAAATAGAGCCGGGCATAATGGCACATGCAAGGAGGCTGAGGCAGGAAGATCTCAAGGTCAAAGCCAGCCTCAGCAAATTAGTGAGACCCTAAGCAACTCAGTGAGACCATGTTTCTAAATAAAATACAAAAAGAGTTGGGGATGTGGTTCAGTGGTTAAGTGCCACTGAGTTCAGTCTCCAGTACCAAAAAAAAAAAAAAAAAAAAAAAAAGGTGAGGTGATTAAAGAGAGGTCAGGCTGGTGATGCAGCTCTGTGGTAGAGCTGCTGCCTGGCATGTGCAAGTCTCTGGATTTGACACCCAGTATCAAAAATAGAAAATGAATAAAGCAAAGTCAGGTGAGTGAGAAGGAAGATGTGGAAGGTTAATGGGTGAGCAAAGGCTCTCTAGTTTTCAACCAAGGTAAGCCCTGTGTGAGGAGAAGAAGCCAGGTCACAGAAAAAGAAAATGAAAATGATTTTAGAGTGTTTGTGAAAAATGAAGGAATATAATTGGTCGTCCCATAAGTAAGAAGGGAAGTAATAGCGCATGATGTGCTAGACTGGGCCAGACCATAGAAGGCCTCAGAGGTCAAGGCAAGGAGTTTGGGTTTTATTCTGGCTACAATGGGAAAACATTGAACATTTTTATGCAAAGGGCTGGCATAGAGCTTTGTTTAGATGGAAATATATCTCAGATGGGTGACAAGCTGTTGCCAGTTGGAAATAGAAATGACAATTCTGTAGCTGAACAGAGAGGAATAATTTGGGTTGATGGGTGCCAGCCACACTGAGTAAGCCTAATTGGGACACCACAGTGCAGGGATGAGGCATGCCCTAGGGTGTCAAGGACCAGTGTGAAGACCACAGGCGCCTCTGGGCAGGAGGCAGAAATTGCACTGCCAATTTACCCTCCTGACTGGGTGATCCAGGCCAACAGCACTCATTGCACTGAGACCTAGAAGCTGCCTACTAAAAAGGGCATTCTTGCTACCCTGAAGGTTGCCATTGTCTGGCATCCTTTTTCGTTTTTCATCTATTGTCACTAAGCCCGGAGGCAGGCAGTTTAAAAAGAAAAAGGATGCTGTGATGAGAAGCAGGAGAAATTATCATTTAACTCTTTTGAAATCTCTGAAAGGAGTTGCCTCTTGCTTTGGGCACTGAAAGTAAATTGGGAGCTCTGGAAACTTGGAAGAAACCAGGCTAAGCATGCTTCCTCTAATATTGTGAAATAAGGACATTTTGTGAACATAACCCCTCTGCATTGGGTAACAACATGGAGGCTGGTAGGGCTTTGAAGTCAAACAGGTTCTGATTAAAATTCCAAGAGTAGATCATTTCATCTCTTTGAAACGCAGTTTCCTATTTGTATGGAAAAATGGATATTATAAGCATTACAGACTGCAGCATGTTGCTCTGGAGATCAAATGAAGCAAATAGATATGAAAATCCCTGGGCCAGGTGCAGTGGAGCAAGTCTGTAATCCTGGAGACTCGGGAGGATCCCAAGCTTGAGGCCAGGCTCAGTAACTTAGTGAGAGCCTCAAAATAAAAAATAATAATCTTTTTTTTTTTTTTTTTTTTTTTTACAAAAAGGACTGGAAATATATCTCAGCAGTGGAGCACTCCTGGGTTGCATCCCAGAAGGATATAGTTATCTACCTCCCCTAAATGATACGATGAAGCCAGAATTAAAGATAGGTAATTAGTGTAGTTAGGTAAATCAGGTCTAATATCGAGTAAAATAAAGAAAATGGACCGGGAAAGCAGAGCAGCACTTGGGGAAATTGAAATGTTAATGTCCCCTAGGCCCAGAACCCATCCTAAGGAACTGTTAATGAAGCAGCTCCCAGCAAAGAGGAAGTGCTAATCAAAAGCCGCCCCAGGCCCTTCCTGCCCAGATTACTCCTTCAGCCCACCCATCTCCCACCTTTTGGACCTTCCCACCTGCATTCTATCACTGCAAGATAAAGGGAAACAAAAAAGAGAAAGACATGAATGTGGGAAAACTAAAAGAGAAGACCTTAGCTATAAAAGAGGGAAGACCTCCCACTTCCATGGATTCCCCATTTGGGTCCCCTTCTTCCTCTGGGGAGAATTCTTTTCTGCTGTCCTTTAATAAAGCTTCTACTTTCCACTCTACACTTGCCTCCACATGCTCACTACCAAAACTCCTCCCATGACCCAGCCGTGAAGCACTAGTAGTAGTAGTCAATTACATATGTACAGAGCACTTTGGCACAGAAGTGTGAATTGCACGAAGAGGACCCTCCAGGCAGGAGGCTCATGGGCTGGGATAAAGCATTTGTCTTTCCTGCACAAAGCCCTGGGTTCAATCTCTGGTTTCAAAAAAGAAAAGTGGGGAGAGATCAACTATTAGGAAGTTGAGATGAATGTTAAAATCAGAATGGTGAGCTACAGGGCTGGGGATGTGGCTCAAGCGGTAGCGCGCTCGCCTGGCACGCGTGCGGCCCAGGTTTGATCCTCAGCACCATATACCAACAAAGATGTTGTGTCCGCCGAGAACTAAAAAATAAATATTAAAAAAAAATTCTCTGTCTCTCTCTCTCCCCTCTCTCACTCTCTCTTTAAAAAAAAAAAAAAAAGAATGGTGAGCTACACAAGAATCTAGAATGGTCATCAACGAATTTCCTTGTATTTCATCCCAAACAGGAAAGAACCTAGAGATGCATAACAATTTAACAATTACTTAATAATGATCTAGACACCAAGGTAGAGTGTAAGAAAACACAGATGAGTGGACACAAAGGGAAGATGATTCTACATATCAGACAGTAAACTATGTTTCCATTTACTAATCATTGGCCAAGTTGTCCCTCCCTGATTCCTTTTCTGTCCCTAACCAGAGAAAACCCAGTGATGGGAATATTGGTGACACAGGATTTTGTCCCCAACGGACAAGGCAAACAAATAGAAGGGAAGGTATCAAACTTTAAGCCACTTATCTTGTAAGGGTCCGGCAAACGTCAGAGGAAGAGACCACCAAGAGACCGGATCATGCAACAGCAAAAGGGGGTTTATTGAGGATCCAATCCAGCGCGCTGGGGCTCCAGGCTCACTCAAGAAGGGAGAGCGGCCAAGAGCCCCTAGCAGGGGTAGAGCAGTGCTTAAGTACACTTTTTTAGGGAGGGCATACATCACAGTCTCCTTTAACAAATCACCATACACCGAGGGAAAATCAAACAACAACTCTCAAACATGATTAGCACATTCATTGGCGGGAACAGGTCGGGCGGGGGTGATAGGTCAATCCTAAGGAGGGGATACATTCAAACTGATTGGTTTGGGCCCTGAATGCCTATGTGCCAAACTGCACAGGATCCTAGGTTATTAAACAACTAAATGGTCAGGGGGAATATCTACTGGGCAGTCCCGGGAATTGTCCTAACAGCTACAGGAATTTCAGGTTTAGAGTGTAGCATAGGAGCTTAACAATACCTGGTCCTTTACATTTTAACTCAGGCTTTGCAGCTTAGAAACTTTACAATACCCAGTCTTTTACACTTTAACTTCAATTTTTTTTACTCTTTCAATCTTTCACAAAATGCTTAATACACATATCTCCTTTCAAATAGTACTTCATTTTAACACACTAAGGGAATGTTTTCTGTAAAGCGAATTAGCTTTCTGTAGTCAGGCTGAGCTATAGCTCAGTGGTAAAGATATTGCCCAACACGCACAAGGCTCTAGGTTTAACCCCTAGCACCACAAAAATAAATAAATAGATAGATAGATAGATAGATAGATAGATAGATAGATAGAACTGTAGCTAACTGCTCTACTAGTCTAGGGCAAATCAATTCCTGTCTTGTATATATCCCTGTAGTTTGCATAATTTGAATACAAATATTTCCTGATTTAGAGGTTTCTTATTTTATAAAAGCTGCATCAAAATGGAAGTAAAGAAGTAAACTAGTTCCCTTCCATGGCTTATCATATCCTTCTATTTGCATTCTAAAATTAAGTCATGCAGACAATGTCTTATATTCCTGAACTGAGGGGTAAGAACAAAAACAGAAGAGAGCTTGGATGCATGGTGGCCCACACCTGTAATCCCAGCGGCTCAAGAGGATGAGGCAGGAGGATCAGATCATGAGTTCAAAGCCAGCCTCAGCAAAGGTGAGGTGCTAAGCAATTAAGTGATACCCTGTCTCTAAATAAAATACAAAATAGGGCTTGGAATGTTACTCAGTGGTCGAGTGCCCCTGAGTTCAATCCCCGGTACCCCTCCCCCAACCAAAAAAACAGAAGAGAAAGACACATAACAATAGAAGAAATTTCTCACTTTTATTCAGGAAAGTTGACAATCAAGGATGGGGTAGAGTTGTTTTGTTTTAGTTGTTTGGCTTTGCGTTGTTTTGCAGTACTGGGCATTGAACCCAGGGGTGCTCTACCACTGAACAATATCCCAAGCCCTTTTTATTTTTTACTTTGAGAGTCTCACTAAATTGCAGAGGCTGGCCTCAAATTTGCAATCTTCCTGCATCAGTATCCTGAGTAGCTGGAATTATAGGTGTGCACCACAGCATCCAGCACTGGGATAAAAATCTTGAGGTTAAACTTCAACCCAGGGTAGAATTTCCTGTTTATGTTTAAGTCAGGTAGCTACACCTTCTATTATCATTCCTAGTCTAAGAACCATTAGTGGAATTGGTAAATGATTTAAGACACAAGGTCAGAATGAGCTATGTGGTTTTACGCCATATATAATACACATAAGAATCACCAAGCAATAAGTAAAATACTAGGAAATTTAGGGGGTGGGGAATGCCTCATTTTGAAACAATCCCAGTCATTCTTACCACCTTGCACTTGATCCTAGTTTAAAGCCACTTAGTCATTTTGATACTCCTTCATCTTATTTCCTTTTATTTTGTTTTGTTTCTCTTAAAAGCATGGTCAAAAAAATAAAAATACTTTAGTCCACCATTTTCTGTATTCAAAAATAAATGAGATTCATTGCAAATCCAATTATAATCCCAGCACTCTTTTTTTTTTTTATAGGAATCCATCAGCTGATTCTTAAAAGAAAAACACAGCAAAAAGATTATGCAAACAAATCTTGAAGAAGGCTAAAGTTGGCGAAATCAGACTACCAAACTTTAAGATATATTGGACCTAGCCAGGGGCAGTGGTGCACACCTGTAAACCCAGCAACTTGGGAGTCTGAGGCAGGAAGATCCCAAGTTCAAGGTCCTCAGAAATTGAGACCCTCATAAACCTGTGACCATGTGTTAAAATAAAAAGAGCTGGGGTTGTACCTCATTAGTAAGGTGCCCTTGGGTTAGAACCCCAGTACCAAAAATGTTTTTTAAAGATACACTCTTCCAGGACATGGTGGCACACACCTGTAAATCCAACTACTCCAGAAATGAGGCATGAGGATCACAGGTTAAAGAGCAAGACCTTGCCTCAAAACCAAAACAAAAAATGGGGCTTGAGATGTAACTAAGTGGTGGAGCACTTGTTTTGACCAACTTGGCCTTGAACACCTGACAGGAGAGTATAGCCTTAAAGCTCAGTCCTACATGGACATTTGAAAGGAAAAATAATATTTTTTAATGTAATTTAAGATGTGCACTTTTGGGGACTGTGGTTGGGGCTCAGTGTTAGAGTGCTCACCTAGAATGTGTGAGGCACTGAAAGGGTAAAGTTTCTAAGCTGCAAAGCCTGAATTAAAATGTAAAAGACCGGGCATCCTAAAGTTCTTCTGCTACACCCAGAACATGAAATTCCTGAGATAGTTAAGACAACGCCCTACTGGCCATTTAGCCTAGGGCCCTGTGCAGTTTGTCACGTAAGCAAACAGGGCCCGAACCAATAAGTTTGAATGTGTACCCAGCTTAGGAATGACCAATCACCCCTGCCCAGACTGTTCCCGCCAATGAATGTGCTAATCATGTATGAGAGTTGTTGTTCAATTTTCCCGCGCCTCATGATGATTTGTTCTGATGTATTCAAAGCCCCCGCCCTCCCCAAAAAGTGTACTTAAGCACTGCTTAGCCTCTGCTCTGGGCTCTGGGCTGCTCTCGCTTCTTGAGTGAGCCTAGAGCCTCAGCACGCTGAATTGGATCCTCAATAAATCCCCTTCTGTATTTGCATAAGTCAGTCTCTTGGTGGTCTCTTTCTCCGGACCCTTACAGCACCGGGTTCGATGCTCAGCACCACATAAAAATGAAATAAAGATATTGTGGGTCCACCTACAACTAAAAAATAAATACTAAGAGAGAGAGAGAGAGATGTACATTGTGTCAGACCTACCAAAAGTAAGTAAAACTGGAGATTATAAAGAAAATGTTCTTGTGTGAGAATGCCTAATAATAATGACTACAAGAGTCACAATTTGTCCTGAATTAATTTGAGTCTGATTTTATAGACCTACAAATCTTTCTAACCTCCTAAATTGATTAACTTAATCTGTTTTTTTTTTCTAGAGAGAGAGAGAGAGAATCCTTAATATTTATCGGCGGACACAACATTCCCGCCGGCATGCGGCTCTGAGGATCGAACCCGGGCCGCACGCATGCCAGGCGAGCGCGCCACCGCTTGAGCCACGTCCCCAGCCCCTTAATCTGTTTTTTATTGATAAAATAATGAGTTACTGTCCTCGTGGTTTTCTGAAACTGGCTGAAATACTAATTATTTTTCTGCTAAGTATTTACAAAAAAGTATTGCTTCGCTGACTTTATTGTTGTCTTAGCATGATCTCTGCTCTATGTGTGCCTTGTCCAGTAACCTGTCATGTGCCACTGTGGCTCTATGGACTCCTCTGATGCTGACTGCCCTTAACTGTTCATGTTCCACCTGACAGAGAACAAGGACTTTGGGTTACTTCCCCCAACTTCGATCCCTCTAAGCAGGAAGCTGTTTGGAGATGGCGTCACTCACTTTCCCATAGAAATGGGATGTAGAAAAAAATTGACAGTGGAAAAAAGTAACCATTGCTGCAGTCTGTCTGGGCAAAAATAATGGGGGGGGGGTGACAAGCAACTTGTGAAGATTGAAACAGCGGGAGCCCCTTTATTGTAGGACAGCAGAGGTATTTATACCTAACTCATTATACACAGCTTGCTTCAATTTTTTTTAAAAGAGAGAGAGAGAGAGAGAGAGAGAGAATGAATTTTTAATATTTTATTTTTAGTTTTCGGCGGACACAACATCTTTGTTTGTTTTTTTTTTTTTGTATGTGGTGCTGAGGATGGAACCCAGGCCGCATGCATGCCAGGCGAGCACGCTACCACTTGAGCCACATCCCCAGCCCAGCTTGCTTCAATTAACATCATCTAGATACATCAATTAGTTATTAAGGAATCCTCATCATCTTAATAATTACACACAGCTTAACTTAATTAACATCATCTAGATACAGCAGTCAGTCATTAAGGAATCTCCATCATCTTAATGGCTCGATACTTCTCTAACCACTCCTCCTGGCAAAGTGCCAGGCACCATCTTGACTTGTCTGTGGCCCTCAACAAACCATGGCCCACTTTATGCTTTGAATATAACCTTTGCTGTTCTGCCACTGCAACTGATTTTTAAAATGGACATGTTTTCATTCTCTTCTTCTCTCCCAACTCCTTCCTAATCTCTCCCCATCCTTAATAAAATAGGATTAACTTTCTTCCCTATCCCAGGCAGAAATATCTGTACCTGAGTACAAACCCACCATAGAAACAAAGTAATCCAGACTTTGGGGATGGTACCAGAAGATCTCAGAAATGACTATCTCCCAAATTAACAAGTGAATTACAACTCCAACAGAGAACACATGGAATGTAGCCTTTGAGTCACTCTTTAAAAACCTCCTGTTCCTGCTGATGGGGAGAATCACAGCCTTTGGTACAGGAGTCCCCTGTGTTTCTCCTTTGCTAGCCAAACAATAAGCCTTCATTTTCTTTTTTCTCAAAACTGTGTTATTATTAGTGGGTTGGCATCAGGGACAAGGACCAAGGTTTTAGCAACACAACCACTTTGTAAAATGACTTCACAATTTCTTTTAAAGTTAACATGTACACCTACTTCAGCATTTCTACTTCCACATATTTCCCAATGAAAATGCATGTTTCCAAATATTTCTATAAAAATGTTCATAATGTGCAAGGGATATGACACATTGGTAGTGTTTAAAGCATAACATAGACCACTGTTACAGTAGAATATTTGTTTGGCATGTGTGAAGCCCTGAGTTCAATCCTCAGCACTGCAAAACAAAACAAACAAACAAGGCTAAAATAATGTTCATAATATTAGAAGTAAGGTGTCAAGAGAGAAGGGGAAGGAAGTACTGAAGATTGATATTGACCAATTTATATAGTTATGTTGTGTGCATGAATGAATATGTAATCTCGATTTATGTATAATCCTAATATTATGTATAATTTTAATGTACCAATAAAAGTAGAAAAATAAATTGTGAAAGTTCATAACAGCTTATTCCTGATGAAAAAAAAAAAACTGGAAACAGTCCATTACCCATTCTTAAAATGTGTAAACAAGTTGTAGTATATTCATGAAATAAAACACTAACCAACAATTTTAAATATATATATATATATATATTTAAAGAATAAAGGAAAAAGAAACTTTAACAAACAAGTAAATATCCAAGTGGCTTGGGAGGCTGAAATAGGAAGATCTCAAGTTTGAGACCAGCCTGGGCAATTTATAGAGATCTAATTCAAAAAATAAAACATTTCTTTTAAAATGGCTGGAGATATAATGTTCAGTGGTGGAGAGCCCCTGAATCCAATACCCAGTTCTGCACAAAATACATATATACATACATATATAAAAATGAAGAAATCATTACCCCTCCCTGGTCTTATACTGCCTAGATGGCCCAGCTGAATTTTGTCCCACCCCATTCTTACTTGTCTTTGAGGACAAAATGCCTACAGGCCAGATATTCCTCTTCAGTTGAGCTAGTCAAAATTGGTTCCAGCTCAGCGTGGTGCATGCTGTAATCTCAGGATTTGGAAGGCTGAGGCAGGAGGAACTCAAATTCAAAGCCAGCCTCAGCAACTTAGCAAACCCCAAAGCAATTCAATGAGACCCTTTTTCTAAATAAAATATTTAAAAAGGGCTGGGATATGCCTCAGTGGTTAAGCACCCTTGGGTTCAATCCCTAGCAAACACACACACACTCAAAACCTCTTCCATCTAACATGGCCACCAGAGTGACAGTGTAAAGGTAAAATTTCTAAGCTGATTCTAAGCTGCAAAAGTCTGAGTTAAAGTGTAAGAGACCGGGCATTGTAAAGTTTCTAAATTGCAAGGCCTGGGCTAAAAAGTAAAAGACCAGGTATTGTTAAAATTCCTCTGCTACTCCCGGAACCTGTAATCTCTGTAGCTGTTAGGACAATACTGGAACTGCCCAGTAAATATTTCCATTGATTCCCTGGTTGTTTAATAGCTAAGGGCTCCAAGTAGCTCGGCACGTAAGTATCCAGGTCACAAGACCAATCAGTTTAAATGTGTACCCCGCTTAGGAGTGACCAATCACCCCTGCCCAGACTGTTCCCGCCAATGAATGTACTAATTATGTCTCAGAGTTGTTGTTCAATTTTCCCGCGCCTCATGATGATTTGTTCTGATGCATGCAAAGCCCCCGCCCTCTCCAAAAAGTGTACTTAAGCTCTGCTTGACCTCTGCTCTGGGCTCTGGGCTGCTCTCCCTTCCTGAGTGAGCCTTGAGCCCCAGCATGCTGGTTCAATAAACTCCCTCTTGCCAATTGCATGAAGCCAGTCTCTTGTGTGGTCTCTTTCTCCGACACTCCGCTGGACCCTTACAACAGCTGACAACCTCTACCTTTACTATATTAAAGTACTTGTAGATTTCTCCCTTTCACTACCCTATCCCATCCTCTTATTTCTTTTGCCCTATATATATAAATCCTGACTCCCCCAAGAGGCAGAAAGTGTTTTGTTAGTTTATTTCCCACTTCTATTGTTGTACAGGAATTAAAGTTTTCACTGCTCAATTGGTGCTCAGTCTTATTATTTGTTCCACAATTCCAAAAGGAAAAAAGGATCCAACCTTTGGCATCAAAATTCATTTTTTAAAAAATGAATGCTAATACACAAAATAAATTCAGGGCAATCTAAAAAACATCATGCTGGGCTGGGGTGGTAGCTCAGAGGCAAAGTTCATTTTAGCATGCATGACACTTTTGGGTTTAATCCCTAGCAGCAGAAAAAATTAAAAATGCAAAGCATTATGCTGAGTAACAGTTCAAAGTCCAACAAACAAAAGTGTATATGTTGTATGACTCTACCTCTGTGAAGTTTTGAAACAGGAAAAACTCACTTGAGGTAGAAATGCACAGAGAGACTCCTCTGTCTGCAAATGAGTTTAAGAGATCTTTATGAGATAAAGATGTTTTAAATCTTGATAGAGGGTTAGGAAACACAGATGTATGCATTTGTCAAAACTCATGGAAACAACTTGACATCGTGGAGCACACCTGTAATCTCAGCTACTGGGAAGCCTGGGTCAGAAGGATCACAAGTTCAAGACCAGCAATTTAGTCAGAATTTATCTTAAAAAGGAAAAAAAAATTAAAAGAACTAGAGATGTATTTCAGTTGTAAAGCACCCTTGGGTTTTATCCCCAGTACTACACACACACAAACACACACAAACCCTCATGGAATATTAGACTTTAGATATCAGTTTGATTTTAAATGTTATATTAAAATTAAAAACTGCAGGACTGGGAAAGTAGCTTAGAGGTAGAAAAGTTGCCTAGCATGCAGGAGGCCTGAATTTCATCCCTGTTGGGTGTGTGGAAGAGTCCTTGCTGAAGTTAAGTTTCAGTCTTAGGAGAACAACACTAATCCCTTACCCCTCCCCCTCCTCTCTAAGGGCGCCAAACTGAAGAGCACCAAATTCAAAAGTTTTCTCGACCAATCCCCGGGGGGACACAGTGTCCGCTTGCCATTCCTGAGTCACCCTGCCAATCAGCACCCGCCATATTGCCTAGGCAACCCTTCTTAAGCCAAAGCTTGCAAGCTCATGCTCTCTGCCCTCTTCCTGTCTGCTCTCTTCCACTTCTTTCTCTCATCTCTCTACTCTTTCTCTCTGCTCTCTTCCTCTGCTCTCTGCTCTTTCTCTCTTCCCTCCTCCTCTCCTCTCTCTGCTCTCTGCCTCTCCTTTTCTTCCCCTTCAGGCAGCCCCCCCCAATAAATCTCTTGGTTGAATCTCCATCTCGGGTGAGTCACTTGCCTTTCAATCCCCAGTATTTAAAAAAAAAATTGAAAAGTACAAATAATATTAAGTTTAAGGATAAGTATACTAATATCTATAGCTTACTTTGAAAAGGATTACAAGAGAAACCTAAGTTTGAGGCCAAACTGGGTAATTCAGAGAGACCCTGTCTAAAAATAAAAAGGACTAGGGTAGCTCAGTAGTAGAGTGCCTCTGGGTTCAATCCCCACTGCCTCAAAAATAAACAAACAAGATATGGATGGATGATAGGGGCTAGATAAAGTGACAAGATATTCAATAAGGCAACTATGACAAAACGTAATGGTGAAATCTAGGTCATGAGCATACAAGTAAAATTCTTTCAACTTTATGTTTAAAAATTTTCATAATATGGAAAAAGTGAACATGAATTATTTTTATATGCTTCTCACTCCCTTTGGGCACTAGAGATTGAATCGAGGGGCAATCTGTTACTGAGTTACATATCCAGCCCTTTTTTTTTTTTAATTTTGATACAAGATCTTGATGAGTTGCCCAGGCTGACCTTAAACTTGCCATCCTCCTTTTTCAATTTCCTGAGTCTTATATACTTCTTTAAATTTAGAAATGATATAGCACTATATTAACATTATCAGAATTTTGGGGGTACCAGAAATTGAACCCCAGGACACTTAACCACTGGGCCACTTCCCCAGCTCTTTTATTATTTTTTTATTTTGAGACAAGGTTTTGCTAAGTTACTGAGGGACTCACTAAATTGCCGAGGCTGGCCTCAAAGTTGTGATCCTTCCAAATTGCTGAGATTACAGGTATGTACCACCATGCCTGGCAATGTTTTTTGCATTTGTCTGGGAATGCTACATGTCAAATCTGTGTACACATCCTTGGCCATTTTTGGCATTGCCAATCATGCTTTTAGCCAGCTACACCTCTTCATGTTTACATATTTTACCTCCTTCCATGCACATTATACTATATTCAAACCTGTGGTGAGGCATCATGGTAATTTTTGATGGTGCTTCTATCTTTAATGATCTTTTTGAAACTACATGCTTCTCAACCTCCACCCTCACAACCAAACAGGGCTGTGGTTTTTCCAAAGCTATTTATTTCTGATCCCTGGAAAAGGATAAGAAAATGAGCAGCCTTGTAGGTTGGTCAATAGCCAGTTTATTTGCCCTGGTGCCTAATTTCTACAGCCATCATATGGAGATTATTTTTAGCCCCATAACTTTTTCAACCAGCAGGCACCTTATATACCAGATGGCTCCCAGCTCCTGCTCTTCTTAACAGAGTCTTCTAATGAGACTATTATATGGTTTGCTTCTGGAATCACAATTAGTCAGAGGTAAAACCAGGAGAAAAAAAAATTTATTATTAGTTGTTCAAAACATTACAAAGCTCTTGGCATATTTCATACATTTGATTCAAGCAGATTATGAACTCCCATTTTTACCCCATATACATATTGCAGATTCACATTGGTTCCACATCCACTTTTTTATATACTGCCATACTAGTGTCTGTTGTATTCTGCTGCCCTTCCTATCCTCTACTATCCCCCCTCCCCTCTCCTCCCATCTTCTCTCTCTACCCCATCTACTGTAAGGAGAGAAATTCAGGTCTTCTGATTTCACTAAATTCTTTCCAGTTAATCCCCAATGATTTCAGTTATGTTAAATCTCATTTTAGAAAGAAAAAGTGTATGTATTAGGAGAGAGTTTGCCTTAAAGTGACTCATTTAGACAATACCAATATTATTGTGATGATCATTTGGAGAAATAATGGTTTTTTTAAAATATATTTATTTTTTTAGTTTTCGGGGGACACAACATCTTTGTATGTGGTGCTGAGGATCGAACCTGGGCCGCACACATGCCAGGGGAGCGCGCTACCGCTTGAGCCACATCCCCAGCCCCGAGAAATAATGTTTTACAGGAATACATTTACTCAATCATCTTATAAGACACAGAAGGACTTGTGTAGAAGCTTGGGTATCTGTCAGCCCTCTAAGGCTATCATTTGAAGGAACCAAATAATCTGAATGCCAACTGCCATATACCATCAAGGACTCTTAGATGAATAGTTATGGGTATAGATAATAACTCAGATAGGAGAATAGGAGAGAGTAGAATAACAAAAGAAAATTAAATTACTACTGTGATCTTTTCAATTCAGTAATAATATTTTCTATAATTCTATAATGTTAAAATATTATCTTACTAAAAACTAGAACATCTCAAAAGATCCAAAACCTCTACCTCCTTCTGATCTTTCAAAGATATTTTTGAATGAGAATTCAGAGCGGGTTGGGGATGTGGCTCAAGCGGTAGTGCGCTCGCCTGGCATGCGTGCGCCCCAGGTTCGATCCTCAGCACCACATACAAAGATGTTGTGTCCGCCGAAAACTAAAAAATAAATATTAAAAAATCCTCTCTCTCTCTCTCTCTCTCTCTCTCTCTCTCTCTCTCTCTCTCTCTCTCTCCTTAAAAAAAAAAAAAAAGTAAAAAAAAAAAAAAAGAGAATTCAGAGTCCTGTCTGCCAGTAGTGCCAACACATTATTGACAGCCCAGGATCCTCCAACCAGGTGACAGTAACTAGAATAATAGCACCTAGCCAAGTCTTTTTTGATATTTTTTTCAAGTCAATTCTCAAGAATGAATGATCTCACCACTATCTTTATCTTTGGTTCTTTTTTCTTTCAACTGCAACCTTAGTTAAAATATAGTTTTCAACACTCTTGTGATCTCAGGCCATCTCTTATTTTCATGTTTTTGTTTTGTTTTGTTTTTATACTGGGGATTGAACCCAGAGATATTTAACTGCTGAGCTACAGCCCCAGTTCTTTTTATTTTTAGACAGGGCCTTGTTGAATTGCTGAGGGTCTAAGTTACTGAGGCTGGCTTCCAACTTGTAAAACCCTTGCCTAGCCTTCTGAGTCACTGGTGTGTACCACCAGACCTGGTGATAATGTTCACTTTTAACCTTAGAAATTGTGTCCTTACTGGATGCAGTAGCACACACCTATATTCCCAGCAACTCAGAGGCTGAGGCAGAGGGATTGCAAGTTGAAAGCTAGCCTCAGCAATTTAGCATAGACCTAACAACTTAGCGAGACCCTGCCTCAAAAATAAATAAATAAATAAATAAATGGGCTGGGGATGGGGCTCAACGGTTGAGCACCCAGTACCCCCCCCCAAAAAAAATCGTTTTCCTGCCAAATTTCCAATAGTTACCTGTTAGAATTCACACACAGCATACACTTTCCTTTCTCTATCTCATTGCCAGAATTTACTAACCTTGTGAACAAGAACACAGTTTAAATATAGAAGTTTAATGTAAGAATTAAAATGTAGGGAAAGGAACATGGAGCTTTAAGTCCAAAGACCAGTTCTTTCATCTTGGCTTCTTACTATGTGGATGGTGCTCCAGAACAATCTGGTCCCTCTGTAGGAGAACAAGCCCCCAGGTGCTGTGAGATGGAAGAAAGAGGCAGAAATGGGGCTGGGGTTGTGGCTCAGTGGTAGAGCACTTGCCTGGCATGTGTGAGTGACTGGGTTCTATTTTCAACACCATATATAAATAAAATAAAGGTTGCATTGCACCAAGCCAGGCTTGGTGGTGTGTGCCTATAATCCTAGCAGCTCATGAGGCTGAGGCAGGAGGATTGCAAGTTCAAAGCCAGCCTCAGCAATTTAGTGAAGCCCTAAGCAACTCAGTGAGATCCTGTCTCTAATAAAATATTTTTGAAAGGGCTGGAGAAGTAACTCAGTGGTTAAGCAGCCCTGGATTAAATCCCTGGTACTCCCCCCACCCCCCACAAAAGAGGCAGAAATATTGAGTGTAGTTTATTGGTGGACTTGCTTACAGAAGCATTATCCTAGATAGCAGCAAGACCAGTGAATTCTTTGCAATTTGATCAGAAGGAGGGGAATATATAGTGATCAGGACAAAAGTGATTTTATCCCAGCCAGAATGTACATATTTAGCTCTAGCTAATATTGAGTCCTCAGGCAATTGTAAAGATACACATACCACTCTTATGGTTGTGCTTATTTATAGTTTACTGGGAAACTATGTGGGGAAAACAGACTATGGTTAATCAGGGACAATCATGGCAGTTTCAACTCAAGATGGCTGCATTAAGGTCAAGCTTTCAAAAAAGGCACATTTTGTGGGGCATGGTGGCACATGTCTGTGATTCCAGTGGCTAGGGAGGTTGAGGCAGGAGGATCATAAGTTCAAAAACCAGCATCAACAACTTAGCAAGGCCCTAAGCAACTTAGCAAGACCCTGTCTCAAAATAAAATATAAAAAAGGGCTAGAGCCGGGCGTGGTGGTGAACACCTGTAAAACTAGCAGCTTGGGAGGCTGAGACAGAATCATCCGGGGTTCAAAGCCAGCCTCAGCAAAAGCGAGGTGCTAAGCAACTCAGTGAGACCCTGTCTCTAAATAAAATACAAAATAGGGCTGGGGATGTGGCTCAGTAGTTCAGTGCTCCTGAGTTCAATCCCCAGTACCCAACCCCCACTCTCCACAAAAAGGGGCTGGGGATGTGGCTCAGTGATTAAGTGCTCCTGGATTCAGTGCCTGGTACCAAAGAGGGGGTGGGAGAGAAAAATGTACATTTCTTGCTGGGCATGGTGGAGCAAGCCTGTAATCCCAATGACTCAGGAGGCTGAAATAGGAGGATTGCAAGTTTTAGGCCAGCCTCAGCAATTTAGCAAGACCCTGTGTCAAAATAAAAAATGAAAGGGCTGGGATGTGGCTTACTAATAAGCACTTCTGGGTTCAATCCCCAATACCAAAAAAAAAAAAAAAAAGAAAAAAGAAAAAGAAAAATGCAAACCATAAGTTCAAGGCCATTCCCAGCAACTAAGTAAAGCCTATCTCAAAATGAAATGTAAAATAAAAAGGGATGGGGATGTGGCTCACTAGCAGAGCACCCCAGGATTTAAGCCCCACTATTACAAAAACAAAAAAGAAACAAGAAAAATAAATCTTGATTATGTGACAGGAAACTGTGATTCCACAAATAAACTTTTCCTCCTCAAAATTTGTTCTTGTGAGGTCTTTTGGTCACAGCAGGAAAAAAAATACTGATTAAAATAGGACTTATCATAGATCTTTCAGGGAAAACATTATATATCAATATTCTTTCTGTTCATGTCTACTAATCATGTACTAAAAAATTCTGGCTGGGCACAGTGGTGAGCACCTGTAATTCCAGCACTGAGGAGCATCACATGTTTGAGGTCAACTTCAGAAACTTAGTGAGGCCCTAAGGATTTAGCAAGACCCTGCCTCAAAATAAAACATAAAAAAAGAGCTGGGGATGTGGCTCAGTTGTCAGGAGTGGTAATTTGAATGACCGACCGTCTTTGAACTCTCCCATGACAGGAACACGCCTGAACTGGGAACTCCTGGTACAAAGGTGCAGTTGAGACTGCTCAGTTGCTATGGTGACACCCTGTTCAGAGGAGATTCTCCGCTTGCCACAGACTGTCAATCTTGATCTTAAATTCAGACATCAGCTACCATGGGTAGAGAATTATTATCAGCACAAAAAAGGTAATAATAATTGGCTTCTCAGAACTTTGACCTTGGTCCTGTATCCCTTGAAGAAACTTTCTTGTGGGAGACCAACCTTGCATGTGACTGGGTCACACTCCCCGGCTGGGTGCTGAGGCGCTCAGTCACAGAAATGTGGCAGAGCTTTCCCCACCTTTCTTGGGTTCCAGGGTCAGTGTCTGGTGCATGGGTGTGTCTTGCTACAGCCCCAGGGTGAAGCTATGCTCACCTGCTCCTTTGTAATCTAACCCCTTGCCCTGTTTAGGATAGAATCTTCCATGGAAGTGCCTTGTGTGTGTCCCCTTCTCTTACTGTGCCCTTGGGTGTGGTCTACCCAGGTGTCAGTCACCTGCTGACCGTGGACATCATGAAGATAGACTCAGCCCCCTGAAGCCTGACTCCTTGCCTCATTTGAATAACTTCTCCTCAATAAAAGGGGTCAGCGCGTGCTCTCTCTCTTTCTGCGGACCCTTAAGGTCAGAGGAGCCATCACAGCAACCCCAAAGAAAAAGGTATTTGTGTTTCTTGTGTGGTTATTTTGTGCAGCCCAGTTAGCCCAGTTCAACTGGAGTGACCCCTAAGCCTTTTAGTCGAGAGAACTGAAACCCGGCACTTTCTCACACAAAACCCTTTTGATGTTAAAACCTATATAACATGCCAAGCTACTTCTGGGTCATTACAACTCCATCAGGGTGTAATGTCCCATCTGGCCTCAGCTTTCTTTCTATGTGTGTCTTTTTTGTCTTTTCTAATCCCCCATTACCTGTCACCCAGATTCTAAACTAACCACTGTGCAGGTTGTGGCACTCAGTGGTAAAGGGCTCTTGGGTTCAACTCTGATATCAAAATAATAATAATAATAATAATCTGTCTATGAGGAGTGAGGTGAATGTGCAAGTTGTCATAATTTTCTATCCAAATTGGCACACTTTTGAGAGTGAAAGGAAGTGATATTAATAATTAGGCAAGTATAATTTCAGCAA
Organism: Spermophilus citellus; assembly: GCF_964194105.1. Classification (NCBI taxonomy): domain Eukaryota; kingdom Metazoa; phylum Chordata; class Mammalia; order Rodentia; family Sciuridae; genus Spermophilus; species Spermophilus citellus. The sequence goes on along the minus strand of NC_138194.1, from coordinate 26,484,319 downwards.
CTTGGAAGGCTGAGGCAGGAGGACCACAAATTCCAGACCAACCTCAGAAACTTGGCAAGATCCTGTCTCAAAAAATATATACAAAGGATTAAGGTTTATAGTTCCATGGTAAAGTGCTTCTGGGTTCAATACCCAGTAAAAGAACAAAAGAATGAAAGGAAAGAAGGAAAGAAGGGAGGGAGGGAGGGAACAGAAAAGATGTTAAATTTAAAATGTCTTATGAAAACATATTCCATGACAAATAATCATAGTAGATAATTTGTAAAATTTTCAACTGCAAACTAAGCTCCAGTAGTTAGGCACTATCATACCACCACATCAAAGATAGAGTGGTGAGCACTATGTCTAGGTGGTGCAGCACACCTGTAATCTCAGTGGCTGCAGAGGCTGAGACAGGAAGTGGAAAGTTTGAGGCTAGCTTCAGCAACTTATTGAAACCCTGTCTCAAAATAAAAAATAAAAAGGGCTGAGAATGTGGTTCAATGATAGAGCAGCCCTGGGTTTAATCCCTATGACTGCTTTATTTAAAAAAATATATAATTATGATTCATTTGCAGTTCTTTGAAAATAAGCCTTTCTAAAATAAAATACAGGGCTGGGGATGTGGCTCAAGTGGTAGCGCGCTCCTCTGGCATGCGTGCAGCCCGGGTTCGATCCTCATCACCACATACAAACAAAGATGTTGTGTCTGCCAAAAACTAAAAAATAAATATTAAAATTCTCTCTCTCTCCCTCTCTCACTGTCTCTTAAAAATAAAATAAAATACACATACACACACATAAACCCATTTTCTTTCTTTATACTTTCTATTCTAGATTTAACCTTTACCAGTAACATTGAGTTTCTTCTGTCTTTTAAGCAGTAGCCTAGAAAATAATAAAGGTCTGTGCAAAAATGTTTTAATGGTCTCTTTTTCCTATGGGTTACACAAAAATACTAATTTTATATATCAAAATTTTTGGTGGGCACTTTTTCTTTCTTTGATAATAGCTAAATTCTTCCAAACTTGAAAATAAAGACAGGGGCTGAGGATGTGGCTCAAGCGGTAGCGCGCTCACCTGGCATGCGTGCGGCCGGGGTTCGATCCTTAGCACCACATACAAACTAAGATGTTGTGTCCGCCGAAAACTAAAAAATAAATATTAAAAATTCTCTCTCTCTCTCTCTCTCTCTCTCTCTCTCACTCTCTCTTTAAAAAAAAGAAAAGAAAATAAAGATAAATTCAGCCTCATAGCTTTATACTCATATTTTCTCTTCCCATCTCTCTTTTTCTCACTGTCTCCCCAACCCAGTCCAGATACATATGCATAGATAGGCAGAACTACTATCTATATGCCAGCATATTAAAGATTTCTCAAACACACAACTATCTCATTTGTACTTACAGGATTTTAATTTAAGGAGGTGATGAGTGATGACACAGATAAGTCAATGCCAAATAAGAACTTAATTTATTTATCCCAGTGGCTTGGGAAGCTGAGGCAGGAGGACAGCAAGTTCAAAGCCAGCCTTAGCAACTAGCTAAGTTAGGTAGGCCCTAAGTTAGCTAGGCCCTAAGAAATTCAGGGAGACTGTGTCTCTAAATAAAAATACTTTTTTTTAAAGGGCTGGGAATATAGCTTAGTGGTTAGGCACTCCTGGGTTCAATCCCCAGTACCAGGAAAAACAAAACAAAACAAACAAACAAACAAACAAAAAACCCCATAACCCTTCCCTTTGCCCACTCTAATTTTAAAATTAGTCAGTTGTATAGATTGAACCAGAGTCCTCCAATTAGGGTGAAGGGTAGCACTGCATTAGATATATAAACTGGCAGTCTGCCACCCAGTATGCTTGTTAGCCCAGTCTGTTAGCATGCCCTTCTGTCAGACATAGAAGATTGACTGGCCCAAGGACTGTCAAACATGTGTTTTATTTCTTGTGGCACCTCAGTATTTCCAACAGTGGGAGCCTGGTTCTTACTGTTGGATGGGGATTACAGATAAACAAGGAAAGGAAGCTAATATGACCCCTGTAGAAGGCATCAGTATGAACTCATTGATAGTTTAATATAATATAGAGATGCTTGCATATGGAAATACTTGTAGATATGCATGTACATAGATTAGTATCTATACATATGTCTCCTTGCCCTGTCAACTTAAAGAACCTAGAAACAACAACATCCCAGTAGCAACAAGCAAGTCTAGCACCCAGATCTTAGTTTCTAATACTACTCTCCAATAAAACAACCAGGAATCCTTGGAGAAATGGCTGGTTATGGGGTTGGGACAGGAGATATCTGAGATAAGATAGGAGATCAAACTTTTAAAAAGATTATCTTGAGTCCCATAAATTGACAAAGTGCTTAAAACACAAAACATATTCTCACACACATAAATGAGGCTGGCTTTGAATCAACTAATATTGTGGTCAACATTGAAATAATTAGCTTTTTTCAAAGCAGGAATAATTCAACCAACAAAATAAAGGAGTATTAAATCATGACCCAAAGAAAAAACAAAATATGTATGAGTTCATGCCACCATCAATAAATGACAAAATGAGCCAGGCGCATTGGCACACACCTGTAATCATCAGCAGCTTGGGAGGCTGAGACAGGGGGATTGTGAGTTCAAAGCTAGCCTCAGCAATGTCAAGGCAATAAGCAACTCAGTGAGATCCTGTCTCTAAGTAAAATACAAAATAGGGCTGGGGATGTGGCTTGGTGGTCAAGTGCCCCTGAGTTCCATCTCTGGTACCAAATAAATAAAAAAGTAAATGAATAAATGAATGAATAAATAACAAAATTAATTTTAAAACTGTACACAATCAGAAGTCTCTTGTGAAGAATTACAAATAATTTATGCAGATAACTTGTTAGGTAGTAGCTAGCAATGACCAGTGAAATGTATGGCAAGATCACAAGTGTTAAGTTACTTTAGAGTCTTCTTTTAACAGTACTTTAAAGGAGGATGAGAAAGCAAAGAGTGGTAGTTAATTTGTAGAAAACAGAAGCAAAAAAGCTAATGACAAAAGGAATAATAGGACTAACTCTTGACAGGTCCACCGAGGTTGATATGAAGCTAGGAATTATGGCTATAGGTATCTCCATTTGTTTGGGAAGGAAGATTATTTTAATAGAGCAGGTGCACTAAGATACTTCTGACCAGGTACTGAACCAGGTGCCCACATTAACATGGGATTTGGTAGGTAGTAGCTAGCAATGAGTAGTGAAATGCAGGCAAGGTCACAAGTGTTCTTTAAATTACTTTAGGGTCTTCTTTAAATAACTTCCAAGGTTGATGAGAAAGCAAAGGTGGTAGTTAATTAGTAAAATAAATAAACAGAAGCAGGGGAGCTAGTTGGAAATCACATCAAGAGAAAAGGATTAATGGGACTAACTCTTGACAGGGTCCATTGGTGTTGATGTAAAGCTAGGAATTACAGCTATAAATGTCTCCAATCGTCTGAGAAGATTCCTTTAGCAATGCAGGCATACTAAGGTAACTTCTGGCCAGCCATTGGCTCAGTGCCCACATGAACATGCAATTGACTTGTAGAGGAAGCCTCCTAAATAGGATGGTCACCATGACAGTTCTGGAGAGGGCCAACTAAGGTCAAAATCTTTACCACCCAACGTGAAGGAGGAGTTGAACACCTGATCGGCAAAGAGTACAAAAGATGGTCCCCAGTTCTGGTAAGCCTCAAACACTAATCAAATTTGGAGACAACATTGTCTCCTTTGTTGTTCTCTGTTCTGAGATGGCCCACTCTCTCTTGAAAGTGCTCTCTGCTTAAGCTTCGCTTTGCTTTTACTTCACTTTCACCTATAAAAAAAAAAAAAAAATTCTTGGGCTGGGGATGTGGCTCAAGCGGTAGCGTGCTCGCCTGGCATGCGTGCGGCCCGGGTTCGATCCTCAGCACCACATACCAACAAAGATGTTGTGTCCGCCGAAAACTAAAAAAATAATAATAATAAATATTAAAAAATTCTCTCTCTCTCTCTCTCTCTCTCTCTCTTTCTAAAAAAAAAAAATTCTTGCATAGCTTTTGGTGTCTGAAGTTAAATAATTTTCTTCACTGGAACACAAAACCAAACAAAGGTTTGGCTTTAAACTTTCCCCTCCCCCCTCCCACCTTCCTGTGACAATCTGATATCTGCTGTCAAGGAAGTGAAGTATTAACTCCCATTCTTCTTCTGAGTCACTGGGATTATAGGCCTGCACCACCACACCTAGTTTAACTTCACTTCCCACTCTTCTTTGATACCAGGGATTGAACTCAGGGGCCTCAACCAAAAAGCCACATCCCCAGCCCTTTTTTGTATTTTATTTAGAGACAGGGTCTCACGGAGTTGCATAGGGCCTTGCTAAATTGCTGAGGCTGGCTTTGAATTCACTATCTTCCTGCCTCAGTCTACTGTGTGCCTCTGTGCCTGGCTAACTCCCCCATTCTTTAGTGTTGGCTGTTCATACAGATTTCCGAAAATATAAAGTAATGAAAGGTGAGGAATAGCAAATTTTACAGCAGGGCATGATGTTGCATGCCTGTAATTCCAGCAACTCGGGAGACTGAGGCAGGAGGATCACAAGTTCAAAACCATCCTCAGCAACTTAGGGAGGTCCTAAGCAACTTAATAAGACCCTATCTCAAAATAAAAAAATCAAAAGGGCTGGGGAGGTAGCTCAGTGGTAAAGTGCCTCTTGGTTCAATCACCAGCATAAAACAAAACAAAACAAAACAAAAACCTTACAAATTCTGTTAATTGATAAAGGTCATCATTGATAGTGATAAATCCTGTTGCTATGCACCTATCATATTGAGGTCAGGAGGAAGAGATAAAGTTAAGCAGATAGGGAAATAAGCCCTTGTTGACTTCCTGAGCAGCAGAGCACAAACAGCAACTGCAGGCTTTTGCTGAGAAACTTGCAAAAAGGTTATTTTAAAATCAGGACACATGTGACCTAGAGTCCATGGAAAAATGGAACATAAGTGACCTGGAGTTCACAGCTTCAAAAAAAAGAAAAAATGCCGGATCAATATTTTGACTGGACTAAATGCAGCATGAATGCCTCCTGGACATTGAATATCCTACTCAGGATTGGGCCAGGACTGACTTCCTTAAAGCTATAGGTCCCTACAAACCTCTAGACAATAGCTGCCAACCGGTAATACTCTGGGATCCCCTCCCAGGTGCCAGAGATTTGCTACACTTTGCTTTAATAAAATCTTATACTTTGCTTTATAAATATATAAAATACATAAATAAATATGTAAAATATATACATTTTATATCCTCTCCTATCTGTGAATCTCATTCTTTAAATTCACAAGACAAATAATTCACCAGACTCTACACTCCATGATACAAAATTATATGATAAAAATAACACTGTTCTTTTGTGGTCTTTCTCCTCCAAACATATAATCCAGTCTAATAAAATATATGTATAAAATATATGACATATATATATGTCAGCTAATAATAAATAAGTCTAATAAAATATATATATCAGCTGGGCATTGAGGTGCACACCTGTAATCCAAACAATTTGGTAGACTGAGGCAGGAGAATTGCAAGTTTGAGGCCAGCCTCAACACCTTAGCAAGATCCTCAACAGTTTGGTGAAACCTTGTATCAAAATAAAAAATAGAAAGGGCTGGGGATGTAGGTCAGTGGTATAAAGCCCCAGGGTTCAATTCCCAGTACCAAAAAAAAAAAAAAAAAAATCAGAAAAACAACAAATTCTAATTAAGACATATTCTAGGAAGAGAGAGAGAGAGAGAGAGAGAGAGAGAGAGAGAGAGAGAGAGAGAGACATTCTTCAAAATACTTGATCAGGATTCCTCAAAAACTTTTAAGGTCATCAAAACCAAGGAAGAAAACTCAGTGCAGTGGCACAGGCTTGTAATCCCAGCAGTTCAGGAGGCTGAGGCAGGAGGATCTTAAATTCAAGGTCAGCCTCAGCAATTTAGTAAGGCCTTGAGTAATTTAGCAAGACCCTGTCTCCCAAAATAAAAATAAAATGGGCTCAGGATGTGGCTCAGTGGTTAGGCACCCCTGGGTTCAATCTGGTACAAAAACAAACAAACAAACAAACAAATAAGAAGCTGGGCACAGTGGCACACAGCTGTAATTCCAGCAACTTGGGAGTCTGAGGCAGGAGGATCACAAGTTTGAGCTCTGCACCCTGCAATTTAATGAGACCCTAATCAACTTATCAAGACCCTGTCTCAAAATAAAAAAATAAAAAGGGCTGGTGATGTTACTCAGTGGTTAAATATCTTTGGATACAATCCCTAAGAGAGATGTAAAAGGGCAAGTCAGGGCAAGGTGGGGATTGAGGGAGTCCCAAGTAGGGCAGAACAAAGGAACATGGAGAGGGTCTTCTGATGTGGTCAACTTTCTGCTGGGAGAAAGCACTACTGGACACAGTGGAGGGACCCAATCAGACAGACACTTCCGTACTCATAGCCCTAAGAGGGAGATCCAGTAAAAAAAAATAAAATAGACTTGGACCCCGAGGGATGTGGGGAGAGCATGGATAGGGGAGGAGACAAGAAAAGGAAGATAACCATAAAAAGAACAGACCAAAACTTCCCCACTGAACTCCCAGCTCAAGGACCCCTTCTCTTAGGAGAATTCTGTCACTTTTGCAATAAATCTACTGCTTGCTTGCTATCTTTGTGTTCTTCAATTCTTTGCTGAATGGAGACAAGGAACCCAACACCCCTAGACTATAACATCCCCAGTAACAAAACAAACAAAATTTAAAACAAAAGAAAACAAAGAAGGAGCCAGGTGTGGTGGCACCTGTATATAATCCCAGCTATTCAAGAGTAGCTGGATTCCAAATTTCAAAGTCAGTCTGGGCAGTTTAGTGAGATCCTGTTTCAAAACAATTTTAAAAGGTCTGGGGATGTAGAACAGTAGTAGAGCTCTTCTCTTGCATGCTTGAGGCCTTGGGTTCCATCCTCTGAACTGCAAAGAAAAAGAAAAAAAGGTCATTAAAGCAAAAACTCTTAATAATTTGTGACTAAGCTTTCTAGTAAGCAAAAGTTACTTTCAAACTATTTGTGTTCTTTGTTTTGCTGTTCTGGGGATGGAACCCAAGACCTTGCACAAGCCAGTGAAGTGCTCTACTACTGTGCTGCATTACGCAACTTATGTTTTTTACAGTTGTTAATAAAAGTGGTGCTTATTTATTTATCCTCTGCAGTACTGGGGATTAAACTCAGGAGTGCTTTACCACTGAGCTACATCCCCATCCCTCCCATGCTTTTGGAGACAAGGTCTCACTAAATTGCAAAGGCTAGCCTCAAACTTGCTATCCTCTTGCCTCCAGACTCATGGGGATTACAGTGTGAGCCACTATGTCCACCTATAAAAGTGACTTTTAAAAATTAATCACCTATGTAAAAATTTTTTGTTTTCTGACTGGGTCAATTTACACATGTACAGACAATGAATTAAGAGATTAAGATAGCTTGGTACTGTGGTGCATGCCTGTAATCCCGGTGACTCTGGAGACTGCAACAGGACAATTGCAAATTAGAGACCAGCCTCAGCTATTTACAAGGATCCTGAGCAATTTATTGAGACCCTGTCTCAAAATAAAAATAAAAAGCACTGTGGATGGGCTCATGGGTTTAATCCTCAGTATCAAGAAAGAAAGACAGGGAGAGGAAAGGGAGAGAGGGAAGGAGGGAAGAAGGGAGACTGAAGCAAGAGGATCACAAGTTCCAGACCAGCCTTAGCAATTTAGTGAGGCCCTAAAGAACTCAGCGAGATCCTAAATAAAAAAATAAAAAGGGCTGGGTTTGTAGTTCAGTAGTAAATTACCTCTGGGTTCAATCCCCAGTATCAAAAAAGAGGAAAGTAATTTCTCATTGAGCAATTATGCTGACAAAGAAACCTTGACCACTTCTCCCGGTGCAGCTAAGGAAGCACAAGACTCTGCATCCCAACAACCTTAACTCCATGTCTGTCCAGGGCTCAGTCACAAAGCCCACAGTAGACTGGAATCTATTTGACTTTTTCTCATCTGCTCACTGCAGAATAATCTGCTAATCCCTTGGAAGACAAACTCTAAACTTTGTGAATGCCAGAGAAAATATTTTTAGAATGATCATGTATATGGTATAAATAAAGTTAAACAGTCAGGAAGATGATTATACTTATGTACAGGAGTACTCGTGTTTATTTGTATTGTGGTTTCTGTGTAATTACTTGGTATTGACAAAGGAGAAGGGAGCGAAATTAGCCATAATAATTTTTGTCTCTTTTCCATCAATTTAGGCACATACAGGGAAAATAAGTGTGGATATATAATGAATCATGCATGTATTATGTTGTCTTAGACAGGATTTGATGTAGATACTCAGCTCCATGCACATTTATTTTTCAACTGAAAATGCAAGCTGAGGCTCACATCTAAGCACATTCCTCCTATTGTGCCATGTAGAGGCTTCAGCAACACAGACCCAGAACAGAAATCACTATAAAGCTCACTATTTTAATAGGCATGTATGCTGTGGTTGCTCTGGAGTTGCCGCTAGGACCCCACATTCTAAGTTCGGACCGTTGCCTAGGCCAATCAATGACTCACTTTGCTTACTGATATAGTAAGAGAATAAGTTGCACTGCTAACCATCTTCTTCAATAACCCCCTAGTCCCAAACTGCTATCCTGTCTACAGAAAGGGAGATAGCAATAAGGTGTACAGGTGGCTAAAAAAGCTGTTCTTGGACTTTACTTCAAAGGGTTTCCTTCCTGCCATGTGCAGTGGTACATGCCTGTAATTTCAGTAGCTTGGGAGGCTGAGGCAGGAGGATGACAAATTGGAGGCCAGTCTTAAAAGGTCCTAAGCAACCTAGCGAGACCCTGTCTCAAAAAGTAAAACAGGTTGAGGATATGGCTCAGTGGTAGAGTTTCCCTGGGTTCAATCCTTAGTATCTACCTGCCTCCCCAAAAAAAATAGAAGAAAAGGAAAAGGAAAAGGAATTTTACAGACTTTGAAACATATTGTGTAGATATAGGGTGTGGGGACAAACCCAAATTCAGCTTCTACTATTCCCATGGCAGGCTTCTGACCTGTCTGGATTTTCTTCCCATTTATCAAGCAAGCAACATTGCAGCAGTGGGCACCCCCTAATCCAATCAAGTTCTGACACTATCTACCTGGAGACAGCATCAGATCTCATAGGTTGAGGGCTCAGTTCCCAAGATTGGGTCACCCTTTAAGTGCCTATCACAAACCCCAGGTTGTTTCACCTGTGCTTCCTAATGACCAGCTAAAAGTCAGGGTCCTCACAACCCATTCAAGTTCCATTAGATTGCACAGAAGCTCACAGAACCCAGAGAAACACTTAATTTAATGGTTTATTGAGAGAATATTACAAAGGAAACAGAGAGATGCATGGGTCTGTGAAAAGAAGGTGCAAGTGACCATTCCCACTTTGGGCATGCCACACTCAAGAACTTCCATGTGTTCCAACTTCCTGGAAGCTCTCCAAACTCTGACCTTTTGGCTTTTATTTTTATTATCATTATTTATTTGTTTATTTATTTTTGGTACCAGGGATTGAACCCAGAAACATTTAACCACCAAGCCATATCCCTAGCCCTTTTTATTTTGAGACAGGGTTTTACCAAGTTGCTTAGGGACTCCTTAAGTAGCTGAGGCTAGCTTTGAACTTGGGTTCCTCCTGCTTCAGCCTCTCAAGCTGCTGGGAATACAGGTGTGTGCCACAGCACCAGGCTCTTTTGGGGTTTTATAGAGACTTCTTTTCATAGACATGACTGAATGAAGCATAGACAATCCTGTGGATTGTGTTTGGGTATAACATCTAATAGACTGAGTAGGGAATTCCAATAAGGCCTGTCCAGATTTCCCTTGACCTCTCTGTGCAATAGAGGTATAGGTATATGTTTAGGGCATTCCCTCTGAAATGGTGGGAATCTTATGAAAATGCCAGTCAAATAATTTCTTTTTTTTTTTATATTTATTTTTTAGTTCTTGGCGGATACAACATCTTTGTTGGTATGTGGTGCTGAGGATGGAACCTGGGCCGCACGCATGCCAGGTGAGCGCGCTACCGCTTGAGCCACATCCCCAGCCCCAGTCAAATAATTTCTTTGTGGCAAGCTCCACTGAGCTATGTCTCCAGTCCTGAAGATTAGAGTTTCTATGATTTCCATCAGATTCATGTTTGGATTTTTTTTTTTTTTTTTGTACCAGGGATTGAACCCAGAGGCACTTAACCACTGAGCCACATCCCCATCCCTTGTTTTAAAAAATATTTATGTAGAGGCAGGGTCTTGCTGAGTTGTTTAGGGCCTCATTAAATTGCTGAGGCTTTCTTTGAATTTGGATCTTCCTGCCTCAGCCTCCTGAGCCACTGGAACTATAGGCATGTGCCCACCACATCCCGCAAGTTTTCAAGAAAGAAAATGTGGCAGGTGTGATGGCACATGCCTGTAATCCTGTTACTGAATGTTCTGTCCTGGTCCCCAATGCCAATCCAATAATGAGGACACGGTTTTGAGAAAAAAGGAAATGAAGTCCAAAGCCAGCCTCAGCAACTTTGAGGTTGACCTCAGCAATTTAGTGAGGCCCTAAACAATTTAGCAAGACCCTGTCTCAAAAATAATAAAATTTAAAAAGGCTGGGATATAGCTCAGTGGTGATGCAGCTCTGGGTTAAATCCCCACTTCCAAAACATAAAATAAAATAAGCTGAGCTGAGGGTGTAATTCAGTGGTAAGAATGTCCCTGAGGGTAAGAAAGTCAACACTTACATAAAACCAGTGAAAGTATTTTTGTTGTTGTCGGAAATGGAACCCAGGTCTCCTACACACAAGTACTCTACCAATGAACTACACCCCAGCCCAACAATGAAAATCTTAATTAATCTTAAGATAATAAATAATCCTTTATAGAATTAGTTATCAATTATTAAAATTAGAAATTCGTATTAGGACCCAGGATAGTCACAATACCATATCCTCTAGGTACAGAACTTTCTTTTTTTTTTTTTTTTAAAGAGAGAGAGGGGGACAGAGAGAGAATTTTAATATTTATTTATTTTTTCTTAGTTCTCAGCGGACACAACGTCTTTGTTTGTATGTGGTGCTGAGGATCGAACCTGGGCCACACGCATGCCAGGCAAGCACGCTACCACTTGAGCCACATCCCCAGCCCCTAGGTACAGAACTTTCAATTCCAGTGGTAACATTCTGTTACTTGCTGGCCTTGGGCTTTTACAAACACTGGCTCTTGGAAACTGGAAAGGAGAGGGGAAAGAAGAAAGGGCCTTCCCTCAATCTAAGCCAGATTCTCTGATTTATCTTTCAGTTTATTTACAGGACTCTGCAGCACACATTCCCCAAACCCCTTATCCACTTTGCACCTCCCTATAGTTTTTTTCAAACCTTAAAGAACATGTGGAAGCCTGGCACAGTGGCCGATGCCTGCAATCCCAGTGAATAGGGAGGTCGGCGAGTTCAAAGCCAGCCTCAGTAAAAAGTTAGGCACTAAGCAACTCAGTGAGACCCTATCTCTACATAAAATACAAAATAGGGTTGGGGTTGAGGCTCAGTGGTTGAGTGCCCCCAAGTTCAATCTGTGGTACTCCCCCCAAAAAAATAAAAATAAAAAAGAGCATGTGGATGTCCCTCCTAAGATCACACAGCTATCCAGGGCTACCATGCTTATACTGATTTGTAATCACTTAGTTGACCTCCAGGTTAGCATTCTCTCCTCCATAAGATTGCAAGTTCTTAGAAGATAAGACATGGTCTTATCTTCTAAGATAGAAATTTGGAAATAAAAAGAAAGATACTGTGTCTCAAAGGAATTGCCCGGAATTCATTGAAATGCAGGAAACACCCACTAAAATTACAAGTACTGAGCCCTCACCCTTAACCCATGCCTTTGTAACCTGAGGGCAGTGCTCAAGCACAGGAAAAACTGACAAAATTGTATAGCTCCACCTCCAGCCAGCCTTAGCAACTGTCCTATAAGTAGTAGCACCCCACACCAAGAGGGGTTGCTGTCTCTCTCTCTGGAGCCAGCCTGCCTTCTCTCCTGAATGTGTAGTCCTTGCTTTACCCCAGAGGCATCTCTCTTGAGATTGCCCCCATTTTTCCTTGAATATTGAATCTACTTTCCTAAATAAACCTCTCTCTAAGCCTTTGACTGGCACATGCTGTAATTCTTTTCCATCACATATGCAAGAAACCCCCTGGTCCTGAGTTATATTTTCTCTTCCCTCTGGGAACTCCTTGAAACCTACTTCAGAGATGTCTTCTCCAGTGATAGTCTGGTTGGATTTTATGGATTTTTCCCCTTTAACATTATCTAGTGTCTAATATTGCCTGGAGCACAGGAGGGACTCAACAACTATTTGCTGAATCATTTAATATGCCTTGATTTAACCCAGCATACAGCTTAATGAAACCCTTTAATAAGTGTCACCTGGTAGGTTAAACCCTGGATTAAATCTATCTCCCATTTCCTTTTTTTCTTTTTTTTTTTTTTTTAAAGAGAGAGTGAGAGAGAGAGAGCCAGGCGAGCGCGCTACCACTTGAGCCACATCCCCAGCTCCGTATCTCCCATTTTCTTAGGGGCAGAAGTAACTTCCACCTGAAGAAGTAGAGCTTGGAAAGGATCTTTTATCTTTTAAATTTAAATCAGACGATAAGAGGAGGGCTGTTAGTATAAATAGCCAAAAGAAGACTCAAAGAAGTTCTTTGAATTTAGAACTACTACAGCCAGTGGATTTCCTCTGCCGCTTAACATCTTAACTGAGAGAGGGTGAGTAAGAATTAGACTTTTACAGTGTAACTAGACATTTTCACCAACTGCCACATATTTCATATGTAAATGGAAAGTATGAAATTTATTTCTTGCCAACATGAAATAGTAAAAATGTTTTGGTTATCGGGCTGGGATTGTGGCTCAGTGGCAGAGCACTTGCCTAGTATGTGAGAGGCACTGGGAATGATTCTCAGCACCACATACCAATAAATAAATAAATTAAAAAATCATCAACAACTAATAAAATACAAAAAAATGGTTTGGTATTGTTTGAGCATTTAAATTTACTATTACAGCAAATGAGTTTTTAAAATGTCTTTTAAAACATTTGCCTTGTAAATTGTTCTTTTTAATTGAGAAGTGATTTTCTGGCTGGGGATGTGGCTCAAGCAGTAGCTCGCTCAACTGGCGTGCATGTAGCCCAGGTTCAATCCTCAACACCACATACAAACAAGATGTTGTGTCCGCCGAAAAACTAAAAAATAAATATTAAAATTTCTCTTTCTCTCTCCTCTATCTCTCTCTCTCTCTTAAAAAAAAAAGAGAAAAGTGATTTTCTTCTTTTTTTTTTCTTTCTTTCTTTTTCTTTCTTTCTTTTTTTTGTGGAGGGAATGGTTCCTGGGGATCGAACCCAGGAGTGCTCTATCACTGGACTATATCCCCATACCTTTTTGTTTTTTGAGACAAGGTCTAAATTACTAAATTTCTGAGACTGACCTTAAACTTGCAATACTCCTGTCTCAGACTTCCAAATTGCTGGCATTACAGATGGGCATCACCCTTCTGGCAAGAATTAAGATAATTTTCAAATAAAACTGTGTGTGTGTGTGTGTGTGTGTGAGAGAGACAAAAATCAAATCTTTATTTTTGAAACAACAACCTAATTCACATGTAGAATAAATGTGAGGATCCAATTTGAGGGGAATTTTAAACCATAATAAGCTGTTGATATCTTGAGTTATTTCTCGATGAACTTTCTATTAAGATGACCTTCAAAAAAACTTGTTTAATATGAAAGCTAAGCCTTATTCCCCTTCAACTAAGCCTTGGATTAAAGCACAGTAGAACCAAAAGTGCTGTAACACTAAAGTTAACTTGTAACATCTTTGTACAAACCTGAAGAAACCAGGCTCCGAGTTGCACACCTGTAATTCCAGCAACTGGAGAGCCTGAGGCAGGACCATCAAAGTTTGAGGTCTGCCTGGGCAAATAACAAGTGTTGGGGATCTAGTTCAGAGGTAGAGTGTCCTGGGTTCAATCCCTAGTACCACCCCCCCACACACATACACACATAAAGGGAGGGGGGCAGAAACACTGGAAGTAAAGCAAAGTTAAATTTTCCTTTATAAAGTGAACAGTTTTTTCCTTTTTTTTTTTTTTTTTTTTGCAGTGCTGGTTATGGAACCCTATGTCTTGCCCATGCTAGGCAGATATTGTCATGAAACTACATACATCTCCAGCCAAGAAATGAAAATTTCTGACAATTTAAAAAAATTTTGTGATTGGAGTCCATAGTTTTAATACTTGAAGTTTTCTCAAGTTGCTTTCATTGTTCAGGGCAGTTTGATTTCCTACTCTTATTATGTCTGGGTAGAAATAATCATTATCTGATTAGGAAAGTTGTTTGCAAAAATCAACACTTAGGAGAGTTGTATGAAAGGGAGCTATTCCTGTTGTTACATTTCCAATTTGCCAAAAGCAGTTAACCTTAGAATTCTTAGTTATTCACGGTTCTTAAAAGAAATTCTAATTTTTTATAAATAACATATTAAATAAACCCTGAAATTACTAACTCCCTACTGCCTTAAGCAAGGTGGTTTGTTTATTCAAACATTATTTTCAAAGTTTTTTTTTTTTTTAATTCTTAGAGAGAGAGAGAGAGTTTTTAATATTTATTTTTTAGTTTTCGGCGGACACAACATCTTTGTTTGTATGTGGTGCTGAGGATCGAACCTGGGCCACACACATGCCAGGCGAGCACATCCCCAGCCCCAAAGTTTTAATCTGAATATTTTGGTTCAAATGATTGTGAATACTTATAAGCGTGAGGGTGGAGGAAATGTGCCATAACCTAGCAGTCCAAGTATATACTGCTTCACATTATAGAATTTCAGCTCTTTGTATCTGCTTTTTCTTTATAAAAATTAGCTTTATTGTCATCATCTACTTACAGTTCTAACAGTTCTTTTATCTCTTGATGAATTAAAGAACTCTGCTAATCTTGGGTAAAAGAAAACAAACTCCACCTCGCCACCCTTGAAAGCAAACTTACAACCTCAAATTTAACAATCCCTCCCTCATTATCTCATTTTGAGTCAAAGCGGTGACTCACTGTTCATCTCTGAGCAGTTCTTACCACAGATCTCAGGCTCCTCGGTTGGCTTTCTCTATATTACTGCTCAGATCATAGTTTCCAGAATATCCTCTCTCATTCTCTTTGGTCAGCCCAGCCACAATTTACAAGATATAAAATTTTAAGGTAGATGTAGTCCATATTTGTAATCCCAGGAACTCGGTAGGCTGAGGCAGGAGGCCTGAAAGTTTAAGGCCAGCCTTAGCAACATGACAAGAACTTGTCTCAAAAAAAAAAAAAAAAAAAAGCTTGGGGGGATGTTGCTCAGTGGGATAAAGTGCCAATAAATAAATAAATGAATAAATAAAAGTATTACCATTAATCCAAAAAGTTGCATCATGCTCCCTTTGAAGTTAGTACTTTCCCAATCCCTAGAACCCACTTATATGCTTTCTATTACCATGGCCTTTGTTTTTTCTAGAATTCTATGTAAGTGGAATCATAAAGTATGTAATTATTCCACTCACCCCCAGGACTGACCTGAGGGGTGCTCAAACACTGAGCCACAACCCCAGCCCTTTTTATTTTTTATTTGAGAAAAGGTCTTGCTAAATTACCTAGGGCCTCACTAAATTGCTGAGGCTGATTTTGAACTTGCAATCCTCCTGCCTCAGCCTCCTGAGCTGCTGGGATTATAGGCATGTGCCACCATGCACAGCTCAGTATGTAATCTTTTATGCAGAGGTGGGAGTAAGGTGAGGGGAACACTTAATGTTTGATTTCTTTCACTCAACATAATGCTTTTAGGATAGTCCTGCACCTCTACTTGAATATGTACTTTGGGTCTATGGCTGTACCACTTTGAAAACATGTGATTTTATCTGAATCTGTAGTTTGGTACTTTGATAATGCCAAATCTATTAAATGGCTATGCTGGCATATATTTACTAGCCTGTGTTATTGATGGGCATTGGGTTGTTGCTGGATTTCAGCTGTGAGTAAAGATGCTTTAGAGATCTTCTGTACTAGTCTGTAAGGACATGAATGTATTCTTTGGTAACAAAATAGAAGACTAGAACTGCTAAAGTGCATGATAAGAATTTAACTTCTTCAAAGACTGTTACACTCCAAAGTGGCTGTACCATTTTGAATTTCATACCAGACACATATGAGAATTATAGTTGCTTTGTATCTTTGTTTAGCATTTATGTTATTTTAATTTGCATTCCCCTGCTGAATAATCATGAACATCTTTTAATATACTAATTTGTCATCTACTTCTAAGTAAGATATGCTAAGTTGTGATTATTTTATTTGGAATTTCTTGTTTCTTTGATCAGATGGTTTACAGTTTTCTTCATATTTCATAGTCATTATTTCATTAAATATTTTTGGTCTAAATCCTTACCCCCTCCTATCTGAGACTCTACTTATATGTTATTTAGGCTACTTAGTTGCTCCATAAAATTTCCAGATCTTCTCTGAGTTTCATTTTGGCGTTTCCATTGCTTTGCCTTCAACTGCACAAGTCTGTACTCTGCCTTGCCTATTTGTCTCATCCTATGTGTTTTTCATCTAAGACACTGTATTTTTTTTTTAATCTCAAGAAGTTTGATTTGGCTGTTTTTACATTTCCTAATTCTTTTATCATATACCCATGTTTTTCTCTAACCTTTTTGAGCATATGAAGTGTATTTTTTTTTTTTTTTAATGTGGGGGTCTATGTTGCCCAGGCTGCTGCCCTCTAACTCCTAGATTCAAGGATTCTCCTGCTTTAGCCTCCTCAGTAGCTGGCACTACAGAGGCATACCACCACATTTGGTGAAATATACTGAAAATGTAAAAAGCAATCACAGATGCGCACTCCTCTAATCCTATTTCCAGAGGATGGGCAAGTTTGACCAGTGTGGGCAGCTTAGCAACCTGTCTCTAAATAAAAGATAAAAAAGAATGGGGATGTAGTTCAATGGAGTACTCTTGGGTTGAATTACCAGTACTACAAAAATAAATAAATAAATAAATAAATAAATAAATAAATAAATAGGTTTGGGGATGTAGTTATATGGCACTGTGCTCCTGGGTTCAACCACAAGTACTGTTAAAAAAAAAAAAAACTTCAAAAGAAAGGGTTGAGAAAATACTTGTGATTCATATATTCAACAAAAGGACTACTATCTGGATTATATAAAGAACTCTCCAACTGGGTTTGGTGGTGCACACCTGAACCCCAGCAACTTGGGAGGCTGAGGTGGGAAGCTTGAAAATTCAGAGCCAGCTTCAGCAATTTAGCAAAATAAAAAATAGAAGGATGGGAAATGTAGGAATGTAGCTCACTGATAAAGCACCCCTGGGTTCTATACCCTATACTCCAAGCAAGCAAGCAATAAATAAATAAATAAATAAATAAATAAATAAAAAGAATTCTCAACCCAACATTAAACAACCAAAATTCAAATTAGAAAAAAAAAAGCAAAGAAATGACAGCATACACAGATGACAGAAAATATGCCACCGGAGAAAATGTTCCATTATATTAGTCATTATGGAAATGCAAATTAAGTTAAAATCAGATATCAGTGCATTCCTACAAGAATGATTAAAATAAAAAAATAATGATAAATACAATGCAGGTAACAATGTGGAAAAATGGATCAGAGCCAAACTTTAGCTGGAAATCTCATTTTTTGCCATGTTTTAGCGAGTAATCTTAGGTATTCTTTTCTGTTCCTTTGAGTTCCTTTGAGAAATAAGGATTAACATAGTTGTCTCAATGAGAATTTTTTTTTTTTTTTCCATACTGGGGATTGAACCCATGTGGCTGAGATAGCAGGCAGACATTGCCATTGTGCCTGGTTTATGATGAGAATTTTTGATAAGCTATTATAGAGACTGGCAAATAATAGGTAGTGTTTGTCTATTTTTCTTTGCATTATTTCTCAGATGTTTAGTTAATATCTAACATGTTTAAATTCAATAATAAGGGCCAGGCTTGGTAGTGAATACATGTATCCCAGGAGGCTGAGGCAGGAGAATTACAAGTTTGAGGCCAGTCTAAGCAATTTAGCAAGACCTGACTCCGAATTAAAAATACAAAAAGCTGGAGATGTGCCTCAGTAGTTAAGCACCCCTAGGTTCAATCCCCAGTACCAATATATAAATAAATAAATTGAGTTGAGCTTTACATATGTTAGGCAAGCCCTCTACCACCAAGCTAAATCTCTAGTCCTTTTTTTTCTTCTTCTTTTTTTTCTTTTGACTTTTTACTACCCAAATTTCTTTCTTTCTTTTTTTTTTTTTTTTGTTTTGTTTACTCTAGTCCCAACCATAATCCACATCTGGATTTTTTTTTTTTGATAGTAGAAAATCATCATCCATATCATATTACAAAATAAATTATTTTTTCTATACTATGTGCTCCCATTCCCTCCCTCCCCCACCCTCTCTCTCTTAGTGAAGATGGGGTGCAGTGGTGGGGTTTAAACCAAAGTGCCTTGAGCATGATAGGCAAGCACTGAGCTGTTTACCAGTAAGCAAATTTTTTTTGTCTATTTTATTCTGCTGCCCTTCCTATCCCCGAATCCCCTCTCCTCCCCTCCCATCACTTCTCTCTATCCAATCTAATGTGACACACTTTTTTTTTTTTAATTTAGCTTTCTGACTCTGATTGTGTCTTCCACACTTGCACAATGATTTTCTGTTCCTTAAAAAGAAAGCATGTTTGATCCTATCCTGGACACATTAGGCACACATGGAATCACCGTAGGCCCTGCTGACATGGTTTTTCATTTTAGACAATCTCATAATGACTTAAGGTCTCACAGCATGAACCCCTTGCATTCTGCCTGGGTACACACCAAATGAAGATTTTGGTGCTTTCCCAAACTTTTTGCATAAATGTAAATGACACTATTACCAGTGGTTAGGGATGACCTAGTTTTGTTAGATGTTGTATTGTCAGATAGCCTATGAAGGTATATCAAATGCTGGACCATTCTGAGTGCCTCTAGATGCTGTTCCCCATCCCCAGCCCTTTTAAATTTTGAGACAGGGTCTCATTAAGTTAACCAGGTTGGCTTCCAATTTGCCATCCTCTTTTCAGTCCCCTAACTAGCTGGGATTAGAAACATGTGCCATCTTGCCTATCACTAATCACTTAAGTGTATATCAGTCTATGTTGGCATTGTGTGTGATGTTGGAAATTGAACCCAGAACCTCTCATTCTAGGCCAAGTGCTCTGTCACTAAGCTATGTTCCCTGCCCTTTTTTATTTCTCCTCTTCTACTTACTCCCCTATCCCCCTCCTTTCTCTTTCTTCCTGAGTCTTGCTAAATGGCTTCAACTGGCCTCCAATTTGTGATCCTCCTGCTTCAACCTCCTGGGGAGCAGGGTTTATAGGTGTAAGCCACCATGCCCAACTTGAATAATTTTTTCTCCCATCTAAAGACACAATTAACAAAAATTTAAAGATGTTAATTGAAGTGGAATGTGGTGATACACACCCATAATCCCAGCTACTCTGGTTAAGGCAAGAGGATCTCAAACTCAAGGTCATCTTGAGCATGTTAGTGAGAACCTGCCTCAAAATAAAATAAAAAGTGGGAGGGGTGTAGCTGAGTGGTACAGCGGCCCTGAGTTCAATCCTTGACATGATAGAAAATATAAAGAAAACCTTAATTAGCTTTTTTTTGGCAATTCTGGAATCAGGTAACAGCTCATCCCATAAGACAGAATAAATATTCTGATGGGCTGAGCAAAGGAGGTTGGATTTATAGACAGAAGGGCCAAAAAAAGCAGAAACAAACAACAAAAAACAGAATGGTTCTTTTACGTTTACTTTCCTAAAAAGGTGGAAATAGGATGACAGAATTGAAAAATAATTGTTTGCTTAACCTTAGTTTTTTTTAAAAAAAATATATAAATTTTTATAACTTTATTTTTTTAAGGAGGTGCTGAGGATTGAACCCAGTGCCTCACACCATGCTAACCAAGCACTCTACCACTGAGCTACAGCCCCAGCCCTAACCTTAGGTTATTTTGTTGAAGAATTAAAAGAGAGGAAATTTATCATGCCAATGAAACTTGTGATTGGGAAATATGGCTATTATTTCTCCCCATTTCTTAGTGTTGGCTGTAGGGCAGGCTGAATAAATGTTAGCTGCAGGGTGGGCTAAATACTGAATCCCCAACTTCTGGTTCCTTATTGCTTGTTTGTCTCAAGGCTGAACACTCAACCCCCACCCATTTGGTGCAATGGAAACCCACATCTGGTCCCTGCCTTGTCTGCCTGAGGGCAGAAGATGACACCCTTAGCAACTACTGTTTCACCCAATCACTGTACGCCAACAAGGCAGCTTGCAGACCCAGAGACCCCATTAGATTTTGGCTAAAAAAAACTCTCTCCTGCCAGAACTCTCTCTTGCACTTTGCTCTCCCTCCCCCCTTTCTTCGCCCTCTCTCTTTTGAGCTCTCTCTTTGCCCTCCACCCTTTCACTTTCTCTCTCCCTCTTGCTTTGCTCTCTCCCTCTCTTTCCCCACTCTCTCTTGCTTTCTTTCTCTTTTTTTCTCTTCCTTCCCTGTCAATCAGACCCCACCGAAATAAAGATCTCTTGGTTGCTCCAAGTGTCATGATCACTTTCCTTTCACTTAGGGTCAAATATTCATTTAGTCTTACCTGGTGACATGGAACATTAACATGAGTGATTCCATTTTGGTTTTTAGTTGGGTCTTTTGGGGCCAAGTGCAGAAACTTAGTCCAAAATAATGTCCTCATGTAAGTTTTACATAACAATATCTTCTCTTTCCCTCTATTTATTTATTTATTTATTTTGCTGTCCTATTCTATCACAGCTACTTTGTATAAATTGAAAAGTGAGTAAAATGTCCCCAAATGGCTTTCCCTATCAAAGTCACAACGAGTCAGTGAAGCATGAAAATTAACATAGATTCAGAAAGAGACACTTTTTTTTCCCATGTGTATAAGCTCCTATACTGACTTGCTTATAAATGTGGTCTCCAAGCTAATTTGCCAATAGGCTACAAGGCTTCAGGAAAAACTGATCTTATTTCAGCACAAACAAATATTTAACATTAAACAGCCAAATAGTAGTTTCTTTACGTCTTTCATGTAATAAAATCATGTAAAAAATTCTATTTATTAGCAATTAGAGAACTTTTAACAACTGAGCCACATTCCCAGTCTTTTTTTTTTTTTTTTTAATGTTTTCATTTTGAGGGCTGGGGTTGTAGCTCAGCCGTAGAGCGCTCGCCCAGCAAGTGTAGGGCCCTGGGTTCGATCTTCAGGACCACATAAAAATAAATAAAAATAAAGGTATTGTGTCCAACTACAACTAAAAAATAAATATAAAAAATAATTTAAAAATTTTTTTTTCATTTTGAGACTGGGTCTTTTTAAGTTGCTAAGGCTGTCCTCAACTTGTGATCCTCCTTCCTCAGCTTCCTGAGATTCTGAGATTATAGGCATGTGCCATGGTGCTGGGCCCCCAGTACATTTTTTTAAATTAAGAAGAAATCTTCATTGGAAAACTGACAGTGATTCTCTATGAATAAAGAGTATACGGGGCTGGGGATGTGGCTCAAGCGGTAGCGCGCTCGCCTGGCATGCGTGCGGCCAGGGTTCGATCCTCAGCACCACATACAAAGATGTTGTGTCCGCCAATAACTAACTAACTAATTAATAAATAAATAAAGAGTATTTTATATATATATATAATAATACTATATATAATAAAGAGTATATAAGAGTTCAGTGTATGACAAGGCACAGACTTTCTGTTTACTTAATAAGGTCATTAAACATCCGTAAAAATGGGAACTGTTGGATTTATGAGATTAACACCAAAGAAGTAAACAGCTTGAATAAGTTGCACTGAAGTTATCAGATGTGGTGAAAAAAATATAGGAAGTGCTGACATGGATACATTCAGTGACCTACCCACAAGATTATAGAGGAATCCTATGAGATATTCTATTCTGTCTTCCAGTGTCAGTTACTGATCCACTGAAAATTCTAGGCTAGGGTGCTGAATGAGGGACTCCACTGTAGTATGCAATTTGATTCCCTTTCATGAAAGTTTAAAGAATTTATTGGAGCCAAGAGCTGCAGGTACCTCTGTAATCCCAGTGGCTCTGGAGGCTGAGGCAGGAGGACTGGAAGTTCAAAGACAACATCATCAACTTTGGAAGACCCTAAGCAACTCAGCCATACCCTGTCTCTAAATAAAATATCAAAAAGTGCTGGAGATGTGGCTCAGTGGTTAAGCACCACTGAGTTTGATCCCCTGTGCCAAAAAAAGGGGAAAAAAATTTACTGAACCGAGATAATCTTGCATATTACCGCTGCATTCCAAGGAATGAGTGGGAAGATAAGCAGTACTGACTCAATGGTGCTACAGTAAGTACTATGAGTTTTCACGCGACATGGGAATAGGATGTGGAGGGATGAACCACTGCTTCCTGAGGAGGCAACACTCTAACATGAAAAGAAAAGTAATTTAGTAATGTATAAAAGGTGAGCAGTCTGGGGAGTGGGACTGGCTTCAGCAAATATTTAAGGTTGGAAGAGTGTGAGGACAAGGTTGAAAGGGAGAAATGGTTCATTGAGTTCAGTTGTTTGTCTTTGGGTGTGTCTGAGGGAGCTTTGGGGGGAGGGGGAAGCAGGATCTCACTATGAGAAGGAGTTATGTTATATAGAAATAAGTGGCCACTGAGGAACCAGTGCAAAGTATGTCTTAAGGGATGCATTAGACAAGGCTATTAGATTTGGCTTTTTTCGAGGAAAGAGCTTAGGTTCATCCTCTGTGATCTTGCAACCCAAGATTTGTATCTCTAATAGTCCTAGATCTAGCTCAGGCTTCTTCCAAGGCCCATCTCTAAACAAAAATGGCTCTCTTGGTCTTTTTTTTTTTTTTTTTTTTGGTGGTGCTGGGGATTGAACCCAGGCAGAAAGATCAAATTACATGCAGCAAACTCAAGAATTCATCTTCTAGGATTTCAAGTCTGGTTTCATCTACTGAAATGTGAAATATGGTCTAATTTTTGCTGGAAACAGGAATTCCCAAAGATACCTGAAAGTATACCACTTTGTCTGAGACAGTGCTTAAAATGCTAAATGAAGAATTGTATTTTTTAATTGAATTAAAATTGGAAAATATAAACAATTAAAGGCAGTATGGCTATTAGAAAACTACGGTTTTTAAAAATAATCTTACCACTAAACAAGTATTGAAATAAATCTTGTGACTGATATTTAAAGTGAATATTTTAAAATGTGTTTGAAGGTTTCTAGCTTACAGTGACCCCTGGTGTTATTCTGAAAAACATACAGCATGCTAACTAATTCATCTCTGTTTCTCTCTCCCCCTCCCTCCCTCTCTCTCTCTCTCTCTCTCTCTCTCTCTCTCACTAGAAATTAAACTCAAAGGGTGCTCTGCTACTAAGCTACAGTCCCAGAGCTTTTAATTTTTTTGTCTGTTTCCTTACCAATGTGTTAAGAATCAGGTGGATGGGGTAGCATTTTGAACTGGAGTTTCTTCTCTAATCAGGTTTTGCATTAATTTGATATGTACTGAGACCATGCCTGAGGAACTGTCAGGTTGTATGTAACTGTAAAGTAGACCACCACCATGTAGGTAGCTTGGGATAAACCTTACATAAGCCCAGCAGTGATAAGGAGATGAGTACAGCTCATGGACCAGCCAGAATGGAGAACATGTGCCCAGTGTAGTGGTGCATGCCTATAATCCCAGCTACCCAGGAAGCTGAGGCAGAAGAATCACAAGATTAAGGACAGCCTGGGCAATTTAGGGAGACCTTGTATCAAAATAAAAAATAAAAAGGGCTGGGGAGGTATCTCAGTGCTAGAGTGCCCCTAATTTCAATTCTCGGTACCAAAATTAAATAAGTAAATAATACACACACACACACACACACACACACACACATACACAAACATGGTGGTGCTGGGGATTGAACCCAGGTCCTTGTGCATGGTGGTAGGCAAGCACTCTACCAACTGAGCTGATCCCCAGCTCCATGGCTGTTTTCTCACACTCTGATTCTGCATATCATGAAATGTCTAGATTTTTAAAATACTACGCTGTTTAAATATCTGTTAACACATGTGGCTCTAGTTCATAGATTTCTTTTAAATATTACTGCATGCCACTGAATTGTGTAAATTATCATACTTATCCATACACCTACTGATGGACAATAAAGCTTGTCTTTGACACTGACACTTTTTTCAGGGGAGTGGTTACTGGGAATCGAACACTGGACTGTGGTACCACTTTGCTACATCCCAGCTTTTTATTTATTTTTTTGAGATAGAGTATCCCTACATTGCCCAGACTGGCCTTGAATTTAAAATCCTCCTGCCTCAGTCTCCAGAGCCACTCAAGATTATATTTGTGTGCCACTGTTCCCAGCAATACTATTTTAAAAGCTTGAGGTCAGGCCCTGGTTTACAGAGATGAACTAGGTATGTTCTCTATTCAAGAGTTATGATATGTTTGAGACGAGCATAAAGGGATTATGGGCTGTGTGAGAAAGGATACTACATGTATATAATTAGGTGTGAGCACAATAGGGGATAATAGACAAAGAATCTTGTCAGAGTGCCTGATTCATGGTAGATGTTTGCTGAGTAAATAAACTAGCAAATCAATGAGTAGGACACTGATTGCAAGGCATGCCAAATATCTGGGTGTGTACTGTAGTTAATATGCTTACTACTAACTGAAGTGTTTTGGGAAAGATGGAGTTGTTGTACAAGGAGAAATCCAACCCCTATCTTGGCTATCATTTCAAGAACTGAGAGGTAAATGGATTGGTTGGAAAGAATAGTCTTTCACTGCTTTTAAATTCTGGCTATTTTTTCATAATTTGGAGCCTTGATCACTAGTTGAAGGAACAGTATATATCAAGGCTGATGTTTCTACTTAGAAATGTAAACAGTACCTGCTCAGTCATCTTTTCAATTGCAGAGATGCTTCATCTAGTTAAAGGCCACCACACCCCATCTAATATTTACACTGAATTGAGAATAAATTTGGCCAGGCTGTTTTGTTAAAATACCAATAATTTAAGGCTCAATTTCAAGTTCATATATTATAACAAAGAGGCAGTCTACTAGGGATTGAACCCAGGGTGTGTGTGTGGGGGGGTGTTGTCTACCACTAAGCTACCTCCCCAGAACCTTTTTTATTTTGAGACGGGAGCTTTCTAAGTTGCTGAAGGTTTTGCTAGATTGCTAAGGCTGCCTTGAACTTGAGATCCTCCTGCCTCAGCCTCCTAAGCCTCTTCTGGGATTACAGGCATTACAGGTGTGTGCCATCACACTGGGGATTTGGGTTTTGAGAGCAGTAAAAATTATCTGTGCTACTGAGAATTTTACTTTGATGGGAGAGGTTCTTATCTTTTTTCATTGTACCACTGAGAATTTTAAAATTTGAGAGTTTAACAAAGAAAAGAACCAGCTATTGGAGAGACTGAAACAAGAGGAGCACTCAAACCCACAAGTTCAAAACCAGCCTGGGGGGAAACCCAGTAAGACCATATCTCAAACAAACAAACAAACAAATGAAACAAAACAAGCCTGAGCTTCAGCTTTCTCATGTAAAATGGCAATTTGTTGTGATAGATAAATAAGGTATAAAAGGCACTGAAGAATAGGTTGCTCTGTGTCCGCGGGGATCATCAGAACAAGGCACAGTTGAAGCTATGGAACGTTTGAAGAATTTAAAATTCCTGTCTGGTGGACCATGCCCCTGATCACAGTGACTAGGAAGGCTCAGGTAGGAGGATCACAAGTTTAAGGGCAACCTCAACAACACAGTGAGACCCTGTCTAATAATAAAGAATAAAAAGGACTGAGGATGTAGCTCAATGGTAAAGTATCCTGGGGTTCAATCCATAGTACCAATAGACAAATAAAGAATAGTCATTACTTGGCAACTTCTTTCAAATGTGTGGTTAAGAACAGGTAATAAATTTCCAAATCTTAGCCTAATGCAAAACACACACCAAGGAAATAAAAGCAGAATGTGACAAATATAACTAATTAATCTTGTTCCAGAGGTTGGCAGTTTTCCCTTCTGGCCCCACTCTCTAATTTTCCTATCTCATTTCAAATTTCTGAGCTTCTATCATGCCACCTTCTATATTTCTCTTATTTTCCATCTTAGTGTATTTTATCTTCTTTTCCTGACTCAGTGGTATTCTAGCATATTGAACACTGGCTGCTGATTTTTCTTTTAGTAAGAAATTTCTTAAAAAATTATTTCTGATTGACATGTTAATTGTACATATAAATGGGGTTCAGTATGATGTTTCCACACATACACACAACTGTGTACTGATCAAATCCAACATCCCTTTATCGACCCTCTCCACCTCCCCACAATTTCCCCAATCACTATTAATCACAATTCTATTTGGGTGCACTTTTGGAAGTGGTATACAAGTGATTAAATCCAGGGGTTCTTTATCACTGAACTACATCCCTAGTTCTTTTTATTTATTTGTTTTGAGTCACAGTCCTGCTGAGTTGCTGAGGGCTTGCTAAATTGCTGAGGCTGGCCTTAAACTTTTGGCTGAGCTGCCTCAGCCACCTGAGTTGCTGGGATTTCAGGCCTTTGCTACTGCACTAGTCTCAAGTTCACTTTTTTTTAGCTGCCCCATGTGAGACTGTCTGGTTTACTTTACTTGGCATGTCCTCCAGTTCTATCCATTTTGTTGCAAATGACAGCATATCATTCTTTATAACTACTATACTATTTATACATACCACATTTTATTTTACCATATACCTGCCCATAAGGGACTATTGTGAATAATAAAATAAGCATGAGTGTGCAGGTATCTGTTTTACCCATGCCATTTCCTTTGGTATATTCCCAAAAGTGGGAAAGCTGGATCATGTGGCAGATCAATTGTCAGCTTTTTGAAAAACTTCCATACTGTTTTCCATAATGACTTTTACATCTCACCTAGAGTGTTTGGTTTTTTTAATATTTATTTTTTCTTAGTTTTTCGCGGACACAACATCTTTGTTTGTATGTGGTGCTGAGGATCTAACCTGGGCTGCATGCATTCCAGGCGAGTGCGCTACCGCCTGAGCCACATCCCCAGCCCCTCACCTAGAGTGTTTAAGAGTTCTTTTTCTCTACATCCTCACTAACATTTATTTTTTTTATAATAGCAATTTTAAATGGCATGAGGTTGTATCTCACTAGAGTTGATTTACATTTCCCTGGTAGCAATGATATTTCCCATTTTTCAAGTATATGTTGGCCATTTGTATTTCTTCTTTTAAGAAGTGCCTATTTAGCCAGGAGTGGTGGCACACACCTGTAATCCCAAGCCAGCCTCAGCAACAAGACCCTAAGCAACTCAGTGAGACCCTATCTCTAAAAAAATTAAAAGGTGCCTATTCAGATCATTTGCTCATTTTTTAAATGGGATTACTTGGATTTTTTTAGGTCTTCATATATTCTGGGTATTAACCCAGAGTAGTTGGCAAGTATTTTCTCCCATTCTATACATTGTCTCTTCACTGTGATTGCTTTTTTTGGTGCACAGCTTTTTGTTGAATGTAATGCAACTTGTCAATTTTTGCTTGTTTCCTGTGCTTTGGGTGGTCCTATTGTAACATGGACTCTTTAAAATGGGAGATTTAAAAGAGAACCCAGGACTGATTCTGTTTTGCCCTTCTGCCTTGTTCTGGGTTATTTCTCCAGTTTATCTCAAGTTCCAGGAACACTGAGCCTTGCAGGCAGATCATCTCACGATGGGACCCCAACTATCTCCTCAAGCAGTTACAATTTCACAGGCAGCATATCCCCAGAGCTGACCTGAGGTAATGATCAACCAGAGGTCAGTTTGACCAAGATTGCTGACTATGCATACTTCTTATCCCTCTCCTGCATTACTGTCTTTCCTTTATATAAACCTGGAGCTCTTGTCAGTACCTTCAAAGACAGGATTTAGGACACTAAGCTACATTCCTACTTTTTACTTTTTGTTTTCATACAGGGCTCTGCTAATTGCTAAGGATGGCTTTGAACTTGCAATCCTCCTGCCTTAGTTTCCAAAATTGCTGGAATTACAGGCCTTTGCTACTGTGCGTGGCTCCAGTCTACTTTTTTTTAGCTGTCACATATGAGAGAATATACAATACTCTCTGGAACAACCATACTGAAATAATTCCTTTCCTACTTTACCACCACTCATCCCTCTGGCTTCTTGAGGTAGCAGGTGGCCAAATCTGGTCTGTTGGAAATCCTGCAATCCCAACCTCCCCCAAATCAGGTATGGGGCATGTGCAGCTTTCACTTTTAAAGATATTTACATTTTGTAACACATTTCATACATGTGAACTAAATCTTACACTTACCAAATTGTTCCAGAAAATGGCAAAATGAGATGGCAAAATGTGTCAAAAGCTCACGAATACCTTAAGTACAGGGACAGAATAGGGATTGGTGGGAGAATAGATTTAGGTCGAGTTACAGATTGCACAGCAGAAAAGTAAGAGAGTTCTTTTCTCATAAATTCTATTTTCTCAGTGATGTCAGAAGTGAGATTACTTACCAAGGAGAGAATTGGGAAGTGTAGAGATTTGAGGATAGTGCGGTTTGATGGGAAAGAGGATGAAAGAATGGACTACTAAGGAAACATAACATAGAATGCTGACATAGGATTAGAATCCAGACATTCAAATCTGTGGTTTTTGTAGTTTTTGCAGTAGTGGGGATTGAACTCAGGGATGTTCTAATACTGAGCTACCTCTCCAGCCCTTAAAAAATTTTACACAGGATTTTCCTAAGTTGCAGAGGTTAGCCTTGAACTTGCAATCTTCCTGTCCTTGTATCTTTGGGTCACTGGGATTACAAGTGTGAGCCACCAAGCACTGTTAGTGCCACTTTAAATAAACCATATTAACAATGAATCACAGGCACAGTGCACATCTTTAATCTTAGCTACTTGGAAAGCTGAGATAGAACAATCACAAGTTGGAGGGTAGCCTGGGCAATTTAGCAAGTCCCTGTCTCAAAAATCAAAAAGGGCTAGGAATGTAGCTCAGTGGTAGAGGACCGGCCTAGCATGCAGAGGGCTGTGGATCCAATCTCCAGTACTGGGAGGAAAAATGACTACTGGGAAAAGAATATCACCCACATGGACTTCAGGTAGGATTGGCTAAAACAAAGGGAAGCAAAGTAAAAACTGATGCTACTAAAATAAACAGACAAACAAATTGGGTAAGAATATTTAATTGTGTATGATAAACAACAGAAGACATTTTAAGTTACAAATGATGATACATTTTCAAAGATGTAGTGGTAAAAATACAGACAATGTACACACAAAGGAAAAAAAAATCACATAACTTTTTATTTTGTATGTATTTAAAAAGCTTTGGTAGGCTTCATTCATACATTTTTATCATATTGCTCTTGTACAAACATTAAAAGGAAAATAAAAGCAATATACATTCAAAGAATGATCGGCAAGTATTTCCTTAAAGAAGTCATAAAGAACTAAGGTCAGAGCTGAGTGCAGTGGTGCAGGCTTGTAATCTCAGTGACTTTCGAGGCCAAGGCAGGAGGATCCCAAGTTTGAGGCCAGCTCAGCAACTTAGCAAGGCCCTAAGCAACTTAGTGAGACCCTGTCTCAAAAAGATAAAATAAAAAGGGTTAGGTGTAGCTCAGTGGTTCAGCATCCATGGGTTCAATCAATCCCTGGTATCCAAAACAACAACAAAATATTAACTTAAAGGAAATACAATGAATCAGTAATAACCTCTCCATACCTCAGTTCTTCACCTGTAAAACTGGAAGATGCTTACAGAAACTGAATAGGGTTGTTAAGATAGCAAAACAGGTTTATCAATCTAAAGCCAACATCAGGCATGTAAGACACCATGAAAAGTGTTTTATAAGCTTCAGTAAGGTAGTATTGTTTTTTGTTTGTTTTTGTTTTTAATAACTATGCCCTCCACTATTGAGATGCAATCAAAATAACAAAAACAATAGCAAAGAATCTCAAGATCTGGGGCCTGTGTCGTTAAATCAAATATCTTTTGAATTATTAGTTGGCAGTAAAATTAACAGTGGGTCAAGACTAGTAAGGGGGCAGGGGTTGGGTGGGGGGGGGGGAGAATGGAAAAAAATCAGCCGCAAGCAGCAAGTATTTTTCTTCTGAAATGTTTCATTACTATAGAGGCCTGTCTGTGTGTACTTGATTAAATGCTAAAAGTATTTTGTAATGTAGACTTCAAAGAAGTTTGTAGTCCAGGCAAGCACCTGGATGTCAGTTCGACATCTGTATCTGTATTTCTCCTTAAGATACTCCAGAAGTAGTGTCAGCACTACTTTGGGAAAAAAAATGTTTTGGGGGATGGATCTGGGGATTGAACCCAGGGACTTTCTCCCACTGAGCTACATCTCTCCAATCCTTTTTTACTTTTGAGACAAGCTGTAACTGAGGGTCTTGCTAAATTGGTAGGCTTCATTCATCCATTTTTTAAAAATATTTTTTTAGATGTTGATGGATCTTTATTTTATGCATTTATTTATATGGGTGCTGAGAATCGAACCCAGGATCTCACACATGCTGGGCAAGTGCTCTACCACTGAGCCACAACTCCAGCCCCCCATTCATACATTTTTATCATATTGCTCTTCTACAAACGTTAAAAGGAAAATAAAAGCAAAATACATTCAAAGAATGATCAGCAAGTATTTCCTTAAAGAAGTCATAAAGAACTAAGGTCAGAGCTGGGTGCAGTGGTGCAGTAACTGAGTTACTGAGGGTCTTGCTAAGTTGCTCAGGCTGGCCTTGGAGCTTGTCATTCTCCTGCCTCAGCCTAGTGAGTTGCTGGAATTACAGGTTTTCAACACCATGTCCAGCTTACTGTGGGACACTTTGCTAAACTCTTTTTTTTTTTTTTTTTTTTTGAGAGAGAGAGAGAGAGAGAGAGAGAGAGGGAGACAGAATTTTAGTATTTATTTTGCAGTTTTCCGTGGACACAACATCTTTGTATGTGGTGCTGAGGATCGAACCCGGGCAGCATGCATGCCAGGCGAGCGCGCTACCGCTTGAGCCACATCCCCAGCCCTGCTAAACTCTTAAATAATGAAAAATAGGAACCTAATAAAATGATGCTAAGGAGATATCTCTTTCAACGTGTAAAATGTTTGTAAATGTTTTGTCTCAACCTATTGCATTAATTTTTTGAAACATTTTCTTGTAGCATTTGAAACAGTGTTGCTCACTAGCTTTTAAAACAGTCATGCATAAATTAACTATCATCATTATCCTTAATATGTGTGAGTACCAACAGACCAACTGCGTAGGGCAGCTTTAAGGTACTGTAAATATTAACTTAATAATCATAGAGCTTGCAGCCTCTAAATAGCACATGATCATGTACACCAAATTAGTTCTGATTTTAAAAACAAAGTCTGAAACAGTACATCTTGTTAATCCTTTAAAAATGCATAATTATGATTCATACTTTGAATAAAGCAAAATTACATGACTTGTGATTGCTGCTTTGAATATAATCTGAAAGAAAATGAGTGTAATGACACCAAGTTGTTAGAGAAATATCTAACACATATGCTAAGTGAAATAAAAAAAATCGAACAGTTGGCAAAATTTAAGAGGTGTATTATAATCTTCCTAATATCCTGAATGTATTTTGGTAAAGGATTAATGCCACATAAACTTGCCTCTAAATTTTGTTGAATGGTCCCTGTACTAGCCTTTGTGGTATTTGAAGGCAAGAATTTCCCACAGTAACTTATTTAGTGGCTTTCAATATAAATATTTGCAGTACTTATTACATTCTAGAATTTTGTGGGGGACAGTAACCAGGGATTGAAGCCATGGGTGCTTGACACATCCCCAGCCCTTTTTCTTTTTTTATTTTATGAAAGAGTCTCATCATGTTGTTTAGAGCCTCCCAATGTTGCTGAGGCTGGCTTTGAACTTGTGATCCTCCTGTCTCAGCCTCTCAAGCCACTGGGATTATAAGCATGTGGCACCATGCTGGGCTCAACAAATACTTCTGTCAACTGTAGCAAGCTCCCCAAAATGTTCTAGGAATTTAAGTTAATAATGAATCATTTCATCAGTGTGGTGGCACATGCCTGTAATCCTAGTTACCTGGGGAGGCTGAGGCAGGAGTACCACAACTTCATGGCTGCCTAGGCAAGTTAGCAAGAACTTACCTTGTTTCAAAATCAAAACAAAAAGGGCTGGTGATGTAGTTCAGTGGTATTGTGCTTACCACACCAATATTGGGTGTGGGGGAATTCCTAATCTTAAATTTTCATGAATTTAAGGGAGATAAAAAATTTACAGTTGTGTGATATGTAACAGTAGGATTAATGGTTACCAGTCTGTTTAGAAGTTGGAAGCTGCCAATGCCCAAGCTGTTTTAAAGGATGACTTAGAAAGTAAGTGGGCAAGAACATTTCCAGGCAGGCAAATTTACATAAGGCATGTATAAAGGAGAAAGATACCAGGAGATAAAACTGTAGAAATGGACTAGGGCCTAATCATGGACATTTTCTGGGCCACTAAGAGGTTTAAATTATATCTGGTACCCAAAAGGAAGTGAAGACTGTTGGGAAGGAAAGAGGCAGGGTTACAGTAGTCTTGGATGGAGTAAATAATGGAGACTAGCAGGGGGTCAGTACAGGTACAAACTGAGGACCTAAATAAGACGTGGGGCACTGCCAACAAATGCTTATTAATAGAATGTACACCATTGTAGAACCAGGTATTGCAGAAACAGTTCATCTTTTAAAAATAGCTTCTAGTCAGCAGTTCAGGCACTCAAAAGATTAAATGTGAGTTTCTTGAGATTGCAGGCATGTCAGGGAAAGACAATTCAACACTGAAGTTGAGACCTAAAGAAAAAATAGGATTTTAAAGATTTGAATTGATTTGAAGTACTTCAGGTATTTATCAGTGGGCCCTATATAATCCCTCCAGATTCCTCTTAAAGAAATTGCTTCTTTTGCTCTTACTAAAATTATACCAAAATATCTAAAATTACTAATTAGAAGAATACTTATGCAAAGATGCCAAGTGTCTTTTTTCTCATCTCACCCAGCACCTTATCTTTGCATTATTCACAGTGTGTTACAATTACCTAAGAACTTGGAAGAGAACCAAATAAATGGACAAGGACATAGGAGCACCCAAAAGGGATATAGAACAAAAGGAGATACAGCTTTGAAGGGAAGGGGGAGATATGAGACTGATATAATGGCAAATGACTTAGAAAATTCAAAACAGTTTCAGCACTCTTCATTTAGTTATGTGACGCCCCCTTCCTTGTTTATTGAGGGAGAGGACAGAGGGCATTCAGCAGGCTTGGTATGAAGGAAAATAAACATGGATTTATACTATGGACACATGTACTCACTATTAATAACATATTTCTAGCCTGGTGTGGAGGCACACGTCTGTAATCCCAGCAGCTAGGGAGGCTGAGGCAGAAGGATTGTGAGTTCAAAGCCAGCCTCAGCAACTTAATGAGGCACTAAGTAACTCAGCGAGACCCTGTCTCTAAATAAAATACAAAAAAGGGCTGGGGATGTGGTTCAGTGGTTGAGTGCTCCTGGATTCACTCCCTAGTACCAAAAAATAAAACAACAACAACATTTCCTTAAGATATTTACATTTATATAACAGAATCAATATTAACACATTTTAACTTATCTCTAGAAAACAATTTCTGACATATACAACCTAAACATTTACAATGGAGGTGTAAAATAAGGTGTGAATCAGTCATTTCTGGTATTTTTTTTCCAATCCTATGACTAAGAGAAAATTAAGATCAATTTTTTTTCATAGAACTCAGACCAAGTAAACATTTTATTATTTAATAGATTGTCATGGGTGTAAGTAAAATTTTCACATCTTAAGTTGGATTGTATCTGTAATGAGGAATGTCACTGATAAACTAAGAGGAAGAACAAGTACCAATATGTTCTTTAGAGGTTTTACATTGTTGTTTTCCCATGGTTGATATATGGCCCAAATCATCCTTACGAAGTATTTTCTATGTGCTAATTACTATGCTGTGACTGATCTCTTCAGACTTGCCAGTTTACACCTTTCCCTAAGGCATAATAGCAATTTAATGCTTAATTTTCACTGCTGCTCTATTTTGCTGGAGTGGTGAGATACAATTCCAGCTTTAAAAAACTGAACAAGCAACATGACACGCCAAAGATCATACAGATTTCTCTGCAGACAACATTTTATATGTAGTACTGCAAATTTAAAAACACAGTGGTAAACACAGCCTAGCTTTATTAACTTTCAGACACCTGGTCAGTGTGGTGGGAACTGGGAATCACTAATGCTTACCAGTCAGTGGTTTTCACTATCCACCATAAATGTAAAAGACAGCAAACCTTGCTTAGTTTGGTGTCCTTTTACTGCTAGACAACTCGTTCTGGTGACATAAAGGTCTGACCTCTGAACTTTTTTACTTTAACCAGATATTTCTGGATATTACAGGAATTTAAAAAGTATTATATAATTATTCTACGCTTAACATTCACTCTTCAGATTTTAAAATGCGAGCTCTGTGGGTGGCTTCCAGTCACTGCTTGGGACTGATCATGTTCACAGAGCCAGGATTCCCCTGAAACTCTCTCCCGTCCTTGAGTGTTAACCACTAACCTACTGAAGTATTCAGTACTTAAGAAGCTGAAAACCGGTAGTGGTAGCGCTTACAATTCCATTCCAATCGACCTAGCGTTAATTCCCTCTGGGATGTTTTCTTTGCCTTATCAGGTCTGAACAAAAGGATGCCACCGGACCCTTGAGAAGACACTAAGGCACAGTTCCGGCGGTTGGGGGCCCTGGTGGCAGAATTACTCCACAAGGGCACAGACCTCCAGGTAACTCATGCTGTCGCTTTTATCCCACCCTAGGGCTATCCTGAAAACAAGACTATGGGGGACCCCAAACTCTGGGTGGTCTCGCTCCCCACCCGCCATAGGTGAGGGAAATAACTTTTTTTAGCTGGGACTGATCCAAAATTCAGCGGGGGGTCTGCCCTAGCTCCGGCCTACTCGCTGTACCAAAGGAAGGTCAAACTCACCTTGGGGAAGTCCGCGCCAGGACGGCGACTAGCACACACCAGCAAAATCTTCCCAGGTCAGGGCAGGACAGCCAAGTTGCCAGGCAAGCCCAACGCCACCGGAGGCGGAGCCGCCCCTTTCCCGGCACCCTACAGACTTCCGGTCCTGCGCAAACGATAACCTACACCTCCCGGTGCGCCCCTCCCCCGCAGCTGGCCGTTTCCCGGCGTGCTCCGCGGAGGAAGAGTCGGAGTCGACAATAACAAACCCAGCCGCGGCCGTGTCCGCGGCCCTGCCAAGCCCTCGGCACTGTTTCGGGGTCCTCCGGTTGTCCGGGCCCCTCGGCTCTGACTGGCCGCGGTCCCGCTGATTCCCGGTCCCCTAACCAGAGCCGAGGGGCCTGACTGCGTCCTTTTCCGCCCTGACCCCTCCCTTCTACCAGTAGTTTGGGCCGCGGCGGCGGGCGGGTGGGCGCCCGGGACACCGGCGGTTGTGTCGGTTGGCAGTGCCGAATGGGCGGTTGGTAGCCGCCGCTGGGGACGAGGCGGTGGCGGAAGATGGTGCCGGGGGCCGCCGGCTCTGCTGTCGCCGGCGGAGGAGAAGACGCTGCCGGGTAAGTGTCGCCGCCGCCCGCGTCCCCTTCCCCCATCTGGACACCACTGCCGCTCGGCGGTCCTTGGCAGTGTGGGTCGGGGGCGCTGGGTCCCGGCCGCGCAGGTGTGTTCGCCACGGTGCCCGGAGTCCGGCCCCCGCAGGTGTTGCACAGAGGCCGCCTTCCCCGCGCGTCAGCTCTCGGAGACAAAAGCGGTTCGAGTCGATGCTCCAAGGGGCCGCGGGGTGTATGGGGCTGCCTTTGGCTTCCTCAGCTAAGGTCCCCTGGGCCACTTCTCGAGAGTGCTGCTGTTCAACACCTGGTGAAATTACGGGAGTGGCCGAGGGCAAGAGAAGCCTGAACCCACCGGGATGCAGCCTCACCCTGGTCACCATAGCCAGTGCTCAGCTCTAGAGGTGTGTTGGGCTAAAGAAACCGGAGAGTGGGAGAGTGGGGTTGGGTCGAGGCGCAGAATGGGAGGAACCTAGAGATGAGGTCTTTGTCCGACCCCCCGGAGTGCGAAGATCGGTGTAAAGTTACTCCTAGGAATGACTCAGCCTCCGCCCGCCTCACTGATAGATTTGGGATGGGGTGTGTGTGCGGATTTCACAACTTCTTTGGTAGAAACAAAAATACATTTACTAACAAGAGAAGTGGCAGCTTCTGAGTGGAGTGGCAATAGTTTCTTCCGCCGGCCAGTGGATGTGCTGTGTTTTCTATTTATGGTTTCGTAATCTAGGCTTCTCCAGTGTGACTCCTAAGTGTGGTCATATCATGAAGTGGTATAGGTAGGCCTGGATGCCAAGGAACACTAATGTGCTTACCATTGAAAAAGTCACTACGGGGCATGGTAATGTTCTCGTCTGCTATGAACATTAAAAAGCACCCGTTTTACTAACCTCTTTTTAAGTGTAGTTTAGAAGTTTTTGTATTGATGGGTTTGTGTCATTTACGTGAAGGCTTGGAAAGTTAGCAGTTTAAAAAAGACTTTTAAAAAGGCTTGTGTTCAATCCAGAATGTTATTGTACTTTGATAGTTGATAAAAAGATAGTCCTTGCACTTGTGGTCAGATGAGAAGTGAAAGGGAATTTTGAAGGAAGTTGGCTGATTTTATTATTTGGGTTATTGGATCTGTAAGAGGACCATAACTAGGAGTGTGAAATACTTTTTGTATTTAGTGTTGTTAACGTGGCTTGAATAAACATTTTCTCAGTAATATGCCTGTCTTTTTTTAAACGTTTGTGATTGTCTACAAAACACTAGATTTATTTAATGGATGCTTTAGGTATGTTTGTTGATAAATCTCTGATGGATATTTGATATGGGCTTAGGCCATGTTTTATTTATTTATTTTTTTCAGGCCGTTTCTTTGTTTGTTTAGGTACTGGGGATTAAATCCACTCGTGCTTTACCACTGAGCTACATCCCAAGCCCTTTTTCTTTTCATTTTGAAACAGGGTCTCACTAAGTTGCTGAAGATGGTCTTAGGCTTGAGGCACCGCACCTGGTTTCAGGCCGTGTTTTAAAATCATTTAGTCTTGTTTTAAATCCTTAATGTTAATCAAATTGAATAGTATTTTGGGGCCTGATCAGGATGTCAGTGAAGACAGTGAAACAGTACTCTTGGCTTTAAAAGTTTTTCTGGGCCTTGCTGACAAACAGCAGGTCAGAATGCATAGCAGATTGACTTTACAAATTAAATTCATGAAGGCCAAAATGGCAGAGGACACAAGACTTTTCTTTTGTTTTGTTTTGTTTTGTTTTGTTTTTTGAGCAAAGGGGATCCAACCCAGGGCCTCTCACATGCTAGGCATGCACTTTACCACTGAGCCACATCCCAGCCCCAAGACCTCTTTTGAATGCCATAGTGTTAAACTTAAATTATATGTAAGTTTGAAAGATTTTTTATTTGGCTTCTAATTTAGGAATTCTCTTTAAAATTTTATTTACATTTAGCATGTATTTGAGGACTGTATGCTTTACCTTGTACACGTATATCACTTGATTATTTTTTTGGTACTGGGGGTTGAACCCAGAGGCGCTTTATTTACTACATCCAGAGTGTCCCCACCCTTTTAATACTAATATATATATGATGAGGATACACCAAGAGCCTTGCTAAATTACAGAGGCTGGTCTCAAACTTGTGATCCTCCTGTCTCAGCTGTCTGAGTTGCTGGAATTATTTTAGTTTCTAGAAGAAAGGCTAGTAAAATTTTTTCATTCAGGTAATAATATTCTCTTGCCCCAATTACACTGTTTTGTCAGAAATACTGGCTGAGGAAGCATAAATGAAAACCTAGCAATTCCTTTCTACCAGTATTCATGATCTTCACAAACATTCATGATTCTTTTTTGTTATTTACTTACCACAGTGAAGAGACTCAATTATTAACTCTGGAATGTTAGAATTTTTTATGGGCTATGAAACTACAGCACTGAAACAAGAAGAAGAGTTTTTAAGAAGTTGTTCCTTTGAAAAGTAAAATTGGAGTCATGTATAAAAACGACTATAGGTATTATTGGAACATCAAGTAATTTGAGCTTCTGTAGGGTTTAGGAGGAGATTTGGGGGAGGAAAAAGCATAAGGTAACATGGATAAGTCTCTTTGTCTCTATTTAAAAATTCCTAGTTATTTCAGAGTTGTGACTTACACTTATTGTGTACCTACTAGGTACTGCTCCAGAAGATGGGGATGCAACAGTGAACAAACCCAAATCCCTGTCTTCATTAAAAATAAAATGGACAGTACAATAATTGCTAAGGAGAAAAGGCAGGGATGGGAGGAATTGAGGAATGGATTTGAAACTTTAGATACTATGGCCAGTGAAGGCCTGGGTGACTGGCTTTTGATTAAAGACCCAAGAGAATTAAGGAGGGGTTAGATGCTTGTCCATCTGGGAAAAGGAATATTTTTGACACAAGGAATTGTAAGTGTGAAGGCTCGGGAGATTCAAGACATACATAAGGAAAAATGGAGAGGTTTCTGAAGATGGACTGGCATGAGTGAGGGGGAAGAGTAGAAAAATGGGATTGTACAAATAATTAAGTCACAGTAAGGAAACTGTAATATACTCTACAGGCTGCATGTATAAAGGCACAGAGGTGGGTTCCAGGAAACCCAGCAAGATTTGGAAAGCAGTTGGAATCAAATTCATTCCTTCCCGAAAATTCCTGCAACACACAGCTCCAGTAATGTGCCAGTGGACTAGAGGGACTAGTTGTGTATGTGTATTTATAGGAAATAGTGAATCATTGGAAATTTGTGTAAAATGACAAATGTAGATTGCTTTGAGGTGGTAGGGTAGATAGAAGACTAGCAGATTGTGGAGTTCTAGGTTGAAGAGTGTGTGGAGTTCTAGGTTGAAGAGTGTGTACTCACTGTCAGATAAAAAAATGTAAAGGTTATTACATTTTTCTGATTCTTCATATTGGACTTAGGAAACCTGATTTGCCTATAAATTGAACCTCCATTGTCCATGGCCCTGAGACCATGGCCTTTCTTTCCATCTCTCTGTAAAATTAAGGTTCTGATAAATTAGTTTTTGCAAGTACATGCAGTACTTGAGTGTTAACAGCATCCTTTCTTTTATTGGTTAATTTTTGCTTTCACAGCTATTCAGTGAGTGCTCTAAGGATTGTGGAATAACAATTTTTTTCCTTCATCCATGATTTTGCTTTTCAAATTTTTATGCTTTATTGGTTTATAATTATGCTGATATGGAAATAATTGATCTTTTTGTTTTGTTACTGACTCAATTATCCAGGTAGTCTTTCTCTTCATATTCTACACGTAACAGTTGGTCAGTAACTGTCCAGCACATCTGTTGAAATTTTAATTCAGTACCATACTACTTATCTCCATGGCCTTTGGTAACTGTTTTACTGAAAATGACAGATTTGCATATGCTTCTTTTTTGCAGAGTGGGGGTGATGCTGGGGATTTAACCGAGGGGCACTCAACCCCTGAGCCACATCTCCAGCCCTTTTTATTTGTTTCAAAACAGGATATCACTAGGTTTCTAAGGGTCTCACTAAGTTGTTGAGGCTGGTCTTGAACTTGGAATCTTCCTGCCTCAGCCTCCTGAGTTGCTGAGATTACAGGTGTGCACCACTGCACCCAGTAGCACATGCTTTTTTGATATTGCTGTTTACAGGTAGTCTCGGTTTAATACAAGCTAATTTTAATATTTGTCATAGATAATTTAAAAAACTTTTACTTTTAAAATATATATTAAAAACATGCAACCAGATTATTTTCACTAAAGTCATGCATTTTATCTTTTTTTTTTTTAATGAATGATAGGACACAAATGGATGATGTATTTGTACTGATGCAGGTAGATTTATATGATTCAAGCAAGGTATATAGATTCATGTATAGCACCATCTCATTTTTATAAAACCAAATAAATCTGTATCTCTATGTCTCCTATATTTAGGGAATAAGTTGGATATAAACTCTAAACTTTTTCATTTTTGTTGTTAAATACATTTTTGGTCTGCAATTTTTGCTTTCCTGTTTGCTGTCTTTGGGCACTAACTTTCAAATGCTACCTTCTAATTTGGTGCTGTCCTTACATGAGGCAGCTTGGCTAGTTGCAGACATACATTTGGGAGACCTTAGACTTTTATGATGATAGTTTTCTTTTGGAGAATGTGAGGAAGATGTATGATTTATTCTTCTTGCCTTTTTTCTCCTCTTTTCCTCTTGGCAGAGAAAAGATAGTATCAAATGGGAATACATCTTTTTTGGAGAGGCTAGTGCCCAATTTTCAGTCCTTGGGCAACCTAGTCACTCCATTTGTAGAAGCATTATTTTCATTGCTTCTGTAACTGGTAAACCCTCAGTTACATCGAATTGCTAAGAATTGCAGTTCGCAGAGTTAGGACACTGGCAGAATTATTCTGATTTATCTTTTCTTTATAAAGCATTTAGTTTGCCTTATCTGATAACATCCACATCTCATGTGTTCTATTCAGCTTGAAAGCAGCTTTAAAGTATTTGTAGTCCTAGCCCCTGGTACAATATCTGGCATACTTAGAAACTCCCAAATTATTGGGTGAATAATGAATGAATGTTTAGTATTGAAGGTCAGAATTCATCTTCACAGTTTTCTCCTTTTCATCTCTTCATATAAAGATGCTAATTCTAAGTTTTGACTACATTAAAACTTGCAGTGGGCTGGAATGATTGGCTAGTCATTGTGGTTGTAATCTCACAATATTAATCTCCAGTTGTTAAATTGGATGGACAGTGTTTTATGAGATGCCTTCTGCTTCTTTTATGTATGGGCATATAAGTTCAGTTATTACTCTGACACATCTGGAAATAAATGTAGTAGAGTCCATAATTTTTTAAATATCTCTTCCCTTTTTCCTCTTAGAGCCAAGGGGAAGGATTTAAGAAGAACAAATTGTCCTTTCATGATGTGATTTTTTTTAAACCTACATAATTCATACTACATTATATATACCTAGTTAGGAGCTCTGTAAATTGAGAAGAGGGAAAAATAACACCTTGGGTCACTTGTGACCAGGTAACACTTACCAGAAATTGTAACAGATATGGGAATTTTACCTGGCAGGAATATGTAGAGTGAAAATAGGTTTCATGTATAGACTACTTGTAGAGAGATGGGTAATTATGAAGCTATTGAATGCTGAAGTTTAACTAGACGCATAATTGTCACTATTTTTGAAATTTTTAGTATTTTCCTGGCACTGAGTCTGAAGTACATTATTCCTATCTCACCTACTCTATAAAAGGTATGCTTTTAGTTTATAGATCATATTGATATGCAGACATTGGATGGATGGATTTAAATACAGATAAATCTTATTCCAAAGACTACTACCATTTGTAAGTTACTTAAGCCTATATCAGAGTTGATATTTTCACATACTTAAAGGGGTTGGCAGATAATGAAATTAAATGAAATCATCTGGGTACTGAGCCAGAGGTCACAGGAAAGGTAGCTGCAAATAAACCACAGCATGTTGGGTCATTTGTACCTTTCTGTAAGCAGTTGGAAGGCTCTCTAGGGAAGACAGCTGAGGAGGGAAGCAGCCTGACTATAATAGATTTATATGATTGATTGATTGATCGCGATTGTAGTACTGTGGATTGAACCCCCAGTGGTGCTCTACCACTGAGCTATGTTCAAGATCTTCTATGTTGCCCAGGTTGGCCTTGAACTTGAAATCATAATGCCTGAGCTTCCAGAGACACCTCCCAAGACATTGGGATCACTGGTTTGTCCCTGGCTTGATTTCAGTTTCACTTTCAACATTATCATTTTTCTCCTTCAGTGCTGAAAATTGAATCCAGGGATGCTCTTACTACTGAGCTACATCCCCAGCCCTGAGGATAGGGATTTAAAAGGCAGAGAGAATTTGCAGGCTTACTACTTTAGTAAGGGTATGACATGGGAAAACAAGGGTTTAGTTATAAAGGAAAAAATACATAGGATTTAGACAGAAAAAGTTGAGGGTAGCAGAACGATGGTTTTGTGTACAATGAAGTTCGGGAATAATTTTAAACAAAAAGCACTGAATTGAAATCTAGGCATGTTGGGTTGGGAGTATAGCTTCTACTTAGCATGCTGTGTTCAGTTCAGCATCAAGGTGTGGCATAAGTTTATTAGATACATTGTTAGAGTTAATTATAGGATTTATAATTGGAAATATTTCACATTAGGTAGTGCTAGTCCTGACCTCGTGACAAGAATTCTGGATTCATTAATGACATTAGCTGATGCTTGTATTGTACATTATAGTTTGCACAACTCATATGTGAACATTATCCCTTAAAG
This sequence comes from Spermophilus citellus, assembly GCF_964194105.1. NCBI lineage: Eukaryota > Metazoa > Chordata > Mammalia > Rodentia > Sciuridae > Spermophilus > Spermophilus citellus. The sequence goes on along the minus strand of NC_138194.1, from coordinate 26,441,680 downwards.
CCTCAAAAATCATCCTAAAATAAGTAATTTTTTTTTTTTTTTTTTTTTGCGGGGGAGGGAAGCATGTCCTCAGGGATTGAACCCATGGCCATTTAACCATTGAGCCACATCTCCAGCCCTTTTGGAAATAGTCTTGCTAAGTTGCTTAGGACCTCACTAAGTTGCTGGCCTTGAACCTGATCATCCTGCCTCAGCCTTTCCAGTCCCTGGAATTACAGATTTGTGCACCATGCCCTCTAAGATAAGTCATTTCTTTTCTTTTTGTAATTAAATAAAAACTTGTTAGATGGATTCAATCAAAGGTACATAATTAGTAGGAGTACTACTTCATTGTAGGTCTTGTGATTCCACATCTCAATTCTTTTCACAATTCTAGTCTCTCTTTTTTTATATAATTGGTGGAATGATCAGGAATTTAGAATGGTGTGGGGCAGAACTCCACTGGGATCTCACATTGAATGCTGAAATGAGGAAAACTGGTTGGGAACTTTGTCTTGCACTCTTAGTTCTAGGACAAAAAGTGAAGGTTACTGTGTAATCCATAGAGTATTTTTTTTCTTTCTGAAAACAGAAATAAGTTTTATTCTATTGATTATAAATGTGATTTTCTTTTTTTCATAAAAAGAAAGAAATCAGAGAAGGTGAAAGGCCTAGAGATATAGCCAGTGTTGAAAAGATTTGTGGTAAATAGTTCTGTTTTTTTGTTTGTTTGTTTGTTTTGTTTTTTGTTTTTTTGATGTGTGTGTCCAGGAATTGAACCCAGGGTGCAGGGCACTTAAATACTGAGCCACATCCCCAGCACCCTGCCCCTGTGTTTTTTTTTTTTTTTTTTTTTTTTTTTTTGGTACTGTGGAATGAACCAAGGGACACCCAATCACTAAGCCACACCCCCAACCCTTTTCTGCATTTTATTTAGAGACAGAGTCTCAGTGAGTTGCTTAGGGCCTCCCTAAATTGCTGAGACTTTGAACTCACAATCCTTCTGCCTCAGCCTCCCAAGTTGGAATTACTGGTGTGTGCTACCACACCTGGCTAAATAGTTGCAGACTTTTTGGTGTGGGGGGTTGGTACCGGGGATTGAATTCAGGGACACTCAACCACTATCCACATTCCCAGCCCTATTTCATATTTTATTTAGAGACAAGGGCTCACTGACTTGTTTAGTGCCTCGCTGAGGCCGAATCTGGCTTTGAACTGTGATCCTTCCATCTCGGCTTCCTATGAGACTACAGGCATGTACCACTGCACCAGGCTAGTTGCAGACTTTTTTAATGCTTGTATACAAACACACACACTCTTTTGCATTAGTTATAAAATACAAATAAAATTCACAATCTGAAATCATGTGATGAGTCATAATTTATGTAAACCACACTTTAATTGTAGTCCGTTTCCTAATTTTTTATCGTTGATAATAATGGTGTAAGAAAACCAATGGGTTTATATACCTTTGTACACTTGTCTTATTTACTTCCAGTGTATTTACACAGAATTTCCAGTTTGTATATTTTTGATACACATTGCTGATTAGATTTCCTCAGAAGTTACACAGATTTATATTGTCAGAGATGTGCACGTGTGCTCTCATTGTTATCTTTTTTTTTTTTTAAAGAGACACTGAGAGAGGAGAGAGAGAGAGAGAGAATTTTTAATATTTCTTTTTTAGTTCTCGGCGGACACAACATCTTTGTATGTGGTGCTGAGGATCGAACCCGGGCCGCACGCATGCCAGGCGAGCGCGCTACTGCTTGAGCCACATCCCCAGCCCATCTCATTGTTATCTTATCAACACTTAGTAGCATTTTAATCATATTGATATTACAAAGGATAAAAAATGCTATACTGTGTAACTTTATTCTCATTTTTAAGTGAGCATGTACATTTAGATAGTATAATTTTTCCTCATGTTATGAGTAGCCACTGGTCATAATACTATTGCTTGAAAAATTCACTCTTTTACCCTTTTGAAAATTTTACCTTTATTTTATATTTCTGTGTGTGTATCTAAACATTTAACTGGATCTGTTCTGTTTGGTATGTTATCTATCACAATCTCACAAAGTTAATTGCTGTGAGTTTAAGAATATAATAGATGTATTTTGACAGTTCTCTCTTATGATGTTTCAGTACAGTTTATATAGTAGACACTTAATATAATTGTTCCTAAATGAACAGACCCTAAGGACAGTGGGCAGAAGGCCAAGTATTATGTGATTTAATTTTATAAAAATTAGAAAGAATTTTTATGTAAAATGAGCATGATTTCAGATTTTGGAAAGTGTTGGTGAAAAGTAATTCAGCTGACCCTCCATACCCATGGGTTCGAAATCGACAGATTTAACTAACATTGGATTGAAAATACTTAAAAAATATTGTTTGTACTAAACGTACAAACTTTTCTAGCCATCAACAATTCAGTGTAACAACTATTTACACTGTGGTAAGTATCATAATCTAAAGTTTTTAGGAAGCCGTGTGTACATTACATGCAAATATTACACCCCCCCCCCTTTTTTTTTGTAAGGGACTTTCTGCAGATTTTGGTATCTGGAGAATCCTGAGACTAGACCCTGTGGAATATCGGATGACTGAATATATAATACTTAACTACTAGTCTTGTATATTTTGAGTTTTAATTTTTTATTCCTTCATCTGAAGTTGATTTTATGCTAATACCTGATAATTATGTACAGTAAATTACTTCTAGATCATGTAGATTTAACCTACTTATGGAATTTAATGGATTTTACTTAATGAAAATGTGCATGATGAACAATCCCAAAGTTACAAGTTTATAAGAGGATTAACTTTTTAATTAGTGTTTTCTTAAAAAGAAGCCAGTTTGGGGGTGGGGTGGGGTCAAGAAGCCAGTGATTTAAACTTATCCTCTTAAGTTTTAGTGATGTGTGATGATTAGTGAAGGAAAATTGTTTTTCTAATTAGATCTTGATTCCACAAATCCCCTTTTTGTTTTTTTTAATGTTACCTTCTTTAAGTTTTTGTCCATCCCTTCTTTTTCAGGGGTGGGTAAGTACCAGGGATTGAACTCAGGGGCACTTGACCACTGAGCTACATCCCCAGCCCTATTTTCTATTTTATTTAGAGAGAGGGTCTTACTGAGTTGCTTAGTGCCTCACTTTTTTGCTGAGGCTGGCTTTGAACTTGCAGTCCTCCTGACTCAGCCTCCCAAGCTGCTGGGATGACAGGTGTGCACCACCGGGCCTGGCCATTCCTTCTTAATAAAACTTTGGTATACTGTCCTTCATAATATTTAATATTACAGTATGTTATGGTGTTCATTTCCTGCAATGAGGTTTTGGAAGGTAGATAGGATGTACTTTTTATCTCTGACTGGAAGACATTTTTTTTTTTTTTAATTTTGTATTTTTTTTCAATGACCATACATTAGTACTGGTTTAGCGTATAATCTTATTGTATGGCATTTTTGGAACATTGGAGGAGTCGTCTAGTTCACCTCATGCCTTTTTTGGACGAAGAAACAGATATGGAGAAATCAAGTTATTTGCCGTCAGGGTCATGGGAGTAAAGCTCTGAAACCAGGACTCAAACCCTTCTGCCTGAGTATCTTTTATTTTAGGGTAACCAGATATGTGCTTGGTTATGTATATCCCTTTTTGCTGAGCCATTGACAGTTAAATTCCCTCTAAAAAGGAGGGAATTCAGCTTTGTTGGATCATCTTTTAATAACTACTGTGGATTCTCTTTGATCCACTGGCTTTCTAATTTCTGTTTGGGTTCTTGTTTTAGTTCTTATCCATGGTGTTTGCCTCAAACATTTATTTATTTTCCACCATTTCTAGGTATTATGTTATATACTGTAATGTTTAAAGAAAGGTGTAAGGTATGACCGTGTTTCCTGCAACCATTTACAATCAGCTTGGACATTGTAAGGTTTTAGGCACGTGGCACAAAAGGTGTTGCAGGGCCATCATTTATGTTAGAATTTGATTCTGGGCTTTAAGTGCCTAAGGAACAGTCCATTCACAGCCAGGAGACTGTGTGAAAGATGTGGAATGACATGAGTAAAGTCATGGAAAATCAAGATTTATTCATCTCATGTCAAGAGATCATTTTAAATGGTGTGGTACTCCATGTAATGAGCCATAGAAAGGTAATGGTGGAATGTTAGTCTAACGAGTGTCTGAATAGATGTTCTGAAGCACTTTAGTTTGGGGAGAAGTGAAGGGGCATCCAAATAGGACCTAAGTTTGTTTTGTTGGTGTTGTCCTATAGGATGGATTTCAAATGGGGTCTGCAATAGAAGCAGCTCAGGTAATTGTCAGAACTCCCAGGTATGTAGTACTAAGCAATGACTTGATAACTTCATGGTAATAAAGTATAATAGAGGGTACATAAAATTCAGGATTGTTAGTGGTGGAACCAAGCAGTATTTATTCACATAACGATTTTAAGCCAAATAGGTTACTTTTTTTTTTTTAATGTAAGATCCTGAGACCACATTGTCTAATAAATAAACTGCCAGAGATCAGCTAATTAAATGGATCTTTCTCAGTTATTTTTTTGCAGTGCTTGGCATTGAACCCATGGCTTCCCATATGGTAGGCAAATAAGTGTTGTATGTCCCACTTACCTTTTTTTTTTTTTTTTAATTCAGCTTTTTTCTTTATGTAGAGATTGCTAATACTATCCAAGAGTGCAGTTGTCTCTTCATTCAACAGATGCTTTTGAGCACTTGGTATTATGTGACAGTTAACTTCCTATCCCTAAATAACATTTTTGGATTATTTACTGAAAAGTTTGGTTTGTGCTAAATAATCTCTATTACATAAAGTACTTGTTTTCTACATTACTTATATGAGGTAGGTTTTATAGCATTCCTGTTTATAGATTAAGGAATAGAAATTTAAATCAGTGTGTACTAATGAGGAAGGTTGTCATCCCCTTTCTCCAAATAATAAAGCCAAGCAAGTTATGGACTAGCTGAGGAAGGTGAAGATCAATAAATTTTATAGCTTTGACTTAGATTATACAGAATTGGCCTTTATGAAGGTCTTATGATTTGTGTGTGTGTGTGTTTGGTTATAAGGATGGAATCCAAGGTCTTGCTCATGCTCAGCAAGCACACTGCCATTGGGCCACATCCCCAACCCAACATTTCTTTTAGTAGGAGAATTTAAATCAGCATGAATAAATGTATTCAGTGAAACCTGTAGGTTTTTATTTTACATACACAAAATTTATATTTCCATTCCCATTCCTTTATTGTATCTAATCTGTGAAATATGAAAAAACAACTCATAAAACCTTGCTTCTAAGCTATGGTGTGACCACCTAAAAATTAGTGTTCTGGAGTGAGATAACAGGTTGAGATAGTTTTCGTTTTGTCTTGTTTTGTGTTTTTTGGTGTTGGGGGTTGAACCCAGGGCCTTGCACATGATAACAAAGCTCTCTACCACTGAACTACATCCCAGCCCAGAAATAGTTTTTGTAAAGAAGACTGTAGGAGTCTAAGAGCTAAGGTAAAGAGAGTATTTGCATTGCAATTAGGCAGCTTTATGAAGACATTCAGGTGATGGAAAAGTGGTGTCTATGGGAGCAGAAGGTTGGCTAAATAAGATTGTACAGGGAACTAAGTATGTATAACCTAGTGGGTTCAATCCTTAGTACTGTTAAAAAGTACAGATCTTCAAGACAGAGAATGAGTTTTGTGTGTTTCTGTAAATATGTGGCTGGAGTGCCTTATATATACAGTTTACCTTATAGAATCTAAAGTATGTAGGCCCATTGGGTGTCATCTTGGTCAGCTATCCTCTTAATGCAAGGATTGGTCCAGGGAAACTTAGGTAAATATTTCATTTTTTTTCATTAATTTTAGAGTTTTTGTTGAACCATAAGGCTGAATGGTTAGTCTGAAAATGAGAATCTTGAATATCCTTTATATTGGTTAGGTATTGGAACACAATGGAAGTTGTGATCTATATATTTCTGTATATGCTTACTTTTAGAAAGCTGTGATTTTTTAAAATATATATGTTTTTAGTAGTCTTCTTACTTTTCTTTCTTTTTTTTTTGATACTGGAGTTTGAAGATACTATACCAACTGATCTCCACCCCCAGCCTATTTACTTGTCTATTTATTTTCAGTTAGGGTCTCACTGATTTGATGAGGGTCTTGATAAGTTGCTGAGGTTGGTCTCAAATATGTGATTCTTCTGCCTCAGCCTTCTGAGGGATGACAAGTGTGTACCACTGTGCCTTACTATATTATATCTTTAAATATTGATGTTCATTTATTCATCTTTATTTAGTAAAGTATACTTAGTATTTATGCCTTGCAATGAAAACAGGGTGGTCATGTACATCATGCAGTATTATCATTTTTTGCATATTCTCATTCATGATTTGGGGGCAAATAGCATGGTGAGAAATGATATGATATGCTTAGTGCATGTTAATGATTGTTTTTGAGATATTATGGCAAAGAATTTTATAACCTGGTCTTACAGACATGAAAGACTACTTTTAGAGTATTCTATCCATTAACATGAGAAAGGATAATCTATAGGTTTGGGGGGAAATTCGATTTTTGTCCAGTATGAATAATGGAAGGGGGCTATACATTATTTATGTTTTTGTTCTTGTATAGGTACAGTGCTAGTAGGGTAGGTATCAGTAGATGCACTTTTTTATAACAGTCTTATAAAATGGACTCCCTTTTGTGAAATAGCGTCTTTGGCATTGTCAAGCAATCTGAAAAGTCAGTTTATTGATCAAACCTTGATATAACTTTGTCCCCTAAGCGTGGGGAACCTCTGGAATTGTTCTTTATGTTTTGTTTTTATATTTTTATAATTATTTCTTCCTATAGAAACCAGAAATGGGCAAGAGAAAAATGAGTCATGAACCTATGATTTTGTTTTAGTAGTTACCTCATGGCAGTCTTATTTGTTAATTCATTCCTTCATTCATTTGTTTTACTTTAGTAGAGGTGTTAACTCAGGGGTGCTCTTCATCTACATCTACTACATCTCCAACCCTTTTTATTTTTTATTTAAGACGGGTTCTTGCTAAGTTGCCAAAGCTGGCCTTAAGCAAGATTCTCCTGCCTCAGCCTCCCAAGTAGCTGGGATAACAGGTATGTAGCATGCTAGATTCAGTCTTCTTTTAACTGTACTTCCAACCACCTCCCTTTCTTTTATTATTTTGGTTCTATAATGTTTTGTTGTTAGTACTGGTAATGGGGATTGAAATCAGTGCCTTGCCCATTCCAGGCAAGCACTTTCCCATTGAGCTACATCTCCAGCCCTTTTTATTTTTTGAGGCAGGATCTCCATAAGTTGCTTAGGTTATCACTAAATTGCTGAGGCTGGACTCAAACTTGTGATCCTCTTGCCTCATCCTCCTGAGTTGCGGGAATTATAGGCATGCACCCACCATACCTGACCCCACCCAGTTCTTTTTATTTTTTGAGACAGAGTCTAGCTAATTTGCTGAGACTGGCCTTGAATTTGCAATCCTTCTCTTAGCCTCTCAGTCACTGGGATTACAGGCATGGACTATTTTGCCTGAGTTGTGTAAATTTTGAGGCTAGATACCCCTACAATAGCTTTGTAAAGAAAATGTTATTTCTACTTTTGAGAAGAAGGTTGATTTAAGAATGTTTCTTTTCTCAAATCACCAGCTGCTAAGAGGCAGAATAAGGACTTCAACCAGATCTTTTTTTTTTTTTTTTTTTTTCGTTCCCAGAGACAGATTTATTTAGTAAAGCATTCAGGGAGAGAATACTTTCTAGAGAAAATTTGGGCTGTCTCAAGGGAAAAACGTCTCTTGGGGCAAAGTCAGAAACGCACATTCAGGGGAGAATGCCTGCTATCTTGATTGAGGGGGTAAAGCTAGGAATGCAGTTTTCCCTGTGCTTAGAAATTGCCCTCATGTTACTTTTTTGCAGGCAGAGGATGGTCAAGTACCCAGGCTAAGAATACTGCCTGGGTTTCCTCGGAATTCAAAGTGAACCTGATATTTTAAGCTTAATTTAAAGTCAATTGTTTTTAATTTAAAGTCAATTGTTTTTTCTTCTGTTTAAGACAGATTATAACCCAAGGAAGTGGTGTATTCTGGCAGTAGCTCAATGTTTTCCTAAATTATTACTAACCCAATACCTGGAGGTACTTATAAACATTTCTGCATATTTTTCCTCTAATCATTTTTCTCCATATTCTTTTTACACATTTGTGATCATATTGTATGTATTATTCTTACTTAGCATTGTAGTCCTTATTAAAAATGGTTCCATAGTGGGGTTTTTATTATGTGTTTTACTTAGTTGTACATGACAGCAGAAATACATTTCCATTCATTGTACACAAATGGAGTGCAACATTTCAATTCTCTAGTTTACATGGTGTAGAGAGACACCATCCATGCAGTCGTACATGTACCTAGGGTAATGATATCCATCTCATTCCACCTTCTTTCCTACCCCCATAACTCTCCCCACCCTTCCTTTTGCCCAATCCAAAGTTCCTCCATTCTTCCCATGCCCTTCCATAATGTTTAAAATCCAGCTTTTCAATATGAATAAAAGAATGAATAGTCAAAAATTAATTAGTAAATTGGACTCAGTGACCCATGCCTGTAATCCCAGTGACTCTGGAGGTTAAGTCAAGAGCATTACAAGTTTGAGGCCAGCCTCAGCAACTTAAGGGGTGGCCCTAGGTGAAAATGAAAGGGGCTGGAGATATATAGCTCAGTGGGTAAACACCCCTGGATTCAATCCCCAGATCCCCCTAATATATATATAAATAAACATGTAGTGAAGTATCTTCTGTATATTTTAACTGTGTTTCAAAATTATTATGGTGGGTTTCTATGGTATAGTTCTTGGATTACTGAAGATGTGAATTTGTAAAATCTTTGCTTACCTATCACTATGAATACTCTTTGCTTTCTAGAAAAGTCTTAATTATTTATAGCACATTCTCACCTAAAAGAAGTATGTTGAATATTATTAAAATAATATGATGATTTTTATATTTTTCTGTTATGGAAATTTATAGACATAAAGTAGAGGGAATATTAAAACAAACTAATAAACCCATCTTCACTTGCCATGGAGTATAGTTCAACATTTTGTAGATCTGCCCCCTCTCCATTTCAGGGATTGAGCCCAGGGGGCTCTCTACCACTGAACTACATCCCAGGCACTTTTTATTTCTTGTTTTGAGATAGGGTCTCAGTATCTCAAACTTGAAGATGGCCTCAAACTTGCAGTCCTCCTGCTTCAGCCTCATGAACCACTGGGATTACAGGTGAGGCACTGGGATTGCAAGTTTGCACCATTGCATGGATCCTGCTGATTATATTATCTACCACCCAATTTATTTTATTCTTCCCTCCAATCTTCCTTTTTTAGTTGTTTTTCTTGGGCTAATTTAAATCAAGTATCAGGTATCATTTTACACATTAGATCCAAACAAAAATAATTCGTTATAACTTAAAATTTAGTTCATATTAGGATTATCACATTTATTTCAGTGTCTTTTGTAGTAGCTTTGAAGACATGTATTTGTTTAATAAACCAGGTTATTATTCTGTCCATTGCTCATAATTCCCTATTTTGCTTTTTTTTTTTTTTTTTTTTTTTTTTGTACTAAGGATTAAACCCAGGAGTGCTTATCTACTGAGCCACATCTCCAGCCTGTTTTGGGATAAGGTCTTACTAAGTTGCTTAGAGCCTAGCTAAGTAGCTGAGGTGGCCTTGAATTTGGTGATTCTTTTGCCTCAGCCTCTGGAGTTGCTGGAATTATAGGCATCTGCCACCACATCTGGCACTAATTTTTTTCTTATAATATTGATAAGTTTTCCTCTGTGCTCTAAATTTTCTGTAAACTGGAAATTTTGGATAAATTTAGAGGTTTGAATAATTGGGGTGGAGGGGAGCAGATGGACTATGTCCAGTTGAATCACTTAAGGAGATAATTGTCAGAGTGCCTTACTTTGAGTGGAGACACAAGTGATCAGTTTGTGCACATGTTAGCCTAATTTATTTGTTATAAATGTATCTGGTATATTTCTCCTAAATCTTTTAACATCTGCTAATGCTTAGATCCATTATTTCATTGCAAATGATCATCTTCTATATTTTATCTAAACTGTTAGCTGGAATTTTTCAAATATAAATGTACTTTTCCTCAATGATTTGGTTATCCTGAAGTACATTTCATGTAAGGAAGACAAAATAAGTGCTTAGTTTCTTGCCTTTTCCCCAGGTTTTATAATAGATTCTTTTTTTTTTTTTTTTTTGAGAGAGAGAGAATTTTAATATTTATTTTTTAGTTTTTCGGCAGACACAACATCTTTGTATGTGGTGCTGAGGATCGAACCCAGGCCGCACGCATGCCAGGCGAGTGTGCTACCGCTTGAGCCACATCCCCAGCCCTATAATAGATTCTAAACCTAGCTCACTGAGGCTTTTTTTTTTTTTTTTTTTTTGAGTACTATTATGAACACATGAATCTATGATCGGAAGCTAGGATGCTATTCAGTTATTTGTAATTGTTCCAAATGTTCCTTTTAGAAACCACAATATGGGTATTCAGTGATTTGATAGTCTCCACAAGACTACCCTCATTTAGACCAGTTAGGTCCTCATGATCAACCTCATGTTGGAGAATTCCTCAGGTTGGAGTATTACAGTTAATATGAAACAGCTCACATAATTTAGGAAAACTCTACTTAAAAGTTTTGCCAGGTGTGATGGCACACACCTATAATCCCAATAGCTCAGGAGGCTAAGGCAGGAGGATTGCAGGTCAAGGCCAGCCTCAGCAATTTAGCAAGGTCCTAAGCAATTTAGCAAGACCCTGTCTCAAAATCAAATATAAAAAGGGGTGGGGATGTGACTCAGTGATTAAGCACCCAGTAACCAGTGATTCAATCCCCAATAACCCTCCCCCCCAAAATTATTATAACAAAAGAGTAGAAGTTAAAGACAGGTGAAGTAAGATATGCAGAGGGCAGAATCTGGAAGGAGACCTTCTGGTTATCTTTTCTATTGGAGTCACAAATAGTGTAACTTCCTTGCCCTAGTGTGTGACACTGTGCTAATTACAAAAATTTCACCTGAGTCTTTGTCCAGAGTTTTTATTCAGGCTTAGTTATATAATGTATACTTGCCTGAACTTCTAGCCCCATCTGGACTTCCAACTAATGTCTTCAGTCTCCAGTTCCTATGGTAGTCAGAAAGCCCCATTATAAATTACATTGTTGTACTGTTGGGTAGCTTGAAGCCTTCAGGCAAACAAGGAATCCTATCAGACAGGACATACCAAGGACCTAGAGATTACCTCACTGTTACCAAGGGCAAAGGATATATTCTGTTTAGGATAAGGTTAAATCTTACTTATACTAAATTCTGTGGATATTTTTAGCTCAATGGTTGTCCCCCCTCCAAGTGGACAAATGGAAAATATATATTATGAAAGGAGAAATTCTTTGCTTATACTAATATTTCCAAAGTATTTTACAGTTTTTAATCTTTATTATTGTGTGTGTGTATATGTGTGTGTGTGTGTGTGTGTGTGTGTATATATATATATATATAAATATAAATAAATCAGGTCAATGTGTGGGTGTACCAAAACTGGAACAATGCTACTCTTGAGCCTGTCACATGTGCCATGTGGACTGTGCACTGTCCAGTTCTGAAGAATGGCACTCACTCCATAGTCTATGGAATGACACCCTTGTTGCCAGGCAGCACACAACTCCATGACCATACAAGGCCACCCAAGCCACTCTTTTGGTGCTTCGTGACAGTCTTACTAATTCATTAGAACTGGGCCAGATAGCACATGCCTGTAATCCCAGCAGCTCAGGAAGTTAAAGCAAGAAGATTCACAAGTTCAAGGCCAGCTTCAGCAATTAACAAGACTGTAAGCAACTTAGGAAGACACTGTTTTTTTTTTAAATATTTATTTATTTAGTTAGTTATTGGCAGACACAACATCTTTGTTGGTATGTGGTGCTGAGCATCGAACCTGGGCCGCACACATGCCAGACGAGCGCACTACCGCTTGAGCCACATCCCCAGCCCAGGAAGACACTGTTTTAAAATAATAAATAATAAAAGACTGGGGGGGGCTGGGGTTGTGGCTCAACAGTAGAGCCCTCGCCTAGCACATATGAGGCCCTGGGTTCAATCCTCAGCACTACATAAAAATAAATAAATAAAGATATTGTGTCCAAATAAAAAATAAATGGGTATGTAGCTCAGTGTTAACCATCCCTGTTCAATCCTCAGCACCAAATAAAGGGTGGGGAGACTTACAATACTTAATGAGATATGACAATGTTATCATAAATGATTATCAGTTTTGAGGAGATAGGAATGGCCAATAGAAACAACTTCCCTTTATTGTTCTCTTTCCTTTCCCCTTTCCATACAAGTAAGAACCAGTTATTTCTGTGATCACTCTTGAATCTACCATCTGTTAAAACAAAAACAAAAACAAAAAACAGGAAATTGGTCCTGTTGCTATTGTTGCTGTCACTTGCATTTGCCATTATTGTTGCAGATGTGTTGGGTTTACAGGACCTTCAGTTCTTGACTGTGATATGCCTGGTAGTAACTGATACTTATGCAGCTCTTGTAAATGGCTGCTGGTGTTCAAGTTTTCAAGCAGGAGTTTGCATACTTTCTCTGTGAAGGACCAGATAAGTATTTTAGGCTTTGCTGGCCAACAGGCAAAACTGAGGCTGAATAATGAGGGGAAAAACCTGTTCTGTCCCATTTGTTTGGGATGGTCCATGCTTTGTGCTCAGTTGTCAGTAGTTGGAGACTTTTCCCTGAGGAGGATGGACCTGGCAATCTGTGATTCTAGGATGCTGCAGTTTGGATATGATTTTGAGTGTATCTCCCAAAAGCTCAAGTGTTGGAGGCTTGGTCCTCAGTATGGTGTGTTTAAGGAGATGGAACCTTTAAGTTGTGGACTAGCAATAGGCAATTGGGGATGCTACCCCTGGGAAAGATTAAGGTAGTTCTTACTGTTGTCTTGAGATATGATAAATGTGACTCCTCCCCTTGCTCTGGCTTCTTGTCCTTCTATTTAATCTCTCCTGTCACATTTTGTGCCAGCCACCATGAGGCCTTTAGCAGAGCCAAACTGATGCCAGTGTCATGCCCTCTTCTTTATAAAGTACCCAGCCTCAAGTATTTCATTATAGTAACAGAAAATGGACTACTGTTTTACTTTTTGCCCAGAGGCTTCCAGATACAGAATCACCCTTTTCTTCTTCTGAAAAGCCTGGTGTGAGGCTAGGTAGCCTATTGGGTCTTCCACTTGGGGGCTCAAATTCTAGTCTTTGCCACCTTTCAGTTGCTGACAGTAGCAGTGGAGTCACTTATGTGTAGGTGGTGTCAGTGTATGCCCTGGAGAGAAGTAGGTAGCACTGGGAGTAGGATACAAAGGGGAGACCTTGGTCAGTTTCACCCTCAACCCCATTCTCTAGGGTTCCTTATTATTGTTATCATCATCATCATCATTATTATTGAAGTGCTAGGGATTGAACCTAGGGTGTCCATTACATGGTAGACAATCATTCTACTTCTGAGCCACATCCCAGTCCTTGTATATTTCTTTCTTCTTCTTTTTCTTTTCTTCCTTTTTAAAAAAAATTTTTTTGTGTGTGATACTGGGCATCAAACCCAGGGTCTTATACATGCCAGGTAAAGTACTCTATCATTGAGCTGTATTCCAATCCCTCTGTTATTTCTTTTGATAACGATGGCTTAGTATACACATTCTAGAGAATCTCCCAGAATTTCACATTTTCAGGACGACCAATTAATAATAATTTTAGTCTCTCATGACAAGAATCACTTCTTAATTATGGACCCATGGAAATCTTATTTTTTCAGAACTCGGGTCCATTTCATTTCTTGATGATGACTTACAGTCAGACTGTACCTTGTCATATTTCCAAGTGTCATGCCATCCTACTCCTACTTAATGTTAGAAGGTTTTTTAATTTTGCTTTAGAAAAATTGGTATTTAAAAATGATTAAGGGATAAAATTGGGGACAAAAAGGATTTCTAAAGGAACAGAAAATTGCTAAGGCATAGAATGTAATACATCGCGTGTAAGGGATTATAATATAGTACATTTATGTTGTTTTCTTCATCTTGATCTAGCCAATGGATTTTGGCCCATAGTTCTTACTATGTGACTTTGGGGAAATAACTGAATTTCTTTGCGCTGCAATTTTGTCTTTTGAATAATGAATAAGACTAATCGTTCTCACAGCAATAGTTGTGAAGCAGCCATATACTCCATGTAGTCTTTCCTTCACGGTTCTAATTTGTGGTAGCTATTGCTATGCCAGCAATATCATTATGTCTAAAGAAAAAAAGACAGTAAAGTAGAAGACACATATTTTGGACTTTAATTTTTTTGTACTTAAAAATAAATGTTTTTAAATAACGTTTCCTGAGAGTAGATGTTTATGTGTGTATACATGGAAAATTTTTATGTTTCTAACTATTAGACTTTACAAAAGTAGAAAGTTTTACTAATGTTTACAAAACTAAAAAATGCCTACTGCATACTAGGTTCTCAAGTGTTGTTTTTATTGAACAAATATAGCAAACTCTCCTGAGTTAAAGCCCCTAGATTTTTTTTTGTTTGTTTCTTTTTTTTTTAATGTTTTTTTTTATTTTTTTTTAATTTTATTGTTGGTTGTTCAAAACATTACATAGTTCTTAATATACCATATTTCACAGATTGATTCAAGTGGGTTATGAACTCCCATTTTTACCCCGTATACAGATTGCTGTCACATCAGTTACATTTCCATTGATTTACAAATTGCCTTTCTAGTGACTGATGTATTCTGCTGTCTATCCCATTCTCCACTATCCCCTAGATTTTTTATTTACTAAGTTTCTGCCCTTAGGCAGGTTGAATAATTTCTGAATCTTTTTCCTCATCTGCAAATGGAAACAGAAATAATGTCTTGTGTATATGAGGTAATGCATATAAAACTATTCATTGTAGTGACTGGTATATAATGAATAACAAGTGTTAACAATGATTATTAATTTTATATGCTATGTACTTAGATATGTGGAATAAATAAAGAGCATTTGTGGATGTGAAAATCATGAATCTTACATTGAATAACGACAGTGCAGGTAGACCCTTGGAGAAGTGGTACCTGATCTTACCATGTACTTCTGTTTTTCTTGTGCTTTTCTTGTGAGGTCTTTGATAGTAGCTAGCAGTTAATGAGTATGTAAAAGTGAAGATTTACATGGGAGCTTCTGATTAAAGCTGCCAGATTTTATAGGCTGTAAACAATGGATAAATACATGGGATGTTGTATCAGAGTAGGTCAGGAGTTGCAGTGATACTATTGTTAAAATCTCTTAGGATCTGTAAGAAATGAGCTGAAGGACAAATGCCTGGCACTTGTGTATATAAAATCTGAGTACATTGGTTGAGTTTTTCTTAGGCATTATGTGTCTTACATGTGTTTGTGCATGCATAATCTTGCCTAATCTTTAAGCTGGCCCTGTAAGATGGAGTTATTCTAGTGATTGAGGTTTATAGTAATTTAGGGACTGTGTTATCTTGTTCACTGCTACATTTCATGTCTAGCTAGTGTCTGGCACATAATGATCTGTAAATGAACAACAAATTCATTACTAGTCAAAGATATCATGCCAGTTATAAAATTGTGAAGTATTCTTGGCAAGCATTTAAAAATACAGCGCTGGGCTGGGCATGGGGGCTACATGCCTGTAATCCCATAACTTGGTAGGCTGAGGCAGATTATACATTCAATGCCAGCCTCAGAAACTTAGCAGGACCCCTTTAAATCAAAAATAAAAAGGGCTGGGGATGTGGCTCAATGATTAAGCACTCCTGGGCTCAATCACCAGTACTAGAATTAGCACTGGTACTACATATTACTACTACTGCTAATAATAATAATACAGCACTAGCAAGGATATAGTGGCCTTGTTTCTGATTTACTGGTATATTGAGTGAGGAGTACAAATTGTTAAAGAGAAGCACTTTAGTAGCATACAAAATTGAAATATTGGAATGATTTTTAAATATTAGAATGATTTTTGTATGCAACCAGACTAAAACCAGGGAGCAAGTGAGAAAATAAGTTATGGTGAATTCACAAGTCTAAATGCTTTTTCAGCCTTTATTAATGTTGACGATTATGAAGCATTTGTAATAATGCAAAACACGATTAAATGAAGAAAAAGTAATTACATGAGCCAGAATAAACATAATAATACTGCGGTGTGAAGTCCTGAAAATTTTTAAAATTTTTGTTATGGTTGTTGTACAGGGATCAAACCTTGCACATGCCAAGCAAACCTCTGAGCTAATGCCCAGCCCTGTTGTTTTTTTTTGTTTTTTGTTTTTGTTTTTTTGAGACAGGTCTTGCTAAATTGCTTAAGCTGACTTGGAATCTTCCTTCTGCCTCCCAAGTAACTTGGATTATGGGAATCTGCCACTGTGCCTGGAATTTTAGCAATTTAAAGTGTTTTTCTTTCACACACATAATGGTCTATAGGAATTACTAGGGAACCATGTTCATCTTAAACTCAGGAACCCAGTTCTGTACTTGAAAGCTCTGCCAACCACTTGTCAATTTAATTTCTTGGCTTCCTAGTTACATTCTTTCTTTTATTAAAAGACTTGGTACGACTCTATATTATGATAGAAAATAAATTTTAGTCTCTCTTAGGTAGAACTGTATTATGTGTTTATGTCAGCCCAAACCCTGGGGGTTGTATTTGTAGAGTCCCTACATTACCCATAAATAGTAATGGCGGACAACATGTGATGGTGATGGATGAGGTAGACTGCCTTACTGTTGTCATAGAGATGATGATATTCTGAAATCTAAAGATTTTCCTTAAAGAACAAACTGAAGAAATCCTGGAGTAGATGTCACACACATGCTTACTAGGGATGTAGAATAAGTCTTTGCTAGTATTGGATTATTCATTTTATTATAAAGTATAAGAGCCAGTACCAAGGAATGCATAGTTTTTTGATGTGTATGCAAGCATAGACACACATATAGAGTACCTAGCACAGCTAATGAAGTGATTAGTTCCATATGAAAGAAAATGTGAGTGAGGGTAGGATTGGAAGAAAGGATGATAATAGGGGAGGGAGAATTCTAAGCAGGAAGTAGTGCCCTCAAAAAGGCTCAGACTTTTTGCAACTGTTTTATTATGGGGTTTTAAGCAGTATGGTATTTAGGATTGAAAAAGTTGGGAAATGATGGAAGGAAGAGGGTGGGAAATTGTGGGGGGGGGAGTAAGAAGCCATATTGTTTGTTGGCTTGGATGTTATCCTGATGGTTAAAGGCAAGAAACAGCAGTTTGCCCAGATTTGAATAATAACAAGAGTCATAACCAGTGATACTAACTCCTTAATTCTTAGTTTCCTTAGCATAAAATGATGATGCTTATCTATATTACAGGACTTTTTTATTGTGAGGATCAAGTGAAAACATTTCCTTTAAGAAATCATATAGTCTCCTAGGCAGTAGTAAACATTAACAAAATGATACCTGGTACCATACAAATCAATATAATTTTGAGATTTAAATAGCAGAAAAACTTGATTTTGCCTAGCATTTAGTATGATCTCTTTGAAGGCCATGTGGAAGATGGTAGACTAGGGATTGAGATATGGAGCAGGTTGAGAAGCTGTTGGAAAATATTAGATTTGACAAGACAGATTTGCTGATGTTTCTGTGTCAGACTTAGGGTGACGTGATGATAATTGTAGATTCGATCAACAGAGAGAAATGAAAAGCCAGAGTACAGGGAACAGAGAAAATAAGGAGTACAGTTTTAGAAGCAACAATATTGAAGAAATGTATATAGAAAACTAATTTGGATTTGTTGAGTTTAGAGGGGTTAGATGGATAATTGTAAAATGGAGAGAAGTAGGCTCAGTCAGCAGTCATCCATGGTGGTATCTATAGCTGTGAGTAAGTGAGCTTTAAAAAGGTCTAAGATCCTATTCAAACATCATTGAGTTGGCTCAGTTGGCCAAACACCATTCTCATGAAAATTTTTCTTTCATATCCTTGTAATAGCCCTCTAATGATGGTGAACTATATTATCTATTGCTAAGTAAGAAATTATCATACCCTGGCTCTTTAAAACAACATGAATGTGTTATTGCACAGATTCTGGGCATGGTGTGGTTGGATCGTCTGCTTCAAGGTCTCTCACAAAACTGTCATCAAGGTTCTATCCAGGTCTGCTGTCTTGTGAGGTTGAACCTGGAAAGGATCTGCTTACAGGCTTGTAGTTTTGTCAAGATCGGTTCCTTGAAGATTGTCAGACTGAGGTTCTTAGCTTCTTGCTGGCTGTTGAGCAGAGGTCACCTTGAGTTTCTTACCAAGTGTAACTGTCCATGTGGCCACTTACTTAACGAAGGTGGCAAGGAGAGAGCCAACTGATAAAATGGAAGTTATAATCTTAAGTAACAGTCACAGACAGACATGACATCCTATCACTTTTGCTGTTTTTATTGATTAGAACTAGATTAGAGGTGCAGCCTACACTTGATCAGGAAGAAATTTTACTCTAGTAGATACCAGGAAGTAAGTGTAAGTGGCACAGATAATTGGTGCTGTCTTGAAAGGTTGTCTTTGATTCCTTTTTATAAAAGAGGAAACTGAAAACAGTTAAGTAACTTGACCTGGTTGCAGATCCAGGCCCAAACTCAAGCTGTCTGACTCCACAGCCTGGACACTCTACCATTATATTTTTATGACTGAGAAATTACTGTAGAAACAACAATTTGGAAGAATTCATTGCTGACTTGTTTGTCTTTGAATGGAGTGATGTGCATCATGGTCATGGTTGTGGTTTCAGTGAATATGCAGGTAGGAAAAAGGACTAAGTAGAAAATACTTTTAACAAAAGATAATTTTTAAAGGGAAAAAGAGAAGGACCATATGTTGTTATATATTGACTTGTTTCTATATTAACTCAATTTTTTCTTTTCTAGTTCTCTGAGTTTAACCAGTAATGCCATTCAGTTGCCAATATCAAGCAAAGGAAACATAAGCCAGTTTTAATCTGCTTAAGAGTGGTAGTACTTTTCCCAGTGCCTGTAGGTAAGTCACTGTTCTTACCTTCAGTTTTTTATATAATATATTTAAAACAATGATTTTGGAAACCCGAGTTTAAGCCTTATTTGCTTTTTTCTGCTGATAATTTTACTCTAAGGTTCTTGCAGAAAGAGCCTGTTTGGGACGGGGGAGTGCCTACATATTTCTGAGAAATTATTTATAGTTGTATTTAAACATCTTAATTATTCTATAGTATTATTCCCTCCCATTTGATAAAACTACTAGATCTTGAAATCTATTTCTTTTATACATGGGGAAGCTTTATTTTATAAATGAGGTATCTTGGACAAATTAATGTCAGAGTTTTTTAAGTATTGTGGTTTCCAGACCTGTGCTCTTTGTACTGTTGCACAAAATGACATAATGGTTAAGGCCAGAGGGTTTTTGTTTGGTTCGGTTTTGGTATTTCATTTTTAGTTTTTGGGGTCCAGAATTTCTTGGAGTATTTTCAGCTCAGTGTGAAGGTGGAACACAGATTAAGAAGCAGCTGGTGGACAGAATAGGGACTTATTTTCCCTAACCTGCTAGTAATGGCTATTCCTATTCATTATTAACTTTAACCTAAAGTCTAATCTATTTTTAATTGTTTTAAGGGAGAAGTACTAGTGGGAGAAGGACTTTTGGGGATGTTTGTCTAGATATTTTCTTTGTCTTCTCCCTTCTCCTTCTCTCCCCTCCCCTCCTTTTCTCCTTTCCTTCCTGGCAATTTAACCCAGGTCCTCATACATGGTAGGCAAGTGTTCTAACATCCCCAGCCACATCTGTTTTTATTTTGATACAGGGTCTGGCTTAATTTGCCCAGGCTAGCCTGTAACTTGAGATACACCAGCCGTAAGCCCCTGGAGTGGCTGGAATTATAAGTGTGCACCACCCTGCTTGGGTGAATATCTTATTCTTAATGTAGAAAACAGTGTAAAATGTATATGTCAATGTTTTTCTAACTTTTACCGTATTTTTTCCCAAAAACGAGCTTTTTCAAGGTAGAATTTATGCTTTCCTTTTCACTAATCTTACCTTGTTTATTTTTAAGCATAGAATTTACTGAATTGTCCAAGTAATCATTGTAGACTTGAAAACATATTTTGATTTTTATTTAAATAGTAAGACTATGCTGTGTCTTAATGATTAAAGTATTTGTACTTGTGTTTGTAAAATGGATCACTGTTCTTTGTTTCTTTTAGAAACCATATCAGAGGGTGAGGTGCAAGCTCACAGAATCTGGAAAAATCATCATGAAGTTATATGTGTTTCTGGTTAATACTGGAACTACTCTAACATTTGATACTGAACTCACAGTACAAACGTGAGTTCTATTTCATTTATTCTTTTCAGTTTTGCATTTTGGTTTGTATGCAAATAGTTAAAAACTTTTCATTTTGAGAAATCCATTTTTTAAAATAAGTAGCAAGATAGTAAGTCTTATGAAATCTTTTACCTGAACGTATTATATATATATATAATTGTCATTCTCTGAAATGATAAATTCTTTAAAATCACATTTTGTTCTATTTGCATGAATATATTATTCACAATAAACAAATTTGACCACAACCAATCTGATTTCAGATGCTATCTTTATAAGTACTTTTAACCAGTTTCACAGGACATTAAGAGAATTATTGTTAGCTTTGTAAAGGATTTTGTGTCAGTGTTGAAAGAACAAAAAGGTCATTGGTTTTTATTCCCCTGTGTGAATAAAGTTGATAGGTTTGTTTTAGAGAGAATAAAGTAAGTTTTAAAGTTTGTTGTCAAATCAGTGTGGTTCCTGTGTAATCATTTTCCAACTTTGCAGCGGTTTTAAATATTTGACTGAATGCCCTCCTATGCTTACAAAAAAATGGGGAGAGTTTTCGGAGCAGGAAGAATATATTCTGAGGCCAAATCAGGAAGGAAACAGAAGTAGTAAAGATTTCCAAACCTGCTTATATTTCTGTAAGGGTCATAATAGCAAAGACTTGATTGCAATGAAGAATAAATGAATCTGGTACTGAAATTGCTTTTCTTTCTTTCTTTCTTTTGAGCCCGGGTCACACTCAGTGTGCTGTCCAAGCTGGCCTCGAACTCCTGGGCATATGCAGTCTTCTAGTCCCAGCCTACCAAGTTGCTGAGACTACAAACTGCCCATACATGACTGATACAGAAATCATTATAAGTTGTTTGATCAATAATAATCTTTGCTTTATATAGGGTTTATGTTATTTTCTTTTTTTTTTTTTTTTGCCATACGATTTATTTTTATTTTTTTTAGTCATACGTGACAGAATGTATTTTGACATATAATACATACATGGAATGTACATAATGTCTGTTCTATTCTGCTGCCCTTCCTATCCCCTCTACTCCTCCCCTCCTCTCCCATCATTTCTCTCTATCCAATCTAATGTGACACACTTCTTTTTTTTCACAACATCATATATATATATTCTGTATAACAATGAGGTTCTCCTTCCATCTTCCGTGCAACTCCCCTTCTCCCTCTTTTCCCCTCCCACCTCTCTTCCCAATTTAGTGGTAGTCTTCTTCTCATGCTCTTCCTCCCTATCCCATTTTGAGTCACCCCCCTTATATCAGAGAAGACATTCGGCATTTGTTTTTTATGGATTGGCTAACTTCACTTAGCATAATCTGCTCTAATGCCATCCATTTCCCTGCAAATGCCATGATCTTGTTAAATATTCCATTGGGTATAAGTGCCACATTTTTAATCCAATCATCTATTGAAGGGCATCTAGGTTGGTTCCACATTCTAGCTATTGTGAATTGTGCTGCTATAAACATTGATGTGGCTGTGTCCCTGTAGTATGCTCTTTTTAGGTCTTTTGGGTATAGTCCGAGAAGGGGAATAGTTGGGTCAAATGGTGGTTCCATTCCCAGCTCTCCATACTGCTTTCCAAATTGGCCGCACCAATTTGCAGTCCCACCAGCAATGTCTGAGTGTACCTCCCCCCGCCCATCCTCGCCAGCACTTAATTGTTGTTTGACTTCATAATGGCTGCCATTCTTATTGGAGTGAGATGGTATCTTAGAGTAGTTTTAATGGGTTTATGTATTTTCAAATAAGTAAGACTTTTTTTTAAATGTGGCTGTACCATATTTAATAATTATTAATTATTATTTGAAAGAAAGGAATTTTTATGATTTAGGCTTCATTTAGTTTATGTAATGTGATATGAAGATTTTAACACAACTCTTGGGTTCAGAGGAATTTAATAGAACTGATGCCAATTTGAGCATATTCTATGTTTATACAGCTCCCTGTTATAGAAAATAATGTGGTTACTATTTGTAGTTCTTAGACTTACTTTTTGTTAAGACAAAATGGATGATTTATTGACTTAATATCAGCCAATTGATTTTGGAGTCCAGTTCAAGAAATTGGTAAACTTATGAATTTTAACTACTGTTTTTTGGGGAAAGTTTTTAAATGAAATTCATTAATCTAGCGTGTGTGTGTGTGTGTGTGTGTGTGTGTACACACACATACACTTATGAAG
Organism: Spermophilus citellus; assembly: GCF_964194105.1. Lineage (NCBI taxonomy): Eukaryota > Metazoa > Chordata > Mammalia > Rodentia > Sciuridae > Spermophilus > Spermophilus citellus. Next base: position 26,419,018 of record NC_138194.1, on the reverse strand, counting down.
TCATACTTAAATGATAAAATCATTCATTAAATATAATTTTTTTTTTTCATGGAAGTGTGGCAGACCTTAAACATGCCATTCAAAGCAAATACAAGATTGCTATTCAGCATCAGGTACTTGTGGTCAATGGAGGAGAATGCATGGCTGCAGATCGAAGAGTATGCACCTACAGCGCTGGGACGGTAGGTATCCAAGGCCCTATTGTACCAGGATAGTCCACCTTCACATCAGAAAGGAAACTGGGACACATTATTGAAAAGTAAGGTTTATTTGCTTCATTTATTGAGGGTGGTGTGCAAGTTCCCTATATGTAACATTTTATGCATTTTTTTAAACATAGGACACAAATCCAATTTTTCTTTTTAACAAAGAAATGATCTTATGTGACCGTGCACCTGCTATTCCTAAAACGACCTTTTCAACAGAAAATGACATGGAAATAAAAGTTGAAGAGTCTCTTATGATGCCTGCAGTTTTTCATACTGTTGCTTCAAGGACACAACTTGCAGTGGTAAGATATAAACAAGTACAAAGATTTTTAAACAAGTATGAAGATTTAACTGATGGCTATTTAGACTTGGAGGCTTTTAGGAACAGAGTGTCTAAATTAGATGGCAAGCATGCAAAATACCAAAGTTTTATGAAAATGTATTTTGTGGTTAATCTATTTGTTAATTTTCAGGCCCCTAGTCAGTCACTAGTCAATGTACATGAGAATGAGTGTATAAGCTGTCTGAAATTGATTTGGCCAACTTCTCTCCTGGGTAATAATGATATACAGATAATTGTTATTGAATATTTATTTTTTAAATTTTGTTTGTTTTGTTTTTGATGATAGTGAGCACTAAGGATTGAACCTAGAGCCTTGTTCATGTTAGGCAAGCACTTTACTACTGAGCCACATTCTCAGCTCCTCTTTTGAACATTCTTTAATTGATAAAGTACCTATGTTAGAATAGACATAGATAGAACTCATCAAATAATTCTAAAAATACAATGATTTTTGTTCCTTTTTTCGGGTGTTGGGTTATGTACTGGGGATTAAAGCCAGGGATGCATTCCTGCTGAGCTACATCCCCAGCCCTTTTATTTTATTTTGAGACAGGGTCTCACTGAGTTGCCGAGGCTAGCCTTGGACTTGTGATCCTTTTGCCTTGGACTTGTGATCCTTTTGCCTCGGCCTCCCAAGTTGCTGGATTACAGGCATGTGTCACCATAGTCTGATAAAATTATAATTATTTTTTCACTTTTCATGTTTAGTGTCCAGAGAAACAATATTCTTTCCATTATATACCTTTTATACCACTACTTGCAAGTTTCTAGAGAGTATTTACCAGTCATTGATTTTCCTTTTTAATTTGATATTTACCTTCAGTGAAGTTATTTATTCTAAACTGTTAGTCATATTTTGCTTTCAGATATGAAAAAAATGCTTTAAAACCAATAAAATAACAATACTAAGGAAGTGAGGAGAAAGGGGAAAAAAAACGAGAGAGAAATGAATTACAGTAGATGGGGTAGGGAGAGAAGATGGGAGGGGAGGGGAGGGGAGGGACGGCGAGGGGAGGGGGGATAGTAGAGGACAGGAAAGGCAGCAGAACACAACATACACTAGTATGGCAGTAGGTAAAAAGCGGATGTGTAACCGATGTGAATCTTCAATATGTATATAGGGTAAAAATGGGAGTTCATAATCCGCTTGAATCAAATGTATGAAATATGATATGTCAAGAGCTTTGTAATGTTTTGAACAACTAATAATAAAAAAATTTTAAAAAAATACTACCTTTTGTAAAAATAAACTGGTAACATTTACTAGATGTTTGCTTTAGTTAGTAAAACTGATAGAAACTTGTTGTAATGTAGTATATGCATTGGTGAAATGACCTCATTTCCACACAGTGTACAATAAAAAAGGGAAGTAATCTCATCTTTCTGAAATATGTTCAAATAAACAAAAGAGTCCAAAAGTACTTTGGGGAGTATGTTTAAAAAAAAACCATTCTCTAAACTGAATTTATACATTAGCATCCTGTTCTCCCCCCCCTCCCCCCTTGGTATTGGGGATTGAACTCAGGGGCATTTAAGCTCTGAACCACTGAACCACATCCCCAGCCCTTTTTTGTATTTTATTTAGAGACTGGGTCTCACTGAGTTTCTCAGGGCTTTGCTAAATTGCTGGGGCTAGCTTTGAACTGAATCCTCTTGTCTCAGCCTCCCACGGTGCTGGGATTACCACACCTAGCTAGACAGTAGCATTCGTTAGACTTATTTGGTTGAAAAATATGGATATAGCATTCTGCTAGAAAATATGTAGTATAAAATATGGGTGGATATATAATTGACAAATGATTAGAGAAAAAAGCAAATAAAATTTAAGTCAACAAGGGCATGAAATAGCCAGAAAATATTACACAAAGAAAAGATAAAATGGCAGAAATATATTCATGTATCCAGAAGTCCTTAAATAGGAACTGGCATGATTTCTCAATTCATGATATTTTTAAACTGAAAAACTTAAACAGAAAAGACAAGAAGGGCATTGCTACTAAAATACTTTCTTATCTGAGATTCATGTGGTACAGATACATACAAGTGCCACATATTCTAAATGCCATTTCCTAATTACAACAGATCACTCCTTTAAGAAGTTGATTGCACATCTGGGGCAGGGAAAATACAAGATAAACCTGAGATATCTTGTACCAAAAATCAGTGTCTAATGAAAGCCTTTCCACAGGACACACAATAATGGGAATAGCAAGATACTTCATAAAAAGAATTATGGAAGAGTTGTGGCAGTACAAAACACAGACATAAACTATCTCCTGACAACATTTGTTGGTACAGAGTTGTATGTAAAGAAGCATTCTAAAGATTTCATTTGTCCCAGGCACAGTGGTTCATGCCTGTAATCCCAGTGAGTGACTCGGGAGGCTGAGGCGGGAAGACAGAAAGTTCAAAGCTGAATACAGCAATTTAATGAGCCTTGAAGTAACTTAGCAAGACCTTTTCTCAAAATGAAAAATAAAAAGCCTAAGGATATGGCTAAGTGATTAAGCGCCACTGAGTTCAATCCAGTACCAAAATAAAAAAAGGATTTCATCTGGGCATGGATGTAGGAAGAGTAAAGGATCAGAGTGGTAGGAAGACCTAATTCTCTTGAGGCTTGTAAAAGAAGATAGAAGAACTAGGAATAACAATTTCATTAATCTAGCAAAATTTAAAATAAAATAATAGAAACAATAAATTAAATATTAAATATGAACTATAAAATATTTAACAAATCTCTCATTTTGAACTATTTGTTGCTTCTTATTGGACTTTATGCAAATGGAATAATTTATTTGGGGGAGGTAATGCAGTACTGCAGATTGAACCCAGGGTGCTTTGCAACTGAGTTATATCGTTGGCCCTTTCTAGTTTTTGAGATTGGGTTTCTCTAAGTAGTCCAGGCTGGCCTCAAACTTGTGGTCCTCCTGCCGAAGCTTCTCAAGTAGCTGAGATTAGAGGTGTCATCAATGCAACAGGCTGGAATCCTATAAATTTTTCATTTTTTAATGTCTGATTTCTTTTATTCAACATTATCTTCCTGAGATTCATTCATATTATTAAGTACATATTTATTGCTGTCTAGTATTCCATTATACAAATAATGACACCTCACAGTTTATTTAACTACTGTTCAATAGTGAGATTGTTTTAAATTTGGGACTTCTGTGACTAAATTTGCTGTGAATATGCTTTGTACATTGTTCATTGCACATTTATTTGCATTTCTCTATAAACTATGCTAGGCATCTGACATGACACAAAAGCATTTTATTGACATCCTAAACTTAGAGAGTTTGTTATTATTATTTTTTTGGTCTATTTTGATAGAAGTGAATGGTGGCTACATTTATAGCAATTTGCCTGTAACAATTTGAAGTTATCATTTTATATCCATTCTTTATCTGTTTCCCATTCTACTTTTTAAGCTTTTCCCAAGTTGTCAGTCTTTTGGGGGGGTGGAATACTGGGAATTGAACCCAGGGAAACTTTACAACTGAGCAGCATCCCCAGCCCCCCCCCCTTTTTTTTTTTTGAGAAAGCATCTCTTGAAGTTGCTTAGTGCCTCTCTAAGTGAGGCTAGACTTGAATTAGTGATCCTTCTCCCTCAACCTCCAGAGTGATTAGGATCATAGCTGTATACCATACCAGGTTTGAGTCTTTATTTATGCTTTTCCCTGTTAAAGAACTCTTCAGAAGGTCATTGTTTTCTCAGGAAAGTCCAACTCTGTTCTTCCCTTAGTATTTCCAAATGTTTCACCTTTTGGTCTCTCCATTTTCTTTTCCTCCACACTATTTGTTTCTGTCCACGAGGGTTTATTTTCTTTATTTTCTTGACTTAGCCCCTATGTTCTCTCCAGTTTTGAAATTCTTCTTTCCTTGCTTTTGTTCATATTCTTTTCATATCTCAATTCTTACGTAAAATGCTCTCATCTTCAGAATGTCTTCATTTGTCTGTGTCTCTTGACTTTTCAATATCTTCTTACAAAAGTCACCAGTCTTCTTAGAAAAAACACCACTTTTGTTTCCTAGTAAGCTAAAATCTTCAGGGACAGAGGACTTCTTTAATTGTACTATTTACATAAAATAGTTTTAGGAATCCCATTAAATTATGCAATATGTTACATTATTCTAGAAGTTGATAATGTATTTTTAAGAAGTATGCATCTTTAAAGATGACAGTAAGGTTAGAGATGATACACATTAGTTATCAAATTATTGGGGACCCCCAGTGTTTTGTTTTCCAGAAGCAATATCTTCTGGAATCCTTTTCTTAGGATATCTGCTCAGAAACACAATAAAACAGCTTTTTAAAACAATTCTTTAAAATGTGCTTATGTATTCATGAAACTATGTTCATAGACATGCAAATATGTGCATGTGAACCATTACCTTTTTTTATTGTGTTCTTTTTCTTCTTCATTATAGGAAATGTATGAAGTTGCCAAGAAACTTTGTTCTTTTTGCGAAGGTCTTGTCCATGATGAACATCTTCAACACCAAGGCTGGGCTGCAATCATGGCCAATCTGGAGGACTGTTCAAATTCATACCAAAAGCTACTTTTCAAATTTGAAAGTATTTATTCAAATTATCTGCAATCCATAGAAGACATCAAGTTAAAACTTACTCAGTATGTTTACCATTAAATGGATAATAAAATGTGTAAAATGCTTTGAGAATTTATCAGTAGATTTAATTACTGTATGTTTTCTGTATGCCATATATTTGAAGTTCATTGTTTTGAGGGGGTATTTTGTACCTGGGATTGAACCCAGGGGGCACTTAACCACTGAGCCACATCCTGAACCCTTTTTATATTTCATTTAGTGACAAGGTCTCACCAAATTGCTTAGAACCTCACTAAGTTGCTGAGGCTGGCCTTGAACTTATGATCCTCCTGCCTCAACCTCCTGAGCTTCTGTAATTACAGGCATGTGCCACTGTGCCTGCCTGTTTTGAATCTTTTTGGATAATGCTTTATACATTATAGTATTTATAGGTTTATAAATTTATAATTTAAAATTTATGGTTTATTTTCTTTTACTCTATATAGAGTCTCCCATATTTTTCTTGTTATTTTAATTATTAAAAAGCTGAAAATACTTTTGAATGAAGCTGAGAATCTTTGCTTATTTCTTCTTTCCAATAAAAAAAAAGTCAAGATGTAGTTCATCTAATAGAAATGCAAAAGTTAGTAGAAAATGAAGGAGCCAGGAAAAAGTTAAGTTCCTTTTTAAGTATTGACATCTTGGTGTAGAGTTAAGACAGAAGCCATTGTTTTGACTCTCATTGTTCTTTGCATAGAAGCACATACAATATGATTTTTTTATTTTAAAAAAAGATCTATAATTAATGTAAAACTAGAGCAATAATGAAACATGTAACACTTGTGTTCAGGGGCATATATGTACATTTTCAAGATTTTGTGTTCATATTTTTACTGTTAGTCTGGTAGTTTTTTTATTGCCTTGACCTTGAGTTAGAGGCAAGTAGCATGCATGTTCCTCTTACTTGCTTTCTACCTCCCGCCTTACCTTCTCTTAGGTGTCTCTTTTTTGTGGTACGAATGTTTTTAGACAGGTTTCAGCCTTAACTTGAAATGAAAGAAAATCGTGGAAGGAGAATGAATAAATTAATACTAGAAGATCTTTTAAAAGCTTATATAATAACCTTTTCAAGTAATTATATTTTTGGAGAGTTGTATTAACTGTTAATTTAGTGTAGGAACCAGCACTGTTTTACATATGGTTTCATGAAGTTATCAAGATTTCATTTTCCCCATTCCTTTCCATAGCATTAATCTCTCTGTCTTTTGGGGGTGTGACGCAAGAGTTATTTTGAGATTAAATCTGTTAATTTTTGTTTGTGCTTTCAGTATTTTAAATATTTCTGATTTACTTAAAGACAAACTATTGTACTCTGAGGGACTGCTCTGGTAAAGCTCTAAATTTGAATTTGTAGGCCTCAGGTTTGATAAAAGCCAAATGTCTACTTGTAGTATATTCAGTCTAGTTTTACTTTAGATTGGAATATTAGCATTAATAATAACCTCTCTGCTAGGCTTCTTATTGTGGACAGATTGCTTATAACTAGTTTATGTATAATGTAAGGGTTAGTGAGATTTGTGTGTGATAATAAATGTGATTTTGTTCAAATATACTAATCAGAGCAATCTAATTGTTTTACTGACAGATCTTTTGTATTTTAAGTTTAGGAACTGCCGTTTCAGTAATGGCCAAGATTCCACTGTTGGAGTGCCTAACCAGACATAGTTACAGGGAATGTTTGGGAAGACTGGATTCTTTAAATGAAAATGAAGGCTCAGAAAAGGCTGAGATGAAAAGATCCACTGAACTGGTGCTTTCTCCTGATATGCCTAGAACAACTAACACATCCTTGTTAACCTCATTTCACAAGTCAGTGGAACATGTAGCCCCAGATACCACAGACGATGAAAGTGGCAAAGAAATTAGGGAATCTTGTCAAAGTACTGTCCAGCAAGATGAAACTTCAGTAGATACTAAAGACGGTGATCTGCCTTTTTTTAATGTTTCTTTGTTAGACTGGATTAATGTTCAAGATAGACCTAACGATGTGGAATCTTTGGTCAGGAAGTGCTTTGATTCTATGAGCAGGGTAAGTAATGTTAGCTTGACACTTTGTATATCAATTAACTTTATATTACTTATTATGTAATGGAAGAATGGGTATTATCTTGTAGTGGAAACAGTGTGCCTTAGATTGGATTTTCCTAGGTTGAATAAAAAATTATTCCACTTGTAATTTTATTCTATTGACTAGGTTGCCTAGAAAATAGCACGTGCATTTTTTATTGAAATTATAAGACATAGTACAATGGAAGACTTAAACATCTAGGTTTCCTAATTCTTTTCAGTATCTGTTTCCTTGATGACATGCAGTAGGGTAGGTATTTAAGTCAGTGAAGATGTTAGATGAGGGCTAGGGTTTTGGCTCAGTGGTGGAGTACTTGCCTCACATGTATGAGGCACTGGGTTCGATCCTCAGCACCACATAAAATAAATAAAGGCATTGTGTTTATCTACAACTAAAAAAAATAGTATTTAAAAAAAAGATGTTAGATGATCCAGCCAATATTGTAATACATTTGGCATTGATTACTGCCATAAATGAACAAAGGACAGGCTAATGTTCCTGCTTGAACTATTGACATTTACTATTCTATTTATGATTATGGATAATCAACCTTTGATTGTTTTTCTTTGTTTTGTGATTTTGTTTGGTTGGTTCTATGGTGCTGGGGATGCTGGGCAAGCACTCTGTCACTGAGCTACATCCCTACTACTCATCCAAATGATTGTGATCTGGATAATTGAAGTCTTTTTTTCTTCCTTTCTTTAATAATTAAAACTGTGCCAAGGGGCTGGGTTGTGGCTCAGTAGTAAAGCACTCACCTAGCACGTGTGAGGCTCTGGCTCAAACCTGAGCACTACATAAAAATAAAATAAAGGTATTGTGTCCACCTACAACTAAGAAATATATATATTAAAAAAAACTGTGCCAGAAGTCAAAACAATGCTATAGACTCTGAGAAAAACCTGAAAATGGCTTTTGAGTTTCCATGTTTCAGTGCAAAGTCTAGTAGTCATAGATTTTATTTACTTTATATGAGAAAAGGAATGATAGTCTTCTTTCTGAATGTCACATCTACTGATATCTACAGAAAAATGGGAAGTTAGCTATACTGTTATTAACAAAAAAGTGATTACCTTATTGACTTCTCAGGTTAGTGCTTGCTTGTAAACTGAAGTCTTTGTGATATTTTATAATTATAATAATAATTAAATGAAAGTTTACTACTGTGAAAGCAAAAGTAAATTTTCATTTAATTATACTTGTTTCCTGTAAAATTATTTAACATGAGTTTGCTATAGTGTACCACTCTTCAATCGAATATGCATTTTAGGATAAAAATAATTTTTGTTCTCAAGCAGTGAAAACCCATTTTGTATGATAATCTCTTATATTTTATACAACATCTGATCTATATTGCATAAAAAAGGCATTTTGCCATGATGTTTTTATTTACTTAATATTTTTCTCTTAGTAATTTCATGATATCATCAATGACGTTTTTCTATAAGATGGATCTGAATATAGGATTTCACTTCACTGATGATGCTTCCATTTTATACACATTTTTAAAGTAGTTGTTCAAAAAAAGTAACTAACTTGATATATATGGCAGCACTAGTACTGTGCTAATGAAGTAATTTTAGAAAAAAAAGTTCTTCCTCTAAAAGCGAATTCTGCCTTCGGTTTCAGAGACCAATCCCATTTGCAACAGTATTTGTAACTGTATTTGCGATGTATACTTTCAGTTGTCAAATTCATATACCTTTCCTAGAAAATTAGTTGAGACATAGATGTTTTGGAATTTAGAATTTGAATTCACAGAGGCTCACATCCCAGCTCTGGCACTCATTTATTACTCCTGTCATCCATTTTAAGTTACTTGACAATTTGAATTTCCAGTTTTATATTTATGTGTATTGATGGATGCAAGTTTTGTGAATTATTAATTTGTCCCACAATTTTCATCTATCAGTAATATTTTGTAATTGTTCCTTTATTTTGTAGATCCATGTTATCTTAGACTGTGTTGTCAGTACAATGACTATTAGATGTTTTGTTTCATATTATATCATAAAAGAAAAAGTAATCCCTGGGAGTATTGTGCACATAACTTGTTTGTAAGCAGCCCACATTAATGTCTCTTCTTTCTTTCTGCAAACTTGTGATCTTATGCTTGCACTTAACCACTGAGCCACATCCCCACCTCACGCCCGCCCAACTTTTTTTATTTTGAGACAGCATATCACTAAATTGCTGAGACTGGCTTTGAACTTGCAATCCTCCTGCCTCAGAGTCCTGAGTTTCTGGGATTGTAGGCTTTCGCCACCATCCCCAGCTCTTTGGGAATATGTTTATTTGCCCTCATGGAGGAGGCAGATTTGAAGGCAGAATAGTTAAGAATAAGAGTGGGTAGGAAACTGTCTTATTTGGCTAGATTCTGTGGTGCACACCTATAATCCAACACCTATAATACTTGAAGCTGAGGCAGGAAGATCTGAGCACAAATTCAAGACCTGCTCAGTCAAGCGGGACCTTCTCTCAAAATAAATAAATTTGACAGTAAGTGGAACTGGAGAATATCACGCTAAATAAAAAAAGGCAATCCCAAAAAAACAAAGTCTGAATGTTCTTTCTGATATATGGATGGTAAACCACAACAAGGGATGGGGCGGGGGGGGGGGGCAGAATAGAAATTCATTGCATTAGACAAAAGGAAGTGAAGGGAATTAGGGGAGGAGGAATAGGAAGGACAGTAGAATTAATCAGATATTTTCCTAGCCTTGTATTTAAATACACAACTAGGGTAACTTTGCATCATATATGACCCCAAGCATAGGATCCTAATTATAAGTCATACTCTATGTATGTATCAATTGCCAATATATTCTACTGTCATGTATAACTAAATAGGACAAATTTTAAAAAAAATTTAAAGGTGGGTGCTGAGGCATAGTTCAGTGTTCAAATCCTAGTACAGGGGAGGATCGGGAGGGTAGAGTAACTTTCATTTTTTACAATTTTTTTAAGGCAGTGATGTTGAGTGTGTATGATATAGATGTCAAGAAAGAGTCCAAGAGTAAAAATCAGTGTAACGTAGCAGTAGTGTTAAGTATTGAAAGTTTGCTAGCTAATTTTTAATATGATTCTGTGGTTTAAATGTACACCAAAGACTATTTTAATTATCATTACCTATGAACAAGTGGAATAAAATTATTTTATATAAACTGTAAATCTCTTACATATTTCTGAATTTAGTTATATTGTACTTTCAGGTGAATTATGAAGTATAGAAACATGAGGAACCTTGGGTTTTGAGTTACTTTATCTTCCTGAAGTTTTTGCTATTATAATTTACCTGTAGCTATAATTTGGTCCAAATTGAAATTTGAACCAAATTTAATCATTTTTTCATTTAACCATTCAGTTCTTTTCTCTCCCTGATAATCTATAGCTAGTCTTTGGTCTTCCTAATATCACAGCATGGAAATATATGTACTAATGAAAGATTATTATCACAAATTTGAGAAAACATGGACAAATACTAGTATTGTGAAGTGAGTGTGCAGTATTAATTAACAATGGTTCTGTTAACTTTTTAGTGTTATTAGAAATATATCTCTTTGCTGACTACAGTAGCAAACACAAATAATCTTGGTGTCTTGGTGACTAGGACAGATGTATTACAAGCTCCAGACTAATCTTGATAACTTGCCTCAAAACCAAAAGTATAGAATTTGCAGGGAAATGGATGGCATTAGAGCAGATTATGCTAAGTGAAGCTAGCCAAGCCCTAAAAAACAAATGCCAAATGTCTGCTTTGATATAAAGAGAACAACTAAGAACAGAACAGGAAGGAAGAGCATGTGGAAAAGACTACAGATAACAAAGACGAATGGGGGGAGAGAAACGGAGAGAGAAGGGAAAGCATATGGAAATGGTAGGAGACCTTCAAGGATACATAAAATTACAAGAGGCTATGAGGGGCAAGGGGGAGGGAAAAAAAAGGGAGAGAATTGAACAACAGCAGGGGAGATAGAGAGGGAAGATGGGAGGGGAGGGGAGGGGAGGGGTGATAGTAGGGGTTAGGAAAGGTAGCAGAATACAACAGACACTAATATGGCATTATGTAAAAATGTGAATATGTAACAGATGTGATTCTGCAATCTATATTTGGGGTGAAAATGGGAGTTCAAAACACAATTTGAGTCAAAATAGTTGATATGCTGAACTCATTGTTTCTCCTTTTTGATATCTGATCCTTTTTTCTAATCCATCAATAACATCCAACACCTGAGATGAATGAAAAAAAAAAATAAATAAAAAAATAAAAAGGGGTGGGGATATAGCTCAGTGGTAGATTGTCCATGGGTTCAGTCCCTATTACCCTAGTACCACCATCGATAGTGCAGTCCCTTATTAATATGCTGCATTACTAATAATGATAATAATGAAATAATTGTTCGGTTTAACTACTTTTGTCTGCTCTTTGTATATAGGGCATGCTATACATAAAATAAAGTTCATAGTCTTTTTTTTTTTGGTTGTGCTGGGAATTGAACCCAGAGCCTTGTGAAGTCAGTTCTTTTGACTGTAGAGCTCAGAAGACAGCATGAAGGAGATGCTGATATTTGACTAGGATCTTTCCACAGGAAGAGATAGGGTAGAACAGTGAGCTAATATAAGTGATATTAAGAAAGGTCAGAGGTAGAAAAGCCTAGGCTTTTTGTTTGTTTTATTTTTGAAGTAATAGGTAATTTAGTTTGAAATGGTTACAGGCCTAGGAAGATTTACTACTATCAGATCACTGAAGCATTAACTATATTCTACATTTATTGCATGTTATTTATGGGCAGAAAAAAGCTTATTGTGGTTTATATTGGAAGAAAACTATGGTAAGTCAGTAATAGAATTAACATGGTTAATATCCACATGTAGATATTAGTAGGCATTCAGAAGTCATCTGAGAATTTATGTACCAGATTGGGATTAAAATAGCTGTAGGAGTTACCTTCATTAGTGTTATGCTTATTGTTAAAATCATAGAAGGGTTAGAATGAGTAAAGACCGTGTCCAGATGGATCTCCCATATATAATGATTAGACAGAGAAAAAGTAACTAATGAAAGATGCTATTAAGGAGCCACCAGAGGAAATGTTCCCAAACTTGCAGAGTTTAAAAAAGTTTGCCTGCTATGCTAAATGTATAAGAGCCTCAAAAGAAGCAGTGTCTTTTGATGATCTTCGACCAAGCAGTTTTAATGGAAAATCCAGACAAAAAGGTAATCAGAGTAAAATAATCTTTCAGGGGAAAGGGAATAGGGAAGATTTTTTTAAGGTTCCATGAATTCCATCAAATTTATAGAATTAAGCCAGAAAACAGGAGAAATTAAAAAGTAAAAATGTTTAGTATATCAAACCAAATCCTTGAGGAGATAGAGAAGAATAAAGTTTTACTTTGTTTCTAAGATGGAGAGGTAACACTAACTAAATAAATTAATATATATTGGAGAGAAGTTGGAATGGGTTATTATTGACCAAGCAATGAGTTTTTGAGACCTGAATCCTGCCATACTTTTTTTTTTTTTTAAAGAGAGAGGGAGAGACAGAGAGAATTTTTTTTTTAATATTTATTTTTTAGTTTTCGGCGGACACAACATCTTTGTTTGTATGTGGTGCTGAGGATCGAACCCGGGCCGCACGCATGCCAGGCGAGCGCGCTACCGCTTGAGCCACATCCCCAGCCTCGAATCCTGCCATACTTGTAAAAGCTTAATAATAAATTTTCTTATGGATATTAAGAATTGATTGAACTATGGCACTGAATTGAAATATGTGACTTTTAGAACTGTATTTTCTTAGTTAAGTATGATAGTATATTCCTTATCACTTGTTTTGGATTATATGCATTCTGTTGAATTTCTGTGAATAAATAACTTAGATTTCCAGTGCTTTGTTCTTCTTTTATCTTTCTGTATCGCTTTTATTTCTCTGAGGTTATACATCAAATAAAAATGTATTTAAAGTTTTTTGCTGAAAATTTTTATTCATATGTTTCCTTGTCCTTTAGCTTGATCCAAAGATTATTCGCCCATTTATAGTTGAATGCCATCAAACAATTGCCAAACTTGATAATCAGAATATGAAAGCCATTAAAGGGCTTGAAGATCGGCTATATGCACTGGACCAGATGATTGCTAGCTGTGGCCGGCTGGTAAATGAACAGAAAGAGCTCGCTCAGGTACCTATTTCTGACTTCTTAGGAAAAAAGATTTTGTAGTTAGTTTCTGTGTAGAATCAATTTGGTGAGCACCATATTTTCACTTTGAGTATTGGTAATGTATTATTGTTGTTTCAATGTAATAAACAACAAGGCATATTTCTAATGGCTATCTTTGATTAAATAAATTGACTTTAGTGTACTTTAGTTGAAAGTTGAAATATAAATCATGAATGTACTTATCACAGCTGGAGGAAAGGGAGAAGTTCAACATTTTTTAATATGATAAAAGTAGTCATTGTATTATAAACATTTGAGCATCTCTGGCTTCCCCACCCCCCAAAAAAAGAAACAAAAAATTTTTTAAAAGGGCAAGAAATGAAATTCTTAAAAGAACAGAAGAAAAGTAAGAAGTCTTGAAGAATTGGTTAATATTTCATTTTTGGCTGCCTGTCCTCCAATACAGCAAGTACTATGGCAAGCACAGCCCCAAGCCAAATAGTTGCATTTTGTAATCAGATTCTAATGCTTGCTCTTTTCTACCTTAACTTTCCTCTGCTAGTATTTTCTGGCTATTCTCTTTGATTAAAAAATATAAACAAGCATATCCCCCATTAGCTCTTTCCTTTTTTTTCCCCCAAAGTAAAACTTGTACTACCTACTGATGTAGTACAGTATGATAGAAATTAGATTGTCCTTTACTAGTTTTTAGTGTCAGATTTAATTTTGTCCTTTTCAAATCTCTTTAAATTATATTTTGCTGATAGGCCAGAACTGGGGTCATGGGGTTATTTAGAATTGAGACCAGAAGCGTAGTGCCTCAGAGCTACAACCCCAGTTTGTTTGCTTACTTGTTTGTTGTTTTGGAGACAGGATCTCACTAAACTGCCAACGCCAGCCTGGAACTTGGGATCTGTCTTAGCTTTCTGTGCAGCTGGAATTATAGGGATATGCCACCACATATGGCTAAGTCACCTTAATTTCTGAAGGATAGTTTCACTTGGTATGGAATTCTAGGATGTTTAACTATTTGTTAGAGGGACTTTCTCAGCATTTGATTTGGTTTTTAGCAGTTTGCAATGATGTAATAAGGTGTGGCTTTTTTCTTATTGATCCTGCATTGGGCTTGCAGAGCTTCTTTGATCTGCCTTTGGCTTAATGACTTATGTCATTTAGGAAATTTCCTAGTCAGTTTCTCTTGCTTTTCGCCTTACTCACTTTGCCTTTTCCTTCGGTGATTCTAGTTATAAGTTTTTGTTGGAATGATGACTAGCTTTGGTTAACCATTTGTTAATGTCTTATTTTTGTTGTTCATTTTCCAGTTCTACAGGTGTATATTGTTCAAATTTTCTTTGAAAATAATCTGTCTTATCCATTATCTCTATGATCACATTTTAGCACACAGTATTTTAAAAAAATTTTTATCTGTTAAGTTCATTACCTGTGTCTGTTTATATTTTTTGTTTATTAGTTTTGATTGCTGAATCTTGCCTTTTCATGTTCTTGATTATTTTTTAAAGAAAAAACAAAGAATATTATGATCTTTTGTTCTCCTAGATCTTGTATACATATAGTCACAGCCTACTGTTACTGGACAGAAAACTTTACATTCCTGATGTTTTACTGTTTCTCCTGGATCATTCATTTTTTTTTTTTTTAGTAGATTTTTTTGAGAGAGAGGAGAGAATTTTTTTGTAAGAGAGAGTGAGAGAGGAGAGAGAGAGAGAATTTTTAATATTTATTGTTTTTTAGTTCTCGGTGGACACAACATCTTTGTTGGTATATGGTGCTGAGGATCGAACCCGGGCCGCACGCATGCCAGGCAAGCGCGCTACCGCTTGAGCCACATCCCCAGCCCTGGATCATTCATTTTTAACCCTGCCTAGAATCAGTCATGATTATTTAACCATTCTTCCTTTGATCATTTGGGCTATGTAAATTTTTCTTATTACAAATATTGTTTAAATATTCCAATATCTATTTTTATGTCCATATTCTAATATTTTTTTCAGTCACAGTCTCAAAATGGCTAGACTAAGGTGTTTGTGCCTTTTAAATATTAATGATGTGTAATGCCTTGCAAAGAGGCAAAACCAAAATCAGCATTTTCAGTAAATAATAAAAGTAATTTTCCTTTATCAATGTATTTTCTTTGAATTTCCATTTGCAAACTTTGTTTTATGTTAATACTTTTATAAGACTTTATCATAACTGAGCCAGGCATGGTGGTGCACACCTATCTATAATCCCAACTACTCAGGAGGCTTGCAAGTTCAAGACCAGCCTGGGCAACTTAGTGAGATCCTTCCTTCCTTCCTTCCTTCCTTCCTTCCTTCCTTCCTTCCTTCCTTCCTTCCTTCCTTCCCTCCCTCCCTCCCTCCCTCCCAGAGATGCTTACCCACTGAGCCACATCTCCAACACTTTTATAAAAATTTTTATTTAGGGACAGGGTCTCACTGAGTTGCTTAGGGCCTCACTAAATTACTGAGATTTACTTTGAACTCACTATTCTCCTGTCTCAGCTTCTCAAGGTGCTGTGATTACAGGCATGTGCCATGGTGCCTGGATGGATCCTTTCTTAAAAGAAAAGTTAAAAACAGGCTGGGATGTAGCTCTGGGACAGAATGCCCTTGAATTCAATTCTCAGTTTAAACAAAAGGAAAAAAATGAATTTTGTCATATTTGGATAATTCTTTGTCTGTTGTACTGGTTGTATTTCTTTCTTTCTTTTTTTTTTTAAGAGAAAGAGAATTTATTCATTATTTAGTTTTCGGTGGACACAACATTTTTATTTTTTTATTTGTATGTGGTGCTGAGGATCAAACCCAGCACCCCGTGCATGCCAGGCAAGCTCCTTACTGCTTGAGTCACGCCCCCAGCCCCCCCCCCCCCTTGTATTTCAATTCAGCTGTTAAGTATGTCTTAGATAAGTTACATCTTCTGGATCTTCTTGTTTTCTTCTGATTTGAAAAATGCAACAAACTTAACTGGGCAAAAATTTCTTAATTCTAAGTATTGTTATGAATGCATTTATTACATTCAGAAAAATGCCAGATTTTTAAAATCCTATTTGAGGCCTGAATATAGCTTAGTGGTAAAGCATTTGCTGGCATTCGTGAGGTCCTGGGTTCAATTCCTAGCACCACCAAAACAAATACTTTGTTTGAAGTTAGAGCAATTCATATTTAATAGAGATTTTTCTCTTAACTGAATGTTCACACCATTCTTGAAACAAAATTAAAATGCCCTTTAAAATATCTTTTCTCAAAGGGATTTTTAGCTAATCAGATGAGAGCTGAAAACTTGAAGGATGCATCTGTATTACCTGATTTGTGCCTGAGTCATGCAAATCAGTTGATGATTATGTTGCAAAATCATAGAAAACTGTTGGATATTAAACAGAAGTGTACCACTGCCAAACAAGAACTAGCAAATAATCTACATGTCAGACTAAAGTAAGTGATTCTGTCATAACTAATTTAGGATCTTTTGAGTTGAAATGTATTTCTCCCCAGAGATAAAAGTAGTATTTCCCTACCACTGTTTTTGAATATTGGTTAGCCTTGGGGTAGTCAATTTTTATAGCATTGTCATGATTTCCTTAGCCCATCCAAAAAGACATTATTTTTAATAATGTGGCTGTTGACAATAATGGATTTTATTCTCTAGGTGGTGTTGCTTTGTGATGCTACATGCTGATCAAGATGGAGAGAAATTGCAAGCTTTGCTCCGTCTTGTAATAGAGCTGTTAGAAAGAGTCAAAATTGTTGAAGCTCTTAGTACAGTTCCTCAGATGTACTGCTTAGCTGTTGTTGAGGTTGTGAGGAGAAAAATGTTCATTAAACACTACAGGGAGGTATGCAATTTGATTTCTTTTTAATTGTATTTAATATTATTTAAGCATTAGTGTTATTGACATTAGCTTTCCTCTTGCAGTGGGCTGGTGCTTTAGTCAAAGATGGAAAGCGATTGTATGAAGCTGAGAAGTCTAAAAGGGAATCCTTTGGGAAATTATTTAGTAAGTGTTCTTCATTCACAACTTTATTTACTTTTTTAAAGGAAAAAGGAAGTCTTAATTTATTTCATAGATATAAATTATCTGTAGCATTGACCTGCATGTAGGTGATATTATTGAAATCTAGAGAAATATTCTCCTTTATTTGTAGAGTTGAATCCATTGTAAAGTTTTAAATCTGAAGTATTACCTAGTTTTAATTTACCATTTTAAAAACTAGATTTTTTTTAAACCTTAAGTTAATGCTCCAAAATAACCATATTGTATAATTTCTTTATTACAGGGAAGTCTTTTTTAAGAAACCGTCTGTTTCGGGGACTAGACTCCTGGCCTCCTTCCTTTTGTGTATGTATTTATTTTCTAACCATGAGTACAGTTGTACATTCTAAAATCTTTTTTCCTAGAAGTAGCAGCACTTATCAGAAACAGAAATTGTTACAATTTTTTATAATCAATGTAAAATTGTATTTGGCTTTGAAAGTCAACATAAAGCTTTAGGATGTATTTATAATTTTGATTAAGAGTCTTCATCACATAGGAGGATACCTCATATTATACTGTTAGAATTAGTAGGAATAGAATAATCTTGTTTATTATTGTTACTTTTTCTCTCCTTCCTTTTCTTCCCTCGTCTTCCTTCTTTCTTCTGCCCTTCCATTTCCCTCCTCTTTCCCTCCCCCCGCCCTTTTGTTTTTTGCCTTTTCTGATATCTACTTCTTCCTTTCTCCTCTTGTAGTTCTTCCCTTTTAGTGCCTTGACAAATCAGAATGGGGGACAGGGACTGTCTCTTCAGTAATTCCTGAAAAATAACCCATGAAAAATTAGTTTGGTATATTACTAAGCAAGCCCATGTTCCAAGGTCTTTTTTTTTTTTTTTTTAATGTACATTTTTTTAGTTGTTAATAGACCTTTATTTATATGCGGTGCTGAGAACCGAACCCAGTGCCTCACACATGCTAGGGAAGCACTCTACCACTAAGCCACCACCCCAGCCCCGCATAGGTCTTTTTTTTTTTTTAATAAGAAACAAAAGAACATTTGGATTGAACAATGAAATTTGTAAGATGCTAGGTCCCACCACTCCCATGTTAACCCCTTCGCTTTAAGCATGTTTCTATAGTGCACATACCTGTGGCTTTAAAAACTTTCTTGTGGTACTGGGGAATGAACCCAAGGGTGCTTTACCACTGGGCTATATGTCCTCAGCCCCTTTTATTTTGTGACGGGGTCTCACTGTTTTGACCTTGAACTTGCAGCCCTTCTGGGTCAGCCTCTCAAGTAGCTGAGAGTATAGACATGCACCACCCCACTCAGCTTAAAAATGTATATATTTTTAAATATCTACAAGTAGATGAAATAATAGGAAGGCATTGCCATACTCACTTATCCCAAAATACTTTTTAATAAAGAACATCTTAAAATCCCTAAGTTTGTTTGAATAGTGACAGAAAAACAATTCTAGTTATTTTAAAACACTCCATTCTTACCTATATCGTAAAGAAAGAAATGGTAGGTTTTCCAGTTTTGTTTTGATTTTAAGTTGAAATTGACCACGAGTTTATAAAGAGATTGTGATGGAAAGGTCAAGGGAATAGCAAGGCGGTATTACACAGAATACTTTTAAACTATATTATATTTAATATTATATTTAAACTTATATTAATATTATATTTAAACTATATTATAGCAGAAAGGCATTATAAGAATATAAGAATAGATAGAGGGCTAGGTTGGTCTTTCATGATCATACTAGAGCTCTAGTAAAACGTAGAGAATATGACTAAGACCATGAGTGGTTTTCTTTAATATTGGCTGGAGGGGCTGGGATTGTGGCTCAGCGGTAGAGCGCTCACCTAGCACGGGTGGGACCCGGGTTGGATCCTCAGCACCATGTAAAAATAAAGGCATTGTGTTGTGTCTATCTACACCTAAAAAAAAAAAAATACTAAAAAAAAAAAAATATTGGTTGGAGTATTAGCATTCTTGTAAACTAAGGCAAATGGGAAGAGTAGGCCTTATCAGTTGGTTGCTAATATGTATGCCAAGTCTATTAAAGGTTCCTAAAAGTAGTGTGCCATGTCTTCTTTGGTCTTTTATTTTTATTTTATCCTCTTCATTGTGGATATGAGTATACTTTTTTTTGGTCAGTTTTTTATTGAGTTCAAATACACTAAGAAACCACTTTTGATAAAAAGAAAATTTTTTTTTTTTTTTATGCAGACTCGGAAGCCTCGAAAGTTTGACTGTGAACTTCCAGATATTTCATTAAAAGATTTACAGTTTCTTCAATCATTTTGTCCCTCAGAAGTTCAGCCATTCCTCAGGTAAGTGTCATTACTATTTTTAAATTCAATTATAACCTTAAAATGTTTTCATTGATTTAGAAATGTTGAAAATAGCACCAGTATTCTTAAGAAGGTGCCCAGAATAGATGTTTTATGATAGTTTGGTTCTCCTATGACTCCTTAGGAAATTTCTGGGAGAAAATATAAACATTCAGAAAATAAAGATAAAATAGATGAAAGTTTTACCTCTCACATGCAGTTTATTTCTTTCTTGCTGTTACTCTGACTTGTCATAATGTTAGGAGGTTTGTAACTTACCATTTTACTGATAATAACTCAGGGTTCTGCCAATTCTCCTGGTATTGATTAAAAAGGAATGATTATATTATAGTTTTTTTTTTTGACAGTGAAATAAATTGTATGCAGTCACCCATCATTTGGTTAAGAAATCAGAACTCTAATTTGCTTGCATTCTGTTTCAGGGTCCCTTTACTTTGTGACTTTGAACCTCTACACCAGCATGTACTTGCCCTACATAATTTGGTAAAGGCAGCACAAAGTTTGGATGAAATGTCACAGACCATTACAGATCTACTGAATGAACAAAAGGCAAAAGAAGTTCTTTCAAATACTTCTCTTAGTGTAAATGTTTGTGTTGCTATAGCTCTTTAAGCCTTTCTCTTTGTCTTCCAGGCATCTGTGAGTCAGGCATCCCCACAGTCTACTTCTTCCCCACGGATAGAAAGTGCAACAGGAATTGCAACTACTACCTCACCGAGAACTCCTCCTCCACTTGCTGTTCAGGACCCCTTATGTCCTGCAGTATGTCCCTTGGAAGAATTATCTCCAGATAGCATTGATGCACATACATTTGATTTTGAAACTATCCCCCATCCAAACATAGAACAGACTATACACCAAGTTTCTTTAGACTTGGATTCATTGGCAGAGAGTCCTGAATCAGATTTTATGTCTGCCGTGAATGAGTTTGTGATAGAAGAAAATTTATCTTCTCCTAATCCTATAAGTGATCCTCAGAGTCCAGAGATGATGGTGGAATCACTTTATTCATCAGTTATCAATGCAATAGATAGTAGACGTATGCAGGGTACAAACACATGTGGTAAAGAGGATTTTGGAGATCATGCTTCTCTGAATGTTCAACTGGAAAAATGTAGAGTTGTTGCCCAGGACTCTCACTGCAGTATACAAACCATCAAGGAAGACCTTTGCCACTTCCGAACATTTGTACAAAAAGAACAGTGTGACTTCTCAAATTCTTTAAAATGTACAGCTTTGGAAATAAGAAACATTATTGAAAAAGTAAAATGTTCCCTGGAAATAACACTAAAAGAAAAACATCAAAAAGAACTACAGTCTTTAAAAAGTGAATATGAAGGTAAGCTCAATGCACTAATAAAGGAAAGTGAAGAAAATGAAAACAAAATAAAAAAATTGAAAGGAGACCTAGTATGCCTTGAGGAAGTTTTACAAAATAAAGACAATGAATTTGCTTTGGTTAAACATGAAAAAGAAGCTGTTATTTGCCTACAGAATGAAAAGGATCAGAAGTTGTTGGAGATGGAAAATATAATGCACACACAAAATTGTGAAATCAGAGAGCTGAAACAATCACGAGAGGTAGTTTTAGAAGACTTAAAAAAGCTCCATGTTGAAAATGATGAGAAGATACAGTTATTGAGGACAGAACTTCAGTGCTTAGAACAAAGTCATCTGAAAGAATTAGAGGACACACTGCATGTCAGGCATACACAAGAGTTTGAGAAAGTTATGACAGACCACCGAGTTTCTTTGGAGAAATTGAAAGAAGAAAATCAACAAAGAATTGTTCAGATACAAGAGTCTCATGCCATGATTATCCAGGAAAAAGAACAGCAACTGCAGGAATTAAAAGTCAAGGTTTCTGATTTGTCAGACATGAGATGCAAGTTAGAGGTTGAACTTGCATTGAAGGAAGCAGAAACTGATGAGATAAAAATTTTGCTAGAAGAAAGCAGAACGCAGCAGAAGGAGACCTTGAAATCTCTCCTTGAACAAGAGACAGAAAATTTGAGAACAGAAATAAGTAAATTAAACCAAAAGATTCAAGATAATAATGAAAATTATCAGGTGGGCTTAGCTGAGCTAAGAACTTTAATGACAATTGAAAAAGATCAGTGCATTTCAGAGTTAATTAGTAGACACGAAGAAGAATCTAATATTCTGAAAGCCGAATTAGCCAAAGTAACATCTTTGCATCACCAAGCATTCGAAATAGAAAAAAACTTAAAAGAACAAATAGTTGAACTACAGAGTAAATTGGACTCAGAATTGAGTGCTCTTGAAAAACAAAAAGAAGAAAAAATCACCCAACAAGAAGAGAAATATGAAGCTATTATCCAGAACCTTGAGAAAGACAAAGAGAGATTGGTCATGAGCCACGATCAAGACAGAGAACAATTAATTCAGAAGCTTAATTGTGAAAAAGATGAAGCTATTCAGGCTGCCCTGAAAGAATTTAAATTGGAGAGAGAAGTTGTTGAGAAAGAGTTATTAGAAAAAGTTAAACATCTTGAGAATCAAATAGCACAAAGGTAAGAATTAAGTTTAGTCTGTAATTATAAAATTAAAGTACTGGTGATTTGGATATTGTGCATGTTAATCATAGTACCTTGATTTACCTGTTACCATAGGTAAAATGTAGCAATTGGGATATTTTTATGAAGTAAAATTTTATACTTTAAAAATAGGTTTCTTCCAAATATTATACATAACAGACTAATAAATCCATTAGTGGCTTTAAAAAATAAACTAGTATTTCAGATTTTTCAGAGATGCTTTCTTGAAAATTTGAAATTTTTTGAGGAGCTTCTCTTCCCTTACCATTTTTCATTTATTTTTATTTTTGGTTTTTACTAAATTCTTCACTTCATTTATTTTGGCTCTATGTTTAGTATGAGAGTATTAATTTTGTCTGAGAATTGTCTAGTAAAGGCTAAATCATAGACTGAATATGTTTTTGTTGTTATTTCTTGATATATTACAATGTTATTTTCTCTCTGGTTGGAAAGAAAATGTTTTGAAATTTCAGATTTGATGCCATAGTTGTGGGTTGGTTTTTTTGTTTTTACATTCTTCTTATTATTAATGTCTGTTACTGCCCTGTGATCAAAGAAGATGGATTTTGGTACTTTTGAGAATTTGTGATGGAATTTTGTGGCCCAATAAAGAGTTTCTAGAATATAATCAATGTAACAATTAGTTCCATCATTGATTCTCAAGGTAAATATATTGATATTTATTTTATATTTTAACTTCTGTTTCTTGCTTAGCACTTTTTGAACAACCTCTGTTTGACTTCTTTGTAATAATTCTTTAGTGTTGTACAATTAAATCTCCTCTCTGGTTTGAAAATGGACCTCTTCATGTAGTCTAGAGAGATCAGACGGATTAACAAAAGAATTAGGGCTTGTATGAATGTTAACAGAGCTGGGGGCAAAAAAGCCAATGGGAAAGCTTGTCAAAGAACCAGAGCTAGACAGTAATTAAAGTGATAAGAACAGATTATATTTCAGACCTATTGCAGTAGGGGAAAAGAGATCTCAAAATAGAACTGGATACAATTCTGAATACAACATGAACAAGTTGAAGCTTACAGCCAAGGAGTAAGGTGGGAATTAGTGAATAGACAATTACTAAGAGAAAACATCAGGTCAAGGCTCAGTGGTGTCACCCTGTAATCCCAGCTACTAGGGAAGCTAAGGCAGGAGAATTAGAAGTTTGAGGCCAACAACTTAGTGAGATGCTCTCTTAAAATAAAATTTTAAAAGCTTGGGGGTGTGATACAGTGGTAAAGTGCTTACCTTGTATATGCAAGGCTTCTTGTTCAATCCACAGTTCATAAAGAAGGAATCAGGAGTTGAGGATTCTGGCCAAACTGACCTAACAGGATTCTTACCTAAGGCAGCCTAGGATGCTGAGGGAATGAGGAATTTGATTAGATATTGAGGAAAAATAGATATTAAGGGTGAGGAGTTCTCTCTAAACTGACTACCAAGCTTCTTGCTACGACTGGACAACACAGACCAGACAAGAACAGTTGCCAACCAAAGTTGAACCCTAAGGGGCCTAGAAGAGCCTGGCTGAAGTTTACTCTTGAGTCTTTTTATCAAGCTCTAAGGGATGTATCAGGAAAACAAAAACTGAAGCACTCAGCAAAACTGATGGTTGGTTCTTTCTGCCTCATTGACAATCTGATGCAATGTTCAAGAATCTCTTCAAAGCACAGGTGGTCCAGTTCGATTTGCAGCATAAATTGGGCATTTCTGTTACTTGCCAGGAACCTTCTATGAAAGTACGACTACAACCACCTCTGGAAAATGAGTCTGGGCTTTTCTTCCACCTTGCAAACCATGCGGGTGTTTTTTCCCATGGCAAACTTGAACTGTACAGGGGATTCTGGGAAATGTATAATCTGTGCTTTGTAGCATGTTAAAAGATTACAGAAGGGATAAGGGCAGTGCTGAGGGGACACAACAATCCAGCACTGTATACCCTATTTAAAGTAAACAGTTAGGCATATATCTCTTTTGCCTGGTATTGAACTTCCAAATAAAGACACTTCAGTAACTTGTTTGTTTGACATGATGTACCTTATGTCCTTGTAACATATCATTACCTTCTCTTGAAAAGGTAAGATTCCAACTGATGTCACTCTAGCCCTTTTAGGGTGAACACTCAATGTTTATTTCCTTTTCTGCTTTGTCACAGGTCTGGTATTTTGTCAGTTAAATGCTGACATATAAAATTAACTACCATCATCAAACCTGATTTCACAAATTAGTAAGTGGGAGAAGGGTTAAAGATTAAAATTGGATTAATATGTGTAGGCTATAAATTTTTAAACAGTTTTGCAACTTTAGTAGGTATTTGCTATTTCCTTCCATTAATACTTCACTTATTACCTTAGCTATTGCCTCCTCTGATCTTAGTTCTTTACCTAATAGTATGATTCCAATCTTTGTTTCTGAAGATACTGCCATTAATGATACTTCTATAACAAAGTTGCTGTAGTTTTTCCATTATTTTTCTTTTCAGTGCATGGTAGTGCCAGGAAACACCCAAAGAAAATGCCCCAGGATTCCATTAATATTCTTCTCTGCCTTCATTGTATAGGAATAACTTATCTCCATTGATAATGAAGATCAGTCATCAAAATGACAGCCTTTTTTGGTTTGTTTTTTGCATGTTCAATATCATGAGGAGCCCTAGGTGGACAAGTAATAGTGTAAGCTTCTTCCAGTTCATTGGGACCCTGGTTTTATCTCCTAGTTAATTTCTTTAAATTATCTAAGTCAGCATGACCCAGAATCATAAATTTTCCCTTATCTGTCACTGGATTGTTACAATTTTCCTTTCTGTTTCTCTAACTGCTTCTTTCTGACGGTGGGAAAATTGATATTACATAGTAGTCTCTGGTTCAGAGTTTGTACTAGGTCTGAGCAGCACATCACTATCGAATGTGTTACAGAGTGTGTACTACATCGGACATTAACTTTGGAGTGTGAAATGTCACAGCTAGTACTGTGTATCTTGAGTAGATTGGTCTACAGCTTTAACAGGTCAAATTGCTGTAGACAGTGACATGTGTGGCAAAACTGATGACTTCTGTGAGCATGAGATCATGGCTCTATATCTTTTATGGTAAACTACCTTATTCAGAAGCAATTCTAGTGACTGCATCATTAAGTTCTGGAATTATAGTTTTGACATAAATATTAGAAGCATGGCATTTCATTACATACAGAGAGAAACTAATCTTTTGAAAACAGCCTGTGGTCCTATATAATCAGCCTGCTGTCAAGTGGCTGGCTGACTGTCTCCCTAGGGAATTTTGGCATACGAGGAGTTTGTTTTGTTGTTTGATGTGGGCAATCCCATGGTACTGAGTCCATGCATAAACTCATGTTTGCTTCTGTGGACATTTTTCATTGGTCTGTGCAAGAGATGTGAGTAGAGGAACAAGTTAATTGGTAGCCACTGAAACATTCGTCCTCATCATATGATTAGTAACATGGGTTTCTTGTAGTGGGTATAATGTTATCAGAGGACTCAAAGATCTTCACATTTTATTCCCATTTTAAGAGGTCCATCCATATTCCTTTTCCACAAATTTCTTCACTAAATAGTTCACTTTCTTTTCATTTCTGCAGTGCCCAAGTAAGCCTTTTACCTGGTCTCTGTGAATCATTGTACATCTGTACCCCTGGCCATTTCTCTTTATGGCAATTTCAGATATATATATATATATAATCACTGTTCTCCTGGGAAGATTTCCCTTCGGTCCTGTTCTTCAGGGCGTACCCATCAGTGTGGCACCAAGGCTTGTCCTGCACTGTTGAAGAATATCAGCATTGTGCAGAATCATCAGGAGTTATGCCTGCCTTTTTTTCCCCCTTCAGAATGAGTGCTATAGTTATATATAAAAGAGGCAATGTAGCAGGACAGTGAAGCTCCTGTACCTTCCTTATAGCCTTCACAACTTGTTTGACCTAGGTTTTATATATGTCATATCTATTTACTAAAGCAGTGCTGCTATGCATATCTATCTTCATGGCTTGATAGGGTAGATACAGTACTTTGTATTGGGCAGCTAATGTCTCATGGTAACTTAGCCCATTGTTTTCCAGTATCTACAAGGACCCAGTAGCAAGCCTAAAGCTATTTTATGAAAGAAAAATAGTTATCTGCGCCAAAATCCTAGGGGTCTTAATTGTGATTTGTCCTATAACTGTTAAAAGAATCTATATACCATCCATTTCTGCTACAAACACATTAAACATCTACTAGGAATTGTGATATTAGAGAAGCTAGCATGTTTATCTGGGCCTGTTTCAGGGCATCTTGATTCTGGGCCCTACACAGATAGGCAGTATTATAAGTTATTGGTAAATGGCTTAGAATAGCATGCACAAATGTGCTGTATGCTGATTCAGAAAGGATCACCCAGCAGCATCTTGTTCCTTCATGTTAGAAGTGACATCACATGCTCTGGACCACTGGACACTTAGAAATTTTAATGTGTTTCCTGACTGAATTTTCATGGGCTTCATTGCCCACTTGGCATGCGTGTAGCCCCATAGTTCAGGTATTCACCAGTTCCTTTGTACTAGTTCTGAGCAGCACATCACTATCAAATGTGTTAGATCAGTATGATGACCTGAGGATTCACATCATCAGTTTTTTCCCCAGAAGAATTATATTTTAATAAATAAGAATAACTTTTACATTCATTTTAGTGATATTCCAAGATAAATAGGTATAAGCATTGAATTTGTTCATGTCAATCAGACTTATGTCTAAACTGCTAACTACCTTACAAGGCCATCCTTAATATGTAAAGACAATTTGTAAATGTAGTAGTCCCATTCCCTCCCCTTATCCATGACTTTACTTAACCTGTAGTCAGCCAGCATTGTTAAGGCTGATGTTTCATCACAAAGTCACTAGTAGCTTGGTGCTATATTACAGTGGCTACTACATTTACCTCATATCATCTCATCACGTAGACATTATCATCGCTCATCACAAGAAGGGTGAGTACACTACAGTAGGATATTGTGAGACCCCACTCACATCCCTTTTTATTGTTTTAATTATCTTATTGTTCCCTTTACTGTGCCTAATTTATACATTTAACTTTGTCGTGGGTGAGTATGTATGTATTGGTTTCAGGCATATACCAAGAAGTTTTGAAATTTCCCACAGATAAGGGGGGAGGAATGTGGTACAGTTTTATTAGATTATAAGCCATGTCTATTGATTATCTGCTGCCTGTGTTTGCCTTTGTTGATACTTGAGTAATTATAGTAGAGATCATTCGGGTAATATTTTTATTGTCTGCCTCATTAAAACAAAATGTTGACACCTGTTCCTATAATGATAGGATTTTGACCTACAGTAGAGGTGTAGGTTACCAAGTTAATAGCTAGGTGTCTCAGGTAGTGGGGGCCTTGTTTGGATCAAGCAAAGAGATCATATTTGAAACAATAGTCTAATTGGAGTCAGTCCCTGATTAAATTTATGATGATCCATTACTAGTCTCCATTTATCTTCTGGCTAGAACCTATGTAGGTTAAATGAGAATTTGATAGAAATCTCCCCTTTCTCTTATGAAATTTAGAGATTTTACTTGAACTTTTATACCAGTAGTAGTCCTCATTACTTGAGGTTCCTTCAGTAAAGTGTTTCTTTATGTTCCCAATGTAGGGATTATGCCAGATTTTTTATTTTTATTGCACTACAGATTCTAGACATAATGGTATACCTGTAGAGACCCACAGGGCCCAGACTCTTCATACCTGAGTATTAATATTGTCCTTCTCCTGGTGGTCTGAATGGCTTTAGGATGAGCCAAAGTAGTCCTCTGGTCATCTGGAAAAGGCCACAGATCCCTCTCATAGATAGTTGATTACTGGAACAGACCTTAGTGATCTAGAAGATTCTCTTATGTTAGCATTTTTTGAATACTAGAGTCAGTTGTGGGGTTTTTTTTTTTTTTTTTTATGGTCTTAATGAGCCTTTAAACAGCCCGTTTTATTAAAGCCTAAGGGACAAAACCACTTGGGAAGATTTTTATGGGACAGATTTTCTGCTTACTGCTCTGGCTCTCCTGCCTACAATGGTGGAGCTTCATCATGTTTATGATGGTTTTGTGTCACCCATTGGCCTCTGCCATAGTACAGTCCTGTCATTCCCATTACATTCATTGAATGTCAGATTTTATCCCTGTCCTGTAGAGCACCAATGTAGAGCCATTTATACTTATATATTATACCAATATATTCTGGACTTTCAAGGTGCATATGATATATCCTTTCCACCATTCCAGCCTTTAGATGCCTGCCTTTTGATCAGGGGTTAGAAAACTTGTTTTCTTAAGGACCTGGTGGTATTTTACGATTTGCAGGACATATGCACTCTCAGTTATATTCTGTGTGTTACTTTTGTTTAAATATATACCTCCACCCCCCATTTTGTTTTTGATACAAGGTTTTAATAAGTTTCCCTGGGTGACCTGGAACTTGGTAATCATCCTGCCTCAACAGAATTTTCGAAAACCAAAAGCATTAGTTCTCTTAACTTTGGTCTTAGAGTCCTTTTACTGTCACAGAATTGAGAACTCAAAAGTGATTTTATTTATATGGGTTGTATCTGTCAGTATTTTCTGTACTAAAAGTCGAAACAAATTTAAAAGGTAGTATAGTAGCATGTTAACATAAATTAAGATTTTTGAACTATTTTCTAAAATGAAAGTTAGTGAGAAGAGTGACATTTTACATATTTGCAAATCACTTTGGTGTTTGACTTATGGGTTTTCCTATTTGCCTCCGCATCTGCTCCATTACAGCATTCTTTGATTGAAATATAAGGGAAAAAAAATCCAACTTTACAGTGCTGTATAATTGAGAAAAGATGAATATTTAAATAGCTGTTTCATAAAATTGTGGATATTCTTTATTACTAAATTAAAATTCTGTAAGTGGTAATTCCTTAAGCGTTAGTTTTTGTGGAATATGAAACTCTCAGTGGATTTTTTTTGCATTTTGGACTTCTTTTTCATAACCTTTACATTAATATCCTTTGAAAAGTAGAATGATGCTAATATGAAGACACACGATCCAGCGCCTCTCCCAAGCCTTCTGCTACTTGATTACTGGATATGCCAGAAACAACACAGAGTAACTAACTTCCATGGAGAAACATTTGCAAGAAATAAATAAGGGTATTTTTTACCTATTATGTCAAAGATCTTCTACAAGTCAATAAGAAAAGAGTACATATAGTTCATGAGAAAAATGGCCAGAGGATATGAATAGGTAGTCTGAAGAGGAAATATCAAATGATCAGTAAGGGAGTAGCTGTCCAGTCTACTTGGGATTGAGGAAATATAAAGTTAAAATCAGATTGGGCAATATTAAATCAACAGTTTACATTGTTTTTGAGACTATAAGAGAAAGGGCTTTCACATACCTATGGAAAAAGAAATTGGTGCAGTATGCATGTGAGGTTAATTTGCTATGTCTGGAAGCTTATGTTGCTTCCAGGAAATAGTGATGTGGATATCAGTGAGTATGGGTGGGAGCATTTTAATTTGTCTTAATTTCATTGTTTAATCTGAAAGGTTTTTAAAAACCCGGTAAATAATAGTAAATAAATTTACTAGGCCTGAATTTAATATAATCAGTAATCCATGTTAAGAGAGTTTTCAAACATCTAGACTAGATCATATTCAATGCACATTTTCTGCTTACTAGAAATATTTGCATACAACAACAGAAGTTTTTGCTAGAATTTAATTAGTGATAGTGGGCGGAACTATCTAATCCACTCTCAAGTTCTTTGTAATGGTATTATACTTCCTAACTGATAACAAATGTTTATTCTTCCTTGATTTTAATTTCAAGGTTTGTTTGGGGGATATATATATATATATATTTAAAAAGAATTATGTGAATATTGATAGGATGTCGGTGCAACTTTTAAGATAAATTTCTTAGATTTCTGTGGTATTTGAATCAAAATATTTTTACAACTAAATTGTAATGTAATCTTTTCTTCATGCCTTTCTTGGCCCCAAAATACACCTCCTTAGATCCCCAAAGACAGCTAGGCCATGGTGCTAGTAAAGACCACAATTTTTAGCTGTTCATTGCTAGAGTTAATTCTTCCTGAAGCCAGGCCATTTTAGGTCCTAGCGTAATGTAAAATAAGGAAGAATTCTTAGCTGACAGTCATTTTGAACATTTTCTAATGAGGGCTTGAAACAGTATTCCATGAGATATACTTTTTGCCAGATTGAAGAACCAATAAGAAATTCCAGGCCCCAGCAGTGGATGATTACTGATTCTCTACATGTTAAGCCCTCCTTCTTTGCATTTCTTACAATCAAAAGTTTGCTGTCTTGCCAGTAATCATATAATATACCTTATGCTAATCATTTAGTGTGGCTTATTCTTATTGGAGTAGGGGTGATATGATGTCTTCAAAGAAGACAATTGTTTCTGTGCATGGAGCCATTTCTTCTACCTATGTCATCTCAGCACAGCATTGACCCTGGAATAGAGTGCATGCACTAGGCAATTCAAAGATGCAAGACTCCTAGAAATTATAGGTAGTACCCATCTTGTTACATCTCCCCATTCATATACTCCCACAATTTGAACAAAACCATTTCATTGTAATATAAACCTAATGTCATCCTTCTCTCCTTCAGCCTTGTTTGCTTTGCTCTGATTTCTTACCAGTATCCATCCTTATAGTATAATCTTTTCAAAACCTAATTCACTGGGCACAGTGATGCACGCCTGTCCTCTCGGCAGCCTGGGAGCCTAATGGATCTTGAGTTCAAAGCCAGCTTCAGCAACTTATCGAGGCCCTGTCTCTAAATAATATATTTTAAAAAGAAAAAAAAAAAAAAAAGGCTGGGGCTGCGGCTCAATGGTTAAACACCTCTGGGTTCAATCCCTGCTCCCTATCCCAAATAAAAACTTAAATTCACACTCTTTCTTTCTAGATGAAAATATTTAATGCCTTTACATTGCATTTACAATAAAATTCCAAACATTTGCTGTTTGTGGTCTGTCTTCCTCCTAATTCTGCAGTCTGATTTCTTACAGTGCTCAGCTCTTGTTATTGCCTTGTGCTTACAACACTTCCAGTTTACTTTCTGCCTGTAGGGATAATTCTTCAAGGAAGACATTAGCTGAACAGGATTTTTTAAGCCTACTCTAACCTGGAACACTTCAGTATTAATAGTACTAGTCCTTTTTGAAATTCTAATTTCTCATTAACATTTCCATTTATGTAGCCTGCCAATGTTTTAGCCCTGCCATAGATTTTTAACTTGGATATTTCCCTCTCCTATACCCCAAAGGAGAAACTTTGAAAACATATCTTTTACCTTGTCCTTTTAATTGTGTTATGGAATTGGGATTTTCTGTTCCAGCCTATTTGTCATTCAGAAGTCTCATACTTTGAAAATGGGTATCATTTCAAATTACATATTCTGTCTTTGGCCATTTAAATCTGTCCCTCAGGATCAAAATTTGAGTATCAAGTTTATTCAAGTTAGTAGATTTGGTCAGAAAATTTGGAACTACAGATAAAAGAATCTCCATTTTCAATGTGATTATTAGTTGTTAACATTACTGATTGTACATTTCTGTTGTGTAACTAGATAGGAGATTACATGGGGAAAAACAAACATTTTAAATATATTGATCATAAAATATACCATGATTCTGAAAATATTAAAATACCATTTAAAGCCAAGTGAATGCACATTGAAAACAATAAGTTACTAGTAATGAAATTAGCTAGGGAATTAACAACACAGCAGCACCTTTGTTTTGATGTAGCATATTTTAACACTTTTGAAGGTATTTGTTATTTCTTGGACAGATTTTTTTTTTAATGAAAAGGATTATTAGGTTAAAAGTAAATAATAATAATTAACATATACCAGAAAATAATCATTAAAATGTGTTTTTTTTTTCCCTTTTCTCTGAATCTTGGCAACTGCTAAGAGATTCTGACAAACATGAATGAGTTCAATAATGTGTAGGCTTGCTTGGTGAAAACACATAAGTTCCATTTTAGTTTTGTAGTATTCATCACCTAGAAAAATTAACTAAAATCTACATAATAGATATTAGAGCTTTTCAACAAAAGAAATCTTGAGGGTGTGTGTTTAATTTTTCTTCAGTTGTCACATAAATTAGAGTTGTAGGACTACTAAAATTTGAAGATGACCATGAAATTCATAGAATTTTGCATATTCCAATAAAAGCTATAGAGCAGCATGCTGAATTTATCTGATATAATCAGCCATGTTACTGGCATATAGTATTAAACTCTTGCTAGTTTCTATTAACTTTTTAGTTATAAAGGCAGAGAGTTCATACAGATATCTTTCTTGCTATATTCATTTATGGTCAATAATAGCCTCAATATGATATTTGTTATATTTGTGATTGCATAGTTTTTTAAAATTAATACTATATTCAATTTTTAAGTCCTGCTGTTGATTCTACCAGAGAGGATTCTTCAAGCTTAATTGCTGAACTTCAAGAAAAGCTTCAGGTTGAAAAAGCTAAGTTTCTAGAACAACTTGAAGAGCAAGAAAAAAGAAAAAATGAAGAAATGCAAAATGTTCGAACATCTTTGATTGCTGAACAACAAGTATGTGCCCCTGTCTTCATTACATTTATATGAAATATAAAGATAAATGTTATGAAAAGGACATGTATTTAATAATTTTAAACAGTAATATGTCCCATGACAAGCCAAGGAAAGCAAGTATTCAGGGAGATGAGTAACCAGTAGTTCTATGTAAGAATTATTACTTGAGTGACAACTCCTGTTTTTAAGAATTTATTCTTTATAGATTCTTTTATGATTCATTCTAAATGCAGTTGAGCTTTCTCTTGATTTCTCCAAGTTGTTTTGTGAGTACATATATAATTTCGGATTTCTAAAACGAATTAAATGAATTAATTGATTAAAATCAGAAGTATAAAATTGACAGCCATCTAATTGACTTCTTCATATTTTAAAACTTCTTTAAATATTTATGAAATAGCATTGAGAGATGACTTCTAAGGTACCTAATGATTTTCTTTTGAAAGTTCATAAAATAAAATCATTTAACTGCTTTTATAAATGTATACTACTTTTCTATATGTAAATAATAAAAACATAAGTGGTTTCATACAAAGCTGTTTTGTAAGTATTCCTTTCTGACAGCTCATGTGTGCTTACTGATTATAAATTAATGAGTTTATACTAGGTCTTCATCTAAAAATACCAAGTTATTTTCCTGTTAAGTTTTCCTATTGCTGCCAACATTATTGTCATTATTTGTTGATTCAAGAAACAAAAAGCTCTTAGATTTTTGAAACTGGAAAGGGTAGGCAGATGAAAAGAATTATTTTAGATCATTTCATCAGTCATCTATTTCTATTGTGCTTCAAGAACATTTGAAATTTTGTAGATGAAATTCTTAATAAATTCAGTCCTAAAGAAGAAATTCTGCAGTTTAAATTGCCACCTATGTGATCCACCAAAGCACTTGGATATATGAATGTTGTAGTAAGAAAGTGTGAAAGTGTTGTGTAGTGATTAATCTAGCCAATAAACAGATCCCATGCTTATTACAAATATCCAACTAAGAAAAACCGAATGAAGTTAGCTCTCAAAGGTTTGTATAATAATCAAGACTTAGCTAAAAACAAAAGGAAGATTCAGAGGCAGGAAGATTACTCAAAGCAAAAAAAAAAAAAAATTGTATGTAACAACACTCTTATTATAGATCATTTTACTTCTTTCTCCAAAATATAAAAATCATTTGCTAGTGCTTTTCCTCTAATTGTAAATATATGGACAATAATGAAAAAATTGAATTCATTTTCAAGTTATTAAATTGTGGCCAAGAAAATATATTTTTTTACCAGATTACATTGTATTTTTATTTTAAAATATATATTAGTGAATCACATGATCTTTTTCATACACAGATGTTATAGAAAAAATATTTGCAAGTTTAGTTTCTTAGCTGTAGTTGGTAAGTGTATTCAGATAATTTAAATAGCTATTATTTCATCATTTCAGACCAACTTTAATACTGTTTTAACAAGAGAAAAATTGAGAAAAGAAAACATAATAAATGATCTTAGTGATAAGTTAAAAACTACAATGCAGCAACAAGAACGGGATAAAGGTTAGTACTGTTTTGTAATATGATTTTTTTTAATGAAAATTCACGTGAAGTATTTTCTCAATGCTTATTTCAATTTGGGGGTCTTTCAGATTTGATAGAGTCACTTTCTGAAGATCGAGCTCGTTTGCTTGAGGAAAAGAAAAAGCTTGAAGAAGAAGTCAGTAAGTTGCGTAGTAGCAGTTTTGTTCCTTCAGCGTATATAACAACAGCCCCAGAACTTTATGGAGCTTGTGCCCCTGAACTCCCAGGTGAAACTGAAAGGTCAGCCATGGAAACAACAGATGAAGGAAGAGTGGATTCAGCAATGGAGACAAGCATGATGTCTGTTCAGTAAGTATGTCGGTCTTATACAGTATTATTTTAAGGTTTTTTAAGTTTGTAGTGCCATTTTGTAAGTTATAAAGCTTGGAAAGGGAGTATTTTTAACTTTACTGATGGCTCACAATCCATATAAAGTGTAATTCAAAAATGCAAAGCATAAACATGTCGGGAGAACTTGTAATAGACTATATGAATGACAGAAATAAATCGTATTAAAAAAACCTCTCAGGGCAAAAATATAAGATAGCTACATTCTGTGTGTAAGAGAGGCAGCTAAAGCAAAATGATGCAAAAAAGTGAGTATAATGTGATAGAAAAATATCTAAAAAAGTGATAATGAAACAAATTTTAGAATTTAAAAACAAATGCTTTAAAAAGCTAAGGAAGAGATTTTATTATTTCCTGTTGAATAACTGGGTAGCTGATTACTACTATACTTTTTTTAAAATTTACTTATTTTAATTAGGTATATGTAACAGAATTATTTTGATTGATTGTACACAACTGCAGCACAACTTTACATTTATATGGTTTTACACGGATGTAGCGTCATACCATATGTGCAGTCATACATGTACCTAGGATAACGATGTCCATCTCATCCCACCATTTTTCCTGCCCCCATGCACCTAAGGACAAGATTTTAAAAGACTAGGTTTCACTAAAATGTGGTTAGTTGTTAATTAAAAGTTGTTTTTGTTTTTTTTTTTTTTTCCTTTTCAGTACCAGGGATTGAACTTGGAGGCACTCAACT
Source organism: Spermophilus citellus (assembly GCF_964194105.1). Taxonomy (NCBI): domain Eukaryota; kingdom Metazoa; phylum Chordata; class Mammalia; order Rodentia; family Sciuridae; genus Spermophilus; species Spermophilus citellus. The sequence goes on along the minus strand of NC_138194.1, from coordinate 26,383,480 downwards.
ACTGAGCCACATCCCCAGCCCTATTTTGTATTTTATTTAGAGATAGGGTCTCACTGAGTTGCTTAGCACCTCGCTGTTGCTGACTGGCTTTAAACTCTCCTGTCTCAGCCTCCCAAGCCGCTGGGTTACAGGTGTGCTCCACCACACCTGCCATTAAATGTTTTTTGATAAACTTCTACAAGCCAAAAATACTTTAAAAATAGAATGTGAACTTTCAAAATTGATAGTTTAGGGTACTTCTCTCACAAGAAACAATAAGGTAAAAGTCTTTATGTTTGGAAATTTGAATACCTAATGGCTAGACATGGATATTTCTTTTTAGTATTGAATTACTCCAAACTAAAGTGTCAAAAACATAAATGTGACAAGTGATGGTGTGGGAAAAATATATAGCCTCAAGTACATTTATTTCAAAAATGAATTCACTCTTGTAGGAGAAAGAGCAGTTCTTATTATCTGGGGAAAATAGACATTGCCCCTAGATATATATAACAAGTTTTGCTTATAATTTCAAAAAATTTACAAATCTAGGTCTAATACACAGAATAGACAATATTGAAACATGGTCTGCATTTATATTTACATTTCCAAAACCTTATTGAAGAATGTGAAATTCAAAATTTCAGAAGGCTACAACTAATAACAAATTATTCTTTTACTTACAGAGAAAATGTCCCTATGCTGTCTGAAGAAAAACAGAGGATAATGCTCTTAGAACGAGTGAGTAAAAATTCTCTTCATGAAATACCATGTTGAATGTGTCCACTTTGGGAAAGTATTTAAATAACTTTATTTTGAAATATAGGTTATAGACTACCTCTTTTTTAGAAGTCCTGTCATTTGTGATCCTACTGGCTAAAAATTGTCAGTATTTCAGGCCTTTCATTTTCATAGTTTTCCAAAGAATTTTTTCTGTATAAAAGAAAAAGGTAGGTGGTTTTAATAAAATAAATATATGAAATAACGATTTTACTCATCAGTGCAGAATTCAGCAAAATAACATAAATATGAGTTATACATATTTATTTCAAAAATAATTTTTGTAAATCTGCAAAAATATAAAGATAATGAAATATGTTTTCAATAAAGATTAATTGAAATGAACAGGAGAAAATTGGCAATAAGGGTTTCCTTCCAGTGGTATACAAAATTGAACACATTTGGCCAATCCTTTAAGATCTTCAGCAATATCTTTTGCTTACAATAAGCTTGTTTGGTAAAAATCCATTGTCAAAATCGTACAACTTTGTTCAAATACAGCTTCTATGCTTTTGTTATTAAAGACATAATATAAATGCAAGTTCCTCCACTTACATGAGACCTTAAGCAAATTCTTTGGAGAATAGGTCTCAATTACTACCTCTTTCCAGACTCCATGCTAATATATATAAAGTTGAATAGTTTTTGGCTTATGTAAATGTATCTAAAATTGTTCTCATTTGCATTAAAATGCTAAATAAAATTAAAACAGTTGGAAAGAGTTCATGAAAAATAACATCCCCATTAACTTTTTGTACCAGGACCATACATTTGTTTGAATATAAGAGATTTTTGACAGTCAGCTGTTTATATTTATATAGGTATAAGGGTAAACCACAGGTCTCTTTTTTTTTCCACCTGTAGACACTGCAGTTGAAGGAAGAAGAAAATAAGCGATTAAATCAAAGATTGGTAAGTTTTTTCCTAGATTTGATCTTAACATTTTAAAATTATTTACATTATATTTCATTACAAAAACATACCATATGAAGAATGATGCTTTACTATTAGTATTTGATGAACCATGTTGGTCAGTGATTACTATTGATTCAGAGTAATAAAGTCAGGTCAGAGTTGTAACTGTGGATTCATACTTTGTCATGGCTTAAAGACAAATATGTATTGGTGAAAATTAAGATTAGAACTGACCAAGTGAACTACCTTTTTAAGATAACTTTGAAAAAATTGAAAATCGTAGTATTTGACTCTTAAGAAAACTAATTTTTTAGAATTTCATGAATATTTGTGTTTGGGATCTTAGTAATGATTCTTATTTCAGTCAGCAAGTAAAAAATTAGAGCTAGGCCTCATAAACATGCCATTTTCCCGGATGTGCATAATTTTCATACATTGTATCTTTTGCTGAATCTTGTAAATACAGATGTCTAAAAGACAAAATTCTCTGTATGGTCTTTTGACCTACCTTGGCTATTCTCTAACCTGTAATTTTTGTTGTTGTTTTTAACCAGTTACTCCAGCTGCCCATTTTACAGCCAGTCACTTGTATTAATAAGGAACTTGCTTCATTTTTTCAAATTCTAGTAATTATGATTTTTATAAGGAAATAGAAACAGTTTAAGGCTTAGGTTTAGTACTTTGAAAAGTTTTGAGTTACTTTTCAGAATTAAGCTTTTTAAATATCTTATAATGAAATATCTGCTTTCTTTCTTATACCATTGTGATAGCATCAAAATTAGTTTTTGTGGTTATGCTTTGGGCCTGCTTTGCTTAGAAAAGAGAGGCATTCTTGCAATTCCTTTAGGCCCACAGACCTTGGAACACAGGCCCCAGATTATCACAAGATGATGTAATAAATGAATTGAAGAGTGGAACAGTCCCAGCTGAGCTATGGCATCTGCATATCAGTTAGGAAGTACCATTTCTATTTCATCAGAAGAAGAAAAAAATGAGTTGCTACCACTTGTTTCATTGTTTGTTGATTATTTAAAATAGTCATCTGGTTCTGCACAGTGGTGCATTCCTGTAATCCCAGCAAGTAGGAGGCTGAGATAGAGCATCACAAGTTCAAGATTAGCCTCAGCAATTTAGCAAGACCCAATCTCTCCCCCACCGGCCTCTGGGTTTTAAAAAAATAAAAAATAAAAACTGAGGCATCTCAGGACTCAAAAGATGTGGGAAATTCCTAGCTCTTAGAATGTTGTGTTCCTCCTCATCCCATCCCATTTCAGAGTTGTGTTTAAGTATTTCGAGTAAGATATTTTTAAAGATAATTTTGGATTTTGATTTTTCAAAAATGAAATATTTAAAAACTAACATGATAGAATTGTAAAACTTTAAAACTGTGTCTCTCCAATGTAAAAAATATGTGATTCTAGTATCAGTTTTTTCATTCAACCAAATATGTAAAAATAACTACATAAGTTAAAAAATGAAGGTAAATTTGCCTAATAAAACTAATAAAATAATTGTGTTATTGAATATGAGTACTGTGCTAATTTGGATTCTTTCAAGCTGGGATACAGACTTAAATATGATTAATGTTGAAAACATTTTTGCAATGAACACATTTGATGCTGTAAATATAAAGGGTTCATAAACTATTATTTTTTTAGATGTCGCAGAGCATGTCTTCAGTATCTTCACGGCACTCTGAAAAGATAGCAATTAGAGAGTAAGTATTTTATTTTTATTTCATGGGTTTTTTTTTTTTTTTCTGTGAAAAAAATTTATATTTTATTTTAGTCCTAATGGTCACTCCAGTCCATGCTCTTTGAGCCAAATGCTTTGTACTTGAAGGTAGTAAAAGAAAATTAGAAAGCAAAGTTTTTCTAAATTGTTATCCTGGAACCATTAGAATTACATCCCAAATTATTGCTATTATGGTATCCTCAATCACAAAAATATTCTTGAAGCCTGTTTGGCTATAGTTAGCAGTTCAACTGGTTACACTTCTTAAATCTCCTATATGTCCTTTTAATTTTATATTGGAAAGGCTTGATTTTCCTCATTTTTATTTTTATTGATATGCCACAAATTCATAATACACTATAAAATATTTCAGTTGAATAATGTAACAATTTTCCTAGATAAGTCAGAGAAATAGTTTATGGACACAGCACCTTTATTTGATTTATTCAT